>NC_134234.1:85675727-86300727 GCF_965152275.1 Natator depressus | reverse complement strand
ATGGTGCCTCATGGGAGTTATAATTTGTGTATCTCGTGCTCCCATTCTGGTCTATGAACCAGGCTCCCCAGACACACTTCATCTCCTATGGTTAGGCTTGGCAAAATTCAATTTTTATTTCTTTATAATTTTGATGGATAATATCAATGTTTAATTTAAGCATTTTTAGCAATTTAGATTTTCACAGTTGCAGAAAATTATCGGGGGGGGTCAATCAATGGGGACGTCAGAAAATATTTAATGACAGTAGATACAGATTCAAAAAGTTAGAGCTTTATAATTATTGAAACAAATTCTCATGTCAAAATATGCAAAGTAAATATCCTTAAATTAAACCCTAATAAGTTCTCAAGCAGCATTTTTCTTAGTTTGCTTGTCTGTAAATTTGAATTATTATTGATGGAAATATTTTTCATTGATTTGTGTGTACATGGAAATTAATCTCTACCAGCACTTACTGATAAAAATTTTATCCTTCCGAATCTACCTATGATGCAATGAGGTCATGTGGCTCCCATGAGGCACTACTTCCCTTCCCAAAGAGTTTTCTTAATTGTGTGAAAATTTTTGACAAAAATGAAATTGTTTTTGTCAATTTTTTTCCTGAAAAAAAGTAGTTTTCTGACAAGCTCATAAATGTACCAAGAACTTGCTAAACTTGCAAGTGTAAACCATGATGGATTTACAGCACGTTTCACCTGTTCAGGAGCCAGCTACAAAAGGGGGAGGGACCATCCTCCTTACACAAGCCAGCCACAAAACAGACTTTATGCCCTATTGACTGTAGTGATTACTGCTAACCGGCACTAGCCACCCAGAAAGAGGCAGGGCCATACTGCACACCATCCAGCAGAACTGGCATTCCACCAAGGGAAACACCTACAGAACATCCTTGCATCCTCACCATATCCACTAGCTGCAGTACTAGAGGAAATGCATCATTTGAACTTTGTGTGTACCATCTGTTTAAACATAATACAGAAGGGAAACATTTCCATATTTGGAAATGGGGATGAATGTAGCAAAATCCCATAAGGATTCCCATCACAAATACAAGCAAAAGACAAATTTGGGGCTCAAGGAGGAAGCATTTCTGGGTCTGATCATTGTCATGAGAATTTAAACAAGAATGATCATATACTGAACAAAGCAATACTTAATCCAAATTGGATCCCATTCCCACACATATTGCAATACGCTATGCCTGAATTAACAAAAATGAAACCCCCTATTTATTGAAATTTAAAAACCTGCAATCTCCTTCATCTCCTGGTTTAACAGAAATCAGATATACTGATGTTATTGCATTGTAAAGTGGAAATTCAAGAACATAAAGGACTGTACATTTATTTTTAAAGTGCTACCATCAGTGTAGTCAATAATAATTGTAGAAAATTGCTCAGTCTTTCTTCAGCTATTGCTTGGCATGTAATTTCATCAGAAAATATAGGCCTTAATGACCCTGTGTAGTAAACTTGTACTTAATCCTTATATGCTAAAAGGATTTAAATTTAGGAAACTTAGCAACGCATAGATGTGGTAAGAGTTTACCTGGGAGCTGCTAAGTGCCAGGTTAATAAATAATGAATGAGCTGCCTTGGTTCATCTAATCCTCTCTTGCCTCGTCCATATTGTGGGAAAGCATTATGTAAGAAAACTTGCTGACAAACACAATGCTAAGCACGATTTTTCCCTAGTGTGGAAAGGTGCGCCATGTTTTGGCTTCGGCTTCCCAGTGGTTCAGCACTAACGTTCACACATTGGGACTCCCATTGTCAATATATTCAAATATGTTAACTCCAGACAGTTTTTGTTACAGTATCTGGACTCACTCAAGACAGCGTATGTGACACTTGGACATGCCTCATTCTCTTTTACATTGAGAATAAAATGGTATTTAGTGAGCAGGTAAACTGAGATACACATGGGGATCATAAAAATGTTACCAAAATCCCCACAGTCATCACAACATGGCTTTTAACTGTCCTCATCCACCTAAGGGAAAAACTATGCTTAACATCATGGTAGTTAACACATTGTCTAACATGATATTTTTTCCAATATTGGCAAAGCTTCTGTGATATCCTCTAGCCTTCTAGTCTGTTATGTGACTCTCTTAATTGCTCCTATCTTTCATACATCTTTTATTGATGTTCCCAGGCCTCATTGACAAAACAAGCAACAAAAACATTCAGATCCTGCCTCTGGAGAAACTTATTTAGGACAGGTCTACACTAGCACTTATGTCAGCAAAACTTTTGTCATTTAGGGGGTGAAAAAACCCGTACTACTTAGCGACATAAGCTTTGCTGGCATAAGCTCCCATGTCCACAGCGTTATGTCTGTGGAAGATGTGCTCTGACAGATATAGCTACCACCACTTGTTAAGATGGTTTTGTTATGTCGATGGGAGAGCTCTCTCCTGTCAGCATAATGCAGTTCCATGAGCGTTCTTACAGTGGCACAGATGCATCAGTACAGCTGTGCCACTATAAGCTTGTAAGCGTAGAAATGGCCTTAGTGCTCACCTCATGCACAGAATTCCACTGATATTTGATTGTTAGGTTGTTAACCCTATGGACAGTAGGTGGAGATAAAAATATAATAGGCCCAAAGCAAATGCCAGAATGGCACCTATTGAAAAAAATATCAAAAAGATACAGCATAACAAAAGTAGGGGTTAAAAGATCCAGAACAGAGGAGAGTGTGCCAATACAGATAAGTCAAAAGAGTTTGGAGTGGGATGGTGGACCTTGAATAGCTAAAAGGTGCTTAATGGGCAACAATGAAAAATGTAAGCATCTGAAGAGGGGTGAACAGTGGCCTAGAGCAGTCAGAAAATCAGAATCTTGGGGTATGTCTACACTACGGAATAAGGTCGAATTTATAGAAGTCGGTTTTTTAGAAATCGGTTTTATATATTCGAGTGTGTGTGTCCCCACAGAAGTGCATTAAGTGCACTAACTCGGCGGAGTGCTTCCACAGTACCGAGGCTAGAGTCGACTTCCGGAGCGTTGCACTGTGGGTAGCTATCCCACAGTTCCCGCAGTCTCCGCTGCCCATTGGAATTCTGGGTTGAGATCCCAATGCCTGATGGGGCTGAAACATTGTCGCGGGTGGTTCTGGGTACATATCGTCAGTCCCCCCTTCCCTCCCTCCCTCCCTCCCTCCGTGAAAGCAAGGGCAGACAATCGTTTTGCGCCTTTTTTCCTGAGTTACGCCATACCACCGCAAGCATGGAGCCCGCTCAGGTAACCATCACCGTATGTCTCCTGGGTGCTGGCAGACGCGGTACGGCATTGCTACACAGTAGCAGCAACCCATTGCCTTCTGGCAGCAGACGGTGCAGTATGACTGATAGCCGTCCTCGTCATGTCCGAGGTGCTCCTGGCCACGTCGGCTGGGAGCGCCTGGGCAGACATGGGCGCAGGGACTAAATTTTTGGTGACTTGACCAGGTCATTCTCTTTAGTCCTGCAGTCAGTCCTATTAAACCGTCTAATGGTGAGCAGGCAGGCAATACGGATTGCTAGCAGTCGTACTGTACCATCTTCTGCCGGGCAGGCAAGAGATGACGATCGCTAGCAATCGTATTGTACGATCTTCTGCCAGGCAGGCAAGAGATGAGAATGGCTAGCAGTCGTACTGTACCATCTTTTGCCGAGCAGCCATGAGATGTGGATGGCATGCAGTCCTTCTGCACCGTCTGCTGCCAGCCAAAGATGTAAAAGATAGATGGAGTGGATCAAAACAAGAAATAGACCAGATTTGTTTTGTACTCATTTGCCTCCTCCCCTGTCTAGGGGACTCATTCCTCTAGGTCACACTGCAGTCACTCACAGAGAAGGTGCAGCGAGGTAAATCTAGCCATGTATCAATCAGAGGCCAGGCTAACCTCCTTGTTCCAATAAGAACAATAACTTAGGTGCACCATTTCTTATTGGAACCCTCCGTGAAGTCCTGCATGAAATACTCCTTGATGTAAAGCCACCCCCTTTGTTGATTTTAGCTCCCTGAAGCCAACCCTGTAAGCCGTGTCGTCAGTCGCCCCTCCCTCCGTCAGAGCAACGGCAGACAATCGTTCCGCGCCTTTTTTCTGTGCGGACGCCATACCAAGGCAAGCATGGAGGCCGCTCAGCTCACTTTGGCAATTAGGAGCACATTAAACACCACACGCATTATCCAGCAGTATATGCAGCACCAGAACCTGGCAAAGTGATACCGGGCGAGGAGGCGACGTCAGCGCGGTCACGTGAGTGATCAGGACATGGACACAGATTTCTCTGAAAGCATGGGCCCTGCCAATGCATGCATCATGGTGCTAATGGGGCAGGTTCATGCTGTGGAATGCCGATTCTGGGCTCGGGAAACAAGCACAGACTGGTGGGACCGCATAGTGTTGCAGGTTTGGGATGATTCCCAGTGGCTGCGAAACTTTCGCATGCGTAAGGGCACTTTCATGGAACTTTGTGACTTGCTTTCCCCTGCCCTGAAGCGCATGAATACCAAGATGAAAGCAGCCCTCACAGTTGAGAAGCGAGTGGCAATAGCCCTGTGGAAGCTTGCAACGCCAGACAGCTACCGGTCAGTTGGGAATCAATTTGGAGTGGGCAAATCTACTGTTGGGGCTGCTGTGATGCAAGTAGCCCACACAATCAAAGATCTGCTGATATCAAGGGTAGTGACCCTGGGAAATGTGCAGGTCATAGTGGATGGCTTTGCTGCAATGGGATTCCCTAACTGTGGTGGGGCCATAGACGGAACCCATATCCCTATCTTGGCACCGGAGCACCAAGCCGGCAAGTACATAAACCGCAAGGGGTACTTTTCAATAGTGCTGCAAGCTCTGGTGGATCACAAGGGACGTTTCACCAACATCAACGTGGGATGGCCGGGAAAGGTACATGACGCTCGCATCTTCAGGAACTCTGGTCTGTTTCAAAAGCTGCAAGAAGGGACTTTATTCCCAGACCAGAAAATAACTGTTGGTGATGTTGAAATGCCTATATGTATCCTTGGGGACCCAGCCTACCCCTTAATGCCATGGCTCATGAAGCCATACACAGGCAGCCTGGACAGTAGTCAGGAGCTGTTCAACTACAGGCTGAGCAAGTGCAGAATGGTGGTAGAATGTGCATTTGGACGTTTAAAGGCACGCTGGCGCAGTTTACTGACTCGCTTAGATCTCAGCGAAACCAATATTCCCACTGTTATTACTGCTTGCTGTGTGCTCCACAATATCTGTGAGAGTAAGGGGGAGATGTTTATGGCGGGGTGGGAGGTTGAGGCAAATCGCCTGGCTGCTGGTTACGCGCAGCCAGACACCACGGCGGTTAGAAGAGCACAGGAGGGCGCGGTACGCATCAGAGAAGCTTTGAAAACCAGTTTCATGACTGGCCAGGCTATGGTGTGAAAGTTCTGTTTGTTTCTCCTTGATGAAACCCCCCGCCCCTTGGTTCACTCTACTTCCCTGTAAGCTAACCACCCTCTCCTCCTCCCTTCGATCACCACTTGCAGAGGCAATAAAGTCATTGTTGCTTCACATTCATGCATTCTTTATTCATTCATCACACAAATAGGGGGATGACTACCAAGGTAGCCCAGGAGGGGTGGTGGAGGAGGGAAGGAAAATGCCACACAGCACTTTAAAAGTTTACAACTTTAAAATTTATTGAATGCCAGCCTTCTTTTTTTGGGGCAATCCTCTGTGGTGGAGTGGCTGGTTGGCCGGAGGCCCCCCCACCGCGTTCTTGGGCGTCTGGGTGTGGAGGCTATGGAACTTGGGGAGGAGGGCGGTTGGTTACACAGGGGCTGTAGTGGCAGTCTGTGCTCCAGCTGCCTTTGCTGCAGCTCAACCATACACTGGAGCATACTGGTTTGGTCCTCCAGAAGCCTCAGCATTGAATCCTGCCTCCTCTCATCACGCTGCCGCCACCTTTCAGCTTCAGCCCTCTCTTCAACCCGCCACTTACTCTCTTCAGCCCGCCACCTCTCCTCCCGGTTGCTTTCCTGCAATCTGACATTATTTGCCTCCACACATTCGTCTGTGCTCTGTCAGTGTGGGAGGACAGCATGAGCTCGGAGAACATTTCATCTCGAGTGCGTTTTTTTTTTCCTTTCTAATCTTCACTAGCCTCTGGGAAGGAGAAGATCCTGTGATCATTGAAACACATGCAGCTGGTGGACAAAAAAAAAAAAAAGGGACAGCGGTATTTAAAAAGACACATTTTATAAAACACTGGCTACACTCTTTCAGGGTAAACCTTGCTGTTAACATTACATACATAGCACATGTGCTTTCGTTACAAGGTTGCATTTTGCCTCCCCCCACTGCGTGGCTACCCCCTCAACCCTTCCCCCTCCCTGTGGCTAACAGCGGGGAACATTTCTGTTCAGCCGCAGGCAAACAGCCCAGCAGGAATGGGCTCCTCTGAGTGTCGCCTGAAGAAAAGCACCCTATTTCAACCAGGTGACCATGGATTATATCTCACTCTCCTGAGGATAACACAGAGAGATAAAGAACGGATGTTGTTTGAACGCCAGCAAACATACACTGCAATGCTTTGTTGTACAATGATTCCCGAGTACGTGTTACTGGCCTGGAGTGGTAAAGTGTCCTACCATGAAGGACGCAATAAGTCTGCCCTCCCCAGAAACCTTTTGCAAAGGCTTTGGGAGTATATCCAGGAGAGCTGCGAATGCCAGGGCAAATTAATCCTTTCACATGCTTGCTTTTAAACCGTGTATAGTATTTTAAAAGGTACACTCACCGGAGGTCCCTTCTCTGCCTGCTGGGTCCAGGAGGCAGCCTTGGGTGGGTTCGGGGGGTACTGGCTCCAGGTCCAGGGTGAGAAACAGTTCCTGGCTGTCGGGAAAACCGGTTTCTCCGCTTGCTTGCTGTGAGCTATCTACAACCTCATCATCATCATCATCTTCTTCTTCGTCCCCAAAACCTGCTTCCGTATTGCCTCCATCTCCATTGAAGGAGTCAAACAACATGGCTGGGGTAGTGGTGGCTGAACCCCCTAAAATGGCATGCAGCTCATCATAGAAGCGGCATGTTTGGGGCTCTGACCCGGAGCGGCCGTTCACCTCTCTGGTTTTCTGGTAGGCTTGCCTCAGCTCCTTCAGTTTCACGGAGCACTGCTTCGGGTCCCTGTTATGGCCTCTGTCCTTCATGCCCTGGGAGATTTTGACAAAGGTTTTGGCATTTCGAAAACTGGAACGGAGTTCTGATAGCATGGATTCCTCTCCCCATACAGCGATCAGATCCCGTACCTCCCGTTCGGTCCATGCTGGAGCTCTTTTGCGATTCTGGGACTCCATCATGGTCACCTCTGCTGATGAGCTCTGCATGGTCACCTGCAGCTTGCCACGCTGGCCAAACAGGAAATGAGATTCAAAAGTTTGCAGTTCTTTTCCTGTCTACCTGGCCAGTGCATCCGAGTTGAGAGTGCTGTCCAGAGCGGTCAAAATGGAGCACTCTGGGATAGCTCCCGGAGGCCAATACCGTCAAATTGTGTCCACAGTACCCCAAATTCGACCTGGCAAGGCCGATTTAAGCGCTAATCCACTTGTCAGGGGTGGAGTAAGGAAATCGATTTTAAGAGCCCTTTAAGTCGAAATAAAGGGCTTCATCGTGTGGACGGGTGCAGGTTTACATCGATTTAATGCTGCTAAATTCGACCTAAAGTCCTAGTGTAGAGCAGGGCTTGGAGGATTTGGGGGATGAAACAGATTATAGACCAGCGACAAGTGGGAACCCCCCCCCCAAAAAAAACCAAAACAAAACAGACAGCTGGACTAGCTGAAAGGAAAAGACTTACTGCACGCTTGCAAAATCAGGAAAAATAGCAGAATTGGTTAGGATTGTCTTGCATATTTTAATATTATGTTTATTAAATTTTAAACTAGCACAGAATTAAAAGATAGAATCTAATATTACAGGCCAGATCTGAGGCTCCACTCCACAGCTGGTAGACATGCCAGTTTTACTCCTCTTCTCTAGTGCAGGGGTGTGCTGAGCCAGGAGGGCACATGGCTGGAATAAACTACTCTGGCTCTCCTAGCCAGAGTATAATAATCCCTTGGGGACTGTTAAAATGCAGTTTAATGTAAAGCAGCACTGAGGCTGCTCATATTATGCCAAGGGTCAAACAAGTCTCCAGCTGCTCAAGAATCGGGCAGTACAAAGATGGCATCACAGCTGAATTCTGGAGCAAAGTGACTGTAGAAGTAAAACTAGAATCTAGCTGTAGTAATATCTGTATTATTACTATTTAACATTTATATTGATACAGCATAGAGGCCAGTCAGATTGGGGCCTCATTGTGCTGGCTGCTGAACAAATAAATTGAAAATGCTAGTTCCTACTCCAAGAACTTACAATGTAAATGAAAAACAAAACAAAAAAAGAATGAGACAAACAAAATGGGTCAGAGTAAGGGCAAGGAAAAAAGGATAACCTTTAGAATGGGAGGTTTCAGAGTAGCAGCCGTGTTAGTCTGTATCCACAAAAAGAAAAGGAGTACTTGTGGCACCTTAGAGACTAACACATTTTGGGAGTATCATTAATAACCCCATAGTGAAGGCTATGTTAACACTTGCACTGAAAGCCAGTCTAAAATCCCTCTATTGTACACTTCAATGATTGAATATAGACTCCAAATGCGGCACAATAATTCTTCACTTCTTATGAGGACCGTTGAATTTTCTGTGTTATCTTTCTAATTTTTTTTCACTACCTTTTACAAGGGGAACATTTAGAATGTTCTCTCTGAAATTGTGTCATTTCCCTCACATTTCTGTGCATCCCTTTAGCTAAACAACCACAGGTTACACTTATACCCATAGTGACAATACCTTAGACATAGGCTAATTTTGACCTCTTAAAATTAAAGAAATAATCATTTGCCTTATTGTGCTTTAAAAGGGCCAGTTTCACAAAGCTGAATACAGTTACGAAGCAGCTGGAAGAAAGAATTTAAATAGACAAATGAGGTGGATAATTGCATAAAGTTTAAGAATATTTAACTTACCCCACACTCAAGAGAGACGGCTACACTGGTTAAAAAAACCCTGCCTGACTTAGATGGGAAATGAAAGCACCTGTGAAAAAAAACAAAAACAAAAAACAAACAATCCCTACACTATGTAACAAATAGAAAACAAGTGAAGTTGGTAGCTTCTGCTTTATATTTATTGCTAGATATTATAGAAAATTGGTAAGAGAAGCAAAAGGAGAAATACATGTGCAGCATTACTACGGACAATAAGGATTTTTAAAAGTATATTCGGAACAAAAGCAATCCTAACAATAGTGCTGGATCATTATTACATGAAAATGGTGGACAGGTTAATAATGCAGAAGAGGCAGAAACATTCAATAAATATTTCTGTTCTGTATTGGGAAAGAGCCAGTTGATATAGTCATGTCATGTGATGATGAAATACTTTCCATTCCAACAGAACTGAGTATGCTAAACAGCATCCACAGAAGTTATATGTAGTAATTGTAATCATATCAGTCCCAGCATACTAGAGAGACAAGGGGTGTGAGGTTATAACTTTTATTGGACCAATGTCTCTTGGTGAGAGAGACAAGCTTTTGAGATACACAGAAATCTTCTCTATGCCTGGGAAGCTACTAAGAGTCACAGCTAAATACAAGATCAAACAGATAGTTTAGCATAAGTAGTTAGCATATATTCTAAGGGACCATTCAAGATGAAGTGGCTTGCTAATACCCCTATAGTCATAGGGCAAATTTTGTTGGATACTAAAACTCAGTCTTAAGAAAGATGCTGAATTTACAGCTCATTAGAATAAGCTAAAAGAACAGGAGTACTTGTGGCACCTTAGAGACTAAAATTTATTTGAGCATAAGCTTTCATGGGCTACAGCCCCCTTCATCCCATGCATAGAATGGAACATATAGTAAGAAGCAAAGTGTGGAAATTGCAGAAGACATTATATACGCAGACACCATGAAACAATACCTCCTCCCACCCCACTCCCCTGCTGGTAATAGCTTATCTAAAGTGATCATCAAGTTGGGCCATTTCCAGCACAAATCCAGTAAGAAGATATATATACACACACATACACACACACAGGGAACATGAAAAGGTAGAGTAAGAAGCTAATTAAGATGAGCTTTATCAGCAGGAGAAAAAAAAAAGTTTAGTGGTAATCAGGATGGCCCATTTAGACAGTTGACAAGAAGGTGTGAGGATATTTAACATGGGGAAATAGATTCAATATGTAATGACCCAGCCACTCCCAGTCTCTATTCAAACCCAAGTTAATGGTATCTAGTTTGCATATTAATTCAAGCTCAGCAGTTTCTCCTTGGCGTCTGTTTTTGAAGCTTTTCAATAAGCTGTAACACATTAACCCCTGTTTTTGTCCTATGATTAAAGGGGTGTTTTCAGACCACTTCATCTTGAAGGGTCCTGTAGAATATGTGCTAACTACTAGTGCCAGACTATTTGTTGGGTTTTGTATTTAGCTGTGACACTCAGTATCTATCCCAGCCCTGAAGAAGAGATCATTGTTGCTTGAAATTTGTCTCTTACCAGCAGAAGTTGGCCCAATAAAAGATTACCTCACCCACCTAGTCTCTCTACTAAACTTAGATATTTTTAAATTAGCCGGTCCAGATAACTTACATTCAAGATTTTTAAAAGAGCTGGACAAGAAACTCTGAATCATTAATGTTTATTTTTAATTAGTCCATGGGCAGCGGGTGAACCATGGGTTTGGGGAGGCTAGCCCGCAGCCGGCATGCCTTCTCTGCTCGGGGCCCTGCCCCCCCACCCCTGCTGGAGCCCAGAAACTCCTTGCCAGCCCCAGGCTGCCCGAGTGCCCGCCTCCTGCAGCCCCGGGTGGGTGGGCAGGCACAGTGGCCTCCAGTCTGAAACCTCAAGTGGTAGGCAGCGTGACCTTCCCAAGGCCCAGAGCACCAGGCAGGCAGGCAGCTGAATGCAGTCCCCAACCCCAGCGTGGAGGGCGGGCCAGTGGCCAGCATGGCTTCCTGCCCCAGAGCGCCAGGAAGGTGAGCAGTGTGGACTCCAGTGCCCCTAGCCCCAGGCGGGCAGGCAGCCTGAGCACCTGCTTCAGCTGCCCAGAGTCCCTGGCTGCAGGGTAGCCTCTACTAGCCACAGCCTGGGTCAAGGCTGCCATAGAGACCTCCCAAAAGTGTGGGGGGGGGGGCAGGGGCCACCGCCCCTCCACCTGAGGTGGAGGTGAAAGTAGCCCCCTGCCCCAGGCCCCCTGTCCCAGGGTAGGCATGGTGGAGGGACCTAGGCCCCCCACATCTGCCTGTGAAGCTCTCCCCAACCTGACTCCTGATGGCTGGGGTGGGGTGTCAGAGCTGCAGCCCAGCTATGATAAGAGCTGGGCAGGTAGCTGTGGGGAGCCACGGTGGATCCTCCACCTGCCCGCAGTGTGGGGGGCCCAAGCAGCCCTTGGCCTATGTCCCAGCCCATGCAGGGCAGGTGAAGGTTCCTCACAGCTTCCCGTGTGGCTCTTACTCTGGCCTTGCTGCGGCTCCAAGGCCCAACCCCCTCTCCCCTGGGTGGATCCTGGTCAGGGAGAGGCACGAGAGCAGCTGTAGGGAGCTAGCATGGAGTCGTAGACCATCCATCTGCCCCGGGCAGGCGGGGAGCCCAGGCGGTTTGGACATGGGCCAGGGGATGCTCTGGTAGGTGGAGGGTCCACCATGGCTCATCATAGCTGCCTGGGGTCCCTGGCTGGGCTCCATGCTGCCTGGCCGGGGGGGTGGGGAAAGAGGGTCTGTTCAGTTTCAAAAAGTGGGATGGCCCTGTCCCTCTGGCCCCTGTGGTTCTGGCGCCACTGGCTCGGGGACCAAGCCACAGGGGAAGGAAGAGCCCAGCAGAGCATGTGGGAATCGGGAGGGGGTCTAGAGGTGGCGTGTGGGCGAAACCACACAGGCAGTTTGAAGAAGCACAGCCTTCCCCTGCTTTTGATATTAGGGAACACGGGGGAAGTTCTAGAAGACTGGAAGAAAACTAATATTTAAAAAAAAGTTTACCTATGTCATCCGGTTAATTTTAGACCTGTCAGCATGATGTGGATCCCGGGCAAATAATGGACTGGCTGATATGGCACATGATTAATAAAGAGTTAAATGAGGATAAAATAATTAATGCCAATCATCATGGGTTTATGGAAAATAGATCTTGTCAAATTAGCGTGATATTTTTTATGAGATTACATACTCACTCATAAGTCACAGGTAATGTAATAACTATAGACTTCTCCAAGACATTTGTCTTTCTACTGGACAACATTTTGATTAAGAAACTAGAATGATACAAATCAACATTGCATTAGTTAAGCAGATTAAAAAACTGGCAACTGATAAGTCTCAAAATGTAATTGTAAATGGTGAATCATTATTGAGAGGATGTGTTAATATTATTATCTGAAGTCACTCAAATTTACAGATGACACAAAGATTGGGGGAGTGCCAAATAAATAAGAGAACAGGTTAATGATGTAGAATGATCTGAACCACTTGGTAAGCTGAGTGGAAGCAAACAATGTTTTTAATACTGCTAAATGTAAATGGCTAAATCTTGGAACAAAATTGTAGCCCGTACTTACACAATGGGGGACTATGGTGGATAATGAATTGAACAAAAATTCCTAGTATTTTGCTGTGGCCAAAAGGGCTAATATGATGCTTGAATGTATAAACAGGGGATTATTGAATAGGAGTAGGGAAGTTATATTATCTCTATATTTGGCAATGGTATGACTGCTACTGTAATACGAGGTCCTGTTCTGTATCCACAATTCAAGAAGGATGTTGATAAATTGGAGAGGGTTCAGAGAAGTGTCACAAGAATGATCAAAGGATTGGGAAACCTTCCTTATAGTGAGACTCAAGGAGCTCAAAGTATTTAGCTCAAAGAATAGGTTAATAAACAATTTGATCAGTCTATAAGTACCTGCATGGGGACCAGACATTTGATGACAGAATTCTCTTCAGCTTCCAGTTATTGAATCTTGTTCTATCTCCATTTGCTAGACTGAAACCAAACAAATTCAGACTAGAAATAAGCTCCCTCTACCCCCCCCCACACTTTTTTTTTTAAACAGCCAGGGTAATTAACCATTAGAACAATTTAATAAAGGTGGTGGTGGATTCTCCATCAGACAAAAATTTTAAATCAAGATTAGATTTCCCCTGTCCCTAAAATAGAGGATCTAGTTTAAAAACAGTTATTGGACCTGAAACAGGAATTAATTATGGAAAGTCCTATAGCTGGTATTATGCAGACAAGATTATCACAATGTTCCCTTCCGGCATTCAAATCTATGAATTCTATATAGAATAAAGGTTTTGAACTATGTAAGGTAGTGACAGCTGGACAACGCTGGCAATGGGGGTCAGCTCTGGGAGAGAGAATGAAAAATTCTACTCCTTTGGCGTCACTTCTACCTACTTTCTCTCCATATTTTTTTCCTGTAGCCGATAGTTATCTGCCCTCCCTTACTGTAGTAGGCGAGTACTTCCCTACCTCACAGGAGTGTTGGGAGGATAAACATAGTAAAGATTATGAATTACTCAGATATTATCATTCCCACTTTACAGAAGTGGATCTGAGACACAGATAGAGAACAGGGACAGGCTTTCAAAGGGTTTAGGCACCTCAGGATGCAAATAGTCACAGAGTCAGATTTTCAAAAGTGCCTAGGCAAATGTGATTCCAATGGTGGTTAGGTGCCTAACCTGGTTTAGGCACTTTTGAAAATCCCAGTTAGCACCCATCTCCCATCTTTAGGCCCCTAATGCTTTTGAAAGTCTGGCCCTAAGTAATTTAACCAAGAGTACATGAGAAATCTTTAGCAGGGCAGAGAATTGAAGCAGGTTTTCGGAATTCATCTAGCTCCTTAATCACTGGAGCATCCTATCTGTGAATGACCAAAAGTGATGCTGTTGCTGTACAAGGCATAAAGATGCAAGATGTTTCCCATAGGATATGAATGGGGCAAGGAGTTGTGCCGAGGAAAATCAATTGCACTATTGTTGATAACATTTCTAGAGAGAAAGTGGCTTAGACATTCTAGTAGAATAGTTTAACCGTGTGTAAGAATATGAAGACCATCACATCTCTAGAGCAAACAAACAGATATGGTGGAACTGGACTTGGGGGTAAAATGATGATGTGGTATTAGACTTGATGATTGCAAAAAAACAAAGGAGGCAGGAATCCAAGTCTCAAAGGGAAATAAAGCTCAAAAGCCACCCTGGAAGTCAGGATTGCACATGGAAACAGCAGTGGCTAAAGAATAGCTCAGCATTTTTTATCATGGTAGTGCCACAAAGAGAGAGAGAGAGAGAGAATCTGTGCATACTTATTTGCACCACTGTCATGCAGTTTGAAAAGATGACAAGTATCACCAGTGAGAGATTATTCCTCTCCTATTTGTGTAGAAACAGGAGTCAGTAGAGGAAAGGTGGGAACACACATGTGAAAGGTGCTTCTTTTGAAAAATATTTATAACAAAGCATCAGAGGGAATGCTATGAAAAGTCCACTGATCACATTTGTAAAAAAGTTCAGAGTATCATTTTTTTAAAAAATGCCTCAGAAAAAAGATAGCCAAGATTCTCCTTCATGCATACTGATACTTACCAGCTACCTGCAAAAGACATTGCTTAGCTTGAAAAAAAGTCTTGCAGTGAATGCACTGCAGTGACAAGACTGAAGTCCATCTTGACCATTTGTCTCTGTCCTACATTTGTTATTTCTGATGAGAAAAAAAAATGTCATGTGCCTTACAGGGTAGTTTGTCCAAGTGCCATGTTTTGTGCACTCCTTGATTTTGACAGTCTGTGGTCTCCTAGACAAACAAAAGGAACTTGAGGGAAAATGTAGCTATTACTCGCAGTCTGCTGTCAATTTAAGCATTCACAACCTGTCGCATCTTGTGAGAGCTGCAGATGCAAATCAGTCTGCCTCTGTACCAGCTCAAAGGGTTGTACCAGGTGGGATGCCTCTCTTTATATGCCTTAATTGTTTGGAAAAGCATCACAAATCTATTAATAAATGTACATTACTAGCATAAATGAGCTCCTCTGTACCACTGAAAAAATATACAATATACATATTATCTGGAAATCTGCATTCATATTCAATCCACTCCCTTCCGAACCAAACAACAAAACATATATAAATTATAGCACTTTCCTACGAGCTTATATTTGTCAAAGTCAATATTATATGGAATTTACTTGTTCCATTACATTTCCTCAGCTCCTGCCTTTGTTATATCCACTTCAGCACTTGTGTGAAGATGAAACAGATTACTTAATAGGTTTTTCACATCTGTGACTCTATGACCCTTACAGGTTGCAGTGCCCAAAACCTTTCGCCACATAACATTTACATTAATGCATATGAAGAAACCTTAAGTGTGCATGAGGGATCCACATGGGCCAGTTAGTTCACAAGAATGTATACCCCTCTAGTGTAAACTAATGCTCTGTGTAGACAAGCCGTAAGTCTCAGTTTTAGGCTCTACTGTGATTCACAAAAGTCCTGCCAAAAGCTGTACGTACCTACATTCACTCTGTACCTAAATGTCCAGGGTAAAAGTTCTTTAGGCATCTAAGGGTAGGCCTTCACTAGCAACATTACCATGGCTGTGTAGTCGTGGCACCAGTGCTAGGAGAGAGCTCTCCCAGCACTGTAAAAAACCCACCCCCACGAGGGGAGTAGCTCCCAGAGCTGGTGCACTGTCAATACTGCCGCTTTATAGCTCTGAAACTTGCAGTGCTCAGGAGGGTGTTTTTTCACACCCCTAATCGAGACAGTTGCAGCACTGTAAAGTGGCAGTGTAACGAAGGTTTAAGTTTCTGCCTGAGTGTGCACACTGCTGCCTAGGCAGCTGAATGCCTATATCCTACCTCAGCTCCAGAGTGTTTCACGAATAAAGGAAGATAGGCCAGTAATTAGAGCCAGAAGTTAGCCCAGTAATTAGAGCACTCACCAGGGATGTGGGAGACCAAGTTCAATCTCTGCCTGATGGGGAGAAAGGATTTGAACAGGGTATCCAGTTTCTCAAAAGAGTGCTCTAACCACTTAGCTAGAAGTCATAAGGTGGCAGCATCACCACCTCATCCTCCTTCAGCATATTTTGTGGCATTAGGCACCTGTTTAATTAATTCTCACAAGAAACACCTTAAGCACCTAAGCTGGTTGACTCCAGGAGAGGCTTACTGCTGTGAATCACAAGTAGAGAAAGCCACCTCCCTGCATCCTTCACTTAGGTACCTATCTCTATGAGACCCCCTCTTGTTGGCATCTCCCATAGTCTAGCTTTAGCAGCTCCCCACCTTACATGCTGGCTTTTTTGTAGCACATTCATAGATTCCAAGCCCAGAAGGGTAAAAAAAACTGTCCTGGCCTGCCAGCGGATTTCCCTGACCGGACACATGTCAAAGGTTGCCGATCCCTGCTATAGAACTTCCCAAAATAGTTCCTTGAGTATATCATTTAGAAAAAAAAAATCAATCTTGTTTTCATTATCAGGGATGGAGAATCCATCACAACTCTTGGTAAATTGTTCCAATGGTTAATTGCCTTCGACTGTCAAAAACTTACAATTTATTTTTGTCTCAATTTATCTAGCTTCAATGTCCAGCCAATAGATCATTTTATACCTTTCTCTGCTAGATTGAAGAGCCCATTATTAAATATTTATTCCCCATGTAGATACTTATCGACTAGTCAAGTCAACCCCTATTCTTTTTATTGAACTAAAGAGATTTAGCATCGAGTCAATCACTAAGGCATGTTTTCTAGTCCTTTAATCATTCTTGTGGCTTTTCTCTGAACCCTCTCCAATTTGTCAACATTCTTATTGAATTGTGGGCACCAGAACTGGACACAGTATTCCAGCAGCTGTAGCACCAGTTCCAAATATAGAGTTAAATTAACCTAACTCCTATTTAAGAATTCCCTGTTTAAGCATCCAAGTATCACAGTAGCTCTTTTGGCCAGAGCATCACATTGGGAACTCATGTTAAGCAGACAATCCACTACAAACCCTAAAATCTTTTTCATTCACTGGTTCCCAGGATATAGTCCCCAATTATATAAATATGGCCTATATTCTTTGTTCTTAGGTGGTATAAATTTACATTTAGGCATAGTAAACTGGGTATAAGCAAACAATGTGGATTTTATCAAGTGATCTAGATTTCTCTGAATCAGTGACCTGTCCTCTTTATTATTTATGACTCCCCCAATTTGGATCATCTGCAAACTTTATCAGTGATGATTTTATGTTTTCGGCCAAGTCCTTAAATATTTTAAATAGCATAGGGCCAAGAACTAATCCCTGCATAACGCCATGGAAATATTTTTTTCCAATTACTATACCCCATGTAAAATTACAATTTTAGATCTATTAGCCAATTTTTAATCATTCATTTTTTAAAATTAAATCATTGTGCAGTACCAGGTCAAATGCCTTACAGAAGTCAGAGTATATTATGTCAGCACAATTACCTTTATCTTTCAAACTTGTAATCTCATTAAAAAAAGATATTAGTTGACAGGATCTAGTTTCCATAAACCCTTTTGATTTATATTTATTATATCTGTGATGCTGGCAGACCAGGTACCTGCTCATCCCAAGACCCGGGCCTCACTGAACACTGGGAAATGGATTGCTGGAAACCAGTGTGGTTTACTTGTGGGTTAGTATAGTTAAAATAGATATTAGTGTAATAAGAATGTGGTTAGTATTTGAACTTTTTGGAATGCTTGTAGGCTGCTGCGTGTATTAATCCTACTTTTACTATCTGTATCCCATGGTATAAAGTTATATTGAGTGTTTTTGCTGTAAGCCTCTAATTAGGTAACTCAAAGAGGAAAAGCAGCATTAATTAATGTAAAGTGCTTGTTCTGCACACAAGATCCTCCACTGAAGGCAAATGAGGCATTGTGTAGCAACAAAGGACAGAGACTTTGTTGATTACATTTGCACTCCCTCCAGGAAGGGGAGAACTGTACATAAACTTATCCCATCATCTTCGATTCTGGGGTGAAGTGGATGAAAATCCCTGACCAGGAGAAACTGGGATCGTTGTGCTGTCTTGACTCAGAGATCCCCATACTGTTGGCACGGATGAACCCTAAAGTACATATAGAGCTGCTTATTATAGAGATGTCATTGGAGGAGGTTTTGAAACAAATTGATAAATTAAATAGTAATAAATCACCTGGACCAGATGGTATTCACCCAAGAGTTCTGAAGAAAATCAAATGTGAAATTGCAGAACTAATAACTGTAGTTTGTAACCTATCATTTAAATCAGCTTCTGTACCAAAGGACTGGAGGATAGCTAATGTGACGCCATTTTTTTTAAAAGGGCTCCAGAGGTGATCCCGGCAATTACAGGCCAGTAAACCTGACCTCAGTACTGGGCAAACTGGTTATATAGCAAGCAGCTCTCAAACAAGATACATACATTTTGCAATAACCGTCAGAGATCATGCAAATCTTGGACTGGCCTATTCAGTCACATGAGACATTGTAAACCATCTATATCATAGGCTGTAATTTCCACCATCTCGTGCAGATGAAGGGATGCCAACATAGGTTGAAACTATAGTAAAGAACAGAATTGTCAGACACATAGATAAACATAATTCATTGGGGAAGAGTCAACATGGTTTTTGGTAAAAGGAAAACATGCCTCACGGATCTACTAGAATACTTTGAGGGGGTCACAAGCATGTGGACAAGAGGGATCCAGTGGATATAGTGTACTTATATTTTCAGAAAGCCTTTGACAAGGTCTCTCACCAAAGGCTTTTATGCAAAGTAAGTTGTCATGGGATAAGAGAGAAGGTCCTCATGGATTGGTAACTGGTGAAAAGGTAGGAAGCAAAGGGTAGGAATAAATGGTCAGTTTTCAGAATGAACAGAGGTAAATAGTGGTGTCCCCCAGGAGTCTATACTGGGACCAGTCCTATTCAACATATTCATAAATTATCTGGAAAAAAGGGGTAAACAGTGAGGCGGCAAAATTTGGAGATACTATTAAAGATAGAAAAGTCCCAAGCAGACTATGAAGAACTATAAAAGGATCTTGATTTAGTTGGGTATTGGTCCTGATTTGAGCAGGGGGTTGGACTAGATGACCTCCTGAGGGCCCTTCCAACCCTGATATTCTATGATTCTACCTCACAAAACTGGGTGTCTGGGCAACAAAATGGCAGAACAAATTCAGTGTTGATAAATGCAAACTAATGCATATTGGAAAACAATCCCAATTTTAACATGGCTTAGACATAAAATGATGGGGTCTAAATTAGCTGTTACCACTCAAGAAAGAGGTCTTGGAGTTATTGTGGCTAGTTCTCTGAAAACATCCCCTCAATATGCAGCAGCAGTGAAAAAAAGCAAAAAAAGCAAGAATGTTGGGAATCTTGAAGGAAGGGATAGATTATATCTATTCTTATTCTTGAAGGAAGGGATAGATGATATATCTATCTATCTATCTATATATATGGATCTATCATCTATCCCTTCCTTCAAGAAGGAGAATAGATATAGATATAGGTGTGTATATCTATCCATCCATCCCTGGTACGCCCACATATTGAATACTGCATGCAGATGTGGTCGCCCCCACCTCAAAAACAATACATTGCATTGAACACAGTTCAGAAAAGGGCAACAAAAATGATTAGGGGTATGGAATGGTTTCCATCTAAGGAGAGATTAGTAAAATGGGACTTTTCAGCTTGGAAACAAGATGACTAAGAGGGGATATGATCATAGACTATCAGGGTTGGAAGGGACCTCAGGAGGTCATCTAGTCCAACCCCCTGCTCAAAGCAGGATCAATCCCCAACTAAATCATCCCAGCCACGGCTTTGTCAAGCCTGACCTTAAAAAATTCTAAAGGAAGGAGATTCCACCACCTCCCTGGGTAACGCATTCCAGTGTTTCACCACCCTCCTAGCGAAAAAGTTTTTCCTAATATCCACCCTAAACCTCCCCCACTGCAACTTGAGACCATTACTTCTTGTTCTGTCATCTGCTACCACTGAGAACAGTCTAGATCCATCCTCTTTGGAACCCCCTTTCAGGTAGTTGAAAGCAGCTATCAAATCCCCCCTCATTCTTCTCTTTCGCAGACTAAACAATCCCAGCTCCCTCAGCCATTCCTCATAAGTCATGTTTTCCAATCCCCTAATCATTTTTGTTGCCTTCCGCTGGACATTTTCCAATTTTTCCACATTCTTCTTGTAGTGTGGGGCCCAAAACTGGACACAGTACTCCAGATGAGGCCTCACCAATGTTGAATAGAGGGGAACGATCACGTCCCTTGATCTGCTGGCAATGACCCTACTTATACATCCCAAAATGCCATTGGCCTTCTTGGCAACAAGGGCACACTGTTGACTCATATCCAGCTTCTCGTCCACTGTAACCCCTAGGTCCTTTTCTGCAGAACTGCTGCCTAGCCATTTGGTCCTTAGTCTGTAGTGGTGCATGGGATTCTTCCGTCTTAAGTGCAGGACTCTGCACTTGTCCTTGTTGAACCTCATCAGATTTCTTTTGGCCCAATCCTCTAATTTGTCTAGGTCCCTCTGTATCCTATCCCTACCCTCCAGCATATCTACCTCTCCTCCCAGTTTAGTGTCATCTGAAAACTTGCTGAGGGTGCAATCCACACCATCCTCCAAATCATTTAAGATATTGAACAAAACCGGCCCAAGGACCAACCCTTGGGGCGCTCCACTTGATACCGGCTGCCAACTAGACATGGAGCCATTGATCACTACCCGTTAATCCCGACAATCTAGCCAACTTTCTATCCACCTTATAGTCCATTCATCCAGCCCATACTTCTTTAACTTGCTGGCAAGAATACTGTGGGAGACCGTGTCAAAAGCTTTGCTAAAGTCAAGGAACAACACGTCAAGTGCTTTCCCCTCACCCACAGAGCCAGTTATCTCGTCATAGAAGGCAATTAGATTAGTCAGGCATGACTTGCCCTTGGTGAATCCATGCTGACTGTTCCTGATCACTTTCCTCTCCTCTATGTGCTTCAGAATTGATTCTTTGAGGACCTGCTCCATGATTTTTCCAGGGACTGAGGTGAGACTGACCGGCCTGTAGTTCCCAGGGTCCTCCTCCTTCTCTTTTTTAAAGATGGGCACTACATTAGCCTTTTTCCAGTTGTCCGGGACTTCTCCCGATCGCCATGAGTTTTCAAAGATAATGGACAATGGCTCTGCAATCACATCCGCCAACTCCTTTAGCACTCTCGGATGCAGTGCATCCAGCCCCATGGACTTGTGCACGTCCAGCTTTTCTAAATAGTCCCGAACCACTTCTTTCTCCACAGAGGGCTGCTCACCTCCTCCCCATGCTGTGCTGCCCCAGTGCAGTAGTCTGGGAGCTGACCTTGTTCGTGAAGACAGAGGCAAAAAAAGCATTGAGTACATTAGCTTTTTCCACATCCTCTGTCACTAGGTTGCCTCCCTCATTCAGTAAGGGGCCCACACTTTCCTTGACTTTCTTCTTGTTGCTAACATACCTGAAGAAAACCTTCTTGTTACTCTTAACATCTCTTGCTAGCTGCAACTCCAGGTGTGATTTGGCCTTCCTGATTTCACTCCTGCATGCCCAAGCAATATTTTTATACTC
Source organism: Natator depressus (assembly GCF_965152275.1). NCBI lineage: Eukaryota > Metazoa > Chordata > Testudines > Cheloniidae > Natator > Natator depressus. The sequence continues at coordinate 86,279,018 of NC_134234.1, read as the reverse complement.
TTCCCTGGTCATTTGTCCAATCTTCCACTTCTTGGAAGCTTCTTTTTTGTTTTTAAGATCAGCAAGGATTTCACTGTGAAGCCAAGCTGGTCGCCTGCCATATTTACTATTCTTTCTACACATCGGGATGGTTTGTCCCTATAACCTCAATAAGGATTCTTTATAATACAGCCACTCTCCTGGACTCCTTTCCCCCTCATGTTATTCTCCCAGGGGATCCTGCCCATCAGTTCCCTGAGGGAGTCAAAGTCTGCTTTTCTGAAGTCCAGGGTACGTATTCTGCTGCTCTCCTTTCTTCCTTGTGTCAGGATCGTGAACTCAACCATCTCATGGTCACTGCCTCCCAGGTTCCCATCCACTTTTGCTTCCCCTACTAATTCTTCCCGGTTTGTGAGCAGCAGGTCAAGAAGAGCTCTGCCCCTAGTTGGTTCCTCCAGCAGTTGCAGCAGGAAATTGTCCCCTACACTTTCCAAAAACTTCCTGGATTGTCTGTGCACTGCTGTATTGCTCACCCAGCAGATATCAGGGTGATCGAAGTCTCCCATGAGAACCAGGGCCTGCGATCTAGTAACTTCTGTGAGTTGCCGGAAGAAAGCCCTGTCCACCTCATCCCCTGATCCGATGGTCTATAGCAGACTCCCACCATGACATCACCCTTGTTGCTCACACTTCTAAACTTAATCCAGAGACACTCAGGTTTTTCTGCAGTTTTATACTTGAGCTCTGAGCAGTCATACTGCTCCCTTACATACAGTGCAACTCCCCCACCTTTTCTGCCCTGCCTGTCTTTCCTGAACAGTTTACGTCCATCCATGACAGTACTCCAGTCATGTGAGTTATCCCACCAAGTCTGTTTTTCCAATCACATCATAATTCATTGACTGTGCCAGGACTTCCAGTTCTCCCTGCTTGTTTCACAGGCTTCTTGCATTTGTGTATAGGCACTTGAGATAACTCGCTGATCGTCCCTCTTTCTCAGTAGGAGGCAGGAGCCCTCCCCTCTCATGCGCTGCGGCTCGTGCTTCCTCCCGGTATCCCACTTCCCCACTTACCTCAGGGTCTCCTTCCCCTGGTGAACCTAGTTTAAAGCCCTCCTCACTAGGTTAGCCAGCCTGCTTGCTAAGATGCTCTTCCCTCTCTTCATTAGCCCATTTCTACCTAGCACTCCTCGTTCTTGGAACACCATCCCATGGTCAAAGAATCCAAAGCCTTCTCTCCGACACCACCTGCGTAGCCATTTGTTGACTTCCACGATTCGACGGTCTGTACCCTGGCCTTTTCCTTCCACGGGGAGGATGGACGAGAAGACCATTTGCACCTCAAACTCCTTTATCCTTCTTCCCAGAGCCATGTAGTCTGCAGTGATCCGCTCAAGGTCATTCTTGGCAGTATCATTGGTGCCCATGTGGAGAAGCAGGAAGGGGTAGCGATCCGAGGGCTTGATGAGTCTTGGCAGACTCTTCATCACATCATGAATCATAGCTTCTGCAAGCAGCAGACTTCTCGGTTTTCCCGGTCAGGGCGGCAGATAGATGACTCAGTCCCCCTGAGGAGAGAGTCCCCAACCACCACCACCCGCCTCCTTCTTTTGAGAGCGGTGGTCGTGGAACCCCCAACCCTAGGACAGTGCATCTCATGCCTTCCAATCGGCAGAGTCTCCTTCTGTTCCCTTCCCTCAGATGTATCATCTGGTCCACTCTCTGCATTAGTACCTGTGGAGAGAACATGAAAATGGTTACTTACCTGTATCTGCATTGCTGGTACATGGACGCTCCCCTTTCTTCTTCTGGAGGTCACATGCTGCCAAGTTTCTTCACCGTCCTCCTGTTCCCTCAGTGCAGCCTTCTCTGAATCTTCAGAATGTTGTGTCCATCCGTACATGATAGAGGTCTACAAAATCATGACTGGTGTGGAGAAAGTAAAAAAGGAAGTGTTATTTACTCCTTCTCATAACACAAGAACTAGAGGTCACCAAATGAAATTAATAGGCAGCAGGTTTAAAAAAAAAAAGTATTTTTTCTACACAATGCACAGTCAACCTGTGGAACTCCTTGCCATAGGATGTTGCAAATACCAAGACTTGAACAGGGTTCAAAAAAGAACTAAAGTTCACGGAGGATAGATCCATCAATGGCTATTAGCCAGGATAGGCAGGGATGGTGTCTCTAGCCTCTGTTTGCCCGATACTGGGAATGGGCATCAGGGGATGGATCACTTATTGATTTCCTGTTCTGTTCATTCCCTCTGGGGCACTTGATATTGGTCACTGTCAGAAAACAGGATACTGGGCTAGACAGTCCTTTGACTGACCCAGTATAGCATTCTTATGTTTTTAAATCTAAGACTAACTCAATCGTGTGTACATGTTTCCTGTTTTAACCTTGTACCTAATTGCTTTTCTTAGTTAAAGAATCTTTAGTTGGTTTGTTACAGGATTGGCTACAGGTGTAGTCTTTGGTTTGAGATCCGAGTACAACTGACCTGGGGTAAGTGACTGGTCCTTTGGAACTCAGAATAACCTGAATATTGTTGTGATTTTTGGTGTAACAGAGGGGTTGGCAACCTTTGGCACATGGCTCATCAGGGTAATCTGCTGGTGGGCCACGAGACTTGTTGTTTACATTGACCATCTGCACGAACAGTGCCCTGCAGCTCCAAGTGGCAATGGTTTGTTGTTCCCAACCAATGGGAGCTGCAAGAAGCAGCAGGCCACAGGGACATGCTGGCTGCCACTTTCTGCAGCTGTCATTAGCGGGGAACGGTAAACCGCAGGCACTGGGAGTTGTGGGGGGCCCATTCCCGTGGATGGTCAACATAAAATGTCTCGCGGCCCGCCAGTGGATTACCCTGATGGGCTGCATGCCAAAGGTTGCCGACTGCTGGTGTAACATGACCACCTATCACATTGTCCAGCTTGGCTGGGTGGCAAGATAGACTGGAATGCCCAAGGGACTGTCTGTGACTCCATGGTAAGACTGTTATAGTACTTGAGGCTAGCAGGCCTTCAGCCATGGTCTAGGTGGTCATTAAGATTTTGGGATTTTGTTTGGTTACCCTGAAAGGGGACAGAACAGAAAAGTGCCTTGGCTGGAAGGCTAGGACATGGAAGATACAGACTGCAGCACAACTAGAATAGTAGTAGTAGGGGATCCTAGAAGAAAAGGATACTTACAATGTCATGACTTGACATCAGGAGGCATCATGGATATGGCAACAACTAACGGATCACCAATGTTCTGCATTGCTTCTGTTAAACTTAATCAAGTCCTATAATCTTTAGCCTGCCCCCTTCCAAAGGAGAGACTCATGTTCTTATTTAACATGGCTTAGACAGGTTTGCTGACTGAGGAGTTCTGCATTCCTTTCATGCAGAGTGACAGTAACACTGACTTTCTTATAGACAGGATTTGACATGAGTCCAGAACAGTGTTTCTGCTCCATCTGTTTTTTAAATAATTAAATTGTCATTTTAAAATAAGTTTCTAATCCTTATTGTCAGAGACAGAGGCAAAATAGATGCTAACGATCACAACAACTTTATACTACGTTGATGCGCTTTGTATAAGAACATATAGACAGGTAACCAAGACAATGATGTAAATGTGACTTTCTCTAGTACTGAATCTTCAGAACACAATAAATGTTTTCCCCATAATAATTAAATGTGGGCATTTTTTTGCCCTGAAGTTAAGATTTTCAATAGAGCCTGAGAGAATTAAGCACCCCTCACCCCACTAAATTTTAGTATGCATTGGGTACATAATTCCTGTCAGTTCTTTTGATGTTCCCAACCTTAATGTCCAAGCTTTCATAGTGACTGAGTTTCAAAGGGTTAACTGAAATATACTTGGATTGAAAGACATGTACAAATATACACATCTTTGTAAATTCATATTATCTAATTCAATGAAAAAATTTAAATGTTGCCAAGTGCTTTTTGAGAGGATTTTGCAGACATATGGTGCAATATGTTTGTACCTATCGAACACCATCTGCCACCTAAGCTTAAATGCAAATTCATTTTACTTTTAATTCATAAAGAAAATGCGGAATGGAAGTGACGCATGTACCATAATTTGGCTGAGTTTAGGCAGGTGTAGAGTTATGCATAAAACATATTTTGTATTTAAAATGACTGTTCACTTGTTCCCATGTGTGGTATATAGCCATTAGTAACAAATAAATGTATGCCAGACCCTTATGCTCATGGGTGTGGGGGAAGGGGGGAGAGGGAGTAACCTAGAAAGCTGGAGGAAAAAGACATTCCTTTACTAACACAGTATGACTGTATTATTTTACTCCCAATTTTATATCCAATAATTGGTTTACGCAAAACATATCTATGGGGGAACTCTAATGAGGTGTGAGTAAATTCATAACATGCAATAGGATGCTATTATTACGTTTTCCCCTTTAGGAGCTGATGATGTACTGAGTATATCCATTGAAGAGGCACTTGTCTGACCCTTCAGACATCTGCTCAACAGCAAGCTTTTTGGAAGAGTGAGGAGAGAAATAATGGAAACAATTTCAGAAGGCAGGGTAAACGGGTGTGTGTTTGGCAAGAGAATTAACTAATGTAACGATGAGGGATTAGTGATTGTTCTGTTTTACCACCATCCACTCCTACCTGTGAGTCGCTCCCCCTGGCCCCAAACCATACAGGGCTCTATCCTGCAATGTGCTTATGACTCAGGCAGCGATCCAGCAAAGCACCCAGTTACATAGTTAACTTCAATACGGTGAGTAGTCCTTCTGAAATCACAGATATTAGTGCTTTTCTGCCTTGTGGGCAGTGGGTGAAAGTCTGGTCCTACTGACAAACCCCCATTGACTTCAGTGGGACCAGGATTCCACCCTGAGTGCCCAGTGTAAGCCACGTATGTATGCCAGTAACTGTTTTCTCCCTTAGTCTAAGAAGGGGAGAGAAGCAGTGAGGAGGAGATGACATGGATTTATTGTTCTCCTCCATGTCTACAGCAGGGCACTTAAGAGGGCCCAGAGGCATCTAGAAGAGGGGCAGGGGGGTGGTAGCTACTGGACATACTAGGTAGCTGTGCAGAGGGTTTCCATTAAGGGCAAGGATCCTACCACACATCCACCACGTGAGAGCTGATTCAATGGGAACTCTGGGGAAAAGTTATAAATAGGGGTAATTGGAGGTTTCCCTGTGGACTCAGTTGCCAAAAAAATACAGGACAAAGATGTATCTGCTGTTAGAGCTGCATTCCAGAGCCTGTGTTGCTAAAGTTGGAGAACTCCTTTACTAAGGTATACCTTCCACTGAAACTTAGGGAATGTCTATACAGCAGTTAAACATCTGTGGCTGGCCTGGGTCAGCTGATTTGAGCTTGCTGTGGGATGGGTCCCAGAGCCTGGGCTCTAGTGTGAGCCTGAATGTCTATACTAAAAACATAGAGGAGTCCTTGTGCCACTTTAGAAACTAACAATTTTATTTGGGCATAAGCTTTCATGGGCTAAAACCAACTTCATCAGAGTGGAGTGGAGCATACAGTAGGGAGGTATAAATACACAGCATATGAAAAGATGGGAGTTGCCTTACCAAGTGGGGGTCAGTGTTAAAGAGCCAATTCAATTAAGTTGGAAGTGGGCTACTCTCAACAGTTGACAAGAAGGAATGGAAATCACTGCAATTTTACAGCCCTACAGCCTGAGTCAGCTGACACATGCCAACCACAGGTGTTTATTTGATGAATATACATACCCTTATAGAACAGCAACAAAATGAGGACAACTGGGGCGGGGGGGGGGGGACGGACCACGACACCAGTGGAATTACCACATAATGGCTGTTTAAGAAAAGGTTTTTTTACAAGTATTCCAAATGCTGATTGCAGATATTAAATGTTATTCTTTAAGAACTGGCATAGGACTCTGTTGTAAGTTTAACTCTTTGAAATAGTGGATATAGTGTATTTAGATTTTCAGAAAGCCTTTGACAAGGTCCCTCACTGAAGGCTCTTAAGCAAAATAAGCAGGCATGGGATAAGAGGGAAGGTTCTCTCATGGATTGGTAACTGGTTAAAAGATAGGAAACTAAGGGTAGGAATAAATGGCCAGTTTTCAGAATAGAGAGAGTTAAATAGTGGTGTCTCCCAGAAATCTATATTGGGCCCAGTCCTATTTAACATATTCATAAACGATCTGGAAAAATGGGTAAACAGTGAGGTGGCAAAATTTGCCCATAGTACAAAATTACTCAAGATAGTTAAGTCCCAGGCAGAGTGCGAAGAGCTACAAAAGGATCTCACAAAATTGTGAGACTGGGCAACAAAATGGCAGACGAAATTTAATGTTGATAAATGCAAAGTAATGCACATTGGAAAACAATCCCAACTATACATATACATTGATCAGGTCTAAATTAGCTGTTACCACTCAAGAAAGATCTTGGAGTCATTGTGGATAGTTCTCTGAAATCATCCACTCAATGTGCAGCGGCAGTCAAAAAAGCAAACAGAATGTTGGGAATCATCAAGAAAGGGATAGATAAGACAGAAAATATCATATTGCCGCTATATAAATCCATGGTACACCCACACCTTGAATACTGCATACAGATGTGGTCGCCCCATCTCAAAAAAAGATATATTGGAATTGGAAAAGGTTCAGAAAAGGGCAACAAAAATTATTAGGAGTATAGAACGGCTTCCGTATGAGGAGAGATTAATAAGACTAGGACTTTTCAGCTTGGAAAAGAGGCGACTAAGGGGGGATATGATAGAGGTCTATAAAATCATATATAGAGAAAGTAAATAAGGAAGTGTTATTTACTCCTTCTCATAATATAAGAACAAGGATCCACCAAATGAAATTAATAGGTAGCAGGTTTAACACAAAAAGTATTTTTTCCATGCAACGCACTATCAATCTCTGGAACTCCTTGCCAGAGGGTGTCATGAAGGCCAATACTGTAACAGGGTTCAAAAGGGAGCTAGATAGATTCATGGAAGATAGCCATTGATGGACCTATTAGCCAGGATGCTTTCCCTAGCCTCTGTTTGCCAGAAGCTGGGATTGGGTGACAGGGCATGGATCACTTGATGATAACCTGTCTGTTCATTCCCTTTGGGGCACCTGCTATTGGCCACCATCAGAGGACAGGACACCGGGCTTGATGGACCTTTGATCTGACCCAGTTCTTATGAAATATTTATTTTATTTTATTTAAAATCCTAAAATGACTGAGCTCTGGCTTCTGCCTCAACAATGAAGTAGGCTGAAGTAGGGCAAGTAGGCTGCAGCAGGAAAAAAAAATGTCCTAATGTTATGCTAATGTTAGCTCAACACCCCTTTGACTCAGAGGCCCAGCTATAATTTACTACTATGTCAGCAACTCTTGTCAGGCCTGACATTCTCATTACACCTCACACACTAGTGTCAACACTGCCTCTTCCTGATTACACTCAGCAGAGCCTCACAGGATCAAACCCGTATTCTGCTGTATTACAATGGTAATTTCTATTTGCAGCGGGATGTGCATACGTTTTTCTCCTGTTACTGTCTCCACAGGCTGATGCCTCACAGTTTTGCTTTGAAACTGGAATTCAAATACATCCATCAGATCAAAGTGATACATTATCACAACTGCCCATTTCACATGATTTCGTTGCAAACCCATATACTGGCCCAGGTTCACCCCAAAGTCACATGAAATATTTTTGAACCTTAACAAATCTTTCAGTGAATTTGATCAAAGCTTCAGGCTTGTACAAATGCTTGAACCCAAGCAAATTTAATGTGGTTTGGGGCTTTGTGGTGAACGTTCTGAACAGCCCTATTTATAATGCCAATGACATTTCACATGGTGTAACATAATAGCACTGAGTCGGGTTCAAGTGAAAGAACGAACGAATAGAACCAGACCTTCAAGGTAAGGATCAACCTTAAATGAATTCAGAGAAAGCTGAAGGAATGTTGTCTTGCAAAATCAGGCAAATATTCTGCACCTAAATAGGTCTCACTATTTTTCCTTATGGTTAGCAAGGGGGTTGGACTAGATGACCTCCTGAGTTCCCTTCCAACCCTGATATTCTATGATTCAATCACTTGTCACTAGTATACTTACCTACATATTTTAAATTTCTGGAACCTTTGAAAAACCAGTAAAGAATCATTTGTGCATACTACGTATATAAATTAGTATGAATTAGAAAAGTATGTGTTTAGGAGACAGAAGGTGCCAATTGATTGGTTGTAGGATTATTGTTATGGGTCCTATATGCTATTTCAATGGGACTTATTCAAAGACACTTGCCCACCTAATATAACTTAAATATTTGTGAGTTCATTCTTTCTTCCTAAATGGCCTTTTGTTCTGAATAATTATTCAGTTCCAGGTTTGAATGGGAATTATCTGAAGTGAAAGGGCAATGGGAAGTGTAGCATCCCAAAACATAATTACAGAAAACTTGGGTTTAAATCCTGGTTTAGATGAAGTAGCCAGAATCCTACTGACCAATTTTCCACATCATAAAACAACCAGATAACACAGTACAACTACAGTCATTATTTAAATAGACCCAGGACAGTATTAGCAAGGATTAGTGAGGTGCTTTTATACAACTTGATCCAGCTATTGTTGAAGCCAATGTAAAAATTCCAATGGCCACTGGATTGGGTCCAGACTAGGGTGATGAGTGTCATAGAAATGCCTATAAATAAATAAGGTGTATTGCAGGTCAGGTTTGAAGTGCTGTAACTGGCAGTACTATTAGTCCTTAACATTTATGAGCATTAATTTCATATAAAAGTAAATCAAACCTTTACAAATTATTGATGCCCAGGTGTGGAGGGAGACTGCAGAAGGTGAAATGGAGGGTATGGCTTGGAACAATGTAGCTAAAAGTTAGAGAAACTTACGCCTGCGATTTTTCACAGTTCCCCATGACATATTCATAGTTGTCTTTGAACATACATCAGGGCATAGTGAGCCAAATTCAGTTGGAGTGTAAACACCAGACCTGTATTTGGCTTGTTTATAACATCCTGAATTGCTTTGTGGGAAACTCCTAGGTTCATATATAGCCCTGCATTTTTTTTTTCCTTCTGACCTTTCTTCAGTTGCTATTTCACCCTTTGACTTTTAGGCCACAGTAACTTAAATCAAAGTCTCAGTTACCAATAATTTTATTAGTGTTAAAATAGTTATTGATATTGTAATTGTAAGATACCATATATGATAGAAAAATAGATTTCTACTCTTTGCATATGGCCATGACCCCATCAGCATAATATCTCTTGATGTGTCAAATATTAATGCATCTGAAAAAACCTCTGAGGTAGTAGATTACCCCCATTTTACAAATGGAAACTAAATGTACAGAGAGATTAAGGCTCTTGCCCAAAGTCACAGTGGGTTTTTGGCAGAGCTCGGGATTAGTTCTCCTGAGTCTCGAGCCTTAACCATAATGCTATCCTTCCTCTCTTTAGTTAATTCTTGAGAGTATTTCTACATCATTGCCTTCAAAAGTTAAATACAATAAAACTTTAAATAATGAAGAAATAATGGAACAAACTGACTAGATTACTATTAGATAAAACAAAACCAAACAAAGACATGGAACAATGTGGCCATGTGCCACATAGTGAGAGCAAATGGACACCATAGCCACACTAAACTCCATGATGCACTGGAGTATTTGAGCCCTTCAGAGTTTATCTTCTGCCTTTCACCTCGGCAGCAGAACCAATGCAGTTCTGCTGTATTTGGGATCTTTCATAGAATCACAGTTGTGGTCATACATAAAGTTTTCCATTTTATGAGAGGAATTTGTAGAACATTTATTTAATCTATCCAGCCAGTTGCCTCAAGAGTCAAGTCCTCCGCTTTAATTCTGTATTGATTCCTTGATAGAGCCTCAAGGCATTGCAGTTTTAGACATGGTGCTGGAAAAGAAGCTTTGATGCTTGAAGCTATCCCCTGCATAAATGTCAAATTTGCCTATTTGAATGCTGAATTAAGTGGTGTTGCTCCAGTGTAACTGAGGGTATGTCTACAGATCAAATGGCAGCAAGTTTCCGAGCCCAGGTCAGAGACAGGCTTGTGGGACTTGCAATACGGTGCTAAAAGTACATTGCAGCTTGGGGTCTGAAGCAGAAAGATGGGGGTGGGCTTCAGCCTCTGAGACACAATGTCTACACTGCTATTTTTAGTTCTATAGTGTGAGCCCTGCAAGCCTGACTCCTTCAACCCGGGCTCTGAGACTCACTGCTCTGGGCTGTGTTGACATATAATGTGGGAATGGAACTTGACCTAATAAGACAATTTAGAAAAAAAATCTCTATTATAAATGATTATTCAATTAAGAACCCAAGGTAGCAGAAGAGCCAGTGTCTTTCCACTTGAATTGCAACTTCAGTTTAAAAATTTTAAACATGAGACAGAGGTTGAGCTAAAATGCCCCAGAAATGTGGAGATCTTTTAATTAACCTCAACTATTTTAAGTGGAAATGAAGTTATGGGAACCAATATTTTCCATTTATCTTCTAAAAAAAGACAGCAACCATCGCTGCTTCTACCATGTTCATATTGCTTTATCATTGTCCTATGATATGCTACATACTTTTCCCAGACATGAAGAAGAGCTCTGTGTGAATCAAAAGCTTGTCTCTCACTGACAGAAGTTGGTCCAATAAAAGTTATTACCTCACCCACCTTGTCTGTCAGGCACTATCTAGACATTCAAGAGAAACACTGGTTTCTAAATAGGACATGCCATATAAGTAGTTTTCTTACATTATTATCCAGTGATTTTTTTTCTTGCAAAATGAACATTTTTTGCATTGTGGAGGATGTAAATTGCTAATCACAAGCAAAACTGCATTCTGACTTGGAAGAATATGGTTGCAGTATGTATATACTTTGAACTACAAAACAGCTATAGTTTGCATCAAAAACAAGTTGTCAGCTCAGAGGTATCTGAAGGAAAAGGAGGTTTTGAGAGCCTTTACAGTTTTTAATGGAATGCCCAAATGGAACCATAATGCTGAAGGCTGAGCATTTCTTTTTATCTTACTCTGCATCATGTTCCTTTTCTTTGTTAATGTGATATCTGACTTCTGACCACAGCATTGTAGACTAAATTTGGCAAGATATGAAGCACTGTTATTAACGGTTTCTTGCTCCCTGAAGCAGCCAATGCTTGCAATGAGCTCTAGGGAAAAAAGCAGACTGCAACAAACTGAGAGAACTGGTAAGAAAAGGTACCAGGGGAAGAAAAGTCTAAGGGATAAAGGATTGCAGGAGATCTAGCAGTTTTTTCAGAGACAATATTAAAGACACAGCTGCAAACTATCCCAATGCAAACAAAAGTTAGGCAGAACAGTAAGAGGCCAATATGTTTCCCTCCGCTGAGATATTTAATGCCTGTTTTGCTTCAGTCTTCATTTTAAAAAGTGTAATGGTGACCTGATACTTAACACAATTAACAACAAGGGGGAAGGAACACAAGCCAAAATAGGGAAAGACCAGATTAAAGAATAGTTGGCAGGGCCTAATCAAGTTCATCCTAGGGCACTTAAAGAAAGAATGAGCTGAAGCAATCATGGAGCCATTAGGAATTATCTTTGAGAACTCATGGAAAACTGGTGAGGTCCCAGATGACTGGAGAAGGCTAACATAGTCCCTGTCTTTAAACAGGGGAACAAAGAGGACCCAGGGACTTATAGACCAGTCAGCCTAACTTTGATTCCTGGAAAGGTACTGAAACAAATTGTAAAACAGTCAAACTGTAAGCAACTAGAGGATAATAGATTTATAAGAAATAGCCAGCATGGATTTGTCAACAAATCATGCTAAACCAACCTAAGTTCCCCGATTTGGTAGGGTTACTGGTGTACCCCCACCATGGAGCTTACCTTGATTCCTGGGTGTCTGTGTGCTGGTGACTCAGAGGCACTGTCCTGGGAGGAAGGGCAGACTTAGAATATACTAGGCAACCAAGAGGGAGAGGGGGAAAATACTATTTCAAGCAGTAGGGACCCTTGTCAGTTGGGGGAGGATAGAAGGTGTGCCTGAATGGCCAGCAATACATCTCCTCAGAGGAGAATCAGTGTCTCAGAGAAAGGAGGAGGCAGAGTCAAATTATTGACAAGCAAAAAGCCCAGGAAAAAGAGTTAGCCTGAGATGCCCACCTCTGGGAGCACTGAGAGAGGGGAGAAGCCATTTTGGAGGAGTCTGGAACCAGCCCCTGAAAGGGAAGGGATTGTTGAGAAGTGAGCTCCTGAGACCCAGGTCTGCATATAGGGTTCCCTGTGAGAGCTAGCCTCTGGGTACATGGAAACCAGTATCCCTCGCCTTGGTCCTTTACCTGTTCAAGGTAATTCCTAGTGTGTAGAACTTTGCTGGGAAAACTCCCCACCCAGTCAGGCTGATACAAACTCAGTTACCATGTGACAAGTACTGTGCTGGCTGCTAGTTCAGGGCTGCCTGCCTGCTGTGACAGTATCTGAGCACTAGGGTAGGAGATTAGAGTTAGGATTTTGAGTAGTTATCATTTGCATCTTGAGCCCTGCATTCTTTTATAGTGAGTGGAAATCTTGGGAGGAGAAGCAGCCTGATTCCTGCATGACAAGGACACCTGCCAGAAGCGATTGTCAGCCCCTCTGCAACTGCTGAGGAGTCCAGATTCACCTCTGAACCCAAGGATCTGTCATGTGTACCATCTTTTAATTAATCAGGGAAATCATTTGGGAGACCCCTACTCCCTGAACCAAGGCCTCAAGCCAAGGGGTAAGGGTTTGGGGATTTTATCACCTGCCGCCTATTAAACCTGTGGAGGGACTTACCATCTTATCTCCCGTGTGAGTCTTTTGGTCTGTAGAGAACCAAGTCAGCCAAGTTGCTAATTGGTGCACATAAGATATCGTCAGAGGTAATCAAGGGCCCCTACAAAGTCTGAGTACCAAAGATTCTCTGAAATATCTGAATCTGTATGATAATGCAGAAAGATGCAGGGGCACTCTTAACATTAAGCAGAATATATATTTAGTTGCTTCTTTCCTTTGTTTCTAAATATCTTTATAAGGCCAAGTCCTTGTGCTGGCAAAATGCCCACAGACTTCAAAAATATTCTTTCCCACGTACCTTCCTGGCTGCTTATGACATTTCCTATTGACTATAATGGGAGTTTGGCCTGAATAAGGTCTACAGGATTTGTCTCATTAGCTGGGATGTTGTGTTTGTTTTGTTATTTGCAAATGTTTGTTTGTTTTATTTATTTATAAGTAGATACATGTGCCTTCATAATTAAACAAACAGGAATACACTTAAATATTGAGAACTGTTATAAAAGGATATGTGCACATTTTGGTGTGTGCATGCAGCATTACTGTTTGTGGTTTGGTACACCGGTAACTGGTGTGGCATTGCTATAGCCAGGTAGGAAATTGATCCCAGTTCTCTGTTCCACGCTTGCTGTTTTATGTGCTCTGTTGACCTGAAGCAGCTGGTCAGCTAGGAGAGCTAACTTCATCAGTATTCACTTTGTATAGGGAGAATTCCTAAGTGTCGGAGGTATTGTATAGGGACTCCCCGCATCCTGACTCCTGTTTCAGAGGGTATGGCTATCAGAAAGAGAATGTAGCGAAGGATCCCTATGCCCAGGCTGACAGAACAGTGTTTAATAGATATTGGTGGCCTGCTTCTAACTACACTGTGGACCTTACCCAGTCCCAGGAGTGTGGAAATGCAAAGGTGGTGGAAAGCCACCATTGCTTTTCTTTTCTGGACCTGCACCACTTGTAGTTCACCTAGACTGGGTCAGTATGGTTTTGGTACAGCAACATTTTTTTATTATTAATATTATTGAAGTAAACAAGAATGATAGAAAAAGGTGTTTATGTTGGAGCATGAGTGATTGGTCCAGAATAATTTTTAGTTGTTGTTTTAACATCTCATCATAGTCTTACATATGAGAGTAATCGGGGAGGTGTGGGAAAACAAAACAAATCCTAAACCCTGAAATGCTGTTTTTCTTTTAGAAATAGAGCTACAAAAGACTTTTCACCTTAAAATTATTTCCTTAAAATATTCAGCAAGATTGCCTTAAGTTCAGGATAAGGCTCTGTGCTGAAAATATGTGGTTCCTTGCTTTTAGTTTTCTCCATGCACTTTTTTGTATTTTCTCTCTGCTCCTCTGCAAAGTACAATCCTTTCTAAACAAGGGGAGTGAGAAAGCACATTTTGCACATCTGAAATATTAACTCTGCATTGGAGAACAAGAATGCATGGACTGAACCATAACAAAAAAATGGGCAAAGGGGATTGTTAGGTGTACCTTTGTTTTCTGCAGATTTATTTTAGTTTTAACTGGAATCACAAATCAGGAAGAAAGGTATGTCTGACTTCAGTTCCTGGCTTTGCCACAGACTTCCTGTGTGGGCAGGGAACTTACTCTTGTTCCTCATTTCGCTGTCTGTAAAGTGGGAATAATATTTCCTTTTTGTCATCTGGTTTCCATCTTGTCTGACAGGACTGTATAAGCTTTGGGGCTTCAATCTGTGTTTGATGCTTTGGTAACAAATAATAATAATAATAATAAGGTAAATAAATGACTTTGAAATGCCATCAAATTTAAAGCAATTTAGCTTATTTTGCAGAGTAAATCACATCCAATGGTCTCTATTACCCAGTTTTTATTTAATAACAAATTTTGAAAAAAAGTTGCTGAGGCTCTAATCTTGCAACAAAATCCACACCAAGAGACCCCTATGCCCATGTGGAATCCCATTGATTTTACTCAGTTGAGATTCCATATCTAGAGCACAGATGCAAATGTCAAACTAGTTTAGCCATAGGTTGACTGAAACTCAAGAAGAGCAAACATACTATAAATACAGCTTTATAAGTTTGATTGTGTTTACAGCAGATATTATAAAATATGTGAGCCAAGAAGATTAGTGTAATATCTGCTGCAAACACAATCAAACTTATAAAGCTATATTTATAGTATGTTTGCTCTTATTGAGTTTCAGTCAACCTGTGGCTGAAGTAAAGTGAACTGAAGTAAATCACTTGAAATAATTACCTTTATAAATATGAACTAGGATATGTGCATGATGTGTGACTTCTGGAGAATGGTAACAATTATCCAATAAAAGTAGTAAATGAAACAAATACTTACAGTCTCTTTTGTTAAACCTTGTAACCTTAAGCATGAATGCCAGTTGAGTGGATATGCTCATAATCTCGAGCAGCACAACACAATAGTCTCTGGATCAGGAAAAACAATAAAGATGACTTTGAAAACAGTAAGATTCTCTGTATATACTTGTGATGGAGTTGGGACTCACCACTGTGGCACCTCCCGCTGGTGACTCCAGGAATTAGCTCAGTCCATGTGGAGCACCCTCCACCGGTGGTGTCCCATCCGTCTCTCACCCTCCGTTGGTATCTGGACCCACGTTGCTCACCGCTCGGCAGCATCCTCTTCAGGACACTGTCCTCCGGCAGTGCCCCTTAGTCCACACTCATCCCCTTCTGGGGGTGGGTGGGGTTAACAGCAGTCTCCTGGTTCACCCCTGTCGCAGTGGCCAACCACACCCCAAAGTCTAACCCCTTCCCTTAGGGGTCTGGTGCAGTCTGATATGGCCACTTCCCACGGCCAAATGCAAGATAAGATGGAAGTCGGGGCGGGGGGGGGGGGCAGGGACACAGGCCCACCCACCACTCTGGGCCCTGACCCAGGGACCCTCTGGCAACAGCCTCCCTGCTGTCCTTCTTTCCCCTTGTCTGTCCACGCTCTCTGGATCACTTCCCCTCTGACCCCTTTGTACCCTCTAGGCCCTTCTGGTCAGGGCCTGCAGCCTGGCAATTAACAGGCTGGAGCTTTCCTACACTCCCCTGAGTCGAGTCGAGTCGAGTCGAGTCGAGACTGCACTGCACTGCACTGCACTGCACTGCACTGCACTGCACTGCACTGCACTGCACTGCACTGCACTGCACTGCACTGCACTGCACTGCACTGCACTGCACTGCACTGCACTGCACTGCACTGCTGGAGGTCTGGGAGAGACTGACTACTCCTCTCATGGGCAGCCTTTATATAGGGCTGAGCCTGGCCCCGATTGGCCACCTCTTGCCCAACCCTGATTGGCTCTCTAACAGGCCCTCCCTGATTGGCTGCTGCTTTGCACAGCCTCTCTGGCCTGTCTTTGCCCACTCTCACAGGGGGGAGTGGGGCACTTGCCCCACCACAATACTGTTGTAGCCGTGTCAATCCCAGGCTATTAGAGGAAGAAGGCAGGGGAGGTAATATCTTTTACTGGACCAACCTCTGTTGGTTAGAGAGACAAGCTTTCAAGCCACAGAGAGCTCTTCTTCAGGTCTGGCAATGGTACTCCCGGGTGCTGCTTGTCCAGAATAATTTTTAGTTGTTGTTTATTCTCATATGTGATGACCATGATGAGATGTCAGTCAACAGAAGTTGGTCCAATAAAAGATATGAAATGAAGTAAATTGAAAGATTCTATAGATTTAACAGATCATATTTTTTATTTGATACATACCTTGTTATAATGGTGATCTGCTCAATACATTAGATACTTTTTCTGAAAGAAAATTCTCTACAACTGTCTTGAAGTAAGTCCTCTTATTAGTTTCTGTTCACACTTTCTTGTTTGTGAGTTAGTCTGTTCCCACATGGTTCCATATCATGACCTTCTTTATATACATCTTTTAACTGCTCATTGTACTGGATATATTTCTTAGGGGGGATATTTCCCATTAAACTATTTACCTTCTCCAATGCTACCAGTACAAATGGGTTTGGGTGTCCTCAGTGGTGCGCAAAGTATACTCCATTTTCTTCTCAAAAGAACTTCCATTTGCTCACATTGGTCATCAGATTCCCTGGGTTGTGTAAAATTGTATAAATCAGCTCTTGGCTTCACTTTTTATGTTGAACCTAGACAATGCTTCAAATATTTCATTCACACTTGTACAATTCATGTACTTCTAACAGTAGGTGGACCCAGTTAATTAATTTCCCTTTTCCTGTTTAGCTAGAGTCTTGAAATTCTGTACATTCATTCATCACAGAATGCTGAGTACTGAGAAAAATAAAAAATGTATATTCTGACTGTGATGTTGCACTCTATATGATTTTATGAAATATGCTAATGAGTATGAATATAATGTAACTGGAATATGCTTCATGCAAAAGGTCTCTTGTAAGGTATCATTACAAAGCTTATAATCTACTGAGTGTGGTCATCCTGTTTCTATAAATGTATCACTTGTATCTGAAACTAGAAATATGAAATATAACTCTGAGGGCCTATTGTAATTATGCAAAGTGTGGGCCAGTAATGGTGGTTTGGAATTTTGATGGCTCCCATCAGCAAGGGCAATTGACTGTGGATGGCTCTGTTTCCAGGCAGGCCTTCCTGTGAGTCTGGCTGGGAGGAATGAGGGCTTGGAGTCTCACAGGAAATGTGACCATGCCTCCTGGTACTGAAATCCATCTTAAACCTGGTGCTTTTCCATTTAGAAGGGGGAGTGGGGACCCAGAGAGATAAAAGATTCCCACCTTGTGGCAAAGCCATATAAGGGGGTGGAACAGAACAAAGGGGGCTGCTATCATGAGAAATCCCCTAGCTACCACCTGAGCTGGAAGAAGGGCTGTACCAGGAGAAAGGATTGTGCACAGATTAGGAAAGCACCCAGTCTGTGATAGAAGTTTATTGAAACATCTGAGATTAGGTTTTATCTCTATTCAGTTTTCTTACTGTATTAGGCATAGACTTGTGTGTTTTATTTTATTTTGCTTGGTAATTCACTTTGTTCTGACTGCTACTACTTGGAACCACTTAAATCCTACTTTCTGTATTTAATAAAATCACTTTTTTACTTATTAATTAATCAATCCAGAGTATGTATTAATACCTGGGGGCGGGGGAAAACAGCAGTGCATGTCTCTCTATCAGTGTTATAGATGGCGAACAATTTATGAGTTTATCCTGCATAAGCTCTATGCAGGGTAAAACAGATTTATGTGTAGTTTGGACCCCATTGGGAGTTGGGCATCTGAGTGTTAAAGACAGGAACACTTCTTAAGCTGCTTTCAGTTAAACCTACAGCTGTTAGGGGACATGGTTCAGACCTGGGCCTGGGTTTGCAGCAGGCTAGTGGGTCTGGCTCAAACCAGGCAGGGCACTGAAGTCCCAGGCTGCCAGGGCAAGAAAGCAGGGGCAGAAGTAGTCTTGGCACATTAGTTGGCAGCCCCAAGGAGGTGTCTGTGATCCAACTCATCATACTGACCTTTCCATTGGATGTCACCTAGCAATCACCAAATATTTTCAGATTTAATCAGTTCATGTGTCCGTATAAGTGGTGTCTGAGACCTCTGATTTTGAGAAATGAACATCATCTCAGTTACACCAGTTTCTCTTTTTGGTTTCTTAGCTAAGAAAATTTCAGAAAGAAAGTGTTTGTGCCTTAAGCACAGACCCTAATAACCATGTCTCCCCAATGGCCAGACTGATATCAACTAGTACAGAGTACTAGAGCTGAGTGAATACCTTTCCACAAGTGACTTTTCAACAATAATGTTGGTAGTATGTATTGTAAAAGTAGGTAGGATAAGAGTATAGCTGGAAGTGGATGAGGTTACATGGCAAAGTGAATGCTGCTGTTGCAAGTAACCCTGTGAGTTTTGCTTCCAACAGATATATTCATTTTGCCATATAACCCCAGAACTGTATATATTGTGACTTTCTACTGTTCAGGATGCTTTAAAACTACTTTTTTAAAAAATATACTGTCACTATATTCTCAATGTTAACTCTGTAAATGATAAGATATAATGATAATCAGTAATGTGGCTAAGTACCGGTTATAAACTCATGCTGCTGAGTTCATGGTATACTTTCCAGTGTATTGACAGTGCTGCTACTTGGATGCTAATAGCTGGTAATTCTTCCAAGTAGGTTGGAAGAAGAACATTTCCTACTTTTTATGGCATATTATTTGCCCAGCATCTAAATAAAAAATAATGCTATTCTTAGATGAAGCAGTAATTCATTCCTGAAAACAACAGGAATTTTTTTCTGCTACCCAGTCACAATAAAATTATTTAATCCCTGTTATGTCACAGGAACACAAAGTGATAAACCACTATACTTCTTGGAAATTTTGTAAATGAAAAACAAAACTGTAGTCCAAATTCCACTTGTTCACCCATGCAACACAACTGAGTTCAACAAAATTGATTCGGATAATGTTAGCAGAATGAGATCCAGTGGATTTAAATTCTAAAATTAAAATAAAAAAATGCATTTTGTTGTTGTTAAGGATCTGAAGATCAAATTTTTAAGAGATTATATTTTAAATCACAAATTTATCCAGTTTTACTGGATATATTATAGCTACTTTAGACTGTAACATAGGCTAAAAGTTACTCTTTGGGACCTTTTCTTGTTGCAGAACTTTCTAGATGTGTCATAATGTACATTGCTTGAAGATCAGAGTTGAAAGCTGATTAATTCTTTTTTTATTACTCATTTTTTCCAACCACTAAAAACATAAATTATTTTCAATCACTCTGACACTACACAGTCACGTTAAAAATGCCTTTAAAATTATTAAATCAAGCTTAAAGTAAGTGTTTTGAAGTGGAAAAAATTCTAAAACATGAAAGACTGGCCATCCCTTGGGTAATTATAATCACCTAAATCTTTGCAGCTATAGATTAAATAACAGGAACCCTGTATACATCCAATGAAGTGGGCTGTAGCCCACGAAAGCTTATGCTCAAATAAATTTGTTAGTCTCTAAGGTGCCACAAGTACTCCTGCTCTTCCTGTATACAGGGGTGAAAGTAATAATAAATTCTTACCGGTACGGGGGCCAGCTCTGGCCCCTAGAAGGGGCGGGGCCTCGGACAGAAGGGGAAGGGCTGGGGGGGGGTCAGTCTAACGCTGCATGGCCCCCGCTGCCCTGGGCTCCAGCGGCAATTTAAAAGAGCCCGGGGCTCCAGCCGCTGCCGCGGTGGCAGCAGCTGGGAGCCCCGGGCCTTTTCAAATTGCCAGCTCTGGGACAGCTGCCCCTTTTGCCTGCCCTGTCGGCAGCCCAGGGCGGACAAAAGTGGCAACAATGTCAAAGCACTGCGGCAACACTTTAATGTCGTCGTCCCTTTTGCCTCTCCCATCGGCGGTCCTGCCAGTAGGGACCCAACCGGCAGGGCCACTGACGGGCCGGGGAGGGGCAGCAATGTTAAAGTGCTGTTGCAGCAAAGGACCCTCCTTAAAGCGCTGCCACGGCAGTGCTTTAACTTGGGCTGTGAATGGGCTGGTACCAGCTTCTTACCGGTACTCCGTACCAGCTCACTTTCACCCCTGCCTGTATAGAAAGGTCTCCTATAATCTTTTGTGGATAATAAGCTTTATAATGACTTGAAAGGTCATAGAGTTACTACATTTTCCTCTAATTTTCCATGAACAAATAAGAATTCTAGTTTTTCTGGTATTTAAATTCACATGATAAGAGGATTACTGTGATTTGAATTGTAAGTTATTTATTATAGCGTAATATCTTTCACTAACTTACTTTCCTTTATCCATCAGTAATAATGTTAAGTTTAGATGAAAAATAATGGAAGAACGATGAACTATGGTCAATCAGATGTTCTTGTGACTTTGCTGCTTCTTATCTCTCTCTACTTACTTATTTGATATTTTTGAATTTAGAATTTAAATGTCAAAGAAAGAAATTACTACTGAACTGGAGTTTAACTCAGAACTCCTATGCAACTCTAAATTCTAAACTTAACTTCACAGACTAGTAATTCAGCTCTTCATGCTGTTAAGCACTGATGTAAAATTGTTGCATAGAGGAAGCCATTTGAAGTGGTACCTTATCTATTAACTAACTATGTATATGCATAAAGTACTCTTGTGACATGCACCTTAAACAATGGGACCTGTCAGGGCTTGGAAACAGATGGTGCATGTCCATACACTGTTTTAGCACCTCTTTGAGGCTGCCCCCTTGTCCCATCTCCTTTCTGCCCCTGTTAGCACCACGACCGACTGGGAGAGGGGAAGCAGCAAGAGGAGAAGGAACCAGAGTCCAAGCATCTGTGTGCCAGCTTCCAGTAGCTCAAAAGCACCACAATGCCCTCTGAAGCCAGCAAAAACTGTAGCAGCCACCCTGGTGCAGATGCAGCTCAGGAAGAAAAGAACACAACCCAACAAGGAGGAACCAAGCCCCAGTGAGAGACCCAAATTATGTCTCTTTAGGGTT
The DNA here is from genome assembly GCF_965152275.1 of Natator depressus. Lineage (NCBI taxonomy): Eukaryota > Metazoa > Chordata > Testudines > Cheloniidae > Natator > Natator depressus. The sequence continues at coordinate 86,257,753 of NC_134234.1, read as the reverse complement.
TTACTTCCATGTAAGTGTTTCAGGTGTCTGTGAGGTTTGCTGCTGGGGAGGATTTTGATAATAAGTGGGGCTTCCGAGAGTACCATCAGCTCTGTTTTTTTCATTCTCACCTCTTTAAATCAAACTTTGCATACTGTTGTAATTTAGATAGTCAGCACTGAAGCTATGGTCAAAATGCAAACAAATGTTAACCCAAGCAAACAAACATTTAGCCAGACAAAAACCCTTACCATTTTAGTGGAGTTTACAGACCTTCCACAAACATATAATGTCTCATTTTTTTCATGAAATTGTTTCCATGGTCAAGATGCCTGTGCAAATTATAAAGCATTTTTTACCTATTACCTTTGGTGTTTCTTTCAAACTTTTTTTTTCTTGAATCTCATGAGGAAATTAGGAAAGTCCTAATTCTGATTACAGAAAAATATGAGGACAATAGTTAGGCACCTACTGCAAAAAAAGGAGGAAGTATTTTTGTGACTGAGTGCCAGCAGTCAAGCTAAGGTGGGGTTTTCAAAAGTGCACAGTGTTGTCCTAATTCTGCTCATTGTTTTAAAAAGGGAGCTGTGTTGGGCAACGGCTGAGCATTTTTGAAAAATCCAACCCTTTGCTAAATCCAACTTGGCCTATGAGGAAAGAGTTGTTTAAGTACATAGTAATAGGGAAAGTTTTGTAATTTCCCTTTGAATCATCTACAATAAAAAAACAAACAAAACAAAAATAGGTTCATTAGATCATCTTGTTTAGTGTCCCACTCATAATGTTGAAGACAGATGGGAGCATATGAAGAAAAGCAAGGTTTTTTATTAGAACCTTACATTCAAATTCTCTTAGCTCCTGGTATTAACTTAACATTTTATATATGTCCTCTTAAGGACAATATATTTGGAATCTTAACTCTGTCTTGAATCAAATTATTTGAAAGTATTTTTCTGACATTTTATAAATTGGTCCAAAATATCAAAACGAGACACCAAACCTTTGAATGTGCAGATTATGTTAGCACTGTAAACCAGATTTTTTTTATGAGCTGATGCTTTTTGAAATGGGCTCTTGTAATGGAAATACCTGACATAAGAGTTCCCTTTGTTCCTTTCCTTTGTTCCTCCCACAGTAAAAAAGAAATATCACTTACATCTGTAATTAATTTGAGAAACTGGAGTATTTTTACTCATTTTGTTAAATCTGAAAAATACTTCATCTTGTTACCAAAACTTAGATCCTGAAGTGATAGTAAAAGGTTATTTTAAAATGTAACATTTTGAGTGGAAATTAAACAAAAGAAACACCTTGTTTTGCAGCCTGTCTAACGCAAACGTAGTGTGAAGTGGATACCTTACGGCAGTCTTTCCCAAACTTGGAACGCCACTTGTGCAGGAAAAGCCCCTGGCGGCCCCGGCTGATTTGTTCACCTGCCGCATCCGCAGGTTCAGCAGATCACGTCTGCCACTGGCCGCGGTTCGCTGTGCCCGGCCAATGGGGGCTGCGGGAAGTTGCATGGGCTGAGGGACGTACTGGCCGCTGCTTCCCGCAGCCCCCATTGGCCGGGCACAGAGAACCGCAGCCAGTGGGAGCCGTGATCAGCCGAACCTACGGACGCGGCAGGTAAACAAACTGGCCGGGCCCTCCAGAGGCTTTCCCTGAACAAGCGGCGTCCCAAGTTTGGGAAGCACTGCCTTATGGAACTATATTTCCAGAAGAAATACTGTAAAAATTGACATTAATGGGTTACGTCAGTTTAACTGAGAATATGGTCCTTTGTGGTTTTTGTGAATTTTTTGGTATATTTTAGAAAGTCTGGTATGACTTTTAAAAGGTTTTAATTTTTCTTTGGGTCTTTTCTTTCTGAATAAATCTTATGGAAATTGCTGGTAAACATGAAATGGAGATCACACACAGCAGTTAGAGGTGGGCCAGCATAAAAGTTGATCTCTAGATATGGCCTTGATATAGGACAATGACCTCTCACTATTTTATATCAATAGATGAGCACAGTTCACTGCCACATGTTACATATTTTTGGAAAGCTATTCTGCATTAGCACTCCAGAGGTAAGGAGTTTTTAGTTTTTTTTTAAAGTGGAAGGTGGATGAAGTTGTGGCATGTACTGCTTTCTTGCATTGGCTGGAGATGGAAGTGAAAGCCTTCTGATATGTGAGAGTGCATTATCATCAATGCTATAAGCAATATGAAGATGGATAGGAATAAACAAGGCTTTCCACTTAAGTTTTTATTTCCATACTTTTAAGGCCTTTGGTGGATGGAGTGTTTTCTGATGGAACCTCGGCTGTCACTAAAGAGTGTGTGTGTGTGTGTGTGCGTGTGTGTTTGTGTGTGTGTGTGTGTGAATTTCCTAAGGTTCTTATATGGCTTGGTGTATCTTGGTGGACAACTCCCCAGAGTCTGAGAGACGGAGCTGCATCGGTCTAGGACTCAGAGAGAAAAACTGCTGAGGTTGTTCTTGACTCTGTCAAGCCTTCTGAAGTATGTGAGAGGCTGCCATGTGCCTCAGTAATTTCTTTGTATCAGTAGCATTTTATCTCTCTTTAAAAGCTGCTGAAAATAAGTACAGCAAGAGCTACACTCTGTGTTTAGCAGCGAAGTCATAACCTGTTAGCTGGAGGGAACTTCCGTGACAAAGTCTCTGTCATCAGTTACTTTCCAGAACCCACTTTATTCTCTCACAGACTTCTGGAAATTAGATTCACATCGGAGCAACTGCAGCACCAGGGTGTGTGTGTCTGCCTTATACCAGCAGATCTGGCTTCCTTTGGGTCCCTTGTCACTGCTTTTATGAAACATACCTCTCAGCTTTCAAGTGGGCTTATGTGGGAAAGCTGCAGGTGTGATGGCTACTATTTAGGCTGAACTGATGACCAAAAGAGTGGGTTTTTTTGAACACTTATTATTCTCTCTGCATCAAAGCATTCATTAGATTTATTATTTGCTGAATACTGGCTGTCTCTCCTCTGTGAAGAACTCATAATTTTGTACATCTCTCCAAACACTACAACATATATGGGGGGAAATATTAATTTGTGCATGAAAGCATATGTTTGGTCATCTCAATGAAATGGTGTCAATTCCATTCTTAATGGGCAGGTTGTCTTATTACTGCAGTCACCATCACAACAGCCATTCATTGTGACTCCTGTTGACAGGCACATAGGGGAAGGATTGAATTGGCATGGAGATAAAATTGCCATCTCCCCCAGATCAAGGCTGTAGCATGTTTGTAGAGTGCTTTAGTGAAACTGGCACTGGCACGATTTGTGCTTTCCCTATTCTGTGGAAAAATAGAGGGTATTAGTTTGTAGGGGAGCCAATTTGGCATTTTTACAAGCAGTTTAAAAAAATGTTAAATGCTTGAACTTCATAATACAAAAATATTGGCAAGTAGGCCATATTGAAAATCTGGCAGGGACTTAGCTTTAGTCTTTCTCAGACCCCTCTTTTCATATAGATATTGACAATATGGAAAATTGAATTGCTATATTATTACCTGCCACAGCTAATGTTCACAGTGAGGAATCAATATTTGTTACAGTGACACTATCCCTTTTTCCATACTTTCTTTTGAACCCAATAAAAGAAGCATCTGGTTAATGGAAGGTCAGTTAGATAATAAAACCTGAGAGCGCTTGACAAATAAATCTTTATGGCTGAATTGATAAAAAGAAAATATATTCTTTTAAAACCCATTTGAACATTTGATTCCTAGAACAAAGCAGGAAAAGGGGATTGTCATTTTTAAATAATTCCCAGTTTGAAAATAATTTAAACTGGCTGTCATAATATACAAATAATGGGAACACTGCTGAATAACACAGAATGTAACCACTTAATTTCCTGAAATAAACTTGAAAGTATGTATTGTCAGTGCTTCATTTTTATATCTTATTTAAATTCAGTTTGTCAGACTTTTCCTCGTTACCTATTATCTGACATTCTATAGGAAACCGGAAATTCTTGATCCTCCATACCCTGGAGGTTTGGTACATTTTGTAACCTTAGGGGTGGGGAATGTTTGCACAGTGATGAAATTCATGAACCCACATGAACATCCTTCCATCAGTCATCCAGCCTCTCTTCTTCTTCCTCTTTCAAAGTTTTCATGGCATAGGCCCATCTTCTATGGTGCTTATCTTAAGTCAATTGGAGTTTTGCTCAAGAGAAGACCATGGATTTTTTTCTCATAGATACTGTTGTCTCATACAAGTAAACTGAGAGTCATTTTCTGATTCCCTTATCCTGAGTAGTACATTACTGCACAGATATTTCCAATAAATTCAGCATTTCTTGTGTGAGTAACTGCTGAGCATTGTGATTAACATGTTCAAAGTCTGGCCCTTAGTCAGACTTGCTTTATTTTCTCATCATAATTAAACTAGATACACCTGAAAATATTATCTTGGAAATCAGGTCAGACATTTTCCATTTAATCTAATAACCTGTTTGTCTCTGATGACTTCTTAGAGCTTCTTCTGCATCCCCCAGTTTGGTAACAGGTTACATGATGTGCCAGACTGTAAATAGAATCTATGGGAAGCTCGGCACAAAAGCCAATGGGACAAAATGGTTTTGTTTTAACCATTCAGGCCCCTGCAAAGATGAAAGTCATGATACCCTCCCTCAAGCTTCAGAGCAGGGGACAGCAGTAGGAGTTGGGTACTCTGGCTGAATTTAAAACAGTCCCATTGTACATTAGTCCCTGTTATACACACTTGAAACATGGTAATGAAAAGGTTAAAATATGAAAGCATTGCTGCCCCATTATTCTAAAGCTTATTTGAAATAATTGTAATAATAATAGTTTACTATTGTATAGCTCTTTTAATCCTGATGATAGGTCCTATTTAAACAAAATAATTAGATTGCGAAGCAGTTTTTAGTTTACTAGGAATTTGTCTTGCTGTGCAGTTAGAAACTCGGTTATTTTGTTAAGGAAAGGAAGATTGACACAATTATGTATCCCTCCAGAGTATAGTTAAAGTAAACCTTCATTCAGTCTCATCATTTATACCTCTCTTACTGTACACAGTTGGATGAAGGCAAATGTGGGAGAGGTGGGGAACATAAGAAAGAATGCAAGCCAAATTAAGTAATCTCCTTCTTTGGTTGTTTATCTGGTTCCTTTGTTTCTCATCCCTCACTTGAGTGTTCAGCTATGCACAGGTCTCTGAGATTTACAGTCTAGTGCAGTCTTGTTAAACTTCCAAGTTCACTGACGTCCATTATTCCTTCTGCAAAGCTGATAGTAAATTATGATTGGGAAATCCTCAGCAGTACATTCTAATGGGTAGGTCATGGGATGGGGATTCAAGATACTTGGATCAGCCACTGATTTCATGTATGACCTTGGGTAAATCATTAATGGAGAGTATGTAGATATCCAGGTAGCCACCTTTTGAGGGATTTCTGGGAGCTGGTGGTATGGTGTTGGAGAAAGAGTTTGCATTGATTGTTGTATCACGGCACTGCCCAGCATCCATACTTAGGTTATTGCAACTGAGCTACACATAATTATGCCTACCCCAGCCTTGACCCAAGGCTGCAGTTTAGGCTCTCTAATCCAACTTCTGCTTTAAGTAACATGTGGCTGAGGGAGTACTGTTTGGATGGAGCATCAGTTATAGGGGACTTCCATCTTGGTTGTGAGCTAAAACTCTAGTGCAGACATAACTTAAGGCCTTACTCGTCAAAATGGCAACTACTTTGGGGTGCTTCATTTTTGGGGTACCCAAACTGAAACACCTACAGAAAGACCAGATTCTGTAATGAGCAACACAATTCTAATTAACTTCAAATGGAGATGTGTGGGCTCACCACCTCTCAAAACCAGGTCCTCAGTGACTCCAGTTGGGTGCTCCAAATTAGTGGCCACTTAATGAAAATGTAGGACATATATATATATTTTTCCCTCAGTGTCTCTATTTCTATAGTCCTTGCTATAGTGATATTTTACCATGACTATAAAGTACTTTGAGAGCTACGGATTAAACACTGTTTTTGTTCTGGTTATTTTTAGTTTAACTAATAATCCCATATTTTTTTTCTAAACTAAAGTATACTTTTTCAATTTAAGCAAAGTTAAGTTATTAGTTCCACAGCAACAACAAATTATTGTAGTCTGTATGCCCACAAGCCTGCATATTGTGTCACTTAAGAGAAAAAGAGGAAATGATTCAGAAGTAATAGCAAAGGGGGAAAAAAGATGAAGAAAAAATTTCTGTACTAAAGAGCCATGACAGACATACTTTCCACCATGAACAAGGTTTAGCAAACCTGACCTTTGAGGAAAGGTTAAAAAAAGCTGGACAAGTTTAGTCTTCCGAAAAGAAGACTGATAACAGTCTCTAAATATGTTCAGGGTTGTCATAAAGGAGATGGTGATCAATTGTTCTCCATGGCCACTGAAGGTATACAAGAAGTAGCTGAATTATTTTGCATCAAAGGAGATTTACATCAGATATGAAGGGGGGGCGGGGAATCTAACTATAAGGGTAGTTAAGCTCTGGCACAGGTATGCAAGAGAGATTGTGGAATCCCCATCATTGAAGATTTTTGAGAACATATTGAACATATATTGACATATCAAGAATGTTCCTGCTTTAGTGCAGGGGGCTGGACATATCTTCTTGAGGCCCTTTCCAGACTACATTTCTATGATATTAGACTTGTCATCATAAAACTAGTCTGATGGCAACAATCATCTTCCCCCAAAACAATCTGTTTACTTTTTATAAATGTTTATATACCTGACATGGCTCATTTCAGTGCAACACATTTCAAAATGCTTTGCAAAGACAAGTATTATCACCACATTTCATATGGAAAACTGAGATCTAAAGAAGACAAGGCCAATGTTTTCAAATGAGGGTGCCTAACATTAGGCATTGAAAGCCATTTAGGCTTCTACGTTAGAGTAGCTTGATTCTCAGAGTGTTGAGCACCTGCATATCCTTTGTAGTCCACTTTAAATGTAAGTGTTCTGGTATGAATTTAGACACCTAACTTTAGGCACCCATATTTGAAAACACTGGCCTTTGTGACTTTCCCAAGGGAATAAAGTGAGACATTTATAGCAGTAAAACCCTGATCAGGGAGCTGACTGATAGCTCTTGTTTTGTCACTAGGTTGACTTCTCTTTTAAAACCTGCAAATAGAGTTTTTTTAAATAAGACTGTTCACATGCATAAATGACAGGTGGCTTTTGAAAATGTAACATTACAGCTGCAAAATGTAACATTACAGCTGCAGCCTTGGAATTTGTGTTGACTCAATTCATAGGAAGTTCCAAACATAAAAAAAATTCTGAGCAAGGAGTCAGGGTAGAGGGACATAGTAATGTCTAAAATATGGAGCAGAAGTAGTACAAGGTAGGCATAGTAGGTCATAGAAGACAGCTGGAAAGAGAATTGTGGTAGCAGCCTGCCCTCTTATTCTTTAACCTTGGTGATGTCTTGTTTAGTTTCCATTGAACTACATTATAAGAATTCCCTTTGAAAAATTCTGAAAATAGACCTCTATCTGCCTTATTCAGAAAGTGGCATGTGCACTGTCCTACTGCACAGAATGATTTATTGTTCTTATGCATTTTATATGGAAGATATTGGCATCAATGTTTTTATTTTATTTTATATTTTATTTTTTAAAAATAGAAGGGAAGAGTGCTAAACTAGTGAAATTGACATTCCAAGGTATGGACATTCTCTCCATTTTACAACTTGCTGAGCTAATGTTGCTAGGTGTCAATAGATCTCAGTTCCTCATAACATTCATGAAATGAAAAGTAAAGGCATGACAAGGCAAAAACAGCTTACCAGAAAACTTTAGATGTAAAATATTTTGTATCTTACTGAACGAAGAATGGGCATTTATGTTTGTAGTTTAAATAAAAAGAATCCTCTGTTTTTTTAATTTAAAACTTTTGTGATGTCATTAAGATGAGCCCAAGAGAGACCATATGTTCCAATTAATTCTGCTTAGGACATTGATTTTTTTCCAGGCTTTCAAGTAATGTCATTTCTCATGTGAAACAATAAATAATAAGCTACTGGTTTTTTTTTTTACTGACTTGTTAGTAATCAATATGTGTCTCAAGATAGTAACTAACAAGTTAGTAATTAAGAACCAGAATTTCATGAGAAACATCATGTCTAGGTTTGGATAGATTTATATATTTTTTTTGTTTCGGTCTTTGCACAAATAAGGTCTGTGCCATTCTTTTTCTTTATGAGATAGGCGGGGAAAGGGAGCCCAAACAAAACCAATGAAATATATATTTTTTCACCCACTGAATTTTTACATTCTAGGTGAATTTTGCACTGACTGCACTTTGTGACAGGAAAATAGGTAATATTTCAGTTTTCTTCCACTTAGTTCCTTTAGGATAATTAATTAACCAACACTCTTCTGAGACTCATGTCTTTTCCACTAGACTTTTGTGATTCCCCAAAATGAACTGTGAGTAAAATTTTCAAAAGCACTCATTTTCGAAGTGATTTAGGGCCAGATGTTTAAATACCAATTAAAGGTATTTGGGCACCTTAAAATATGCAGATAGGCACTTCGTGGGATTTTCAAAAAGCACCTCGGCACCTAACTCCCATTGAAATTTCTGTCCCTTCGTCATTAGGAGCCTTAAGTTTCCTGAGTCTTAAGTGTAATAAGTAACTTAGGTGAATTATTATGTTTTAAACTTTTTGTCTAAAAAAAGACAATTTTTGCCCTTTTTTGGTGTGTTAAATGTTAAATTAATAAATAAGCTGTGTTACAGTCTCTTAAACAAGAAAAATAATGTTCCATCTGAAAAATTATTTTATGTTTTTCATTAGAGGCAAAAATAAATAACAAGGGAGGACAGTCCAACCAATGTGAAATCAAGATACTCTGAGATTGCCGGGGAGAAGAAAACTAAATTTTGCATAAAACAAAAATACACACCATAATACATTCTAGGAGGCAGCTGTAACACCAAACTCTTCTTCCTTATGTTAAACCACATGATCACTGACTGTCTGCGTGATGAAAAAAAGTGTGGTGGACCCAGACATTTCCACCATGCATCTTTCCATCATGAAGGAGGATGCTTTCCATTTTGAAACTGTGGTGAAAGACATAATTATTTCCATCATTTAAATCTATCTGCATTCAATTTGGAGGTGATCCATATTTCTGAAGCAACAGGGAAAAAAAAAGAGAGAGAGTTAAGGAGCTGGAATGATTAGCTCTTCTAGTTTTAAAACCCATCTATACGATCTTCTCCTGATGCGGAAAACAATCCTGATGGGAATATTTCAGTTCCCTTGCAAAAAGCTCTTATCTCAAGAAGATATATTTTTAGCCTACAAGTCCTTTGTAATCAGAGTTCAGTCTTAAAAATAATAAAATAAAATGATTCATTGCCTGATGGGCCCCAGGAATGACAACTCTTCCTGGAGAAGGGAGTTTTTTAGCAGCATAAATTGCCTGCTAGCACCGCACAGCCCAGCCCAGCAGTGGTGGGGTCCGGACACACAAGAGATACAGTGATTAACTACAGCTCCTTATTAACATCCTACAGTGGGGCTCCTATGAAGCCTCTGCTTGAGCTTAAAGCTGCTTCCCTGGTGGAATCTCAGCCATTCCTGATCAGAGGTGAAAAGTGCATAGCCATGGGACTAAATCAAGCCTAGAATCTAAAGTCCTGAAGTCATGTAATAGGACATAAATTCACATCCTTATTTGGAATTTGATTACAAAAGGATGGATCATCTGATGTTTCTAAATGGACAAAACTCTAGTAATTGCAGGATTATTTGCTTTTGAACATTGGCCGAGATATATACTAACTTGGTGGCATAACTTTTTTTAGATGTAATTTCCTTGAAAACTGTAAACAATGCCTTTTCTGGGGCAGAAAACACTTGCATTTGGTTGCTGGTCTTGAAGGATCTAAAAGAATAGCTTCATTTTAATAAAAAGAATATTGTCGAGGACATGCTGGTAACAATTGCACCCTTCTTGAAGCTAAAGTCTCCCTGAACTATAAAGACTCACCAAACATGATGTTGCCCATAGTTTTTTATGATCTAGGTCAGAATGTGCAGATTTAATGATTGCTTCTAGGTGAAAGCAGTATTAGTATAGCCCAGAAAACCCATTGTTCTGAAGCTCTGTTAACAAAATTCTTGTGAGCTTAACTGCCCAACTCAAAGTCTGTACTAAACAGTTATCTTTGTCTGGCAACTGGGCAGACATTCCCAGTAGTTTATTCTCTATTGATTTAAGATTTGTGGCGATCCTATCCTGTATGATGATCAGTGGGTCAAACTTTAATGTTTATGCTGCTGAGGAAGAAAGATTTTTTTTTTCTCTTGGCCATGGAATACCATTTTCCTCAGGCTGCCATCCGTACACTTTGAGCACCGGACTAAGATTATATTTGATTATTATATTTGATCCCCCTGTGATCTGTTGTTCCATGGTTGTTCAGGTTTGAACAAGAAAACTCTCCTTCTGTGCAGGAATGATAAAAATAGCTGTCTCTGTGAAGAAAGACTGCTCAGTCCTTACTCTCTTAGTGGAGCAAATTTCTTAATCTGGAAAAGGGAAAGGGAACATGAAAGCGCAGACATTAATGCCACACTGACTGCACCATCATTCCCTTTTGTGTCAGTAAGAATATGTGTGGGCTTAATAATGTATATGTGCTTAAGTTGCTCCAGCTCTCTTCTCCAAGCTCCAGAATACAAATGTCACATATGGACTGTGTGTGTACCAGTCACCCGAGGCCAAAATACAACGTGCACCTTACCTTCCTTGTAGTCTGATCCATAACAAAGCTACAAATAGCATACATTAATAAAGGACTTCTCTGGCTTTATATGGTACATTTAGCCACGACACTGATCATGTACAACAAGAGGGAATATTCCTGTGCTGTGTTTTCTTATTGAGGGAATATCAGTCTATACTATCAGACTATGTGGGATTTGAAGGTGACTTTGTTGTTGTTTCATTGTGGTATGATTTTAAGCAGTTCTCAAATTGGTTCATAGCCCATCAGTATTTGGCAGTTTTCCACGGAGAGCTAACTGATCACACAGCAGTGGCTCCACCATATTATCTCCAACTTCTAAATTACATTAAAAAACAACTAAAAACATAATTGATACATTCCCATGTAAGCAACTGCTTTCCACAGACACATCGTATTGCCAAAAATGTATTAAGTGCACATGAATGAATGGGAAAGTGGTCTGTGCAATCAGGAATAGGTAGGGATATGTGCCCAATACAACCTCACTGTTAAAATGTATGAAAGTTGGAGAACCTTCTGTTTAAACAACACCTACAGGATACCCCAGTATAAGAGATCAGTGCACTCAAATCAAATGTGTGCTCTATACTATGTAGAAAATATAATCTTTGCTTTTTTATTTGCTAAGATATATATGGTTTATTTGACATTAATTAAGGTCACCTACATTAAGGAGATATTTTAGTTTTCAAAAATGTAATTTCCTAAAAATATTGTTTGAGTTGCTTGACTGAACACTAATTTAACATTTATATTCAGCACTAGATGGCACTGTGAATTTAAACTGTGATGCATTCTTTTTCTCCTTAGAATACAGGGAGCATATTACCTCTGTTCTATAATTAAAATCCGTCATATGGAGTAATCAAATATTTTTGCTTTTTCCAATTACAATGGTAGGATGTCTCCTACGGCCTATTACTGTACTATCATATAATAAAAAAAAACATAAAAGGGAGACTCAGTCAACTAACAATGCACTGAGATACTCCACTGAAATTCGGAAGTGTCTTTAATCTAAAAAAGCCTGATATATGATATTTAAATGCTTCTTACAATAATGTAGGGCTTTTTAATTTATAAAATTAAAATCCTTTAGGGCTTAAATTTAAATTAACCATTACACTGTATTGTGGAAATAGTAGGAACTTCAGTGAATTCTCAGTACTGTGTATATGTAATTCAGAACCATCACACCAAGCCATCCTTGTCAGATTTTGCTCCACTGAAAGCTACTCTAATGATATCTAGCTTCAGTTTATATAATTTATGTGAACATAACAACAAAACAAACAAACATATTACATCTTTAAATGGATCACTTTCTTTTCTGGAAATCTTTTTCTGTTGTAACTTGGTAAGAGATTAATAAAAAATCTTCTTTTTCCCCCTGGAAACAATACCACGTCTCTAAGCTTTATGCTTACCACCATTGGTATCCCAGGACACTTCTGATGTCAAAGCCCAGGTTCAGGGCTATCTGCTCTGTTATGCTTACTGCTATAGAGCTTCTAAATGGTTATGGCAAGACGTTGAAGTTATTTTTAAAAAGGTTAGGAACTTCAAATGTTACACAAACAACTCTGCTGACTGTACCCCATACATAAGCAACCCCTATAGGACCCAGACCCCTTATACTTGTCCATCCTACTCCATCTAACTTGCAGGTATGGTCAATATAATACCACTACTATCTCCCATACTCCCTATATATAGATTGCTCTTCCAAGTAAAACCTGACTGTCCATCAATCCACCCATCCATTATTTGTCATAATGGAAGATCTTACAGACTATCTAAGGGCCAGATCAGAAGCATTTCCCCTGTTTATACTTAAGAGCTTTTGACTCCTACTTGCTATTCACATATCGATCAAGAATACTCCTCCAGAGGTACAATGTATTACAATTCTTAAAACCAAATTATCTAGTACGATTGCTCCAGAAACACTTCAAGGCAAACTGGCCCACACTGCTACATTGTAAGGGAAACTAAATTGGTGTCTCCTACACTTTGAGGAGAGGGAAGAATTTGTGAGTTAAAGTATCCCCACCCTACACATTACTCCTTAATTTGGCTCATGTTATTCAACCACCATATCAGAGAGCTGCTGTCAGAATCCCTGGAAGCCAAAATGAATGTCAAAGGAAACTGAATGAAATCACAGTCTGAAATATTCTGTGATATATTTCTTTTCTTCAGTTTGGAATAACCTATTTTTTTCAAGTTCAGTTTAAAATGGGGTTAATACTATATGCCCTGTGTCCTGAATGTGAAAATTGGTGAGGATGTACAACTCCCATTGGGCTAAAATCGACACTGGTGTGTGTTGGGAGGTTCATCTTCCCTAGTGAGTTCAATGGGAGATCTGACCAGATTTTTCATAGCTGAGTATGGTTTCAGTGGGTCCTACAGAAGTTCAGAACCTCTCAGAAACATCCCTAATGAATAAATGTGTTATTAATATTAACAGCTGACATATCATGCTATTAAATTGAATAGATGTTTTTCAGTAATTTGATAGTGAATATACTCCACTGAGATGTAATAAAATGTCATTTGCTAATAAACTATTTTTCCTGTGTTGATGTGCAATCATAATCATGTCTTTTATTAGAATTAAAGAGAGGTAGAATAGAATTAAGAGAAATGTTTGTAATTTTAAACATGAATAATGATTAAAATATTTAGTGAGTGAATCCATTTTCTTTCATTTGATATCTATTCATTATGAGGAAGCATAGCTGCATTGCTCAGTGAACACTATGCCACTAAGGTGTAGTAGTAATGACAACTCCTAACATTCAAAGGCAATAATACCATTGAGAGAATATTTTTGAGGCTAAAAAAATCATTGGCAGAAGAAGCAGATGTGGACAGAAGAAAGCTGGCTGACTGCAGGGATAGAGACACTGGAATAAGACATTGGAGTGGGACCCAGGAGATCTGACTTCAGTTCTTGGCTCTGCCACAGACTTACTGGATGATCTTGGGCAAGTTGTTTAACTTCTTTGTGCTTCAGTTTCCCATCTATAAAATGGGGACAATAGTATTCTCTCTTCCTTATCGGGATATTGTGAGGACAAATATTTGTGAGGCACTTGGATTTCCATACAATGGGGGCCAATGGAGCATAGGTGGATAGCAGGAGCAAGAATGTTCTCCCATGCACTGAAAAAAAAAATGACTGGGGCGGACAGTGTCCAGAATGTTGACTCACAAGTTAAAGTGGATGCTACGGAGTAAAAAAGATTGGAGGAGGGGTGTGATGGAAAAGGATGCTTTGAAAACAGCATCAGCTCAGCCTGAGAAATTTCCCAAACTGGAAATGAAGTTCACAAAAATAGGAGAACACGAACCTACCCTCTATGAATTGGTTCTGAAATGTATATGATTCTTTTATATAGACCTTATTATAATCATTATTTTTATACTGTGGTAGTACCCATAATGTATTAGGGACTAACTAAGTACATATAAAGGCAGAGTTGCTGCACTGCAGAGCTCACAGTCTAAGATGACAGGCAACACTGCAAAGGAGGAAGAGATGAAGAGATGCATAGTACAAATAATAGCCTTTTTTTAAATGAAGGATTAAATGTCAACATAATTAAAGTCTTGGGGCTTGTCTACACTACTGCTTAAGTGGATGTAAGTTATGTCACTCAAGGGTGTTAAAAAGCCACCCCTCTGTGGGACATAAGTTACATCGACTTAAAGTGGTGTCTACACTGCACTATGTTGGCGGGAGAGCATCTCCCGCCAACATAGCTTCCACCTCTCGTTCACGTGGAGTAATTATGCTGATAGGAGAGCACTCTGCCATCAGCATAGCGCGTCTTCATCAGATGAACTACAGCTGCCCAGCTGCATCAATGTGGTAGTGAAGACAACCCCTTAATTATACAGGTGGGGAAATTGACAGGCAGAGAGGCCAAGGGACTTGACTAGACCTTCTGTATGATAAACATGTCTCTGAGCTTATCCTGAATGCCCCTATCTGTGAAATTATATGAGGGAATGGTCCTGCTCTTCTTAGGGATAATTAAACTGTGTTTTAAAATGCTATATAAATTCAAAATATTATTAAAGCCAGATAGGGCCATGGGAAGGAATAGACTGAAGGACCATCCTTATTTATTTATTGTGTAGTTTTTTTCATCTTGTTAGAACATGTAGCTCTTGGTGGGCACCTTTATCCCCTCCTGACAGCTATTTTAAAAGCCAAAGTGTGAGCTTTTGAGTAAAAGGGCCTTTTGGAGGTGGGTTTTTTTCCAGATATCGTGGGAATGAAAACTGTGACAATCATGACATTTGCTCGTAGTAATGTCAGAGAGGGGATAAAAGCTCTCCTATTTTACAAAATATTTCCAAAATTAGAAATAACAGTTATTAAAAAAATGGACACAAATCAGATGTCAAGAATTATAACATTCAAAAACCAGTCGGAGAACACTTCAATCTCTTTGGTCACTCGATTACAGACCTAAAAGTGGCAATTCTTCAACAAAAAAACTTCAAAAACAGTCTCCAAGGAGAGACTGCTGAATTGGAATTAATTTGCAAACTGGATACAATTATCTTAGACTTGAATAAAGACTGCGAGTGGATGGGTCATTACACAAAGTAAAACTATTTCCCCATGTTTATCTCCCCCCCCATACCCCCCACCCCCATTCCTCAGACATTCTTGTCAACTGCTGGAAATGGCCCACCTTGATTATCAATACAAACGGTTCCTCCCCTCCCTCCGCCCCCCCCCCCCGCTCTCCTGCTGGTAATAGCTCACCTTACCTGATCACTCTCATTACAGTGTGTATGGTAACACCCATTTTTTCATGTTCTCTGTGTATATAAATCTCCCCACTGTATTTTCCACTGAATGCATCCGATGAAGTGAGCTGTAGCTTACGAAACCTTATGCACTAATAAATTTGTTAGTCTCTAAGGTGCCACAAGTCCTCCTTTTCTTTTTACGGACACAGACTAACATGGCTGTTACTCTGAAACTTTTCATGGGTGTCACACCACAAAACCAAGCCAGGAGATTCCTTTTTCCTCCCCCCCCCCCCCCCCTCCAGCTCCAAATCTAAGGCTTGAACTCCAAAGACTGCAAAATCATCATCTTGGTTGAAGTTCTGTTGAAAATTGATAAGTGGTTGTTACAACCATACCACCAGGCAAATAGAAGCTTTTAAAGATATTATATGTGCTTAAAAAGGATGCTTGACACAGAGCAATATGTGATGGGGTTTTTTGATACATTTTTCATCTATATGATATGGGGGGCACTACTACTAATGTTAGATTTAAAAGTGTACAAAGAGAAGCAAGTGATAGCTGAGATCCTGATAAAGTTACAGTAAAATAAATGAGAGCATTGTCTTGCTACAGTACTTATAGCTTCTGTGAAAAACAAGTCTATGTCTAATGTAATTGAAATGCCTGAAAATCAAATCTTTATAAAAAATATATCAGCCTACTAGAATGAGCAGAAATTCCATTTTCATTCCCAGAAAAGTGAGCCCTCCATGGACTGAATCTCCATATGTTAGATGATTCGATTTCTAAACAGATCTCTGAATCAGCTTTAAAAATACAGGGCCAAATTATCAGCTGGTGTAATCTAGCAACACTTCGGTGGGAGCGCTACTGATTTACACTGAGGCTTTCATTCGCTGAATCTGGCACTCAAACAGAACCATAATGTTCAAAGTCACAAACATGCAGGAAATGGAGCTCATCCTGAGCAATGCAAGGAAGTTATTCTACAAAAATGTCACTCTAAGTATCCCTCCCCATCACAGATTTAAGCCTGTGCCTGTATTTGAAACACTGGACTTTCTCTTTAGCTCCTGTCACTGTAAACAAAAAAAGTTTTCAGAATGAGGGGATATACATTTCCATTTAATGCCTGAATAAACTAGGGGTCCATTATTACATTAAGGAATACCTGTTAGGAAAAAAACTCTGCTATTACTATCACCATCATAATATTAACCTTTTCAGTACTGTTGAAGACTGATATGCCCTGAATAAGCATTCAAAAGTAGAATAAAAATCATTATTTCCAGTTCAGGGAAGCTGTTACTTTCTAGTAACTTCCATTAGTACTTTCTAGTTCAGGGAGGCTTTCTAGTACTGTACTTTCATTAATTCTACATCTGGGAGGCTGTTACTTGCCTGACATCACCAAGGAAGTCAGAGGCAAAGCAAGCAATAGAATCCAGGTCTCCCAATTCACAGTCTGTTAGCCAATGGACCATGTTGGCTGCCTAGAAAACTACTGGAGAAAGCACGGTGTAGGATTCATTTGACAGAGGTAAATCCTAAAGAACTAAGATCCACTTGATCATATCAAGACAATTGAGTAAACTTACCTTTTCCCTTTGGTTAGTGTAGAGCTTTCATTATAAATGGCTGCAGTCATCAAAAATGGTTGTAATCAATGTGTCATTAAGTGAAACCAAATTTGGGTGGAAACTATACTTCCCTGTGATCTCCTAATGTACTGGGGACAGATTTTGATACCATAACTCATGCTGAGTAGCATATTACTCCACCAGTAGTCCCATAATAGTCACTCAGACTACTGGTGGAGTAAAGTTTTGCTTCATAATAAGTAGGGTTATCAGAATCCAGACCTATGCAAGTGATTGGGGTGAAATCCTGGCCCCATTGAAGTCAATGGGAGTTTTCCCATGGACTTGAATGGAGCCAGGCTTTTACCCTGAAGGCTTAAACAATATATTTGGCCTTTTTGAGTGGGTGGGTAAGAGTCCTTTTTCTGTGAGGACTCAGTTAATGAGTGTGGCCATACAAGCTGAGCACAGATATATGCCAGGCTTGAGGATGATGAAATGTATTATGGAGGTGTCATTAATGACATAGAGGGCTAGTTAGGATATTTTGTAATTTGAATTTACAGTGAGAAAAATCATATGTACCAAGACCAAATTTGCAATAAGCACATAAGAGGTTAATGATTCAGGTTTATTAATTTTACAACAAATTCCACAGACTTCCATCTACTTAACTCACTGCATTTTTGTCCAGGCATTTGGTTAGTGCAGCACCTGCAAAATAAAGGTCACTATGACCCACTCTATTCTTAGCACTGGAAAATATTTCTCAAACTACCCTCTCAGATCTTGCTGTTATGTCTAGAGAAACATTTTTAGCTTTGTGCATTAGTACATTTTCAGAGGTGCTATTAGAAGAAAGAAAAGGAGTACTAGTGGCACCTTAGAGACTAACCAATCCATTAGTCTCTAAGGTGCCACAAGTACTCCTTTTCTTTTTGTGAATACAGACTAACACGGCTGCTACTCTGAAACCTGCTATTAGAAGAGTAAATGGAAGTCAACATTCCTTTGTGGTTACATTATTGCAATGATTTTTTTAAAAAGCAAACAAAAAAGGCAAGTGGCAGAATAATTAACGGCAATTAGTGATTCCTCATGGAAGATCTAAAGAAATAGTGATATTATGATTTATAAAGCACTGACCTTGTGCTCAGTGCTGTGTGATATACAAAATGAGATGGTGCCCTAACTCAGATTTTACAGTCTGAAAGGTAAATACAGAGAACATAGGGTATACTGGGGAACCTGGAAGAGGAAGAGATGTAGCTGAGGTGTAGCTCCATTGCAGTCCATGAAGCTACACTAATTTACATCAGCTGAGAACCTGGCCCAATATATATTGCTCACTTCTTGTGAGCATTAGAAAAGAAGTGTTTATAAGGGGAAGCTGAATGATGAAGGGGAGGCAGTTTAGCAATTTTGATGTGGAAAAAGTTCTATAGGAAGTGCTAAGGCCCTTGCCAGAGTGTGAGTTCGTTTCCGCTCTTAGACATGCATTAACATATAACCTATCAACCCGCCAATTTGTAAGATGTGCTAAAATAGGCCCTGATTTATAAGGACAACATGAAGACTGAGCTCTTTAATGTGACATTTGTCCATATTTTCTATTTGAAATTAAGGTTTTGATCAGACTGGACAGTTTCCATCCTGATTCCCATGCCTCCTGCAAAACCAAACAAAACAGTGACAAGAGGCCTAGGGACCAACTCCCTGTAGTTCACTTTGAAATACTTTTTTTCCCATTGGATGGACATTTTTTCTGCACATTGGTTGTTTAACCTCCAACTGCAGATCTAGTGGTAGAATATCCAGTTCCTAGTCTCTAGCTAAGGAAGATTAGAAATCATTCATATTAAAATGAGTAATATTTTGAAAAGAGACAGTCTTCTCCCACTCACTTCCAGCTTCTGCTCCATACTTAACCCTGCAGTGGGAGAAGCTTCTGATATACTTAATATGTGGCATTTCCTTCGTTGGAAAATTCCCATGTCAAAGGATCTCATGCCAGGGCACCCCTTTTCTTGCCTTCCTAGTTAAAGGAAATGATGAAATAAAGTGGTTTGTTAAGGGCTAGATTGTAATTGCACAAACATGCATGAGCAAGAGATGATACAGAAGGTGGAGACCCAAGAGTAACTTCAGGATGCTTTGTGTCTTAGACACCATCTTCAGCACAATTCCGTCTCTGCTTCCCTCTTGCTCTAGGACAAATTATGATACCTTCTCTGTCAGCGTTGCTCTGTTGACTACTGCTTTTGGGGGTGTTGTGCGGGGGGGGAAGAACCAAGGGTTCAATTCACAAGAGGGACTTAGTGCCTAATTACAACATTTAGGCACCACTGAGATCCTCAAAACCCCCCTCAACTGCTGTCTAATCCTGGAGATGTCTAAAGTCCCCTAGGTGGCCTTATTTCTGCTACTGGGCATGCACACAGCTGCCTAAATTCTGACACCACTCAGCAGCTTGGCATCTAACTCATGACTAAATCCTGCCTCTCTCATCCAATCCACTGTCTCTGCTTAGAGAACCCCTAAACTCCCACAAAAGATGGTTTACCCAATAGCCTAGTGGTTAGAGCACTCACTCTCTGTCTGGGGAAGACATTTGAACCTAGGTCTCCTGCTTTCCAGGTTAGTGCCCTAATTGCTGGGTTATAGGCTATTTTGGTCTGGGTCTTTCCCAGTCTCTCTGGTTTGAACTGATTCTTTGTATAAATAATTAAATATTGGCTAGCTTGGGTGACTCCCTGCTCAGTGGGCTGGGTTCTGGGATTCCCTTTTTTGGATGAATAACTCTCCCCAGAAAGGAGCTTGGACATCTAATTGGGCATCCAGTCAACAGCAGGGTGCCTAATAGCTAAGCAGTGTTATGCCTAAATCCCCCTTGTCAATCTAGCTCTAAGACTATACATTCTTTGGAGTTCTCTGCCCATTACCAGCACACCTGCTCTGTAGGAGGATGTGGGAGCAAACAGGCATGGAACACTCATTTACCCCATAAACCTGGACCAAAGATCCAAGTAGTTTGTGAAAGCTGTAAGTGCTGGTGGGCATGTTGTACAAATCACCATCTAGTTTATGTTTCCTCACTGCCTACTGAGGACAGTAAGATAAAGCATGATTACTGAAAGCCTGGGCATGACAAAAGAAGTAATATTGAGTGAAAATGTTCATTTCAAGCCTCTTCTTCCTGGCATTTTCATCTTTCATTCCATAATGGCTGATTTTCACCTCTATAGGACCTTCACACATCTAGCTATACAGCATTTATTCTAGAAAGCAGATGTTTATATCCACACACCTGCCTAAAGGAAACATGCTGCTACAACTAGTGACTGAAATGGAGAAGGGGAATAATTAAATGTTTTTGTGAACAAGTATCAGTAATTTGCTCAGTCAGTTTTTTATTAAAATGAAACAGTTGAAAACTAAAACATAATTATCTTATAACCACAAGATAAAATCCTCTCCTCCTTTAGTTGTTTTTAAAATATGTTATATTTTTACTAAACTCTGATATTTTACTAATCACTGCTTTAATGTTTACTTCTGGGAAATCCCCACTTTCAAAACCAAAAGAAAAGAAAAGAAAAGAAAAGAAAAAGCCAGAGCTTGCTAACTGATGGTTAGACTGGGATCTATTATAGCTCATCGAATAACTATTTTGAACAGAAAAAAGCAATGGAATAATCATAATCAAACCGATTGTTTAATATATTTATGTTTCAACAGTAATATGTGCCTACTGTAACCTCTTGGCATATGAACATCAACTATAAAACCACATGAATTAAAATATAACTGAAACTGATAAACTGTCAACACAAGGAAGATCCCAAAGCCAAAACATAACCCTTCCTCAAGTAATTTAATCAGGATAATCCTGAGAGAATACAAAAGAACTTGCTGTGTGCCTGGGCTAATGGCGGAGCAACATCAGTTCCAGGGGCTCAGTGGTTATATTACAATGCACTACCACACAAAGACTTGAGTTTGGGAACAGCTTCTGGATCCACAGTTTATGCACTGGTTGTAGTGCCTTGGTTTCAGGCTGAATCCATCGGAATGCCAGAATTCCTTGCTGCATAAAGAATATTTAAATGTGACAAAATGCATGAACAACAACAACAACAAAAGAGATTGAAAAGGCCAGATCCTCAGCCCCAGTATGGCTGAATTGCTCTGCTCTGGTGGTGCAAAATAACTGTAATGTTGGTTTGCCTGGACAAAAGATATTTCCCACGGGAAAGGGAAATTCTCAAGTGGTTTAGAGCTGCTGTAGCTCTCTTTACCCTGTCCCCAAGCCTAAGGAATGTGTAAGAGAAAGGTGGAATGGCTGAGGGATTTCTGAATCCTACAATCCCTAGCTTCTAGAATGGCCACTTGGGGCCATAGGCAGCTGGCATAAATGAGAAGCTATTTGAACTGGTACCAGGGACCAGCTTGGTCTCCAGCCAACCATGGGCTGGGATGGGTATAAAGGTGTTATAAAACCACATTCCCTTGCCCTGAAACCAAGCTGCACAAGTTGGGGCCACATAATAAGGGATGGACAATAAAAGCTATTATAACTGGTATTTTAAAACTGTGATATACAGCTGTAATGCAAATGTAACCTTTTAGTATATAATGCCAATTTTTAGGCATGTCTCCAGACAGGAATACAATTTAATAGTGATCTATTGCAATATAAAGCCAAAGAAAGTATCTTAAAATAGTAAATTGTTGCTTTTCATTTCTCCTTTTCATGTACTTTATCTGGAGGGCAACCAGATCAGTAAGCTTAATACTTGTTATTAAATATAAATATCATTACTGCAAGTCAAAGTATTGGGAGACTAGAATATTCTTTTTATCTGTACAGAATGAAGAAGCAAACAAAAAACAATGAAAATAGAGTACTAGTTTTTTTAAATTACTCTAAAATCTGTCAGATTTAATGCCTTTATGGTTATTTTGAAAGTAAAAGAATATTATTGTGATAATAATTCACATTGCAAAAAGCTGAAAACAGTATTTTGATATATGTTCTGGCTTTGGCATGGAAAGATATCAGATGTAATGACTGTCTGACACAGATTACTTTCGATATAACACACAAATAAGATATGGGGGCGGGGGGTAAAGAAATCTCAGTGGAAATCTTATTTACTACAAAAATGTAGAATGGAGCAAGCAAATCCCAGACTCTAAACTGAAAGGGAATGTCTATGTAAAGTATAGACAGGAACAAACTAGGAAACAGACTTACAGATGGGTCAAAAAAAAAAAAAAGAACCATTATCTGGGGAAAATAGAGGGTTTGGGATATGAATCCTCAGATTCCAACCTATCACTAGGGGTTGGGTATTGGGTCAGATCTAAAAGTAGGAGGGGACTGATAACTGGTTCCAAATTTTCCATGATGGAAATTGCACAAGAACAGACAATCTTATGATCTATGGATACCAAGGAGTAGAAATCTCCTGTGACTGGTTGATCATATGAACATTCTGACATTGGGGTCCCAGATCTCATGAGAAGAGCTTGCAAGATTTTAATTTTATAGAATCCAAACCTAAATCTTAACCTTAGAATAGAGCTATGTTTCCTTATACCTTCTTACAACTTTGTCTAGATCCTTAACATGTAAATTAAACCAAAAGGAACTCCCTTACTCATGGGTAGATACCCCTTACTCGTGGTAATAGGTCAAAGACAGCCTGACTGAGCTAATATTTATAGCCTTTTGTCTCACTTCAGAATGTGTCCCCTCGGGCACTCCCATTGTTTCTGGGATGTTTCTTTAATACATAATTTCCTGCCCACTGGAAAATATAAACTTGATAATGATAAGGAGGATCTTTTGCTAGGTTAACAATTAACACAGCTTGCATCAGCTCCTTGAGCCGTTAGGTCACATGACTGTGATTTCCTGCTAATATTCTACTAAAAATACTCTCAGGTTTTGACCTAATGCTGGCTCCTGGATAACAGTCGTGTCCCTTTCTCCCTTCCTATTGCAAAATGGAGAACAGTTTAATTGTTAGAGTACATTTAACTTATGATAAACCTGACCTTAATCTGAATACATTTTATACAGCCATTAGAAAAATTGTTGTTGTTCATTCAGTAGAGTTGATTCCAAGTACACAAACAAATAAAAAGGAGAACACATTAATAAACATTTTAGCAATTGAAGATAAGAGTATTGTTATCTTCAACTTAGCCAAGCATTTTTGCAAAAAAATATACAGAAGGCCAAATTCTGCTCTTGACTACACTGATATATGTTCAGAGTAACTCAACTGAAATCAGTATTTCACATGGAAATCTATGGTACACTAAGGTAACCAAGAACAGAATCTGGACTGGCCTAGAGTATCCAAATTCAGGTCCTGTTTATAGTAAGTTAAGTATAGCAAATTAATTAATTATAACATTATATATGTGCTGAAAAGATTACTTGTTAAAGTAAATGTAACTCACTAAAAAAACATTAAAAATATATGGATACATATACTGTCATATAGAGGTAATAAAAAAGTGTACAGTCTAAAAGTAGAAGAAACCTTCCATAATTCATGGTTGCATAATTTGCCTAGATAAACCCTATTGTGGTTTAAAAGCTAAGGATATATGAAGTCTGGAGCAAAATAAAGAACTTGGGAAACCTAGCTTCTTCTCATGCTCTTCCAGTTCACAGCTGTTCTGAAGTCATCATAATGACAAAACCCTGGGAACAGAGTTGGGGATCGTTGTAGATTCTCAGAGCTATTTTTGGTATTCCGTGAATTACCTCAGAGTTTAGGTTTTTAGGGAAAGCAGAAAATTCAGGCCTCAACAATGATTTAGTTCCTTATCCCTGAGGTTTAATCTAATCAGAATTCATGCTTTCTGTAGCAAAGTTGTTTCATTAAAATATGCTCTATTTTTAATGCTGAGCCCCATGGCACTATATAGAGGTCATTATATTTCAGACTTATAGGAGCGGGAATTGGAGTCAGCATTTGTGTTATTTAATAAAAAATTCTTGTGGCAGTTCAAAAGTCATATTTCATTGAACACTTACACTGCATTAACATGTTGAACTAGCTACATAATTTATTTTACAAGCCTTTTTGCTAACCAAATATGACAAGAAGAAAAAGATACTATATGATATTTTTCCCCCTTGGGTTTCTGGGAGAAATACTAATTTATATCGTGTTTCAACAGATGACTTTTTTTTTTCCCTGAGGAGCCAATGCTTCTATTGTAAGTCATTTCATTAGTCTATTTTGTCCTTTTCCACAGTGGAATCTGCATCGAATGGTGTCTATTTATCTCAGGCAGGTCCTTGAAACTTGATTTCATCCTGGCTTGATGAGAACAATTTTGTTTCTAGGTAGTTTCTAGTCCAAGGCAATTATAACCCCCCCCCCCCACCAACCCCTTCTTCTGATTATCCATCTTCCCTTCTTCCTTTAGGAAACCAAAGTATCTTATTTTCAGGGGACTCATTATGAGCACAAGTTCACAGTTAAAACTCAAAGGAATTGACCTGCTTGTTAGTGCTCTATATTACCGGGTCCAATAGACCCAAGTTAGATTCCTGATCCCAAGTTCTTGCTCTCTGGGCTAGCAGAGGATTTATAATAACCAGCCTATCTGATTTAGGAACACTGACAGTTTCCAGGGTGTGTCACATGCAGCGCTCAGCAGAAAGGATGGCATCTGCATTGTGACAAAAATGGAGAGGTAAAATGGAGTAAAATTGGAGTGATGCTATTTGCTGAATATTCCAGGATCCAAAACAGACACCTCTCATCTCATGAGAGTGGCATGTTATGAGCAAAAGACTGGGAAAAATAGACTGTTGAATTAAAACCTGGCTTTGACAGGAACTCTTTTGGCAGCTGAGAGCAAATCAATCTCTCTGCCTCAATTTTCCTGCCTGTAAAATTGGCATAATAAGAAGCCTGACAATAATGCTGGGAGGACTAATTAGTTAATGGACTCGTTTCATCCTGGTTGATAGAACCCCATCAACAACAGTAAGGAAGAATCCAGGGATGAATTTGGCCCAATGTCTGTAATCACTTTGAATTGGGGCAGGGATTATTATTTACTACCTATTTGCATGGTATCTAGCACAATCAATCCGCAGTTTATTTGCACAATATCACTATATAAACATGAAAAGTATCATATACTGATCAGTATTTTAGCCCACTGTCTTTGAAGTGATTTTAGAGTTTTAAATGTATATTTTGAAATTAAACCAGAAGAGTGTGTGTTCTTTACATGGGGGGAAAAAAGGTTCAGAATGTAGCTGGTGATGTGGCAAAGTCTGCTTTCATGAAAAAAAAATACATATTTTTTGTAATTAGTCAATATTTCCATTGATGTTAACTTTGAATTGACTTTTATTAAACAATACATCTTCAT
This sequence comes from Natator depressus, assembly GCF_965152275.1. Lineage (NCBI taxonomy): Eukaryota > Metazoa > Chordata > Testudines > Cheloniidae > Natator > Natator depressus. The sequence goes on along the minus strand of NC_134234.1, from coordinate 86,232,172 downwards.
GACAATACTTTGCGGATAAATATTTCTCCCCATTTCTAGCAGTACCACTTCCCTTGTCTTGCACAGCCTCTTCATTTCATTATTTGGTTCTATTTTTGTTTTCTAAATGAAATATCACATTTTACAAGATTTGTGCTTCCTTCTTAACTCCCTGAAAATCCCAGAGGGACTTGTCACATTATCTGTCCTTGCTGACATAGTAACAGAGGTGCTGGAGTCCTTATGGGAAGTTAGTGACTCAGCATTGCCCTGGTCCTTATTGAGCCCAAGCATGGACATTCTAGGGAATATAATCTGGAGGATCAATGGGGGCTTTAGTCATGGCAGTAATGCATGGTGGGGAAAGGGAAGGGATACAAAGAGAAGCTGCCTTCCTTTTTTTAATAGAGAGATCGGGGAGAAACCAGACGTGTAGTGGGGCTTTCCACTGAGGAAGAAGAGATTAGGAAAAGGCAAGAGCTCTATTGGTTGATAAGGCCTAAGAGGAGTGGCCTGTAAATGGCCAGGGAGAAGGATGCTGGAAGAGACTGGAGAAGAAGGAACCCCAGGGATGTGTGGTTCAATAGAGGGAAATACTGCTTCTGACCCCGGCACAAAGGGGGGAAGATTTAGATCTGCACCTTAAAGCAAATGGACATGCTCTGCTGTGAGAGAAGAAATGTGCACTTTAGGCCTGCCGTGGACGCCTGCTCTTGCTCAGGTGACCTGGGTTGGAGTTTTCAGAGAGGACTGGAGCAAAAGCCCTCTGTGATAGAGGTCAGCCAAGTGTGGCACCACAGCTGAGCCCTGCCTCACTTCCCTTTACTCGGGTTATAAACAAGTCCAGACAAACCTTTTTAATCAAAGAGCACAGTTTCTAGTTTCCTGTATATCATCTATATATTCTAGTACATCCTTCCAGGTACTTATATGACCCCCATTGCCATCAGACTTTTATTCTCACGTTACCCTCATGAAGTAGAGAAGTATCATCTAATGATAATCTTGTGGCAAATGGGATTTTCCTTGCCATGGTGGAAACCTCAGGAGACAAATCTATGCCAGCGTTATGTCACCTCCTCCTCCTGTTCTGTGCCTCCCTTGCATAGAGGACAGTCTATGATGAGGCAGGAGGAGACAGGGCTGCAGTAAATTGCACTCTGGCAAACCTGGGCAGCATGGGTCCTTAAGGTAGTGTTCTAGCCTGCACAAGTTAGACTAGCCCTATAGCTGTTCGAATTTGTTCTGAAGCTGGGGGAAGGCAGTTTAGTTCTCAGACTGCTCCAGGCTTAGATGCAGTAGGAAGGAGGTTTAAAAAGCACCTTTTCCTCTCCCTTTCTGAGCTATATGTCAGGCAAAAGTTTCACACAGCTGCAAGTCATGTCCTTAGATTTATCCTTGATTCAGTTGGTCACTTAGTGGCTTTATTTGCTCTGGCATTTCTGCCTGCTGATTGTCTGTCTGTGTTGATTCAACTTTGAGGGTAGTGATCCATCCTTACATTTCTGAGACAGCTTCTTGAACTTCTACTATTTTAGTGCTCAGCTTTTCTAATGAATTGTCTATTTTAGTTTCAAGCTTTACAAATGCTATGTGTAAAACAGTTGTACGGTTGGCGACCATTTTGTGGTACAATGCTCCTGACCATCTATCTGTAAATTAGCTGTTACCCGATAGTGATCTCTGGCTCTTGAGAAAGATTTTTTCTCTGCAGTTTTCTACAATCTTTCTGAATAAGTCAGCTAACATTCGGGTGCCCCAGATAATCAACTCCCCCTAAAATCATTAGCCAAGCCCTGTGATAATGTTGGATAGCATTGTGGATATCGACACTGCTCCATCTACATGGCCTAGTCTGTACCATGACTCTCCCCCCATCCTCTTTGAGATGACTATTTCTGTCAGCAGCACTAGCCTCAAGAAGTGTTTGCAATGATCCTCCACAGTATGGCCGGTCCCTGTAACCTTCTTGTGACCCCTCCTTTCACCTTATGCATGTGTTCAGGACAAGTCATAATCTGGCCCCAAGTGGGTAACGTTATAAATCATTAATAGGCTTGTAGAATCCTCTGCTACCAGGGTATGTCTACACTGAGAAATTAGGTCGAATTTATAGAAGTCGATTTTTTAGAAATCGATTTTATACAGTCGATTGTGTGTGTCCCCATTTAAGACCATTAAGACCATTAAGTCGGCAGAGTGCATCCACAGTACCAATGCTAGCGTCGACTTCCAGAGTGTTGCACTGTGGGTAGCTATCCCACAGTTCCAGCAGTCTCCGCCACCCATTGGAATTCTGTGTTGAGATCCCAATGCATGATGGGGCAAAAACATTGTCGTGGGTGGTTCTGGGTACATGTCGTCAGGCCGCCCCTCCCTCACTCCCTCCATGAAAGCAATGGAAGACAATCATTTTGCGCTTTTTTTCCTGGGTTACTCGTGCAGATGCCATACCATGGCAAGCATGGACCCCACTCAGCTCACCGTCATCGTATGTGTCCTGGGTGCTGGCAGACGTGGTACTGCATTGCTACACAGCAGCATCTCATTGCCTTGTGGCAGCAGACGGTGCAGTACAACTGGTAGCTGTCATCGTCTTCATCTCCTGGGTGCTCTTGGCCAACCTCGGTGTGGTCTGTCAGGGGCGCCTGGGCAGACATGGGTGCTCCTAACAGACCTTGGTGAGGTCTGTCAGGGAGCTCCTGCACATGAATGGGAGTGACACCAGGTCATTCTCTTCTTAAGTTTCATCTCATGGAGATTCAGTCTGCCTGGAAACAATGATGGCTACAATCATACTGCACCGTCTGCTGGCGAGCACCCAGGAGATGACGACAGCTACCAGTCATACTGCACCATCTGCTGCCAGCCTACCCCTTGCTCCCCCCTCCCTCCCTCCATGAAAGCAACAGCCGACAATAGTTTCGTGCCTTTTCCCATACAGGTGCAATATTGCTGTCAGCATCATCATACACCCGCCGCTTCTGCTGCCACTCCGCTCTCCTGCTCTCCTGCAGACGCCATACCACGGAAAACATGGAGCCCGCTCAGATCACCACAGCAGTTATGAGCATTGTAAACACCACGCGCGTTATCCAGCAGTATATGCAGAACCAGAACCTGCAAAAGCAGGCGAGGAGGTGATGGCCACGCAGTGACAAGAGTGATGAGGACATGGACACAGACTTCTCTCAAAGTACAGGCCCCTGCAATTTGGACATCATGGTGGTAATGGGGCAGGTTCATGCCGTGGAACATCGATTCTGGACCTGGGAAACAAGCACAGACTGGTGGGACCGCATAGTGTTGCAGGTCTGGGACGATTCCCAGTCACTGCAAAACTTTCGCATGCGAAAGGGTACTTTCATGGAACTTTGTGACTTGCTTTCCCCTGCCCTGAAGCGCCAGAATGAGATGAGATACCAAGATGAGAGCAGCCCTTACAGTTCACAAGTGAGTGGCAATAGCCCAGTGGAAGTTTGCAATGCCAGACAGCTACCGGTCAATCGGGAATCAATTTGGAGTGGGCAAATCTACTGTGGGGGCTGCTGTGATCCAAGTAGCCAATGCAATCACTGAGCTGCTGCTATTAAGGGTAGTGACTCTGGGAAACATGCAGGTCATAGAGGATGGTTTTGCTGCAATGGGATTCCCTAACTATGGTGGGGCGATAGACAGAAACCATATCCTTATCTTGGCACCAGAGCACCAAGGCAGTGAGTACATAAACTGCAAGGAGTACTTTTCAATGGTGCTGTAAGCACTGGTGGATCACAAGAGACGTTTCACCAACATCAGTGTGGGATGGCCGGGAAAGGTACATGACGCTAACTTCTTCAGGAACTCTGGTCTGTTTCAACAGCTGCATCAAGGAACTTTCTTCCCAGACCAGAAAATAACCATTGGGGATGTTGAAATGCCTATAGTTATTCTTGGGGACCCAGCCTACCCCTTGCTCCCCTGGCTCATGAAGCCATACACAGGCAGCCTGGACAGTAGTCAGGAGCTGTTCAGCTACATGCTGAGCAAGTGCAGAATGGTGGTAGAATGTGCATTTGGACATTTAAAAGTGTGCTGGTGCAGTTTACTGACTCGGTTAGACTCAACGAAAACAATATTCCCATGGTTATTACTGCTTGCTGTGTGCTCCACAATATCTGTGAGAGTAAGGGGGAGACCTTTATGGTGTGGTGGGAAGTTGAGGCAAATCGCCTGGCCACTGATTACGCACAGCCAGACACCAGGGAGGTTAGAAGACTACAGGAGGGTGTGGTGCGCATCACAGATGCTTTGAAAACCAGTTTCATGACTGGTCAGGCTATGTTGTGAAAGTTCTGTTTGTTTCTCCTTGATGAAAACCCGCCCCCTTGGTTCACTCTATGTCCCTGTAAGCCAACTGTCCTCCCCTACCCACTTCGATCACCGCTTGCAGAGGCAATAAATTCACTGTTGTTTCAATTCATGCATTCTTTATTAATTCATCACACAAATATGGGAATAACGCCAAGGTAGCCCGGGAGGGGTGGGGGAGGAGGGAAGCACCGGGTGGGGTGGGGGAGGAGGGAAGGACAAGGCCACACTGCACTTCAAAACTTATTGAATGCCAGCTTTCTGTTGCTTGGGCAGTCCTCTGGGGTGGAGTGCTTGGGTGCCTGGAGCACGTTCTTGGGTACCTGGGTGAGGAGGCAATGGAACTTGGGGAGGAGGGTGGTTGGTCACACAGGGGCTGTAGCGGCGGTCTGTTCTTCTGCCTTTCCTGCAGCTCAACCATATGCCGGAGCATATCAGTTTGATCCTCCAGTAGCCTCAGCATTGCCTCCTGCCTTCTGTCAGCAAGCTAACACCACCTATCATCTTCAACCCACCACTTATTATCTTCAATCCACCACCTGTCCTCATGTTCATATTGTGCTTTCCTGGACTCTGACATTGCTCGCCTCCACGCATTCTGCTGGGATCTTTCAGTGTGGGAGGACTGCATGAGCTCAGAGAACATTTCATCGTGAGTGCATTTTTTTTGCCTTCTAATCTTCGCTAGCCTCTGGGATGGAGAAGATAATGTGAGCATTGAAACATTTGCAGCTGCTGGAGGGGAAAATAGGGAGAGTAGTAGTTAAAAAGACACATTTTAGAGAACAATGGGTAGACTCTTTCATGATGAACCAACCTGTTAACATTATATAGCACATGTGCTTTCAGTACAAGATCGCATTTTGCCTCTTATGTTGATGGTTTGCCGATTTGGTGTGAGAGATCACACAGGCAGAGCCGGTGGGCAACAGAATTCCCCTTGCAGGCAGACATGGTAGGCCACAGTCTTTTGGCTTCTTTAACGTTCATAACATGTGGGAATGGTTTCAAACAACAGCGCCCTCATTCCCATACCAAGCAGCTGTTGGGTTGGCCATTTAAAATGGGTTGGCAATTTAAAAGGAGGGGTTGCGGTTTTCGGGTTAACGTGCAGCACAAACCCAACTAACCCTCCCCCACACACACACACCTAATTCTCTGTGATGATTGCTTCACCCCTCTCCCCACCATGTGGCTAACGGCGAGAAGATTTCTGTTCAGCCACAGGCACACAGCCCAGCAGGAACGCCCACCCCCCCCACACACACAATTCTCTGGGATGATTGCTTCACCCCTCCCCCCACTGCGTGCATAACAGTGGGGAATATTTCTTTTCAGCCACAGGCACACAGCCCAGCAGGAGCAGCCACCTCTGAATGTCCCCTTAATAAAATTACCCTATTTCAACCAGGTGACCATGAGGAGTGACCATTCAGGAGAGCTTTATGGAGATGTCCCTGGAGGATTTCCACTCCATCCCCAGACACATTAACAGACTTTTCCAGTAGCTGTACTGGCCACAAATGCAACCCAAGTCTTCAGGGCAAATTAATCATTAAACACGCTTGCTTTTAAACCATGTATTATATTTACAAAGGTACACTCACCAGAAGTCCCTTCTCCACCTGGCGGGTCCGGGAGCCTGCCTTGGGTGGGTTTAGGGAGGAGTGGCTCCAAATCCAGGGTGAGAAACTGTTCCTGGCTCTCGGGGAAAATGGTTTCTCCGCTTGCTTGTTGTGCGCTATCTTCAACCTCCTCCTCCTCTTCATCTTCCTCATCCCCAAAATGCACATCCCTGTTGCGTGATAATCTATTGACAGAGTCAAAGCACAGGGGTGGGGTAGTGGTGGCTGCACCCCCTAGAATGGCATGCAGCTCATCATAGAAGTGGCATGTCTGGGGCTCTGACCCCAAGCGGCCACTTGCCTCTCTGGTTTTTTGGTAGGCTTGCCTGAGCTCCATAAGATTCACGCGGCACTGCTGCAGGTCCCTGTTATAGCCTCTGTCCTTCGTGCCCTTGGAGATTTTTTCAAATGTTTGGGCATTTCGTCTTTTGGAATGGAGTTCTAATAGCACAGATTAATCTCCCCATACAGCGATCAGATCCCGTACCTCCTGTTCGGTCCATGCTGGAACTCTTTTGAGATTCTGGGACTCCATCATGGTCACCTCTGCTGATGAGATCTGCACTCACCTGCGGCTTGCCACACTGGCCAAACAGGAAATGAGATTCAAAAGTTCGCGGGCCTTTTCCTGTCTACCTGGCCAGTGCATCTGAGTTGAGAACGCTGTCCAGAGCGGTCACAATGGAGCACTCTGGGATAGCTCCCGGAGGCCAATACCATCGAATTGTGACCACACTACCCACACTACCCCAAATTTGACCCAGCAAGGTCGATTTCAGTGGTAATCCCCTCGTCGGGGGAGGAGTACAGAAATCAATTTTAAGAGTCCTTTAAGTCGAAAAAAATGGCTTGGTCATGTGGACAGGTGCAGGATTAAATCGATCTAACACTGCTAAATTTGACCTAAACTCGTAGTGTAGACCAGGGCTGAATGTTCCATTTGGTAATCTGGTTAAAGCACATGCACACTATCTACTTTTTCCTCAGACCTTACAAAGAGATTCTCATTGTGTTGTTACTGTGCAGGTGCAGGTGCACAAATGAAATTCTCTCTCTGGTACATACTGATATAACAGAGCATCCTGGCTCCAATGAAACAATTACAACGTATCATGACAATTATCTGACACATCAAGGACTCACCAAGGTCCCACTCACAGAATAGACACCATACACTTTTCTCGCACACATACATATTCCCTCTGGCTCTCTCAGTGATTCCTTGCAGCCTTAGTGGTAGAACTGTAATGATTTTATTGAAATCACATTGCTATTGGGCAGCTATTAAGCTACCATTCAAATTAAATCAAGTTTGGACTGGACCCAGTATGATTTCAGGCAGAGTATATTAACCATTATTCTGGTAAATGGGAACATGCTCTGGGTGACATATCTTTCCTTTACAAATAAAGCAAACAGTGAACACTGAAAATTATGTTTAAGTAACGTTAATGGTCTAATTTACACCAATAAAAATATGCACCTTTAGAATTAAAGCTGTCACATTACGCTAAATTCTTCCCTTGTTTCTCTGCTGGCAATTGACTTCTTTAGGGATTCATGAGTTATTTGTCCTTCTGTTCTTAACTGCGATGTACCGTAGGTGTACAGAGGTCTTCCAATAGCATATGATCTTAAGCCAGCTACACCACTGTGGAGATGTGAATGTACACCTTAGAATGGTTATAGAACACCATGCAGTACTGTCAGGTGAAAAACTATCATACTTTGAGATACTGCTAGTTGTACTAGGCAAATCTGGAAATCAAAGTATTCTCTGCTTGGCATTTTTGTGTTCCTCACAGTTACTAATTTATAAATTCCAGCTCATAGGATTCAAACCTTGTGGTAAAATTGCAAGCTGAAGATGATTAAGAGCTTCAAACATCACACATACAGTAACAATTACATTTTAAGACAATCTTAGTCTAGCTAAATTTAATCTGAATTGAAGTGAATATCTGCCTTCTTGCTCCTAATATATGCAAACTAAATGGTTTTCTTGGCTTTAAGATAAATTGTGGGTATTTTAATACTCCCATTAATTTATTTCTGTATTTAAAGTTCTGTTGTCCAACAGATTTTTAAAGATTTGTGAAAGATGCAATGTTAGTCATGTGAATAGAAAACTGCTGCTCTAAAATGTGTACCAAGATATTCAACAATAATGGAGTAAGACATTATTAAATTAGTTCTATACAATATTGTTATTGAATTAGTACAGCTTAAATACAGCTTTTCTTTAAAGATATAATAAGGCTTCTGTGAAACTAGTGTTTAGTATACATGTTAATTATTCTATGGGGGGGGGAAGACTTACAATACACAATTAGGATGGCATATTATTCTTTTGAGTCAGGGCTTTCCTTTTTTTTCATGCCAATCTGTTCCCTTTGAGAAGGGGCAATTTTTTCATAAATGCAAAAAAACAAACAAACAAAAAAAAACAAAACAAAAAAAGAAGACCAAGAAAGCTTGTGGAGATATCTGTGGGAGTTAATTAATACACTTACAATAATGGTATCTGAACTCATATGTTACAAGCTAAACTCTGTCCTCTCTTGACTGTGATGTATAAATGAATGTCTGTCCCCTGCAGCTTTTCCTTGTAAATAAGTAAAACTGAATTTACTAGTAATATTTTTCCATATACAACTTCAAGGTTTTCTCAGTAACCTAATAGTGTTATTTATGTGTTTACCTTTACACAGTAAAGAAAATACTACTGTGCACTTTTATCAGAAGTGTTTTTATACACACTGTCTAAACAAAGTTAATATTTTGAGAATCTAATTTTGACCCTAACTCCAGGATCCCATTTCACATGACCATTGATGGAACTCACTAAGGATTCTGGTGCAAAGAAGTGTGGGTTCTCATTGAACCCACCACACTAGATAATGGCTGGTAGGACAAAGGTAGATGCCTGTTCTCTCTGGCATGAGGACTGTAACTAACTGGAAAGAAGATACTGATAGGTTACTTATAGTACCTGCTCACCTGGCAAAAACCGGTGGAGAAACTTCTCTTTTGGCTCCTATGATTGTACCAACCGTGGTATCCTAGCAATCAGTGGAGGCATTACTAGCCTGTTTTTATCTGATTATTTTCATAATAGGAAGGAGTCTCTGTTCTGTTACACCTATAAACAATTTTCCATCACATATGCTCTATACATTATCCCAACTGAATTCAATGGCAAAACTCCCGCTAACGTCAGTGGAGACCACATTTCACCTTAGGTTTTGAGAAGTGTTTATATATGCATAGGCTTATGATCCTGATGTCTTATGAGGGCCACAGTCCTCCCTGACAGAATGAAGCCTCTATTGATTCCCAAGCTTATATCTATGTTCATTATGATTTTGTTATGTGATATATGATACTCTGTTATGATTATTTTAAATGTACAGCTACATTACTTCCTTTAAGATTAGTTGTTCAGTTGCATGTCATTGTGCTTGGACACCATGTACATGTCTCCCATTTTCTGTATCATTAATCATTACATTTGTCATGTAGCCCACTTCTGGAGAACCCATGATCCTTAACTGTGGTCATCTGAGTTCCTCCCTACTCATGGCTCTGTATCCTCATGACCAGCAGGCCTGGGTTGTCAGTGCTGCTTGGACCGGAGGTGGTATCAGTCCTTAGCTATCTGGTAGCTGGGAATAAACTGAATTCTTGGTGCATGATGCCTTCACCTAGAGGTCAGGTTAATAAATTAATATGCAGCACCTCTGACCTTGAATGAAAATCAATCAAGGATCAAGTTTAAAACAGAAAATCCACTTCCTTAGGAGAAATGACAATGTTAATTTAAAAGGGGTAAGGATGGAATCTGGGTACAGGGAAAAGGAAAGAGAATCAAGAGGAAAAAGGTAAATTATTGAACAGGTTAAACACCACAACAATAATCAGACCTCACCTAAAATGAAAATATCCTCTCTAATAATTATGAATAGTCAAAATCCCCCACAGAACATAAAAAGCCAAGGGGTGAAATACAAGAGGCTGCCCACAGGTGCTGGAGTATTGGTTTTCATGCCACTATGTGTATTGGACATCTATAGGGATGTTTTACTGGACATACTTATCTGTATTCAGTCAAACACTGGAATGTTGCAAGCCTGAGCATTGCATTGTGGTGTGGTACCACACACCCTTTCAACTCTAGGTGAACCTTCACCTGGCTATGGGCCCAATGACCAGAACTCTCCTCACCCCAGAGCCCTCTACTTGCTAGTTAAGTGTGGAATGCAATCAATACTCACTGTTGTGATGTCCAACTGTGGGAAAAGCAGAACCCTCATTGTGGGCCTTATGGTGTGAAGCATGTCTATGTGGCTCAAATCTTGACCTTCCTTTCCCTTCTAGGACAAGAGGGGAGAGGACAAGAGAGAGAGGGAGGTTGGCAGATGAACTTCTCCCTCTAGATATGGAGTCTTGAGGCTTCTTTCTCCTCCTGGGCCTGTCTTAAGGCTGGTTATATCTTGGGTGGAAGGCCTGACTTGTGTCCCTGCCTGCTGTGTTCAATAGCCAAGCTGTTTCAGACAGCTAGCTGAATGGGAACATCCCCTGGGAAGCTGCAGGCTTCAGTTCAGGTGGACCCCTCTGGTTGAGAGCCAAAATGGGGTTTTAACCCCTACTCTTCAGAGTGTGAGGAGCAGCGTCTCATTCTCTTGCTAGCAGTTGATGTCCAGTTGACTCAGCATATGTCCAAGCAGTCTCAGCCATGTTCAGGCAGTTGGAGCCTGTAGTTGGTTGCCCTCATATGTTGTTCAGGTTTCTGGCTTGGCAACTCCCCTTTTTGTCCTGTCCCTGGACCCATTTCTGATTGGGATCTCAAGCACAGGCTAAGGCAGTTCCAATTTCTGCAGCCTCTGTCTGCATGAGCTGCTGGGAGCTGCATTTCTCAAGTCCCCAAAATAACACAGAATCTACAATCACATCTGTGATTCATGTGTCTTGAGAGTCCCTGGCAATGTGGGAGGGATATGGTGTGAGGTGGAATAATGTATTTGCTTCCCTAAGTGCTCATACACTCGTATATACACTAGTGGCTGGGATATGATAAGTACTCTCAACATAATGCACTACCATCTATTTGGATGGCCCAGATTCTCTCATAAAAAGGGGCAGCGATTTTTTCTAAGGGCTTAACTTTTATTTTTTCAGCATTTTTTGAAAGGTTGACTACATTGTTTCTAATTACTTATCAAGATGACATTTTGTGCAATCTGATTAATTGGAATGCCTTATAGTGCCAGTTTAGTTAAGAAAAGAACTGCAGAAGGGCGCTGTCGCTTAAGGATGAAAATGAGCTTAATTTTTCTAAACCACGTTCATGTCAGTGGCAAAACATCTGTAAGCCCTGTGGCCTGAAGCTCAAGGGAGAAGGAGCTCTCTGGTTCCATCTGTTTGTCAACAGGGGGAAGAACTGCCACATAGCTCCTTAATGGACATAAGCTATTTACCCAGAACTTGTGCTGGACAGAAGCTTGCTGAATATACAGAGCTTTTTGCCACAACTGTTGGTGAACAGAGGGAAGTATGGCTCCAGAGAGCTTCATCTCCTTAAGATTTCTACCAAGGGTACCTCCAAAGACACTTTGGGAGTCACCATAACTGACCCCAAACTGAAAATTGATTGAGTAGTGGACCTGAACTAAGGGGGAACAGCACTCCTACCTTGGGGCAAAAAGTGCATCCACAGCGACAGGGTCTTCATTCAATGGTTTTATATGCTACTACTGGTTCCTTTCTACTGTGAAGCCTGTGCTACTTGAAGAATTCTTTGCTGAAGCTTTACAGGACAGCAGCAGAGATGAGTGAACTTCAATGAGGCCCCTCTTACCTAGCCACTAAATGAAGCTGATATTACTTTAGTTAGACCAGGTGGTAAAGCCTTATGACAGGACCGGATCAGACAAGACAGGACCAACCATCACTTCTCAAGGGACAGGAATGCCCAAATGTACCTCAGGATTCTGAGACTATGCTACCCTCTCATACCAAACTCTGAGTAAGGTTAACAGATGAGGAAATGTGTTATGATAAAGGGATATTTGCCTCTTGGACACTTACACTAATGAGTGGGCAACTGATCTAATGTTCTGTTGCCAACATTACCATGGGTGAGTGTGTTATTTATCATCCAGATTGGTATAGTGTTGCTGTGTTTTCCAAGTTGATGTTATATTCCCTTTTCCTCTAACAGCCTCCCTTGTTCCACACACAGGCACAGTGCTTGTGAGTGGGGAAGAACCGTTTTATTAATGGTGCCCTGGAATGTTATTTAGTGATGGCAGAAATTCTGTGTTGGGCTCAAGCACATTGTGTTTGTTAGTTAAAACAAGTTCTCTGAACCCAGCTCTTGCTGCTACCAACAACATCTGGCAGAAGAGTTACACATCAGTCAATTTTTCAACCAATATGCACAAAAGTCCACAGAATTTCTGTACATCATATCTTGCAGTCTTAAGATTTTAAACAACATAATGAGACTATGGGTACTGTATGTTTGTACATCACATTTGCTTTGTAAGTGGAATAGACTATTCTGATTTCTTCCTTTTCATCTGAGATAGTTTCAAGTGCACTTCCAGACTGTATAAATATTCTCTGCAACATTCCCCCAAATCTTCTCTCAGCCACATACACTGTGTATTTCTAATTATTCCTGACAATGTGCAATTAATCTAAATTGTCAAGGAGACCGCAATTTTGCACGGAGGAGATTTAATGTGATAGCTTCTAGGAAAGGTGGCTACAAGTATTCAGGGTCAAAGTGATGGATGAGTAGTGGTGTTATGGTGTCTTTTTTTAAAAAAATTGTGTAGTACTCTGTAAATATAGTCTTGGCATGTAAGCAAAAAAACAGCATCAGAATGGAACTAAAAAGCCCTCGCCCAGATTTCGATCTCCTTCTGCCAAAATGATCTCAAAATACAAGAGCAAACTTAATTGTTTACTTTACTTGACTACTGGTTCTCTTCAGACTGAATAGATGTGACCTATGGAATAAGATTTGACCCGTTCTATCATGTGCATCTTCCTATAAGTAATGCCATATTTTGAATTATATTGGAGGTTTTGTGTGAAACAAAATTCTCATGGAATCACTGAGCATCTTACTACCTTTGTATAAAATAATAATAATAATTAATAATAAATATAATATAGCTATATCTTCTCATCAGCAGATTTTTATAGGAACATAAGAATGGTAACACTGGGACAGCCCAATGGTCCATCTAGCTTAGTATCCTGTCTTCCAATAGTGGCCAGAGCCAGATGCTTCAACGGGAATGAACAGAACAGGACAATTATCAACTTATTCATTCCCATTGGACAGTCCCAGCTTCTGGCAGTCAGAGGTTTAGGGACATTGAGGCATGGGGTTGCATGCCTGTCCATATTGGCAAATAGCTATTGATGGATCTATGTTCCATGAACTTATCTAATTCTTTCTTCAACCCAGTTATACTTTTGGCTTTCACAATATCATCTGGCAATGAGTTCCACGCATTGACTGTACACTTTGTGAAGGCCTACTTCCTAATGTTTCTTTTAAATCTGCTGCTATTAATTTTATTGGGTGACACCTTGTTCTTGTGTTATGTGAAGGGGTAAATAACACTTCCCTATTCATTTTCTCTGCACCATTCATGATTTTACAGACCTCCGTCATATACTTCCTTAGTCATCTCTTTTCTAAACTGAACAGTCTTAGTCTTTCTAATCTGTCCTCATATGAAACTTCCATACCACTAATCACTTCTGTTTCTCTTCTCTGTACCTTTTCCACTTCTAATATATCTTTTTTGAGATGGGGCGACCAGAACTGTACACAAGTATTCAAGGTGTGGGTGTACCATGGATTTATATAGTGGCATTTTGATATTTTCTGTTTTATTATCCATCCCTTTTCTAATGGTTCCTAACATCTCAAAATGTTACACAATCTTTTAATGTATTTTTCCTCACAACACCCCTATTAAATGACATATTTATTTACGAGCTTCATTCCCAGCAGAAACAACATACAACTGGGGGAAACTTATGTTTATTTTTTAAATTAAAAGTAAGGAATGCTCTCTCCTTCTCTGAGGTCTGCTTGAGCCCAGTAGATGGCAAATTTAATACAACAGGATGCAGCAACAAAATTCGGTGGTGGTGGGGAGAGATGATTACTGCAAAAAGATCAGAATTTAAAGCTGGCAAAAGGAATACATTCTTAATGCTAGAGCTACAATGGTTTATCACCCAATAACACCTAAGGGCTTTATGTATTTTGATAATAATACAGCAAGCTGTTACATAGCACTTGTCATCAGTAGATCTCAAAGCACTTTACAAAGGAGGGTTGTATCCTTATGCTCATTTGACAGAGGGGGAAATGGAGGCACAGAAGTGAATTCACCTACCCACTCAGGAAGTAGGTGGCAGAGCCAGCAAAAGAAACCAGGTCTCCTGGGGCCTATTCCTGTGTTCTATCCAGTAGGCCACAAACCACCTGTACTTTCTGGGTTGTGCATTAACATACCAGCTGTTGGCTTCCAGAGACGATAATATGAAGCCAAATTCCTGGAAATGTTAATGAAGGATTATAGGGCCACATCCCGGAATATCAGAGTAAGTCCATTGATTTCACAGGTACTATGCTGATTTATTCCATCTAAGGATCTGGCCTAGTGCCTCTAGTTATGGGTTACTGTTTGCGTAATGAAAGCTTTCTGTGGGAGATGCTATATTATTCTTTTAGAAAAGTTAACTATAGAAATTTGTCCTTCTTTCCCCTGAAATAAGACAAGATAAATACAGCCTGAAATGCATCAGGTGAGAAGTTACTCACAAATTCTTTTCCCAGCATAGGTACTGCTGTTACAAAAATGAGGTTGGATGTTGCTGCTCACACTGTTTCTTATGATCTCCTTTATTGCTTTAATTATGAGAAACATTGTACAACTTCTTGACAACAGTGGGTCTCATTTATTACTACTCAACACTTTAGTAAAAGTTCTGTGTTTTTTAATTGTCATTTGATGTTGGTTTTCAAATTTTTTTTTGACAAACACAGTAATTTTTCCAATGCTAGACTGGCCTAAAATATGAAACCAAAATTGAAAGAACAAACCCTTATACATCTAGAAGACAACTGTATCAAGGTAAATAAAAACTTGGGTATATCTGTTTCATTTGTTTTGTACATATGTAGGTACCTAGTACCATCATGACCAGATGACATTATGAGCAAATTATGACAGATTAAAGGGTTTTTGTTTTTTAAAAGAATCACTAAAAGCCAGATTCTGCCCCCCATTAGTAGAGGAATGGTAAGTAGATTTTGGATGTCAGTGAAATATTTGATACTGTGCCTCAAGAAATCATACTTGAAAAATTAATTTTACCTTGAGTTATTGTCATGTGGTTTGAAAATTGCCTGAAGGTGCATACACAAAGGATAACAATAAACAGTACTGTGTCAGGTAAGTATGGAGAGGTGGGGAGTTGCAGAGATTCTTATGGGGTTCAAGTATTTTGTTAATTAGATGATCTAGAAAAGATAACTTTGTAGTTAATAGTAAATTTGGAGATATTGCAAATCTCATTGAGGAAAATCCAAAGGAACCTGGAGAGATCAGAAATATGGGTAGAAAACAACAAAAAATATTAAACCTTGAAGAATGTAAGATAATATGTCAAGAGGAAAGATAATCAGAAAGACAGATAGTGCTGGTAAGACTGCACCTGGAATATCATATTTAGTTCTGGGTTCCTTGCTAATGGAGCAATGCACCAAAAGATGACAAACATGATTAAGGAGTTGAAGAAATTCACTGTAAGAGGGAAAGTTAGCAGACTTAAGATGTACATTTCCAGTCAGCCTCCATTTTTTAGGGTACAGTTTGCACCTATATTTTCCCACCACACAGGTAGTCATATTTCTGCATGCAGTTCAACTGCAGCAACTGAAGTGTGAGAGCAAATTATGATTGCAATAGAGAAGCCACCATTGTGAAGGTATACTAATGACTGTATACAGCCTGGCTAAATGATAAAAAGGGAATATTGCAGCTATCTGAAACAAATTAATTACCTATAAGACTTCTCATTTTATTATAGGCAGCCCAGGAAGCAATGCCTATAGTTAACGTTGCCCAACACTCTCCCTTATAAGACCCTATTTTCAGTTGTTTATAAAGCTGCAGGACTTAAACCAGCCATGCAACCTTGACTTTGCCCCTTTGAGTATGTCTGCACAGCCATTAAGCACCTGTGGTTGGCCCAGATCAGCTGACTTTGGCTTGCGGAGCTTTTGCTGCAGGGCTGTAAAATTTCTGTGTAGACATTTTGGGCTCCAGCTGGAGCCTGGGTTCTGAGACCCAGGTTCTGAGGGTCGGCATCGATCTCCTGGTGACTACTGAAAGCAACCCAGGAAATTTTAATAGGATATTTTAAGAAAATGACATTATGTCATTCTGGGGGGAAAAAAAATCTCCCGGAATAACTTCAGTCAGAGTTGGTAACCCTACCTGGGGAGTGAAGGCACTAAGTTAGGTTACCATCAGAATTAGCTTCCCAAAAGGAGACAGAATGAAGGTGGGGTGGAGCCTTTATGCTATTCTCAAACCATTCACACTAGCAAAGCAGTGCTGTTTCAAGTAATATATGCTTCACTTTTTTATAGGATGGTGGAGCTCCCTCAGAGCTTCCAGAGGAATATGTGCTGAGGTGGACATAACTGTTCCAGGGGGCTGCCCCTGATTTACAGCCACTCCCCAACAACATTACTTTTGGTATTAACCTAAAATCTAATCCAAACTGTTAAAAACATGAATATTTTATATTTACAAAGCAATCAGTTTGAAACATAAAGCACTATGGGTCTAATCCAGTAATGCACTTAAGCACATGCTTGACTTTACTATGGAAGTGCTAAATAGTGTGTTTATTAGCTATTTACAACCCAGTTGGGGTTGAACTGGGGTGGGGTGAGGGAAAATAATTCTAGTATCCTTTCACACATTTAAACACAGGAGCCTGAAAAATCCTGTTCCCCTCTCCCAGCTGGGCCAAAATAGGCCCAGGAACAGAGGGGGTAAAAAGATGGAATAGAACCACAAAACATCACTTCGGTCCTGAACTGAGATCAGGATCTGAGGACTGGGCTCCTTACGTGGTCACTTACACCTGTGCAAAATGAGTGTCACTTTGCATAGTGGTAAATGATTAAACAAGCTGCATGGCAGTGGAGAATCAGGCTCTTCAAGTCAGTTTTTCTTTCACTTTATCATTTGAAAAGATGATCCCAAGTACCATAACTCAATGGACACTCTAGAGACTGCACACTTGGAAAATCATTCAGGCTACTTTCAAAAAAATGTTGCTTAGTGCAATTTTGAGTTAATTACATGCCACTTTAGATTTCTCTCATATTTATTCGCAGAAATTGAGTTTCTTAAAAAAATATTTTTCCATAAATTAATTTCTCAACCTGCCTCCACAAGAATCATTTCAACACTAGCTCTGGCAGGCTGCATGCAGTTACTTTCTGTCATCTTGTAAATTAAATGTTTGAGACATTTCATTTACAATGTTTTGCTTTTCTTTTTTGTTTTCAGTTGGAAAATTAATAATGCAGTTGCATCCAGGATATCATCTTCTCTGGTAGTATCGTTCTTGTTAATGGTGAAGTGATCTGACAGATGAGGGAGAGAGATTAATTTAAAATGAAAAAGACAAGTAAACTGTAGGTTCCAATCAGCAGCACAGCCATAATGGAATAGATGTGCCAAACACAGAAAGAAAGTTTAGGACAAATTCATAGCTGTGTGAGTCAAGTTCACACAGAATTTTGCTCATTCAAGACAAAAACTAAAATCAACTGGAATGAGCAAATCTTGCTTATTAGCAGTAAAGGCAGCATGTATGTTTAATCTTCACTGTCTAAGAAGTTAAGGAAACCATATATATTTGAAATAAGGATATGTGGAAGGAAATTGGTGTGATAATAGTAGACTTCCTTCTTCTATTGTACTAATTCAGATCAGAGTTGACCTGAGAATGGATTCAATTAAAGAATCTCCTCAACCCATTCACCTCTTGACTTAATTCTACATGGCATAAACAAATATTTTATAATGTGAATCCTGGTCTGAGATGGATTAATTTGTTAGTTGTTGTCATTTCCCCTTCTGCTGATCCCCTGCTGGCCTGACAATCTTCCTCATCTGATTAAAAACAGCCAGCCCTTCAGCAATATTTTTCATTTTGTTTTTTAACCTTCTCTGCACCTATGCAGAACAGACTTATAGTTCCCTCTCCTCTTTTCTAATAAGGGCATGACTGCACATGTGATACACAGGCCAAAGGTGTGTGATCATGTTTCCTACTAGCGGCTCGCCAACCTGAATGAAAACAAACTGCTGATGCTACCAGCTAATAGAATTACTCCTTTAGATGAGATGATAAGGCCTGTGTTGAAGGCACCAGTTTCCATCCCCAGTGATATCTGTGGATGGTGGGATGTGGGATAACATGTGATCCCTGACACTCACTACTAACTTCACAAGTGACTGACTATGTTTAGACACGTATTTTCATCCATAAAAATGAGTATTGACAAAAATCCAGAAATTATTAATCTTTTTTTTCCCAACCACATTTATAGTTGGACAAAACTTAGAGATTTTCTAAAATCTTTCACATTTTGTATATATAATATTTATGAAAGTGTTTACTTGTTTGTGACAGACTAAGTATACTGCAATTTAAATATAACCCAAATGTACTCAGTGGTGTTTGTTGCTTATGTTAATGAAAACTAAATTATCCTACACTATTATTTTAAAGAAAGTATCCAACATTCCTTTCCCCAACATCTTTCTGCTGAGAACAGGGGAAGATATTTTACCATCTGTTGAAAATAGTTTCATACACATGAATGATTTTTCTTACAATTTTTTCCAAGATTGATAATTTTCTTATTTGTAATCCCCTTTAATTTAGAGACAACTAACAGAGATTGAGCTCTTGATTCAAACTTCAATTCCATATGGATAAATCATCCATAATCTGCTCTGTTCCACTTGGAAAGCAAGAAAACATACTCAATTTGCCAGAGCTACCTCAGTGCAGAGGTATATATTAGATGGTTTCTTGAGGTTTCTTCCAGCCCTATATTTCTATGTATCTATAAGCTCTCTACATCAAAATAAATAAATAAGTAAATAAACAAATAAAATTGAAAACACTGAACTATACAAGAACAGTTTCACACATGGCTAATCATCTCATCTTTTACACCAATCTGTGCCCTATTTTGAAAGTATTTTATTTGTTGTTCATAGCTGAAATACTTGAAAACATGTCATGGTTGTAATAACAACATTGCTGTAAAACAAAGTTGCATCATGCGTCTTTCTTCAGAATTTAGGACCTAATCCTGCTCTCAACGTCAGCTACACTGATTCTAAACGTTAAAGTATGGAATCAGATTATCTGTTGTTTTTTTCTCTGACATTTTCTATTAATTAATATCCATTTTTTGCATGTTGAGTTTGTATAGCCTTCACCATTCCAATTATTTTAAAATTAAGACTGACATATCTTTTAATACAATTTCCAGGATGTACTCGACCTCATAATCTTTCTATCATTTATAACATGATTTATTAGATGTATGTATTATCACCTTCAAATAACTTCTGTGACCCTGTTTGTTGGTACAACATCGATCATTTGTCTACAGAACTGCAGCTGTGAGCATTACTGTACTAATTTGCCCTCACTACTGAAACATATGGTTGTTCAGTTTTTTTTATTATTATTGTTAAATATAAAGGTACTATTAGTTTTAATCTCAATAGAATAGTTAACATCATGATAATCCCCTATCTGGATTCATTCAAACTAATAAGGTGTTTGGAAGCTGGAGGTCTTGTGTGGGGCTAATGTTTACTTACAAACTAGCTTTATACTATACTGAATATAAAGTATGCCCACATGTATATATAGGGTTTGAACAATTCCACTGATTTCAATGGGTTTTGGATCAGCCCTATAATGTGTGTGTGTGCATATCAAAGAGCTATATTGCCACAATGCTTTTTTTCCTTTTTTAAGTTGTGACTAGTTATTTTGGATGCCCAAATTCAGACAGCATAAAGGGGACTAATCTTCTTAGGTGGATGCTCAGCACTTTTTAAAAAACAGGCTGTATTTAAGGTTTTTCAAGTGGGGCACCTAAAATCTGAGGCTCCCCAAATAACTAGTCACTGTTGAAAATTTAGGCCTCTATCCTTATACCTCTCTATATAGATTGGGACCAATTTTATTTAACATTTCCATTCATGACCTTGCCACAAAAAGTAGGAGCATGCTAATAAAATCTGTGGATGACACAATGTTGGGAGGTATTGCCAATACAAAGGGGGACCAGAATCTGGAGAACCTTGAAAACAGGAGTAATAGAAATGGGATGAAATTGACTAGTGCAAAGTGTGAGGTCATACACTTAGGGACTAACAACAAGAATATTTGCTATAATATTGGAATATATCACTTGGAAGAAACATAGAAGGAGACCTGGTTACACTGGTCGATCACAGGATGACTATGCACTGCCACACACTACTGAGACCTTATCAGGAACACTGTGCAATTGTGGTGCTCAGTGTTTAGACAGGTGAATTCACACTTGAACAGGGCAGAGAAGGGCTACTAGGATGATCAGAGGAATGGAAAAGCTACTCAAGGAGCTTGGCTTGTTTAACCTAACCAAAAGAAGGCTGAGGAGAGATATGATTGCTCTCTATAAATACATCAGAGGGATAAACCAAGGAGGGAGAGTTGTTATTTAAGCTAATTACCAATGTTGACACAAAGACAAATGGATATATACTGTCCATCAACAAATTTAGGCTTGAAAATAGATAAAGATGTCTAACCATCAGAAGAGTGAAATTCTGGAACGGCCTTCCGTGGGGACCTCTGGGGGCAAAAAACCTAACTGACTTCAAGACTGAGCTTGATAAATTTATGGAGGGGATGGTAGGATGAGATTTCCTATAATGGTATATGGGACATCTAGGACCACTAGTAACAAAAATCCCTAATAGCCAGAGATGGGGCATTAAATGGGGACAGCTGAGTTACTACAAAGAATTCTTTCTCAGGTGTCTGGTTGGTGGATCTTGCCAACATGCTCAGGGTTTAACTGATTGCCATATTTGGGGTCAGAAAGGAATTTTCCCACAGGTCAGATTAGCAGGATCTGGGAGTGGGGCAGCTCCTCTGCAGCATGGAGCACAGGTTACATACTGGTTTAAACTAAAGTAAATAGTGGATTTTCTTTAACTTGAAGTCTTTAAATCATGATTTGAGGACTTCAATAACTTAGCCAGATGTTATGGATCTATTACAGGAGGGGATGGGTAAGGTTCTGTGGCCTGCAATGTGCAGGAAGTCAGACTAGATGATTGCATTGGTACTTTCTCACCTTAAAGTCTATGAGTCTCTTCCTCTCGGTGCCAGAGACACTCTCTGGGACAGAACACCACACCCAGGAGGTGTGTGGGTTACAGTACTACGCAGCATGTCATGAAAACCTTGAAGACCAAAGGAAGTAGGCAAATGAACACAAATGAAAAACAAGAGAACTGATATGAAGCACACAAAGAGCCAACGGCTTCTCTGTGTAGAAATCAGTGAAGCCATATGTTCTTTGTAAGAAAGAGTATGTGTGTTATTTGATAACCGTTTGTGAATATCAGTGCTAGAAATGTACATTCCCAGAAATTACTACCTAGCATACTTCTCAATATTACGACTGGATGGGCCTCAGCCAAAATCTTGAAACTAAAAAATGCTAAATTTTCAGACTATATATATATATATATTTGGTCTGGATCCTTAGCTAAAATTTGCAGTGTGGGTCTCTCTCTGTCTCTCTTCCCCCTCCCCCCGCCCCTTCTCTCTTCAAGTATTTATCTATTTTCTCTTTCCTTACAATATTATTCTCTTTTTTCCAACACATCCACAATAGTCAATAATCTAATTTCTATATATATAATTCTTACTTAATTATATTCTTTCTAAAATATGACCTCTGGGGTTGCAACACATGAAATTGCTAACAAATTGCAAAGTGTTATGGGAGTCATGTGATGAGTTAGGAAGCCCCAACTTGAAAACTCTGGCCTGAATGTGCGTAGTTCACCTCTTCAGAAGTGAGAAAAAATGAGGTCTGGAGCAATGCTAACCTATCAAGTTGCAAACACAAATTAGTTAATCCTTTCTGAGTAACTATAGATAAATTCCGTAAGTACTTCCTGATGTTTTCCCATCCAGATAGTACATACAATTGTCTGCTTCTTTGCTAGTGTCTGCTTCTTTGGACTGATTATGGGATTAGGAGCAAGGAACTTGTGAGTTCTAAAACTCATTTGTTGTGTGACCTCAGACAAGCTATCTAGGCCTACACTTTCAGAAGTGTCCACAGACTTTGATTATCCCAAAACATTGTTTTTTGTTTAAATCCTTTCTTAGTAAATCTTTCTTAGCTAACTTATCATTCAGAAAATTTAGAACTTAGATCTCTGTACCACAATTCATCTGCATCAGGAAAATTGCATTCCCTAGTGCCTTTTGTTTCTAGTGTATAAATTATATACGTGAAATATAACAAAACCACAAGCATATGATTTACTGAAGTAAAATGACAGAGTGTAGCAATTTACTGCACTTACTGGGCCTACAAATTATATGTTTTGGTCAAAAGCTCTCATATCTCTAGCTGGTGCATTATTGAAAATGAGCGGAGAATGGAATTAAAAACAAACTAATTGTGAGAGCTCTCCAAGCTATGTAAGCATATTGCTGCAATGCAGATTTAAAGTGGTCTGTTGCATAAGTATCTGTTCACCTAAGAAGGTATCGATACCATACTCATCATCATAATATCAGTCAGGCTTGCAAGATCAAGAATAATGGAACAAATCCTTAGATGGGGCAACATTAACTGAGAATAGATATGGGGTTGATGGGCAAACAAGAATACACAGCTTTCCCTGGTCCTCCTAATCTTTCTGAATTAAACTTGGTGAACAGAGTATCAGGTCTGGTGTGGCCACTTTATTCTGCATATGCAGCATAATTTGGTCATAAATCTGGTCTAACATCTCAATGAGGATCACCTCATTGCAATGGGGATCCTCATACACTGCACACCTTCCCTGCTGAAGGCTTAGAGAAAAGGAGGGATAGAGAAAAACGTGGTGTGTTGTGTGGAGGCACTGCTCTTGTTTTGTGAAACTGTTGGATGGAGCTGGAGAGTTCAAAAGGTCACTCTTCCCATAGCAAGACAGGACTCTGAGACCTGACCAGATCAGAGAGCTGACTGCAGTAGCTAAAAGGCCATGGTTTGTGCATTGTTTGATGGATGTAAAGCTAAGAATAAAAGAACATATTTGTGTGATGTGAGCTGTCCTTGTGTTAATGTGGAGAACACCATTGCTAAGACACACCTATAGCCAGATTGCTCCTAGATTGCATTTCTGTGCTTTTGTGACTGTTAAAACGTCAAGTAAGCTAGAACAGCTTGAGGACTGCTCTGGCACAGAACAGACCAAATGGTAAGCACTGGGTCAGGGCACTATAATTGAGACCTTTAAGTATTGTTTGCACAACACTCCCTGCAGTGTACTCTCTGCCTTTTGGCTGTGCATGGCGCACAAGCAGCTCCATGTGGTTCTCGCCCACAGGCACCGCCCCCCCAGCTCCCATTGGCCGGGAAATGGCCAACGGGAGTGCAGAGCCGGTGCGAGGTGCGAGGGCAGCACGTGGAGCCCTGCAGCCCCCCTGCCTAGGAGCCGGACCTGCTGCTGGCCGCTTCCGGGGTGCAGCACGGTGTCAGAACAGGTAGGCACTATTCTGCTTTAGCTGGGCAGCATCGCCGATGGGACTTTTAATGTCCCGGCTGGCGGTGCTGACGAGAGCCGCTAGGGTTCCTGGGTGCTGAGCAAGGGGTCCCAGGGCCTGACATGTTGTGACCCAGTACTGGGTTGCAACCCAAACTTTGAAAAACACTGGACTAAAATATGCCCAATTTTTTAACCTTTTCTTGTAGGTCAGACTTGCTAAACCTTTTATCATTTTTGTTGCTCTCTCTGGACTCCCTCTGTTTTATTCATACCTCTTGTAGAGAGGCGGTGTGGCTCCTCGCCGCCCCGGAGAGGGTCGAGCCCCTCCAGACACCAGAGTGGGTGGAGCCAGGAAGCTCTGAGCCCGCCCCTCAGAGGGACAGGCGGTGACCCAGAAGTAGAAAGGCGGGCCCTCAGAGCTCGCTAGAGGACCAGCCGCCGGGGAGGCCAGATGCAGCCAGCCTAGCCCACGACTGGGAAAACCCCATAGCCCCAGGTCCACACCAAGGGCCTGACCTGCCCTGCACCTGGTATCCAGAGGAGTTACCGGGCCTGCCGCTTGCCGACTACCCCGAGGACCCCCTGGTGCTGGACCCTCCGGAGAACACCACCGTGACCCAGGTACCAGAAGGAGGGGAGTTAGGAAGCAGCCCGGGGGCAGCTGACCCTAGTCTGGCTGTAACTCTGCCAGAACCCGTGTCAGTGTGTTGCGGTCAGGATCCCCGCTGACCCAGCAGCAGGTCGTTTGCCGCTGCTAGGGCCCCGGGCTGGGATGCAGTGGAGTGGGTGGGCCTGCATTCCCCCTGCCACCCAACTCTTCCAGGTCCTTGGTGGCCTGGGCTAATTCACACATGCTGTCTTGTTCAGACCCTGCTTGAGGGCCTGAGCTACTGACTGTTCATTGGTCCGCCCTCACCCAGGACCTGGCCTGCTAACATTGGGCTATTTGCTCAGCCCCTGCCTGAGGGCCTGAGCTATTGACTATTTGGGGCCCCGCCCTGACTCAGGGCCCGGGCCTAAGGTGCTTGTTCCAGTTACCACAAGGGCTGCCGAGGGAGACTCCGGTGGCCGGACAAATTTCCCCAAGGTCAACTGTGTGTAGCGAGCCGGTGTGGCTCCCCGCTGCCCCGGATAGGGTCGAGCCCCAGCCTAGCCCCTTTACACCGCTCCTAAAGTGTGCTGCCCAGAACTGGACATGACACTCCAGCTGAGGCCTCACCAGTGCTGAGTAGAGTGAAACAATTAACTCCAGTGTCTTACCTATCACACTCTTGTTAATACATACCAGGATAGATATTAGTCTTTTTCACAACTTTTTTTTTTCTTGTTTACATTGCAGTAAATCATAATCCATTGTAGTTAATGTAAAGCCAGCATGAAATAGAAAAACCCCCTAACTCACTAACTGCATATGAAGTATATGGAGTATTGTGTAGTACAATAGGGTACAATATGTATTCCATCTAAATCTTCCCAAAAGCAGGAACCCATTTCATATGTACAGAGTTTTCAACTGGAATATCCCATGGGAAGAGATGAGATCTAAGCAATACTGTATTTGTCCTTTTCATAAAGTATGAGACTATAAAATATAAACACTGCCAAATTCCAAATATTACAGGAAGCAGTTATTTTATTAAAGAATAAATCTAAGTGTCTAAAACACTGTCTGCTTTTACAAGAAAACAAAATGTATTGAGGGAAATTAAAAGATACAGTCAAGGTGTGAGATTTGGGGTTGAATAGCAGGGGAATAGGTGAGTGGGCTTTCTACAGTAGTGGAGTATCTGTATGTCCTTTCTTACTGGGAGGTTTTTTTTGTGGGGGGATGTCAAATTGCTATCCCCAACACCCCTTCTGGCCAGCTGTTGCATTTCAACAGCTCTGCTTCAGTTTCCCTACCCTCATTGTCCTTTAGTCTTCTCCAGCTGTAGGAGCATCCTGGCCTCTGGCCAGACAATTTGACACAGCCCTGCCCCTTCTGGAGCCCCAGAGTCCTTTGCCAGACTCCTAATGTAATGTATACAAAAACTAAACCTTCAGCCCACTTGGGATCAGCTAGCATCCATGCCATCAGACTTCAATCCACCCAATGATCCAAGGGCTGGCACACTCCTTCCCTTACACAATGATTTAGGCCGATTCCAGCTAGGCCTCCAGCTTGTCCTGCAAGAAGCCTGTATGATTTTTCTCTCCTTTCTGCCTTTGTTCTGGGTGCCTCTCAGAGCAGCACTTCCTTTCTCTAAGTTTCTTCTTCCCAGTTAGGCTCACCCAGCTCTTTATGAAAGAAGCCCTGCCCTCCCCCAGCTGGCCTTTATTTCTAATTACACTTGGCCCATCCTCCAGCTACATGGCTGCCTTTGGCTGAGAGGAAGTTGATAGCTGAGGAGTATGTTAACTGTACATGAGGTTTTTAGCTGCTTGTATGGCTTCTTCTGCTCTGTAGGTGAGAGTTGTGCCTCAACATGGCTCAGATGCTGCACAGAAAAAACTGAGATGAGGAGCAGGATGAAGTGGGAAGACTGGTGTCTCTCTGTGGGATGATGCCATGATTTTGGGAAGGTGGGTATTGTGGAGACCTGAGAGTGTCAGGTTGTTCAGAGAGGCTCTCTGGGCTTCCACAGGGGATGTGGCTCTGGCAGAGGGATCTGAGGAATGGGATATTAGCACAGCAGCTGCTGGAACTGGGGTGTGCCCGGTAAAACCTGTAGCTAGAGAACAGGGGATTGATAGTGTCTCTGGTTTAGGGCCAATCGGAGAAGCTGAGTAGCCAAAGGGAGTGCAAGTAATGGCAGCAAGAGGAATAGAAGTGGGAGCAGCTGAGGCAGGACTGCTGGTAGTAGGTAGAGGGGTTGCAGCACTGTAGATAATCACAGAGGGCTGTGGATTGGTGACTGCAAGTAACCCAAACACTACAGTGCTATGTGGAGGACAAGTGGGGTACCCACTGGCTAAGTTAGAGTATACGCTGGTGGCTGCAGGAACTGCTGTTGGGGGAGCGGAAGCATGGATGGTGATTTATCTGCTGGTGGCTGACACCTGGAATGGGCAGCAATAGCTACAAGTTGGACACGCTCTAGGGTGAGGAAGAGAAGAGATGGGTCCCATAACCAGTACAGTGGACATACTATTGGCAGTGGTAAGAGGGATGGCCAAATAGAGGAAGACAATATGCAGTCAGTTGCTTGGGGTAGCAGAGCCACTGCCCAAGCATGAGGGGAGGAGGGGTTGGCCATGGGGCCAAACCCAGATGTTGCCAGTATGGTGCAGGCAGAAAAAGCACTATTTTAGGGAAATGGTAAGGGAGTGTCACTATGATGTACTGAGGGTATTAAATAAGAGACAGTGGCATCATACAATTACCTCTCTCCTCCCCCATCTATGCTGAAGGCAACAACAACTCTTGGAAGACAGACTTTAACTGAGGAGACTGGTCCCAGGCTGACAAGGAAAGTCAGCCTGTGTATTAAGGACCATAATGTACCTGCAACATCCAGAAAAAATTGCTCAACCCAAATACTTCTTAGTCTAATAAGATTTAGGATTTGGACTGCATGCTTGCTTTTTATTTGCTTTTGTAACTATGACCTTTATGCCTACCACTTATAATCAGTTAAAATCTTTCTTTCTGGAGTTAATAAACTTATTCCAATGCTTTATCCGTACTAGTGAATTTGTCTAACATGCTTGGGAAATCTGCTCAGGTTACAAAGGCTGATGCACATGCACTTTCCTTTGACAAAGCGATGAACTAATTAATAAGTTTGCACTGTTCATGTGAAGGTCTTGAGCAGTGTGAGACAGTATATTTCTGGGGTTGCAAGGCTGGGGGCTTGGAAGATTTGCTGGTTTCCCTATGTATGGTTCATGAGTGGCTTGGGGAGCCTTCACGCAACTTAGCTGGGTGTGCCTCTGCATGCTGGTGGCTGAGAGATAATAGCGCCTGGAGTGCTTTGCTGCTTGTCACTGGCAAAGCATTGTGACAGCCAGCCCAGGCTGGAGAGTTAAGGTGACACAATGGTCCCACAGTTTCATGTTGTACCCCAGGGGTCCCATGACAGGCTGTTATAAAGAGGATGATGTTCAGTGATGATCAGTTGTTCACCAGGTCCACTGAAGGTAGACCAAGAAATAATGGAGTTAATCTACAGCAAGGGAGATCTCATTTAGATATAGTTTAGTGTGGCGGTTCAAATACAAGACAGCACAGAGCTTTAAGCAAGCAAGCAAGCGAGCTGGTCTGCCAACGGACTTCTGCCTGTCAGCTTTCCACCTTCCCCTTTATTCTTTCTTTCCCCCCGCACATTACATTCTCCAACAGATAAAAGGAATACACTGGCTTTGTTTAACATTCTTATTTACCAATTTCTATCTACCGCATTCCTTGCTCTCGGGCCTTGAGCCCAGTCCTGGGAGGCTTCCCACGGTTCATGTCATCTGGGCGAGATTCCAAGGTTCATGCCCTTGAGAGGAGCTGTGTGTGCACAGCTCCTACGCAACAGTCCGGGTGTGCCCTGAATGTTGCCAAGCGCATGAACCCTGTATGAATCCTACATCCCCTCCTTTTTTGTTATTTGTGCTCGGCCATCTCATGATAGCCATCAATTTGCTTTTGCAAGCCAATTAGCTCCCGGACAGACAAGGTCATAACTTGTGGAGCCTGCCAGGGCGGGTCTCGACAAAGCCTTAACAAAAAGGAAATACATTGCACACAGCAACAGCAAAAAATAAGCTTAAAAAGGTAAAGTGTAATTGGCCGGGCCCCAATTAGCCATGCTAGAGTACTGGGAAGAGAGGTTCGCGTAAGCAGCGAGCATCATCTCATTCCCAATTTCCTCAGGGTGATGACATACTGGAATAAGGCACGTACCTAACAATTCTTCAGCTGCTACAAAATCAGATAAACAAAAGTGGGTAACATTTGCTATTGAAGCCAATCTTTCCCATAGGTTATATGTCATTCGGGCTCGTAGCGGAGGAAGCGCTCCCGAGCCAACCCCTACAGGAAATAGCAGGCACAACAGGCATACAATCAGTACAGAATTAGCAGTAATTTGGGTGGGAATTGCCACAAACAAAGTCTCAGGAGTCTCTGGCTGTTGGTTTGCTGCCAGTCTTCGTTGATCCGCGGCGACCAATGCTTTCACTGCTCCCCATGTCACGGGCTGGCTTGGGACGCTACGTCTCCTCCGTCTCCGTCCCATCGTTGTCGACCCGGGAGGCACCGCGTTCTCCTCCAAGGTCAGCTGAAACTCCGGTATGGGGTTCGACAGCCCCTGGTGACACGCCATGCTGTTTCAGTGCCGGTCGCACACACCGGGCCGGAACCCACAACGGTCCTGCAGGGAGAGACACAGCAGCATATCCCCGACCCCAAGTGATTAAAGGCACTGGGCCCAGCCATTGCAGATCGGGCAGCTGATGGTAATAGACACGCGGTCTTTCCAGTACCTCGGATTTGTGAAAATGCCGATCCGCGGGGGTCTGCTGATCTGAGTTCAGCGTTAAATTATTTAAAGTAAACAAAAGGATATGCAATTGTTTCTGAATGTCTCCTAAGGTTCAGAGACGCAGCTCCCCTTGTTTTAATTGTTTGTCGAGCAAGGTTTTTAGCGTGCGATTTGCACGTTCAACAATAGCTTGGCCTGTGGAATTATAAGGGATCCCGTGTTTGAGACGGACGTCCCATTGGGCACAAAAGGTGGAGAGGGCTGTGGAGCAATAGGCTGGGGCATTATCCGTTTTTATCTGGCTCGGGCGACCCATAACAGCAAAACAGGTTAGCAAATGGTGAATAACTTTGGGAGTGGCTTCCCCACGCTGTGGGGTCGCCCAGAGGAATCCCGAATAGGTATCAATGGAAACATGTAAAAACAAATAGGGGTGGAATTGTGGCACGTGAGTGACATCCATTTGCCACAGCTAATTCGCTGCGGTACCTCTAGGGTTAACGGCATAAGAAAAGGTAGGGGCAGCAGCGGCGCAGTGGGGGCAGGAATGAACAATAGAACGTGCATGATCAGCAGGAATGTGAAACTGTCGGGCCAAAACAGAGGCAGACTGATGAAAAAAGGAATGGCTTTCAATGGGGTCAGAAAAAAGGGAATTTACCTGACCACGTAATGCGCGATCGGCGCGCGCATTGCCCTCAGTGAGTAGCCCAGGCAGAGGGGTGTGACTGCGAATATGAGCAACAAAATAAGGGAAATTACGAGTGGTGAGGAGATACTGTAAGGACAAAAATGAGCGAAGAAGGTCCGCATCAACCTGAGGGATAATGAGGGCAAGGGGTAAATGATCAATTACCTGATAAACATAATGCGTGTCCACAATCAAATTAAAGGGACAATCAGCAAAAAATTAAAACACCAAAATAACAGCAGCTAGTTCCAAGGACTAGTGAAGCTCTCCAAGCGCTGTGCATGCAAATGTTGTTGTACAAATGAATGAAGCGCTTTCAGCTTTTCTAGGGGGAGGGGCCACCGGTCAATCCATACGGGCTCTAAGGATTGCCATACCAATGGTAATGCGGATGGCAAGGTGGGTGAGGGAGGATTTTGGGCCATTATATATTAATATCGAGGGTGGTGTCCAGCTTTGTAAGTAAGTCACGGCCCCAAATATTGAGGTGGACAGGGAGTACAAAAGGGCGGATTGTAGCAAGGGCACGGCCTCCTGGTTTAGAGACCGTGACCCAAGACAAACTTTGGCGCCCGGGTTTGCTACCCCCGATCCCCCACAACTCTTTAGAAGGAACTGTTGGCCAACCGACCGGCCACTCCGGATCACGAATCACCGTAACGTCAGCTCCAGTGTCCACCAGCCCTGTAAAAGGAACATTATTTAAGAGAAGTGTTAACTGAGGTTTCGAGGGGCGGACTGACATTGTTAGAGCAACAAGTGGAGAGGACGTGTTGTGAGACGGCAACTGAGACAGCGTCGATCCAAAGCCGTTCCTGCCCCGGGCTCGATCCTCTGCGGCTGGCACCTGATAGGGGACTAAAATAAATTGTGCAATTGACCGTCCACGCAGGAGCGACTGCGGAAGATGGGTCCACACCTGAACCTTAATAACGCCGGTGTAATCGGCGTCAGTGACCCCTGGGATGACAAAAAAACCCTGTTTCCCAGCGTGTGAGTGAGGGAGAACCAGACCCACAAATCCGGCAGGGAGAGGTCCCGTCACCTGTGTAGGTATGGTGCAGACCTCCCCCGGCAACTGAAAATCAGCGTCCTCCTGCATAATCAAATCAAGCCCTGCACTTCCGGCAGTCGCCGCCCTCATGGAGTCTATGGATTGTAAGGCAGAGGAACAGTTGTCTGAGTGGGAAACACCCCCGTTTGGCCCTGGGTTCAGGGGAGACCCGTCGTGCGGTTTCCCGACCCGTTACGACACTGATTAGCCCAGTGATAGCCCTTCCGACACTTGGGGCACTTCTTTGAGGGGCGGGCGGGCGCCGTCGATGAGTGGCACTCCCGCTGAAAGTGACCCTCCTTACCACAGCGGTAACAACGCTTCCCCTCCTTCCCGCTTTTCCGCAGGGCAGTGGCCAGAACCCCAGCTTTATGTGCTTGAGTTCCGAGTTTTTGGCACGCCCGCAGCATGTCCGACAGCTCTAGAACGCCAGCGGCTTGTGCCGCCTGGAGAGCACGGCGGCAATCCTCGTTCGCATTTTCAACCGCCATTTTTAACAGAATCTCCTGAGGTGCCACAGGGTTATCCACCTGTTGGAGGATAGCCTCCTGCAACCTATTGGTAAAATCCATAAAGGACTCTGATGCACCCTGACGGATACTGGCAAAGCTTTTGGTAGGTTTGCCTGAATCCGGGACCTTCCGGAAAGCATGCTGGGCGCAGGTGGAAATAATGGGGAAGACGGCCTGAGGGAGTTGAGACTGCATCTGAACGGTAGCAAACTGGCCCTCCCCTGCCAATTGCTCATAAATGATACCTTGCTCTCTATATACCTGGGCTTGGCGTTCCGCCATCTGCCGATACTCACTAAGCCAAATAACATACTGACTGGGTGTCAGCATCATGCGCAACAGCGCCTTCCAATCTTCAGGGATCAGGGAGTACCCAGTACCTAGCCCTTCAATGAGGCCACGTACATACGTGCTAGTGAGGCCGAACTCGCGAATCACTTTCTTTACCTCCCGGATCACCGAGTAGGGCAAACTGACCCAGTTTGCAACCTGGTTGCCCTGGCCATCATCCTGCCAGGTCACCGGACAAACTGAGACCAGATCAGCCAGCTCCTCTGCTGTAATATCTGAGCGAGTCTTCGCTGCGTGAACCATTTGTTGCAACATCGAAAGCCCCTGAGCAGACGCGGATGACCCCCCGGGGGGCCCTGGAGCATGGGGCCCCACGGGGGGATGGTAATCACACACTGGCTCCGGTGGGGAAGGCAAGGGAGGCGGTGGTAATAGAGGCACTGGGGGTGAAGCAGGGGGAGGGATGGCTGCAGGAGTGGACGGGGGTGGCGGGATCGGCAGCCCCTCTGTTGGCGCGGGAGAGGGCCTTTCCGAGGCGACACACTGTGTCGCATCGCTAGGAGGGGGGATGGCTGCAGGAGCGGACGGGAGTGACAAGATCACCAGCCTCGCGAGGGAGGGCCTTTCCGAGGTGACACGCTGTATCGCGTCGCGGCAGAGGTGCCAGGCATGTAAAGCCTGCACGGGCGCCCGAGGCTCTTTGTGCAATGTCTGGCGCAACCGCTCCCAGTCCGCTAGCTTAAGGGTTCCGGCTTCAGGGTACCACGGGCATTGGGCACTCACCTCCTGTAGCAGGAGAGTGAGTTCTCGAGTGGGGCAGTCATGCTGAGCCTTACGCAGCAAATACTGTAGCTCATTATGGTGTTGCACTTGCAAAGCAGAGAGGGAGCTTCCCATACTTACCACAATGAAAAATACTCACCGGGATCCGCGAAGCGGATGAGTGACGCGTCTGAAACCCTTGCCGGGCGAGGTGAGTGCTGAGGGCCCCACGTTTGGGCGCCAGTTGTGGCGGTTCAAATACAAGACAGCACAGAGCTTTAAGCAAGCGAGCGAGCTGGTCTGCCAACGGACATCTGCCTGTCAGCTTTCCACCTTCCCCTTTATTCTTTCTCTCCCCCCGCGCATTACATTCTCCAACAGATAAAAGGAATACACTGGCTTTGTTTAACATTCTTATTTACCAATTTCTATCTACCGCATTCCTTGCTCTTGGGCCTTGAGCCCAGTCCTGGGAGGCTTCCCACGGTTCATGTCATCTGGGCGAGATTCCAAGGTTCATGCCCTTGAGAGGAGCTGTGTGTGCACAGCTCCTACACAACACTCCGGATGTGCCCTGAAAGTTGCCAAGCGCATGAACCCTGTATGAATCCTACAGTTTAGATAAAACTTTCTAACTATAAGGGTAGTTAAGTACTGAAATAGGTTACCAAGGGAGGCTATGGAATCCACATCATTGGAGGTTTTCAAGAACAGGTGAGGCATCCCTGTCAGTGATGATTTAGGTTTACTTCATCCTGCCTTAGTGTAGGGGACTTGATGTCTGCTCCAGGTCCTATATTTCTATGGTTTCTATATTCCAGAGGCTGCCATTGGTTGTGACAACTTAGGGAATGGAGAAGGAGAGACAGGAGAGGTTTTCCTGTGGAGCATTGCTGTCTGAGAACCAAGGGAGGGCTTCTTTGTGAGCCATGGAGCTGGAGATAACAGCAGAGAGACTAGAGGATGGGCAAATGGGAAAGGGGGACCTGGTAATTAGGGAGGAACTGCATTTTAGGATGCTGCTATTTTGTTCTCTCTCTCTTCTTTCCTGTCCTCAAGGGGAGAGGGCTATGGAGAAGAGTGTGGCATGTAGCTTAAGAGGAAAATCAGATAAGGAAGGAGAGGAAAGGGGACTTGGAAACATCAGTAACACTGCGACCATGCTTTGAAGATCAGGAAGCTATCAAACACGAGCAGCTAACAGGAGTTTTGCAAAGGACTTTTCCAGTACTTTGTAAAGGAGGAGTGATTATATGACTCTTGCAGTAAGTTTGTTGTCTGCAATTGTTACACTAATAAAAATTATACCAACAGGATCTTGTAAGAGGGACAAGGCAAATTGCCACATTTATTGTAAATACAACAAAATATTCCTCTATGCAATTTCTATATAGATCCATTCACACACACAGACATTCACACACAGGTTCTACATAAAGGTTGTTATAGTTACCAGCCTAGATGTTGCTCATGCCAAGTCACTGGCCAGGTGGCCTGGACACAAGAGTGGAGCCGAGTCATTGTCAGATGTGCATCCGATGCTCCTGAAGGGTGGTCGCGAACCAGACTCGAAGAACACAGTCCCTGGACCCAATTTTTATAGGTCTCTGGTTCAATACAAGTCTATGGAAGTTGCTTCATCATGCTGAATTTACAATTGAGATGACCATCAATCAGCTCAATCAGCAGGTGGTACATCCATGACGGCTCCATGATGGCTAGCTGTTATCTTCTTGTTCTTCCTTGATGCAGTTTGGGTGGATTCCGGTTCGCCATCCGGGGGTCATCTCCACTTTGCATATTCTTCAGCCCATCAATATCAAGGTTGAAATTCTTAGGATTAGGCTGGCACCATTTACTAGCCAATTATTTCCCTGCTTCAAACTCTCAATTCCATGCACTCATCATTCATTCTTTTACTTAACGACACAATCTATGACTCTTGATTCATTTGACAAGTTTTATCCCACTATCTATTTTTCCTCTTTGGATACCAAGATTTACATAGGCATGACAAGGGGCCCCCACGGGGGAAGAGCATCAGGGTGTTGTTTTAAAGAACAGCATTGTTTCCTCAAAGTTCTTATCACTTTCCAGCACAGACTCTTTGTCCTGTACCGGCCTGAAATAATTAGCACTTTGGCCTTGCATTTGTTACAGAGTGAAATTCAACAGCATGGAACTGATGTTCATACCTTTTTACAATACCGATATACTCTTTTGTCTATCTTTATTTCTACTACTACATAATTATAATTCTATCATACTTATATAACTTTGAGGGCAACCCAACACAGTGTGTGTGCTTGCTGCTTGACTGAAATATATCGTGTGGTCTGTTTGTTTGGGGGACCATGTGCTGAACCTAGTGGCCTGCTAGGCAAGGCTGAGAGCTTCTTAATGAGGCTTTGATCCCTAAGCTCTTCAGCACCCATTGACCCTTAACCAGGGGGCAGGGCTACACAGGCAGCCCAAGGCTTTAAAAATCCTTCTTCTAATCAACCAGAGGAGCTAGCGAACAGGGGAGTTTTGCAAGGGAGTTTGTGGGGGGTCGATACACTTAACATTCTTAAACTTAAGGCCAAAAACACCCCCTGATAAAAACAAGCATCAACAAAGGAACAAGCTCTAGGTATAAAAAGAAAATGTAGGCCGAAGTCCAGCAACAGAAGGGGGGCTACCCAGTTTATTGCACTCAATGCAGTATGTATGATTACCTGCCCTATGGACAGGTAGTATATGTGTGCATTCGGTGCAAGGAGCCCCTGGCCCTCAGAGACCATGTACAGGCTTTGGAGACCAGAGTGGCTGAACTGGAGGAGCTAAGAGAGACAGAGAGGTACATAGATGAGAATTTCCAGGGCACAGTAGAACAGTCCCACCCCAGGTCTGACAGCCTCTTTGCTGTTGAGGAGGATGAAAGTCTCAGGGAAGGAGAACATCCAACTGCAGCAGAAGGAAATGATCCCATAGTTGGGACCCTCCTTCCAGATGATGCTGTGATATTCTTGCACTGATGATACCTCTCTGCGGGAGGGAACTCCAGTTATTAGGGGGCTGGTGCATATGACTTATGAGGAGAGGCTGAGGGAACTGGGCTTATTTAGTCTGCAGAAGAGAAGAGTGAGGGGAGAGTTGATAGCAGCCTTCAACTACCTGAAGGGGGGTTCCAAAGAGGATGTAGCTATGCTGTTCTCTGTGGTGGCAAATGACAGAACAAGGAGCAATGGCCTCAAGCAGTGGGAGAGATCTAGGCTGGATATTAGGAAAAAGTATTTCACTAGCAGGGTGGTGGAGCATTGGAATGGGTTACCTAGGGAAGTGGTAAAATCTCCATCTGTAAAGGTTTTTAAGGCCTGGGATGATTTAGTTGGGGTTGGTCCTGCTTTGAGCAGGGGGTTGGACTAGATAATCTCCTGAGGTCTCTTCTAACCCTAATCTTGTATGATTCTATGATTATTAGGAACAGACAGGCAATAGTTATGGGTAGGGCCCTACCAAATTCATGGCCATAAAAAACTGTGACATCTGGTCTCCCACCATGAAATCTGGTCTTTTGTGTGCTTTTACCTTATACTATAC
The DNA here is from genome assembly GCF_965152275.1 of Natator depressus. NCBI lineage: Eukaryota > Metazoa > Chordata > Testudines > Cheloniidae > Natator > Natator depressus. Next base: position 86,195,949 of record NC_134234.1, on the reverse strand, counting down.
AGATTTCACAGGGTAGACCTGTGTTTCTCAAATTGGGGGTCCTGACCCAAAAGGGAGATGCAGGAGGTCACCAGGCTATTTTAGGAATGGTTGTGGTATTGTGACCCTCACTTCTGCACTGCCTTCAGAGCTGGGAGCTGGAGAGTGGCAGCTGTTGGCCAGGAGCCCAGCTCTGCAGGCAGCAACCCCTCCCCCCACCAGCGGCAGCATAGAAGTAAGAGTGGCAATACCATACCATGCTATCCTTACTTCTGCGCTGTTGCTGGCAGCAGCACTGCCTTCAGAGTTCTGTCCAGATGCCCAGCTCTGAAGGCAGCGCTGCTGCCAGAAGCAGCACAGAAGTAAGGGTAGCAGTATCACAACCTCACTTACAATAACCTTGTGACCCCGCCCTCCCCCCCACACACACAACTCCTATTTGGGTCAGGATCCCTACAATCACAACATCAGGAAATTTCTGATTTAAATAGCTGGAATCATGACATTTATGATTCTTAATATCCTATGACCGTGAAATTGACCAAAATGGAGCATGAATTTGGAAGGGCCCTAGTTATGGGGGATTAAATGATTAGAAACATAGATAGCTGGGTTTGCGATGATTGGGAGAAAAACGGGGTGAATAGCCTGCCTGGTGTGAAGGTTGTGGATCTCTTGAGACCTCTAAATAGACTTATGTGTAGTACTGGGAAGGAGCCGGTGTTCGTGGTACATGTAGGTACCAATGACATAGGGAAGAATAGGAAAGAGGTGTTGCAGGCCAAATATAGGCTGCTAAGTAAGAGATTGAAGTCCCGGACCTCCATGGTAGCATTCTCTGAAATACTCCCAGTTCCACGCCCAGGGCCAGTTACACAGGTGAACTGCAGGGTCTCAATGTGTGGATGAGATGATGGTGTAGGGAGGAGGGGTTTAGAGTTATTAGGAACTGGGGAAACTTTTGGGAAAGGGGAAGCCTACACAGGAATGATGGGCTCCACCTAAACCAGAATGGAACCAGATTGCTGGCACTTAAAAAGTTTGTAGAAGCCAACAGGTGTGGAGTAGCACGTCGTTTGGACAGAGACATCCCTTAGGGGAGGATCTATTAATGGAGATTCTCTATGTCTAGTAAGGAGGAGAGGATGGAAGATGATAAAATACTGGTAGGACATAATGAGAAAAAGTCAAATGAAAAAGAGTCCCATTCAATTACATCATGTAATGGCAGAGAGCTAAAAAGTGATAATTTTTTAAGTGCTTCTATGCAAATGCTAGAAGTCTAAATAATAAGATGGATGAACTAGCATGCCTCACATTAAATGAGGATATTGATATAAAAGGCAACACAGAAGCTTGGTAGAATGAGGATAATCAATGGGACACAGTAATACCAGGGTACAAAATATATCGGAAGGACAGAATAGGTCATGTTGGTGGTGGAGTGGCACTATATGTGAAAGAAAGTGCACAATCATAGTAATTCTGTGCTTGAATAATAAGAATATAAGAGTAAGGATATACTACCAACCACCTGACCAGGATAGTGGTAGTGACTGAGAAATGCTCAGAGAGATTAGAGAGGCTATAAAAATTAAAAACTCAGTAACAATGGGGGATTTCAACTGTCCCCATATTGACTGGGTTCATATACCCTCAGGATAGGATGCAGAGGTAAAGTTTCTTGACACCTTAAATGACTTCTTCTTGGAGCAGCTAGTCCTGGAAAACACAAGAGGAGAGACAATTCTTGATGTAGTGCTAAGTGGAGCACAGGGTCTGGTCCAAGAAGTAAATATAGCTGGACCACTTGATAATAGTGACCATAATATAATAAAATATAACATCCCTGTGACATGACAAACATTACAGCAGCCCAACAAGGTGGCATTTAATTTCAGAAAGGGGGACTACACAGAAATGAGGAAGTTAGTTAAACAGAAATTAAATGGTACAGTGCCAAAAGTGAAATCCCTGAAAGCTGCATGGAAACTTTTTAAGGAAACCATAATAGAAGCTCAATCTAAATGTATATGCCAAATAAAAAAAACATAGTAAGAGAATCCCAAAAGGTGCCACTGTGGCTAAACAACAAAGTAAAAGAAGCAGTGAGAGGCAAAAAGGCATCCTTTAAAAAGTGGAAGTTAAATCCTAGTGAGGAAAATAGAAAGGAGCATAAATTCTGGCAAATGAAGTGTAAAAATATAATTAGGAAGGCCAAAAAAGAAATTGAAGAACAGCTAGCCAAAGACTCGGAAAGTAATAGCAAACATTTTTTTAAAGTACATCAGAAGCAGGGAGCCTGCTAAACAACCAGGGGGGCCACTGTATGATTGCGATGCTAAAGGAGCACTCAAGGACAATAAGCCCATTGCAGAGAAACTAAATGTATTCTTTCCATTAGTCTTCACGGCTGAGGATATGAGGGAGTTTCCCAACCTGAGGCATTCTTGTTAGGTGACAAATCTGAGGAACTGTCTCAGATTGAGGTGTCATTAGAGGAGGCTTGGGAACAAATTGATAAATTAAATAGTAATAAATCACCAGGACCAAATGGTAATCACCCAAGAGTTCTGAAGGAACTCAAATGTAAAATTGCAGAATTACTAACTGTGGTTTGTAACCTATCATTTGAATCAACTTCTGTACGAAAGGACAAGACGATAGCTAATGTGATGCCATTTTTTAAAAAGAGCTCCAGAGGTGATCCCGGCAATTATAGTAATTCCTCGCTTAATGTTCCTGGAAAAATGCTACTTTAAGTGAAACGATGTTAAGCGAATCCTATTTCTCCATACGGATTAATGTAAATGGAGGGGAGGGGGTTAGGTTCCAGGGACATTTTGCCAGACTAAAGACATTATATACATATACAGTATACGTTTGAAACAATTTTAAACAAACAATTTAATACTGTACACAGCAATGATTGTGAATCTTGGCTGAGGTGGTGGAGTCAGAGGGTGCAAGAAGGTGGGATATTTCCTGGGAATGCCTTGATGCTAAACGATGAAATACCACTCGGCTGAGCCCTAAATGGTTAACACGTTGTTGTTAATGTAGCCTCACACCCTACAGTGTGGAGGAAACACAATGGACACACAGCAGTGGCTGCAAACACTTCTCTGTGGAAACTGAATGTGATGATGAACCCAGGCAATCCCACTGGAGTGCACCACTCATTCCTCTGGATGGCGCATGCACGGCTGCACAGGCGCTGACTTTCCAAATGCCAGGGGATGCGTGTGTGTGTGACAGAGACACACACTCTGTGTGTGTGTGTGTGTGTGTGTGTGACGGAGACACATGTTGCTGATTTAAGTATGGTGACCCAACTTTAAGTACGCTGCCCTTTTAAGTAGATCAGCAAGTTTAAACACAGCAGCAGCTTCCAGCAAGCTCCCTCTGTCCTGAGTCCTGTCTTGTGTCCCCCTCCCCCGACTCTGTGGAGATGGGGTACAGGAGTGGGGGGCAGGAGTGTGGGAAGGGGGATACCCTGACATCAGCACCCCCTCCCTTCCCCCCGCACAGCAAGCAGGAGGCTCCCAGGAGCAGCTTCAAAGCAGAGGACAGAAGCAGCACATGGCAGTGGTGGGAGGGACACCTGAACTACCCGGCAATTGATAGCTTGCTGGGCATCTGCCCAGCTGCACACCTACTTACAGGGAATTTAGGGGAGCTGATAGAGGGGCTGCTGGTTCCAAGCCCCCACGATGATGGGCTGCTCTTCCAGAGAATCCTGCACCAGTGGACAAAGCAGGCAGCCAAATGATGTTATAAGGGAGCATTGCACAACTTTAAAGGAGCATGTTCTCTAACAGATCAGTGACATAACAACGAAACAATGTTAACTGGGATGACGTTAAGTGAGGAGTTATTGTACAGGCTGGTAAGCCTGACTTCAGTACTGGGCAAACTGGTTGAAACTATAGTAAAGAACAGAATTGTCAGATACATAGATGAACATAATTTGTTGAGGAAGAGTCAATATGGTTGGTATAAAGAGATACCATGCCTCACCAATCTACTAGAATTCTTTGAGGGGGTCAACAAGCATGTGGACGAGGGGGATCCAGCATTGTGTACTTAGATTTTCAGAAAGCCTTTGACAGGGTCCATCACCAATGTCTCTTAAGCAAAGTAAGGTGTAATGGGATAAGAGGGAAGGTCCTCTCGTGAACTGGTAACTGGTTAAAAGCTGGGAAACAAAGGGTAGGAATAAATGGTCAGTTTTCAGAATAGAGAGAGGTAAATAGCGGTGTCCCCCAGGGGTCTGTACTGGAACCAGTAATATTCAACATATTCATAAATGATCTGGGAAAAGGGGTAAACAGTGAGGTGGCAAAATGTGCAGATGACAGAAAACTACTCAAGATAGTTAAGTCCAAAACAGACTGTGAAGAGCTACAAAGGGAAAACAAAATGTCAGATGAAATTCAATGTTGATAAAAGCAAAGTAAAGCCCATTGGAAAACATAATCCCAACTATACATATAAAATTAGGGGGTCTGAATTAGCTGTTACCACTCAAGAAAGAGACCTTGGAGTTATTGGGGATAGTTCCCTGAAAACATCCACTCAATGTGCAGCGGCAGTCAAAAAAGCAAAGAAAATGTTAGGAATCATTAAGAAAGGGATAGATCAGAAAATATCATATTGCCTCTATATATCCAAAATGATTAGGGGTACGGAACAGCTTCTGTATGAAAGATATTAATAAGACTGGGACTTTTCATCTTGGAAAAGAGATGACCAAAGAGGCTATGATAGTGGTCTATACATTTATGACTGGTGTGGAGAAAGTAAATAAGTAAGTGTTATCTATCCTTCTAGTAACACAAGAATCAGGGGTCACTAAATGAGATTAATAGGTAGCAGGTTTAAAACAAACAAAAGGATGTATTTCTTCACACAACGCACAGTCAGCCTGTGGAACTCTTTGCCAGAAGATGTGAAGGCCAAGACTATAACAGGGTTCAAAAAAGAACTAGGTAAGTTCATGGAGGATAGGTCCATCAATAGCTATTAGTCAGGCTGGGCAGTGATGGGGTCTCTAGCCTCTGTTTGCCAGAAGCTGGGAATGGGCAAGGGGATGGATCACTTGATGATTACTTGTTCTGTTCATTCCTTCTGGGGCACCTGGCATTGGCCACTGTCAGAAGACATGATACTGTGCTAGATGGACCTCTGGTCTGACCCAATATGGCCTTTATGATGTTATGATGTTCTTCGGAACCCAGAGATGCAGGCCAAAACTCTGCAAATGTGAACAGGGATTGCAATGGTCCCAGTTGGCATGGGCACAGCAGAGTCTTTGTCTCAACCAGAACTTCAGCAGCACCAGGAAGAGCAGAGCCCAGGTCACATGGGTGCCCAGGAACAAAATGCCAGAGCCTTCTGGTTTACATACTGTACCAGGGGTGGCTGACAAACAGACCTTTGAATTCTATGCTGCCACTGTGGGTGGCAATGTGTGGGGAGGAGCTAGCCTGGGAAGAGTAGGGTGTGGGATTACTGCAGATGGTGGGGAGTGATGGAAGGGGCTGGGGAGAACAAGGAGGAGCTATAGAATTGAAATTGGTGGTGAAATATATAGCATGGTTATGGTACACAGTGGAGGGTCACCCCACAATGGAGAGGGATGTATCTGTGAACACTGTAATACTGAGGGGTACACAGTTCTCTCTCATGGACCTTGTAGTAGTGATTTAGCTATCCAAGTCCTGGGAAATCCATGTGTGCTTCTGGACAAATAAAGTAATGGACATGTTTTGGAAGGCATACGCAAGTGTGTGGGTAACAGGGACTGGCAGCTGGTGGTGGCGGCTCCCCTCATGTGACCACATACTAGGAAGGTCACCAAAATGTTTCATAACCCTAATTGTTGATTGTAGACTGGCTAAGTAGCAGATGACTCTCTTGGGCCGAAGAGAGAAAGTCCTGAGTCAACTGTGGATTTAGACAGGGAATACACATTCATAGTGTGCTTGTCTGGATCCTTGTACACCCGTAAGGTTTTTGCATGTACCCATCTCTTTCATGGTAGAAAAATAACAGAGGACAGCCCCAAATTTGTCAGAGATATGGGGCTGTTGAACATTTTGCTGTCACTTGCCATCTTGTACAAGGTAACCACTGTGGGCATCTGAGCCACTTAGCAGCTGTGTGTCCATGTTATACCAGCTACTCATATTGTAGAAACTGGGAGAAAAGAGGGGAGGTACCTGCCAAGAGAGCACACAAACCTGATGGAGATAGTGTTAGAGAGAAACAGAGATATGGCGATAGCAGTTTGTCTCTGGAAGTCAGTAGAAGGCAAGATATGGCTCCTGAGGCTTTGTCTACACTTATGGTGACGTGTAGAGCACATACACAGCACAGATCCTTAGCACGGGTACAAATAGCAGTGTAGATGATGAGGCACGGCTTAGATGAATAGAGTAAAGACCATGCCAGAATCTTAATGGTATGTACCCTACATGGCTCTCTACATGCCAAGTCTCCCCTGTCCACACTGTTACTTTTGACAGTGTGTATCTCTGTTTTCCTGCTGCTGGAGTCTTTTCCCTGACACTGTTGCTGTTGGACAAAGCAGGAAAAAACTTGCCAAAGACACTCCCCTCTAGAGTTGAGGGGTGGTGCATGGATAAAGATGGAAGGGGCTAAGCACAGGAAGCTGCAGAAAGTGCCACAACAGCAGGAGCCACAACAGCAGAGAGACAGAGAGAGAAAGGGTGACCCTGACATGAAAGTAAAGAGATTGCAGGGGGTGGTACAGCTGATAAAGGATGAGGAAGGGAAAAATGTTGTAGCCTCTGAGATGGTGGCAGGAGTTGAGGCCAAGGTTTCTAAAGCCTCATGTTCTTTAGTAAAGATGGTGGAAACTGAAAGGAAGGGAAGGAAATGAGCCCTCTTTATGTCTAATACTGGCTGAGAGTGGGGCAGAGACACCTGTCTTAGATGACCAGCCCCCCTCTACTGGTTTCTGCCCCCTCTTATTCGCCCTGTGCTCATCTAACTTTGGAAAATACATTTGCTTTGCTTAATTGGACAGAAGATATGGAGGCCCAGGAGGCAGCGTAATGTCTGTGGATACCAATGCTGAAAAGGCCAAAGGCTAAATCAGGAGTCCAAAGCTAGGTTTAGTCAAATGAAATGGAGAGTGATGACAGCAGTCAGAACCTTCTAGCTGAGCTCGTTCTGGGCAAGGTGCCGTGAAAAGGGGAGCTGGGTATAGTTCCCTTATTCCTTTCTAGACCTATGCTTTCAGTTGGGAAGGGAGATGGTTTGGAAGTATTAGTTCCTACGGACCAGTAGGCAGCTCAGTCATTGTTAGAGGATTTGCTGAAGTCTCCTGAATCGAAAGCCAGCACCAATTTTTGTGAGGCAGATAAACAGAACTTGGGGATGGAGGAGATGTTGGGAATGTTGAGTTTTCAGAAATGGGTGGTAAGGTAGGAAGTAGCTCCAAGGGTGGAGGGAGTTGAGTCAAGGAGTTCACAGATCTCTGAGGAAAGGAGTCTTGCCTTGGATACTGACAGTGAATTAGGGTGCAAAGAACGACCAGATTTCCCCAGGGCTGTGTCCCTGGCTGCTCAGGGGTGCTCAGGAGGACAAGGAAAGAAGGAAGGGGGAGGGAAAAGGGAGTGAAATGGTGAGGAGGAGGATGTTGGTTTTTTTTCTCTCAACAGTGGTTTTGAATTTAATTAGTGTGACTGAGTTAGCCATAACAGATGCTTGGGCCTCAGTTTCTCAGGTTCAGAATCGAACTTGCTCAAGTGAACAGAAGACCCCTTTGGTAATAGAAACACTGAATGTAAAACTGTCCGGACCTGGTGGTCCAGGTCATGTAAGCTGACTCCCCTTCATTGCTTGCAAGGCATTGATGTTCTACTGCTTCAGGAGATGAGGCTCCAGAGAGCTGAGGACTGTGAATACATGTCTTCACTGTGGATAAGAGGCTGGTCCTTCTGCTGTGTTGGTAGAGATGCTACAGACAGCATAGGAATTATTTTCTTCATGTTTAAGATGGCCAAGCCTGAATATGAGAGATTCATCCTTGAAGAGCTATGATGGTGGAAATAGTGAAAGAGGTATCTTAAAACTAATAAATGTTGTTTGAAGTCCTGGTCATTAGTCAAGGATACGAGTCCCTATTTCTTTACATCTAGGTTGGTAACATTCAGGGTGGGGGCATTTTAACTTTCTGGTGGAGGGTAGAAAAGAATGAGAAGAGTTCAAGGATTCAGGTAGGCAAAGATAAGATGCAAAGTTGCTGAACCAGCGCACCCAGCAAGCAGATCTGAAAAATGTGTTCATTTTTTAGTGCAGAAGCCTCATTTCCTGGTCGTTCCAATCCTAGATCAGAGCGTGAGAAAGGCCTTTGTCCAGCAATACAGGCCCACATACAGGATTTACTTTTTTTTTAGGGTCCTGAGCTGATAGGATCTGCATAAACAGGGAGATACCATGTGAAAGTTATATTGCCCTATCTATGGAAATCTTGGACCATTGTTCGGTTCATATATCTCTGCATATGGACTTCTCCATCACATTTGTGAGAGGTATGTGGAAGCTAAACCCAGGACGCTTGGAGGGAAGTCAGGATAGTGTCTGAGCTTTTGCATTGCTTTCTGAGTTTGGGGATGCCAAAACCATCATAGGACTTCATTTAAATAGCTATATTTCTGGGGAATATGTTGATAGGAGGTCCAGGATAATGTAGGACAGTGGGGGAGAAACATACAGCTCTGAATGATGAAATAAATCTTGAAGTAGGGGCAGTTCAACCTGGGTTGTTTTTATTCTCTCTGTTCCTTTGTTTTCCTCAGTGCTGGAGGGAGAACAGCCCACATGTTATTTTAGGGGTATTATCTCAGAACTGCAACACTACTGAGGTGATGATTGTTGGTTTGTTGGTTTATTTTGCTGTACTTGATGTGCCTATTTTGCATTTGCATCTTTGAAGTTGGTGTTTATTTGTGCATTATAATAACTTTGTAAACCTGTGGGCTGCACTGGGCTGTTGTTAGTGCCAGTGTGGGTGTGTATGACTCAAGTTTTTCCTTTTGATGTAAACTATATGAAGAGGTTTTATTAAAGACATCAGGCCTTTATTAATCTTTTCATGGTGTGTGTGTGTGTGTGTGTGTGTGTGTGTGTATTCACATCACAGTGGGCATTCCCCAAAGGTGGGGTCAGAGTGAGAGGACATATTCCTTGACATTTTCCTTGGATTTATCAGACTACATTCAATGGCAGGATTGCTTTGTTTATGTTGCCTCCTCCACTCTGAAGGAGTGAATTCATCAGAGTGATTTGGGAGCTATGTAGTAGGGAGAGTGGTTCATGCCCTGGAAGGGTTCCAAATAGATTTCCCCTGCCTACTGGGGAAGTAATGCTCTACTCCTGAGGGGAATTCTGTGCCAAAAAATGACAAATTCTGCAACAAAAATATAAAAATTCTGTGCATATTTTAAAATTCTGCAAAATTCTGCATATTATATTTGTCAAAATAACACAATATAATCACACCAGTTTCAATTATTTTTAGTCATTCCTTTCAAAATACCTGTCAGCAAGTATGTCTGTAACAATACAGACAACAAAAAAGATTCAGGAAATGCTTTTTGACAAATAGATTCCTTACTAGGCATATTAATACAGAACTCGGAGTAATTAATTTAAACTACAATACAGAACCGTATTTCCCGCACTCCTCAGAAGCAGTGCAAAGGCTTAGGGGAGTCAGGGATAATGGAGGAGCTGAGGGAGAGGGAAGTACATTTCTGGGAAGGAGTCTGGGTATGACTATGGAGGGTTGTTGGGTATGGGTGGGAGAAGTATGAAACAGTTTTTTGTGGGGAGTAGGGAGGGATTGTTAGGGAGCGTCCCCCATACAGACCCTGGATGACCCCCTAGTCTCCCATTCAGTAACTCACATCTGCCCTGTCCCCATGTGTTCCTGCATCCCCATGTGTCTTTGCACCCCCTGTTCACATGTGTCCCTTTACCCCCACTCAGACACCCCCTACCCCATCCCCATGTGGCTCTGTATCCCCTCCCCTTGTCCCCATGTGGCTCTGTACACCTACCCAGCCACTCCCCTGTTCCTATGTGTGCCTGTACCCCTCCCCTGTTCCCATATGTCTCTGTGCCCCCACTCAGCTGCTCTCTGTCCCTATGTAGTTCTGCTCCCCCTCCCCCATCGCCCTGCTCCTCCCTCTCTCTGTGTCCCTGTGCCTCCACTCCCATTCAACCCCTGCCCCAGTCTGTTCTCCCCCACTAGCACTTATGAGCCCCTGTCTGACTCCCGCCAGGAGCCCCATGCTGTCTGTCTCCCCATAGCCCGTCTCCTGACCTGGCCTGACATGTGGGCTGACCTCCTGACTCTGACCTGTATGATGCAGGTCAGAGAAACCTCACCCACTCATCCACCCAAAAAATCCTACAGCATATCTTTTAGAAAAATGCCCATTCTTGATTTAAAATTTGTCAGTGATGGAGAATCCACCATAACCCTTCATAAGTTGTTCCAATGGTTACTCACTCTCACTATGAAAAATGTTTGCCTTACTTCTAGTCTGAATTTGTTTAGCTAGAAATTCCAGCCATTAGTTCATGTTATATCTTTCTCTGCTAGATTAAAGAACCCATTATTAAATATTTGTTCCCCATTTAGTTACTTAGACTCTAATTAAGTCACCCCTTAACCTTCTCTTTCTTAAGTTAAATAGATTGAGCTCCTTGAATCTATCACTATAAAGTCATGTTTTCTGAAGAACAATCATTCTTGTGGCTCTTCTCTGAACCCTCTTCAATTTATCAACATTGTTCTTGAACTGTGGGCACCAGAACTGCACACAGTATTCTAGTAGCAACACAGTGCAAATACAGAGAGAATCTCTCTACTCCTACTCAAGATTCCCATGTTTATATATCTCAGGATTGCATTAGCTCTTTGGTCATAGTGTCACAGTGTCATGTTCCCAGTGGACCATCCACCATGCCTCTCTTTTTTTTTTCCAGATTCACTGCTTCCCAGATTATAGTCCTCCATCCTCTAAATGTGGCCTACATCTTTGTTCCCAGATGTATACATTTACATTTAGCCATCTTAAAATACATATTGTTTGCTTGCACCCACGTTACCAAGATATCCAGATTGCTCTGTATCAGTCTCCTTCATTATTTACTACTCTCCCAATTTTTGTCATCTGCAAATTTTATCAGTGATGATTGTTATGTTTTCTTTCAGAGTATTAATAAAAATGTTAAATAGGATAGGGCCAAGAAAAATCCCTGAAGGGCCCTACTAGAACTATACCTGATCGATGATGTTTAACTATTTTATAATTACATTTTGAGACCTATCAGTTAGAGAGCTTCTAATAAATTTAATGTGTGCCATGTTAATTTGATATCTTCCTAGTTTTTTTTTAGTCAAAATATGTGGCACCAAGTCAAATGCCTTACGGAAATCTAAATATACTACATCAACACTATTACCTTTATCAACCAAACTTGAAATCTCCTCAGAAAGATAGAGATTTATTTTGACAATATCTATTTTCCATAAATGTATGTTGAATGGCATTAATAATATTATCCTCCTTTTATTCTTTATTAATATTTCATTCCATTATCTTGCTGGGGATTAATGTCAGACTGACAGACCTATAATTACTCGAGTCATCCCTTTTTAAAAATATTGGCACATTAGCTTTCTTACAGTCTTCTGGAACTTTTCCAGTGTTCCAAGACAAGATCTAATATAGAGTTTCCCCAATGTTGGATACAATATTTTTTGGAATTAGAAAATTGTCTTCTATAATATTTGGAAATTCCAAAAATATTTGAGTACTGGCAGCAGAAGACAGCCAGCATATGTCACTCTAATTATAGTATCCCATGATCACACAACTTGTTTGCTTATACATTAGGGTGTAAGGAATTGGTCATCCTATTCTCTAATGTGAACGGGTAGTTTGAAGCAGACACCAGCTAATACCCCATCTTGTGATTTATCTGTTATGACATAGATCTATATGCATTCAAGATCATTTTTTTTTCTGAGTTAAGGGAGGTCATTCTGTTGGTGAGGTGGACTAATGCCTGGACATTGGTTTTGTCTCGAGACTGAATCCCTTAACTTATCAGTTTCTTTGCTTTTTAGCATTTGTATTGTGAGAAAATACGATAGAGATAATGTTGCTCAATGGTAACAAAGTTTTCTGTATGTAAGAATAAACCTTACTGATACTGGAACATCCTTGACATTCTGAGAGGTGTTGAAAGATTTGACCCTGAATTAAGATCTGAATTCTATGGATCGGTTCTCTCTCTGTTCAGATTAAATTTAGGAAATGGAAAAACTAGGAAGGCAATACAAGGATGGAAAATAAATGCACAAGGGGTTGTTTAGAGAATAATCCTGATAACACTTCTTTGGGAGGTGGGGGAAATGGTTTGGCAATGGTTTGGATACTTAATCTATTGAAGATTGCCTGGGACACACCTTGTTAGTATGGATGCTGCATATGATGACATACCATTTGTCAGATTCCTTTTGTTGGATCCATAAGGTGTGACCATTAATGTGCTCATGGCATGGCACTGAAGCAGCTAATTTATGGACAAATTCCTACAGCAATCTTATTTTTCATACTAGCTTTCCATTTCTAAGAAACTTACATGGCTGAATAATAAATTGTGTCTTTAAACACCAGAGGAAATACAGATGTACCCTTTGGTCCGTATTAAGTAGGCAGTTAGTTGCAAACTTTACAATATGCAGTCATTTTTACCAAAGTATTTAAGTATCAGCTTCTGAATGCAACAAGATGAGAATACTAGCACAATAAAATGTCAGGTGGAAACTTGACACAATACTGGCTCAAACTAAACTCTAATATGGGCAATAAACTCTTTAATATTGCATGCCCCGTAATCCCACTTTCAAATGATCATCCTTCATCAGTAAATTGTGATGAAGTATAATAATAATGTTGGAACAAATTGTAAAAATATCCTGTAGCACTCTTGAGTTTTACCAGAGGATAGTTATCAAATTAAAATCTTATCCCCTATCATAAATTTATCATCCAAGACCACAATGCTATTGTCTGAAAGAGATAATGATATTTCTTACACTTCTTATAATACATAATACGGTCATACAAATAGTTACACTCTTTGTTCAATACTTCTGCCCTAAAGCAAACTCAGCTGGGAATGACTGCAAAGCTAAATGCATCTAATACCTGGCCCGTGCTTGCAAAACACCAAGTATGTGTCCTCTTGGAATTGTACAATGTTATTTAAACCTTCCCCTACCACTCAAGGCAGAACCAAAATATCCTCTGGAATGTTCATGTGCCCTCTAAATATGCACTTACTGTAAAAGATGTCATATACCTGATGGCAGTGTCTGACCATAACAAAATAGTACCCGGGAATGGAAAATACTCATTTTGTCTGCTGGAGAAAGCAGCTACCTCATGCAAGATGGTTACAACAGGAAAATGGAGGTGAGACTAGGCCATTTTTTACTTCTGTGGCAAGCTCATTCAGTGTGTAAGGAGGTGGGCTAACTGGAAATCATGAAAGACTTCAAGTTACAGAGAGTCCACTACTAACTACAGTTCAAATTAGCAAGTGACTTGTGCCCCATGTTGCAGAGGAAGGGCGGGAAAAGGATATTCTGACTTCTGGGAAAATTCCTTTACAACCTCAAATATGATGATCAATTAGACCCTGAGCATGTCAGCAAGACCACCAGTCATGTCGGCAAGACCACCGGCACTTGAGAGAGAATTCTCTGTAGTATCTTGCTTCTAACCTAGCAGTCCCAGATGGGCCATATGCCATTGTAGGCAACCTCATCCTACCATCCCCTCCATAAACTTACCAAGATCAATCTTGAAGCCAGTTATGTTTTTTGCCTCCCACTGCTTCCCTGACAGACTTTTCCACAGGGTGGATTTGATTTAAATCAAATTAAATCATGATTTAAATCACTAGGCAGGAAGACTCAATTTAATCATGGGTTTCTACATAAAAGTGCATTCTTGTTGGTTGTTATAACCTTAATACATATTCTTCACAACTCAGAGATAGATGTAGGTTTCATTTTTAGAAGGTACACACTATACATTTTTACACTGATTTATTTTGAAAACTTTTCAGATTAGTTTTACAGCTATATCAGAAAATGAATGATTGTTTGGTTATTTCATATACCAAAGGTAATTGAAGTAGATATTTATGAAGTCATTGGTAGGTGAACTATCTCCAATTCAACAGGTTAATCATTAATATTTGGAGGATTTTCTTGCCATGTTCTATTAGGAGGAGAACATCACCAGACAGACATTTACATTGTTTTATTTAACTAAAACTACAACGTTATGTATTCTGGATTTTTTTTCTTCAAACATATAATATTTTAACAAAAGAAGCATATGATTTTTTGAATTTAGTTAACATTCAAGTTTTTTAAAATCAGGTTTGTTTTTGTTAAGATTGTTTTTAACTAAAATAGTTAAATGAAATATTTTAAATAAATAAATAAACTATGTCAGCCAGGTCAACATGAGAAACTTAAAATATCGGCTTCTGCAGCTAACTCAGTCATCTTCAACTTCATTTTCTGTTTGTTCATAATCTGGAAAAGAAAAACAAGCTTTCCTGCTTTTTCAGGTCCCAAACGATTTCTCAATTTGGAATTAATTAGTCCAAAGGAAGAAAATATTCTTTCTACACCGGCAGAAGAAGCTACTGCTGTTAAAAGTGAGATTATCACTTCAACAGTCTCTGAATCCAAGTGCTTAAGTGACTTCCACCAGTTCACTGGTGTGACTTTCTTTAAAACATCATCAGCAAACATATATTTCTTGAATGGTTCACCCTTAGCTCTGATGTTTATTATAGTTGGCATTATGGAGGGATGATTGCTGGATGTCCATGTCATAGCCAACTCCTCTTCATCAGCAGTTAAGGTTTGACCCTGGTACTGAGTACTGAGAATATTTGCAAGAAAATGAGCTGGAGATAGTGTTTGTCCCATTCAGGGTTTTTTTAATGCTTGTAATTTAACTCTGTCATTGCATATGTGTCTTTTTAAGATCTCACTCAGTTCCTTCCAAATTTCAACAGCGTCAGCAATAAAACAGCTATTTCCCTGCATTTTGTTCAGGGCTACAGAAATAGGCTTCAGGGTACTCAGCAAGTGTTCAACATTTCTCTTAAGCCCAATGTTGAGAACTTTGTCTGTGATAGTGCCATCTATTTTTTCATGATTTTGTTCACAAACTGTCATCAGATTAGGCCAGTTCTTGATATAGTGCTCAAAACAGTCCACTACTGAGTTCCATCGCATGTCTTGTGGGAGAGTTAGCTTGGTTCCTCCCACTTTTTTCTGAGCAGCTGCTGAAAAGTGGTAGTTAGGGAAGTATTTCGCAATTTCAACAACATTAGCCTTTATTTTTGTAACACTGAAGTCTTTGGCTAGGAGGTACATCAAATGAGCACTGCAACTGTATGCTATTAGCTTGGGACTCTCTTCACTCTCTTCTAAATAATTTCTTCTCATCTTGGATACATTTGCAGCATTGTTTGTGACCAACCTGCGTACTAGACATTTGAATTTTTTCAGCTTGTTATAGCTTTTACTGCTACTTCTTGTAAGTATTCTGCTGCGTATGCATTTCCCGATGTATCAATTGTTTCTGTAAGGAAGACATTCCCTTCTTCTGTTGTCACACAAGCACATACAAGAGGATCATTGTGGACATTGCTCCACCCATCAAGACTCAGGTTAACAATTTTACCCTCTAGAACTTTTGCACACTGCTCCATTTCTCTTACATACACTTTATCAAGCAATTTGCCTGCGACATCTACTCTGTTGGGTGGACTGTAACCTGGTTTTAATGACTGAACTATGTTAATGAAGTGTGGGTTCTCAATCATGCGGAAAGGAGAGATTGCTGCATAAACAAACTGGGCAATTTTTTTCATCAATTACCTCTTTTCGTAATCTGCTGGTTCTTATCACAAACTTATCTATGGTTGCTTCTGGATGATGGAGATTTTTTTTTCCTTTTTGCTACAGGTGACATACTGTGGCTATGTGACATACATGATGTGACTAAAACTCTGATTCTGAACCTATAGAAAATGATGGTGATCTTGAAGGTGGATAGACTTCAAAATCCTGTATGTTGAGGATGGATTCTCCTAAACAAAATAAGTCTGTGCAGTTATTTAATTATTATTACCATACTGCTCATTTAGTTTAACTCATTGCATTCACTGACACTCAGTACTACTTTAAAGGTGAAATTGTAAATAGAAGATCTGCCTATTTCAGCTATTTATTTTTTTTATCACAACTGCATCTAAAATGATAGTACCATAGAGTAACAACTATTTTTTGCTCATACATGAGAATTCAAGAATAATCCAGAAGGAAGACAGGCAGTTCTTAAGAAAGAAGTATGAAATAAAAATGTTTACCAACTTGACGATCCTGCATGTTCAGACATGTTCCTTTTACCATCTTCGACGCAGCTTCCTTCTGAGAAGGAACACTTGTCCTGATGTTGTTTCATTTGGGCAACCAGGCCTTGCATTTCTGTGTTGCACTGTTTGCATTTTGCAGGCATGTCTGTCTTACCCACAGGTAGAGGAACTTCATTAAAATATTCCCAAACTGGGTCTCTTTTACGGCCTGCTGCCATTATAGGATTTCCCTTCTAGTGAGATAATGGTATGGTCGATCTCAAATCAATGGCTACACTCAGAAAGACCTTAAGACTTCTGGAATATGCTGTTTCACTTTTGTTTCTACTGTCTGTTCCTCCCTTCTCACATTTATCTCCAGACTTCTTCTCCTTGTCCAGATCTATTCTGCCCCCCCAAAAATCTTCTATTCATTGAACTTTTTGAAACTGTGCACTTTTAGAGAGAAGAAAGGGATTGACTCTGTGTACACAAATTTGCAGAGGGACAATAGTGTTGAGGTCTGTTATTTCTCACCTCAATATTTTACTTATTTATTTAAAAACATTTTTGCTGTTAACAAGCATGTTATCTCTGGAGATACAAATCCACAGTTTGAGAACTGCAAAACTAAGCATCTCTGATGGTATCTTCCAGACTGAACACTTAGTCCCATTGTGTAGATAGAAAGATTAACCTAAATAATCTATACAGAAGCCCCTGGAACCCCATAAGATTGGATCCCTAATCCATGAGCTATTGAAACTCATTTACAAAACTTTTCTTAAACATTACATGAATATATTGTCTCATCCTATAGAATTAGAATTTATAATCCCTATTCCATGATGAGATATCTTTCAGCTATAATGTATCTTAATTAAAACTATCTTTAGATAGTATTTTTCCTCAAAAAGCATTTTATAAAAAAAACCTTATTTAAATTTTAAAAAATCAGATTTTTTTTAGATTTAAAAAAAAATCATTGATTTTTATCCACCCTGTTTTTCCCATAGTGTCATAGTGGTTATAAACCTTTGTCTGACATCAAGCCTAAACTTCTTGATGGCCAGTATATATCCATTTGGTTTTGTGTCAACATTGGCCATTAACTTAAATAACTCCTCTCCCACCCTGGTATTTATCCCTCTGATGTATTTCCAGAGAGCAATCATATTCTCCCCTCAGGCTTCATTTGGTTAAGCTAAATAAGCCAAGCTCCTTGAGTCTTCTCTCATAAGGTAGGTTCTCTTTTCCTCTGATCATCCTAGTAGCCCTTCTCTGCACCTGTTCCAGTTGGAATTAATCTTTTTTAAACATGGAGGAGCAGAATTACACACTGTATTCCAGATGAGGTCTCACTAGTGCTTTGTAAATGGTAATAATATTTCCCTATCTCTACTAGAAATACTTTGCTTGATGCATCCTAGGACTGCATTAGCCTTTTTCACAGCCACATCACATTGGCAGCTTATAGTCCTCCTGTGATCAACCAATACACCCTTGTCTTTCCCCTTGAATGTGTTTCTTCCAACTGATAAGTCCTCATGTTATAGCAAAAATTCTTATTGTTAGTCCCTAAGCCAGTGGTGAGCAACCTACAGCCCACAGGCCTCTATTGGTCCATCAGGGTAAACCATTGGCAGACTGCCAGACAGTTTGTTGACATTTGCATGGCTGTCCGCAGCTACCAGTGGCCACGGTTCACCGTTCCCAGCCAATAGGAGCTGTGGGAAGCTGCCCTCTTCCTTAAAATAAGTATCACATTAGCTATTCTCCAGTCATAGGGTCTGGCAGCCATGTATATGGATTCATGAAAAATCTTTGCTATTTGGCTTGCAATTTCACTTGCCAGTTCCTGTAATATTCTTGGATGGAGATTATCTGGGTTCCCTGATTTGGTTCTAGTAAGCTGTGGTAATTTCTAGTTCCAAACCTTGTTTCCATTAGCCATTCTGCCACTGCCCCAAGCTCCTTGTTATCCTTATTAAAAACTCAGGCGAAGTGTTTGTTTAGGTGTTGGGACATGCATAGATTATCTTTAATTTCCAACCCATCCTCAGTGTTTATCAGTCCAACTTCATCTTTTCCCTTTTTTTTATCTATATGGCTGTAGAACCTTTTACTGTTGGTTTTCATTTCTTTTGAAAGATTCAGCTATACTTGTCTTTTTGGCAGTTCTCAATTTTCCCCTATGCTTTCTGACCTCCAAGAGGTAGCTGTCCTTGCTGATCCTACCCATCTTCTATTCTTTGTAGACTTTCTGCTTTCTCTTAATAACCTGTGTAATGTTCTTGTTCATCCAGTTTGGTCTACAACCCTCCCCCATGATTCCCCCTCTCCCCCCCAACTCCACCCTACGTGGGATGCTGGCTTCATATAGTTTCCGCTACTTTGACTTACAGTAGAAGTTCCATGCCTCCTCCACATTCAGATTTTTGAGTTCTTCAGTCCAGTCCACTTCCTTAACTACCTTCCTTAACTTTTTTAAAAGTATGCCCTTTTGAAATCAAGGACCCTACTTGCAGACCTATTTTTATTTATCCTTTCATTTTGTTTAAACTGAATTAGCTCATGATCACTCAAACCACGGTTGTCCTCTACAGCCATTTCTTATATGAGGTCTTCACTAGTTATCAACACTAAGTCCAAATGGCATCACTTCTTTTTTGTTTGGTGACTATTTAGTGAATTATCACATCCAGGAATATCTGGGCCCTACCATTATTAGTAGCACTTGTCCTCCAACCTATATCTGGGAAGTTAAAGTGTCCCATAATCACATAATGTGTTCAACAAAATTGTGTTCATTATTATAGTCTGTATACATGTCTGTCTGAAAGGATGACAAAGACTGCCTCTTACCAGAGAGCCATACTGTTAAAAACATAAAATAAAATAAAAATAAAAATTATAGGCCTAAGTCCATCTCTGGCTCTAAATACAACACTGTTGAAAGAAAAACTCTATGATAAATGTAGCATATACACGAGTATAATTATGGAAAAAAGGAAATAGCCCAATTTTGTTTCAAATAAATTTCTCAGTAATTTTGTAGATGTGAGACATTTATGTGAATTTTAAACACTGATTCTTTTTAGGTTAACAATGCCATTTACAAAACATTGAACAAGATAATTCTATGTTTTCTGACTTACACCATGTCAGTTTTGGTCAGAATGCAATTAATACATCATTTCACACTTGATGCATATAATTCCATTTGGTTTCATTTCAAAAAATCTCCAGGCTGCTTTGCAGCAAGCTGTGATAGGTCAGTATTACCATTCAACAGAAGGGAATTCTAGTAAATTGAAAAGAAAAAACAGTGTTGTTTTTTTAAGGGGGTTGGGAGAAGTATAAGAAACAAAGAAGGATTGGCCCTATGGGCAAAGATTTCTGCATATTGTCACTCACAAGGCCAAACTAACAAAGTATATTTTTTCAGTGATTCCCTATAAACATAAAGTGTTGCCATTTTAACAATATTTTGTGGAGGGGAGGGATTTCACGAGGTTGACCTCCATGTGTATCCACCTTCGCCCCTTCCAATACATGCACCCTATTTAAATGACAAATTACCCCAAGACTGGCCTGGTAAACTAATGATGGACACACCTGTGCGGATATGTATGCTATTTCTTTAAATATGTAGCAGGAAGCTAAAACATTGAGGGCAGCGGGGCGGGGGTGTCATCCGAGGCAGACATGCTACAGTGAAGCAGAGAGAGAATGAGAATAGCTTGAGGGATTATAGCTGGGCAAATTGCTTTTGGTGAATAGATTATCCACCAAAAAATGTGATTTCAGTCAACCTGAAACTATTTATGAATTCTTGTCGAGTTCTTGAATAGTTTTAACTGAACCAAGAAACTCAATGTTTCAGTAATGTTTAATCAAAATGTTTCCTTTTGACACAACCTGAAATTATTCATTTTGATTTGGGGCATTTTAAGCAAAGCAAAGCAAAGACTAGATTCACAAAAAGCCCAACAGGGACGGGGAGGGCAATCCTTATAACCTGTAGCCCAATAGCTATTGTGTTCTTCTGGGGTAAGTGGGAAATCCACATTCAATTCCCCACCTGTGCCTAATTTGAAACAGGAATTTGAACCTACGTCTCCCCCATTATGCAAGTGTCCTAGTCACTGGGTTATGGGGATATTCTTTACCACAACCAAAGAGGCTACCTTAACCACTGGGCTAAAGGTTATACAACTAGTCTTCCTTTCTTCCCTTCCCTCACCCCCAGTATTTTGTTAATCTAGTTCTTTGTATGCTTTTCTGAAAATAGTTGAATTCAAAAAGAAAAAAAAGTGTTTAATTGTGATACAACTCAAATATTTTTGACTTTTTCAATTTGCTGAAAAATCTGGTTTTGGTTCAACCCTCCTCCCCCACCAATTATCTATTATTATTATTATTATTATTATCATTGTTGTTGAATTAGCAATGAACCTAAACATTATTATTCACTCAGCTTTATTAGGAACATTAGTGTTTTTCTTATTCTAAAAGTTCCTTGCTCAGGCATAGGTAGATTGACTTATTTTCTGTAATTCTTTACGATTGTCATGAAAGCTTATGCACAAATAAATTTGTCAGTCTCTAAAGTGCCACAAGTACTCCTCGTTCTTTTTACATCAAACCTTGTG
Source organism: Natator depressus (assembly GCF_965152275.1). Classification (NCBI taxonomy): domain Eukaryota; kingdom Metazoa; phylum Chordata; order Testudines; family Cheloniidae; genus Natator; species Natator depressus. Next base: position 86,174,812 of record NC_134234.1, on the reverse strand, counting down.
TCCCAAATCCATCTTTTCTATTCCTAAATTTTGGGAACATTCAGATCTAGTTCCAAACTTCATAATTTAGACCCATTGAAAGTAATGGGAAAATACTTTCAAAGAGACTTAACAATATTTCCCAACTATCTTGTTTATATTGATTCTTTGGTAAATTTTAGGTCTAACTTTAACATCTGGGCCATTGTTTCATTTTCACAGCAAATAAATTATGCCTCTGAAACCTGGGATTGCTTCATTCTCCCAAAAGGATATTGCTTTTTTTCTTTTAATAAAGAAACATCTATGAAGTATAGTGAAATTCAAATAGTTTGCATAGCTTTAGTCAAAAGTCCAAATTACAGCTAATGTGCTGGTTAGATGTTCCATTTAGGAGTGTGAGTGTTTGTGCTTCCAGATGTTCCCGAGACTGTATATACCTGAAGACAAAAATTAAATACTTTTGAAGTAGAAGGAATAGTTATACATTTCTCTAAACTCTTTCTTTATGAAGGAATAAAGGTTTGTTTGTTTTTTTGTTCATTTTGTTTGCTGAATAGAGACAGTAATTTCTTTGTTGTTTGTTAGGATGATGCCAGGAATCTTTTAAAAGTCGAGATAGTTAGAAGGAAGAACTGGTAAGGAATAATGTTGTTAAAAATTCCTTGCTGGCAAAATTTTAATGGAACATTACCCCTCCCCTCCCCATCCCGCCCCCATCTTCTGTCTTGTTTGAAGAGACGAAACTTGGAAAATGAGCCTATATTTCTGTATTTTTGTTGTCTCTTTAACAAACAAAACAAAACAGAGTAACTTTTTTTCTTTTTGGTAATTATTTGCAGTGGATTTGTAATGTGTGGCATTAGAGGTAAATTTGTGTTAATTGTGGAGCTATGTTTTATATCTCTTAACTATGTCAGTGAAAAATGCAAATACAGTGTTCTAAACCATAGATGGGTATTGAAAATGTAGGGTACTCTAAGCAACTTATATGTATTTTTAAGGTGTATCAATTATATTTAAAGCCAGAGTGAGAAAGGAAACACTCGAAATGTTAAGAAAAAATATCAAATTGATCTCTTATCAGACCCTAATTAATATGGATATTATTGGAGGATATGTGGCGTTTCAACTTTTCAATAAATATACTATTAACAGCAGAGAAACATAGATAATGAAACAGAGAAGGGTTCCACAAATTTATGCTGGTAGACAACTTAAATATAGTACTCCTTGTTGTTGATGCCTCTTTCTTTGATCAAACTGGGGTCTTTGATAGAGAACGTATGATAGAAATCCAGTACTGCCTGAACTTTCTGAAGTGTATTTTCATTCATTATTTGAAGAAAATGACAGGAGCTATACATCTGTCATTCAGAGCAACTTGTTTTTCATAATAGCTCTGTGAATAATGTCAGCAAACGTTACTACTCCAGGAAACTACTGTAATAATAAAACACAGCAGAAGTCTGTGCATATCGTACGTCAAATGACCAAAACCCAAAATAAACAATATAAGTCAAAGATTCATTTGTTACCTAGGCACAAGAAAGAACAGGATTGTTTGTGTAACTCAGTCACTTGCCCTTCAGAAGGAAGGGTGATTGCACAACTGACAATTTGCCTCAAGCTTCTATTCTATTTTATCAAAGTGAGTCAGAGTCAGGGCCTAGTCTGTTGGAGCTCAGAGGAAGAAAAGAGAACATTAGCTAGACGAAAATGGGAAAAAATGTGTGTCTATTGGAAATGGCCTGGTGTAAAACTAAATCCTTCAGCTTTTGGTAGAGGAGAACAAACTTTGATTAAATGACATTGTTAAAAAAACTTGGATTAAGGTTTACTCCATAAATCCTGCCATAGGATGAAAAGAAAATTCTTGGAAGTGTGGTATCAAGCTTCAGATTTATATTAAGATTCATGAAATCTTGCTCTAACCTCTCCTTCATTAATCACCCTTTTAAATGGTTTACATTTCATTAATTCCTTATCTTTCTTTGAGTGTATTCAACAATATATGAAAGTCACCTAGCACATTTTATTCTGAGGGATTACAAAGCATTTCACAAATTTATACTGTGTTCAGTGTAATTAGAAATCACTAATATAGAGAAATCACTTCACCCCTCATTGACATGCAGTCAGTTCTGGGGCAAAATATCACATGTCTAAACTGTACATAACAATCCTGGCTAGGAAATTAAGAAGTTTCTGCAAAGGGGATTTAGATAAACAGACTGGAATTATGAAAACTGAAATTTAAATGGGGTTAACTCCTCTACCCTTGTGAAAAGTGTCAAGATCACTAAAAATTTGAATAGTTTGAATGTTGGTTTTGCATTTAATTAAGACAGCAAGCTTATCAGCATTGTTTTCTATAAAGTCATGTGCGAAAGACTGTACCAACCCCATACAGGGCCTGAATGAATTAATGAGAGCCTGTGAGTGCAAGCAGTCTTGCCCTGCTACACCTGCAGTATGTAGCAAGCCTGAAGGGAGAAGTTAAAACAGTCGTGGGCAAACTACAGCTGGACCATCCTGCCCAGCCCTTGAGCTCCCGGCCGAGGCTAGCCCCCAGCCCCTCCCCTGCTGCCTCTCCCTCCCCCACAACTACGCTGCTGCGTGGGCAGCACTCTGGGCGGCAGGGCTGGGCGCTCCTGCAGAGCAGCGCAGCAGTGTGTCTGGCTGCAGCGCGGCTCCCAGACATGCTGCTGTGAGCGGCATGGTAAGGGGGTCAGAGCCGGGGGGGTTGGATAAGGGGCAGGGGGTCCTGGGGGGCAGTCAGGAGACAGGGAGCAGGGGGCGGTTGGATGGGTTGAGGGTTCTGAGGGGGACAGTCAGGGCGTGGGAAGTGGGAGGGGTTGGATGGGGGCGGGGGCATAGCCTTCCCTACCCATCCTTCCATACCGTTTTGCAACCCCGATGTGGCCTTCGGGCCAAAAAGTTTGCCCACCCCTGAGTTAAAAGGACTGAACTTTGCTTAGTCAGAGCTTGTTTAAGAAGGAGAGCAGATCTCTGGCTTTTATTCAGTGAGAGAAGGCTATCTGGAGTCAGGAAGTTGAACTTCTGGCAGATAGAGCTTGCCTGAAGGAAGGTACCTCTGCAACAGGAAATCCAAGGCAGTTGGGAAATAAAGCAGCAGGAATTGAGCCTTCCTAAAAGGAGGTGGCTTGCAGGGACGTGGAATAATGTGCTGAATAATGTGGCCTGCAAAGGGAGTGGAGAAAACTTCCCTCCAGCAGAATGAACTGCCTTGCAGAAACTGAGGCTCAGCAGTGAACTGGAGGAAGAGACTTAAGAGACAGGGGAGCTGATACAATGAGAGTCTGGGAAAAGGCTGAGGCAAAAGCCCAAGACAGGGCAACGTAGGAAACAGTCCACGGAGGTAGCCAGGAGTTTGTGTAATCTGGCCTGACTGCCTATTTGAGTATCCCTGGGTTGGAATCCAGTGGAAAAGGAGAGCCTGAGTTCCCTACCAACCCACTGAGGAAGGCCAAGTGGAACTCTTCTCCAGCAAGTGGTAATGACTGCTGTAGCGCCCCACCCCCCCATACCAGGGGTAAGTGAGACTGGACTTGGACCAAAGGTCCAATGTGAAGTTGATGGACTATTATTTGTTGGATTGTTGGTACTATGGAAAGGGTGGGACTCTGACCCAGCTGGAGGGCTGAGTTGCAAGAAGCAGCAGACCACTGCAGGGCCAGAATGGCTGTTAGCAAGGAGTGCTAAAGGAAGAGAGCCAGCCCTGCCCCCCAGGGTGGTAAACTGGTGAGTGTGTCACATGCTTATAGCCTGCTAGGGTATTTCTTCAACACAGAATTAGAGAGAAGTCTGTTACCTACTGAATCACCAATACTAATATCTGTAGGAACCAGGATTTTCTTTGAAGGTGCCCCCAGCTGATGCTGTTTACCTTGTGAAATCTGACAAGATCACAGTCAGAGGTGGTATGGTTGCAACCATAATAGTATTGCTGAAGATTTTTCATGTTTGTTTCAGGGAAGTATTGGCCCTTAAATTCTGACAATCATGTTCCTAAAATAAAAGGTTATACCTGCTATCACTGATGTGATCAAAGGATTAACAGTAGCTCATCCTGACTTTTGATTCTGACCAAAATGGTCTTCTTCTGATAATCTATCATCTGATGAGTCGCTTTTTACTCAAAGTGTGTGGTACATACAGCTGTGTCAAAAGGCGCAAATGATTCACCCGCCATGGTCAATAATATTGATAGTTCAAGCCTGCTTAGGGGGCATTTCAACAGTCTCTGTGAGTCAGCTTCATCAGGCCACAGTTATGAGCTAATACTATGACAAAGACACAGAGTGGGTTGACTTGAATTCTGTAAGGCTGGGATCCAGAACAAAAATAAGCTTTAGTGTACCCCGATTTATTTGTTGCTATAATAGACGAGACTTACAACTGTATAACCAAGTCAGTTTGGGTGAATTCAAGTGGATAATGAACTCATGGCAATATTAACCAACAGATCCCCTATATATGTTAGCACATTGTCAGTCCCATTTATGTGAACAGTGTAAACCATAGGCTAGTGAGATTCATGTTAAACATTTCTAAATTTATTGTAATTTGGGGTTGTGCTGGTGATCAGAAAATGTATCTTACCCCTAGAAATAAATAAAAAGCTCGAGCTGGAAGGGATCACATATCTTATGAAGTCCAAGCCTGTTGCACTTCATGCACATTGTTTTGTTTTTTTAAATCAAAACTTGTTTGGGGTGATGCTTTAGTTTCATGGGACCTAAATATCTAAATTACTAGCAGACAGTATCACTGGAACCATGCAAAGTCAGCTGCTACAGGAATGGGAAGGCAGGCTCCAAGGTCCTTTCTGAGGATTTGGGGATGAGTGAGCTACTTTGATGCCTCTCCCAAAGTTGAGCGTAGAAGCCAGTTCCATGCCCCACAGACAATATTGGAGGAAGGTTTTGTAAGCTTCTACCCACACCCAACCAGAAGACAGCAAAATGTAAATGGGGAATACATTTAATGAACCTCATAGAACCTCATTTTCTGACAAAAATCAAACTGTAACTAATGTCTCATTCCAGCCATAGATTGCATAGATTATAATATGACTGGCGCTTCCCTGTACTGGGGGGGATAAGCTAAAGGGGAGGACACATGATCTGTTTGGGCCCCCCATGCTCTCCCCGCCCCACGTTACCTGCTGGGGATGGGTGGGGAGGGGCTCTGTGGTCCTGCTGCACCGGATCCCCTGCCCCCCCCCCGGCACGTTCAGGTGATCTCTGTGGCAGCCGGGCCTGGGGGGTGAGGCGGGGGAATGGGACAGAGCCACTCCCAGTCGCTACTCTGTGCAGAATAGCCAACTGCCTGGGAGAGAGCCTGGCTGGGGAGGAGAGGCAGCCTGCTCCCTGCCTGGGCGCGACATCCAGGGCCAGGGACCGAGCATGCCGGTGGGAAGACGGGGAGCTCTGGCTCGCTTGGCCGCTGTCCCCGGAAGCTGAGCCTGGGCGGGGAGAAGCCCGCCACTGCACTTCTCCCTAGCCAGGCTGTCTCCCGGGCAGCTGGTTACGCTGCAGTGGGCAGTGTCTAGCGCTCAGAAGAGGCTCTGGCCCCACCCCTTCCGTTCCCTGCCCAGGACAGCTGCTGGGAAGGCACTGGACCCCGCCTGCCTGCCCCCCCACACCCAACACATTGCCTCTGGATGAGCCATTCCAAAGCTGATGGGCCCTCGCAGGGAGTGATACTGGAGATCCCAGAGTGAGCACCTCCGCTGACTGCGTCTGTGACAATAGGACTTGAGGATAATACTCGCAGTTCTTACAGATCTTTAATTGGTGCACTTAGAGAGAAAAGTATGAACTTAAAGTTGTTTTAACAAAAGTACACTAATTTAGTAGATTGGGCCAAGCCAACCCCACCCCACTTTTTAATTACTAGATATGGTTTAAGAATACTACAAAGGGTAGAATAGTGTTTTCATGATTGCCTTGTGGGGGGTTGGGAAGGAATTTTCCTCCAGAGCAGATTGGCAGTGATCTTGCAAAAAGAAAAGTAGTACTTGTGGCACCTTAGAGACTAACCAATTTATTTGAGCATAAGCTTTCGTGAGCTACAGCTCACTTCATCAGATGCACATCCGATGAATTTAATCATTTAATCATTTCCCTACCATAGCAGGGGCCTTGAGCACTGGTGCACCTTGGTCCTTCCTGTTCTCCGTCTGTGACACATAATAGTTTAGTCTCCTGTAGGTTTCATTTACTTTGGTCTCATTTCAATTGTTGGGTTTAGTGTAGCCTGTCATATTCAAGATGTCAGACTAGATGGTCTAATGGTCCCTTTTGGCCTTAAACTCTATGACTTTATGATTCACCACTCTCAGGCTGAATTCCTGAACATTTTCTCCTCTTTAATCTCCAAAGAGTCCTGGCCCACTCTCATTGACTTCAACAGGGACAGAATTTCACTCTGCTATTAGTAGGCGGCCTATGGAAGTGCCCATATATAGGTTTGAAAGGTTCAGATTTTGGTTGGAAAACAACAATTTCACTTTACACTCACAAACTACTGAAAAACAGTTAGAAAAACTAATAGGAAAAGTAAGAAAAATGCTGCTTGAGAATTTATTAGAGTTTTGATTTAAGGATATTTTATTTGTGTGTATTGGCGTGATGTTGGCTATTTGTATTTTAAAGGTTACAAGGCTTTATCTTTTTGAATCTCAATGTCTACTGTCATTAAATAATTTTCTGATTCTCTTATTGTCTGACACTCCCCATAATTTCCCAAAACTGAAAATTTAAAAAAGATAAAACTTGAAAAAATGTTTGAAAATAAACACGGATATTAATCTGTTGAAATTATTAGAAATAAAAATTCTGCCAAGCCTACCCATGTGTTAGGAAATTCCCTGTGGAAATAGCATTGCTCATTTGGATTATGTTTTTAGTGTTTTATTTTTTTAGAACACAAGACTGTTCTGTTCACCATCATTTCTTAATATCACCTCTAATGATATCTAAAGATGTTTGATGTTGACTTTTTGCTATTATTCAGAGAGATGCTGCCAATCATTAGAGTATCTATGCTCACCATATTGGAAAACCACCTGAAAGACTGAATCTATCATTAAGTTAATACTTTGAATAATGAAGTGTGAAGCTAAAAAGTACTGTTCAGAAATAATTGCTAGGATCACATTTAAAGTACATATAATACAAATTTCTTAAATTATCGCTCTGTGGCAGGGGAGTAGTTTGTGACTGTGGGAGTCATTAAACGGTGCTGTTACAGATTGACACACGTTCTGTTTATCTGACTATACAGACAAGCAGATCTTGCTTGTTGTTGTTGTTCAATTCTTTTTAGCCTATTACTAGCTGAAGTTTGTTATTCTGCCTTATCCTTACTTTCTGAATTATTTCATATAACGACAGGATATTCCTATGCAAGTGAACAAAAACATGGTAACAGAATATTACAAATACCAACCATCAGAGTGAATCTCCTACTTTCCCCCCGTCTTTATTTTCTAGGGATTCAAGTACAAAACCAGCAGGCTATATTCATGATATGGTATTCGCTGGCACAGTGGCACTTCCATCAGAGACAGATACTTCAGAGCTTGGAGGGTAAGAGAGACTTCAAAAGTGTTACCTGGGAGGTGCTGTTGTTTAAGGTCTTCTTAAACAATATTCTGTAACTAATATACAGGATTGCCTTGGGACAGCTTCTATAATGATCTACTAAATTAATTTATTTTTATTTAACTTTAATTTCAAGCTTTTCTATTTTCTGTACTGTGGCAATAAAATTTGTACTTGCTAATCTCGAGTAATATCTGACCATCGCTAGGGAAGAATAGGCTGAAAGGAAAATTTTATTTTATTCAATTTCCCATTATAGGCAACTGTAACATTGACTGCTTCATGATAAATGCATACTCCCCCAGTCAATCTGTCTTTGAAAACCAATTTACTTACATATGTCAGTAAGTTTCAGTTTACAAGGGGGTTTCAAGTCTTAAGAGAGTTGTGTGTCAAAATAAGATGTAGTTCTATAACAAATACCCTTGTAGAAATGGCTCAGAGTAATATGTAACTGAGCAACTTACTGTATCATGTATCATGTTAAATGTTTTAAGGTACTTAGGCATTGGTCCCTTGAACGTTAGGAGCCTAAGTCCCTTTTGAAAAGGAGACTTAGGTATGTGGGTCACAGATTCTCAAAGGAGGTGCCTAATTTCAATTAAAACCATGTGAGTAAAGTGTTTAAATAGTTTTGAGGGTCTGGGTCTGAGGAGCCTAAGTTTCATTGAGAGTCACTTTTGAAAAGGAGATTTAGGCTCCTAAATCAGTTAGGGATGGAAACGCTGAGCAGAGCAATGCCTAAATACATTTTAAAAATTAGGATCTTTCTTAGTTCTTAGTGCACAATCATTTGTATCTCCCCATCCATTTTACACCTTTTACTTTAATAAGGAGGATTATGGTTGCCCTCAACCTTTTATAAACTCACATGTAATTAAGTGCACTTTCCCATAGAATAAGATTTTACAGAATTTTTCTGAAGAATGTTACTGAAAAATGTATCTTTGAATTTTAAAATGTTTACTTTTCAAAGTACATAGAACATAAATGGGGAGGCTACACAAATCTGAGGTGGTGAGGAACAGAAGAGACATTACTGAGAATTGTAGGTAACTAACAAATCCACAGGGGGAACAACTACTTATTTCCATTTATAAAGCTTGCTCTTGCACCCACTGAAGTCAGTGACAGTCTAGCTATTGATTTGAAAGGGGGTGGGATCAGGCCCATAATAAGCATTTTGGGCCAAGTGTTCTATTACTTGCAATCACTGTCAGACATTTGAGGAATGATGATTACATGGCTTACAAAATGTTTTATAGCTTCTTTTGTTTTTAAGAATAATTTGTGCTGTCAGACAACACTCAACAAGCAAATGCAGTGTCTGAACAGTGGAAACATTCAAATAAAACCCTTACATACCAAAAAGCTTTTAAAGTGTGCTTACAATTCAAGGCTCAAACTTTTGCCCTTAGAGATACGTGTGGGTCATATTGATATTGCTGTGAGTTTGCCAAAACATCATTTAAGATAGCTGTAAGAAATAGTTAAACCCCTTTATAGCAGCTCCCACCCAAAGTAAAGGCATATGCGAGCCTACCCAGGAATTAGGACTCTGTGGCTGTAGGGTCATCTATGGGTATTGTTTTGGGTAAGAGGGTGTGTGGGTGGATGGGAGAAGTACACAGGAACTGACTCAGACAGACAAAAAAGAAAGAGAAGGAAGCTACTCAGACTGGAAAAGAATAGTGTGGTGCTGGCAAATAAACGATTAGGACTGTAAGTAAAGACACTGTCTCCTGTGTGGCTCCTCCTGTGTTCAGGGAAACGGGACTTTTTACATTACTTGTAAATAAAAAATATTTCATGAGAAGTCATGACTCCATTTTTTTCCTTCTAAGTGGAACACCTGGAATACCCCTGGAATTTTGGTTAGCTGCTTGGAGCAAAAGGTGAAATAATATATATAAGAATTCCATGGTGAAGTTACTGCATGCACCTGATGGACCAAATTTGGTCTTAATAAATTAGATGCTTTGCCTGTGTAGAACTCATTGCTGAATCAGAGCATAAAATATCATTGTTGAACTGTTCCATGTATGGGCATATTGATATTTATTAAATTGTAAGTTCTGTGTTTTATTGTAAAGCTTGGTTGTTTTCATGGTTTGTTTGTTTTTGTTTTTGCTTTTTTTTTAACCAAAGTTGCCATTTATACTTGCCAGTTGCTGTGACCTTTTGCTGGGTGTTGCCTGACTGGTAAATCACCGTTTCTCAGAGTTTCTGGATTGTTTGTGTTACAGCATCTGTTGATGCTTCCCATTGTAATATAGTAGTTAGTTAAAGCTTGTTATGCCCTCTTTTGTTTGATTTGTGTTTGTATTCAGTATTGCACTACTTAGGTGACTAGTTTTGTTTTAAAATACTTGATTTTTAAATAGTTAGAGGATTTTGTTTAACCTAAGGACAGAGGTTCCTAGAGTCACTGACCATTACAGACTCTTTGCAGAGTGCTATTTAGTAACAGTTCTGACAGAAGGTTCGTTTTATACCAGTACATTAAAAAAATCAATGACATTGAGGATCTTTCCATTTATTTCATGTACCCAAATGTTATGATGTATTTCACTAAGTATCCTGTGTAATCAGACACAAAGAGCAATACACAGAAAAAAACAATCAGTCCTGAGTTGCAAGCACTTGCATTCTGTTTACTCAGCTCCATTTTACAACTATATTTCCTGTGTTCAGATCATTGCTGAACGTTTAATTATAGATGCAACACACACAAAGTATAAAACTATTGCCCTTTTTCAACAATAGGAACATTTTGATAGCATGATCATACAGTATATCTCCCATACATACCTATCTATTACTTCACAACAAACCCAATAGGCAGCTAGGCTCATTTTCATACCTGATATTCAAGCAGGCCATATTGTATCATCCTTTTTAAAAACATGAAATACCCAATTATTTCAATGCGGTTGTCCTCCTTAGAAATCAAGGGTACAACATAGTCCTATTTGAATAATGAAATAACAGTACATTTGCATTTTTAACTTTAACTGATTTTTCCTTAGCTGCGTCAGTTGTATGTAACTGTTATGCTCTGGATTTGAAATTTGCTTACTTGAAACATCAGTAATTGAAGTCTTCTTTCCTTGCCTTGGTTTTGTTAGAGCAAATTATACTGCATTTGCCTTGGTATTTTGAGCCAGCGAGACACAGGTGAGCTATAATATGCCTAGCTTGATGGCATTGAGATGTGGATGTGTCATAAATATAAAGGGAAGGGTAAACCCCTTTAAAATCCCTCCTGGCCAGAGGAAAAATCCTCTCACCTGTAAAGGCTTAAGAAGCTAAAGGTAACCTCACTGGCACCTGACCAAAATGACCAATGAGGAGACAAGATACTTTCAAAAGCTGGGAGGAGGGAGAAAAACAAAGGGTCTGTGTATCTTTTTTGTAACTTAAGGTTTTGCGTAGAGGGATTCTCTATGTTTTGAATCTAATTACCCTGTAAGGTATTCACCATCCTGATTTTACAGAGGTGATTCTTTTCTTTTTACTTCTATTAAAAGTCTTCTTGTAAGGAAACTCAATGTTTTTTCATTGTTCTAAGATCTAAGGGCTTGGGTCTGTGGTCACCTATGCACATTGGTGAGGATTTTTACCAAACCTTCCCCAGGAAGTGGGGTGCAAGGGTTGGGAGGATTTTGGGGGGAAAGACGTGTCCAAACTCTGTTTTTTCAGGAATCCAGATAAAGGTTGGTGGTGGCAGTGGAAATCCAAGGGCAAAGGGAAAAATTAATTTGTACCTTGGGGAAGTTTTAACCTAAGCTGGTAAAAGTAAGCTTAGGAGGTTTTCATGCAGGTCCCCACATCTGTACCCTAGAGTTCAGAGTGGGGAAGGAACCTTGACAGGATGCAAGAGAAAATCCTTTAAACACAGAGGTAGTGCCTCAGGAATCACAGTTCATCAGTGTTCATATGTTTTTATGAGGCGATTAAGTGATCCACACCTTCAGTAGGTGCTAATCTGGCACCTTGTTTGAAGCCAATACTTAAAAGTTATGTTACTTATGACCTATTCCTTTGTGTATACAGATTAAATAGCTGCTTTTCTAGACCATGCATTTTTGTCCTGTGGCCCTGAATACAAGTCTGGCGGAACTGGGAAAACCTACAATGATTTTACAATAACAATGCATCGCAAATGACTACAGGTACTTTCACATAAACTGAATCTTGTTTTCCCAGTGAAATATGTAGCAGAGGACATTGTTTTAGGTAGTGCCTAAAAGAATTATGGGTCTGATTAATCACAGCCTGGGCATGAAGAAATTCAGCATTTTCTTAAAAGACTTGAATATATCCTTCTTACTACAGGTTTATAAAATAGGGCATGGATTTCCTTCAGCCCCTCCTGTCATAATCAGACTACAATTGGACAGTTGTAATATGCCATTAGTTCACGCCAAAAAAACAAAATGCTACTTTTATATGGCCTCTCATTGTGTGACCCCCATAAAGTGGCTTAAAGTCTGTTAGCTCTGTTTTCTTACTAATCACACAATCTGAGACTGCTCTCCATATCTCTAACCTATAACAGGCAATGTTTTGGACTGACAACTCCCAAGATAACCCTGGAGTGCAATACACTTGCTCTTTTCCAGCTTTTGTGTCTCCCTGGAAAATTAAAAACTGGCAGGAAAACAGAAGAAGAAGATGTATGCTAAGGCCTTTTTTTACTAATGTGCCTGCTGCTCTGGCTTTCCCCTTGACAATCCACTTTTATATGTCTATCAAATAACTTAAAACAAGTAGGTACTTAATTTATTTAGAAATTAATAGAATGAAAACACGTCTTTCCTTTGAGAGCAATGAAGTAGTGTTTTGTTTTCCCCTCTTCCTCACAGCAGATTATGTGGTGTCTTTCTCTAAGGACTGCCTTAGAAATAAGTCATAAATATCAGAATTTGCTCCCAATTAAATTAAGAAAAGAACAACTTAGTCATTGGGGTGTGTTCCAATGGTGTATTTCACAATGTTTATAATTAAGAGCTCTACTCCTCTGAATATATCCTTCTACACTAGGATAATCCCCTGGTATGATAATCATACCTACCTACCTACCTACAGAGTCAGCAGCAGGGCTTTAACCAAAGACATTAAGTACTATAATCACGAGTGTCTAGCAATTCAGTTAAAACAAGATCTCTAATAGTTGTGTAGTAGTTCTATACTATATACTCAATAAAAGCGATAACTAGAAGGACACATGACCACATGTATTAGACCAATCCAGTGTACTCCACCTATTTAAACAATCTTGTCCTGAGCATTGGAGGTGTACAGAAATTCAGATCTCATCTAGGCGATTTTTGTAGCAAAATGTGACTTCACACAAACATTGCAGTTGTCAGCAAGGATTGAATTGAAACCCCCAGCACTAAAAATATACATCTCTACAACTCTAAAGGTGAATTCCTTTATTTGTGATGTAGCAGCTGTACAGTTGCTGGAACAGTTACCAAAGGGAGACATGATCACCCATTATCCTTGTTCATTATACGGACACCAACTGACCTATTGTCTTCATTCCAAATTTCACTAGCCCCATGAAGCTTTTTTGTGTGGAAGGGTAGTTGTGGAAATTTTTGTTTGTGTATTTTAAATAGGAAGGGGAAGTATGGTTCCAGATCACAAGCCAGATTTTCAAAAGAGCTCCACTTTCATTTAGGTGCCAAAATGAAAAGGCTAATTTTCAAAATTTTTCAGTACCTGGAAAAATAAATGAATTTCTCTTCCTCTAGCTACTATGAACCAGCTACATATCTGGCAGAAACCTAGGACTCAAGGCACAAAAAGCCTTGATCACATATTTAACTCCTTCACTTCAGCTTTCAAGACCAGGTATGGAACCCACACTGTGTTATCACTGTTTATAAAATAGACAGACACTTGTTAGTTGAATTCTTTACACACCTTATTATTTTCCTTAGTAGTGTTGGCAGTATAGTTTAGATAGAAGATTTTTCTTCAACCCTGAACTATTTCAAGTGGTGTCTGGATTTCAGAAACAATGGTTGATCCAGAACTGAGTTGCTCTTTAGAAATGTGCCGTTTCCAAGGGTAAGATGTCAATTTCAAATGAACACATTAGGTGCCTTCAGTGTTTGGGGTTCAGGTTATTAAATCACAAGATTATTCACTTTGTGCTGTCTTTAACCCATGAAATAGAAGTAACACGTAGGAGAATTTGAATGTTTTGGGACAAGAAGCAGCTTTGCTCTTCCAAGGATATTGAACTGTTTGTCCCTAAAAATGGGTGATCAGAGTCTAAACTACATTTTTGGCACCAGTGACAAAATCCAGATGTTCACCTAATTGGCAAGGTCCAAGAACTGACTCTACAGTAGATAATTATAAAAACATGATCCTGCAAGGCGCTGAGCATCCCCACCTCAGTGGCAGTTGAGGGCACTCAATATTTCATTGGACTAGCTGCACTGTGTGTTTATACCTATGTACCAAACTCTCTGAAAGGTTTTCTCCCCCAGCTCCCATAGTAAAATAAACCACATCTGATCTTCTCCTTGTCTTTCCTCCGGGGAACTTCAGTTTGACTGTGGGAACCATATCTGTGTTCCTCTAACATTTTAAAACACAAATGTGATTTTTATAATTCTAAGGATCTCTATAATGAAACAGTTGCTGCCAGTTTTGCATTACAAATCTTTTTCCCAAATAGTGACTCCAAGTCATGGACATCAAAGAAATTGATTTTACTCCTCATAGCTATTAGCAAAAGACATAGCTTGACTCTCCATGGGTAAGAAAAGACAGTGTCTCTTGTTTTCAGTCCTGTGAATGAAACAAAACAAACCATATTTCATATTTCTAAATTAAAATCAATATATGGTACATCCACAGCTGCCAAAACATATTTTCATTACAATTTCAGCATAAATGTTTTAATATAAGAACATTCAGTGAAGTTGTCAGAAAACTTAACTGTAGGTCAAATCTTGTTCGCCCTAACAAGTAATATTTCTTCTCTGAAAGGGATTAATTATATGAGTAAGCATAATTCAGCCTTACACATTATATAAATAATTGACTATATGAGATAATGGTATTAGTGATAAATATCTAACAGACTGAAAGAAATAAACAAATCGCCTAAGCTCTGGTATGTTGATTTTTAACAGAGTAATGGAATTTTACTGAGGAGTTTGGATAAGAGGTGCTTGCGTTCTAATTTTTTGTCCAGTCACCACTCATTAAACAGCAAGATGCACAATGCAAAAGAAGAAAGTAACACCTAGGATGGTTCTGGGAAGTTTCACTGTATCTTGAATGCTGATACTATAACATTAATAAATCCTTAGGGTTTTACGCTTGACAACAGCATCTATTTCTAGGGGACATTAATTACAGTCACAGCTTTCTTGGTTACTTTACTTAGAGCATGATAAACTCACATTTGTGTCTGTTAATGGATTAAAGAAAGATCTAAAAATATATTATTTTCTTTTATATAAAGAACTTCTTCTACAGAAGGTTTTGAATTCAGAGAAAGCAGATTGTTTAATTTTGTTTCTTTTAATTTCACGTAAATGTTTCACAAAACAATTATATTGATTACATACTCATGTGATTACCTAATAAAAAAATCCCCATATAATCTTACCCCATTTTCTTTCAAAATTTGAACCTGATTTATTGAATATTTTAGAGCAATGAATTTAATATGTTCTATACTCCTTACTAAGGTGACATTCATGTAAGCCTGAACCAATAGAAATGGAATAGGTTTCAGTTTTGAGTTAGAGCTGAAATAGAAATTTCCAACGTTTGGGAAATTCCAATATTTAAAAAAAAAAAAAAAAAAAACCCAACCCTCCAAATTTGGACCAAAAAAATCAAAATATTCTGAGAAATATTCCAGAAAAGTTAAAAAAAAATGTTTTGTATCAATTGGTAATGTCAAAACATTTAGATATTAACAATGTTCCTGGATCAAAATATTTCATTTTGGTTTGTTCAACCAAAGTGAAACATTTTGTTTTGGCTTGATCCGTATGAAATTGTGTACCCCTTACCCATGAGGTTGTGTCATGGGGGTTATAGGTTGACTGCCGCATATCCCCATTGTCTTCTATGGGCCAGATTCTTTGACCAGGCAACATGACCACATGGACTTATGATGCACCACATCTGCTCAATCATATGAGAGAGTGCTGTACATCATGGGAGATGTAGTCCAGCTAGGAAACCCAGCCAATAAAAGAGTGTGGGGGTATGAGGCACCACATCAATTAAAGTGGTTACAGATTAACGTTGATCCAGCCTGACCCACAAAAAAAAAAAAACAAAAACAAAAAAAGCAAAAAAAAAAAAAAACCTTTCAGTTTGGTTTGACAGGCCAAAATGTTCTGATTTGGCTTGACCTGACACACAACAAAATATTTCATTTTAATTTTTTATTGGGAAAATTGAAAAAAGTGAAATGGAAATTTCAGTTTCCAGAAACTTTGTCCATTAAAATAATAGAATATCAGGGTTGGAAGGGACCCCAGAAGGTCATCTAGTCCAACCCCCTGCTCGAAGCAGGACCAATTCCCAGTTAAATCATCCCAGCCAGGGCTTTGTCAAGCCTGACCTTAAAAACCTCTAAGGAAGGAGATTCTACCACCTCCCTAGGTAACGCATTCCAGTGTTTCACCACCCTCTTAGTGAAAAAGTTTTTCCTAATATCCAATCTAAAATGTACTTTGATGGAAAACAATTTCCAACCAGCTGTATTCGGAGTACTAGAACTTGGTGCAAAATAGTTATCACTCAACAAAAACCTAAATTAATTTAACCTTTTATGAATGTATTCTGGATGTATAGAGTTATGAAGATAGCGATAATGGTTGCCTAATGAAGGTTACATCAAGCTTTTCTCTTTGACAGGAACTTCAAATTTCACTGGGGCTGACACAAGAAGTTATTTGTGTCTGGCTTTTTTGTTTCTTTTAAACAGGAAAGTGTTTTTAGGCATCTCTGCTTTGTTGACAGTAACTGGCCACAGACACCTGTCCTAGGGGGAAAAAGCAAAGGTAGGAAAAACTCCACACCCTTCAGAATTTTGCATGGTTTTCCCTCCAATTTTGTACCCTGTTTAGAAACATGAACATTCAAATGGCTGTGTTGGAAGTATAAACATGTTTCTCCCCAGATCTTTTAGCTTTTCTCTTCAAAAAGGAATAAACTCTTGTGGGGGAGAAAGGAGAGGGGGCGAGAAGAACTTGAACAAGACTGCTTAGCTGCCTCATTGATGGTGCATGGCTGACGCGCCAGGACAACACCTCAACAGTGAAAAGGTTGCTATTTTAACGTTTGGTTGGGCTAGAACAATTGTTCTCAACCAGGGGTATGTGTACCCCTGGGTGTACATACAGGTCTTCCAGAGGGGTACATCAGCTTATGTAGGTGTTTGCCTAGTTTTACAATAGACTACATAAAAAGCAGACGCAAAGTCAGTTCAGACTAAAATTTCAGACAGACAATGAGTTGTGAATACTGCTCTTTATACTATACATTGAAATGTAAGTACAGTATTAATACTCCAGTTGATTAAGCATTTTTTCATTAACAGTGTGCTATGACTCTTATTTTTGTCTGATTTTGTAAGCAAGTAGCTTTTAAGTGAGGGGAAACATGGGGGTATGCAAGACAAATCAGCTTCATGAAAATGGGTACAGTAGTCTGGAAAGGTTGAGAGCCACTGGACTACAGTTTACTTCATTGCCCTTCTCCAGTGCCTTTAACAAAAAAACAACAACTCCACAACTTCCATAGAAAAGTACCTGGAGACCCAGAATTCACTCACTGACGATTTTTGGTAAGGATTGCACACAGTGTCAACCTCCCTATAATCAAGTCCAAAAGAATAAAAGGAATGAACTTAATTATTAAGTACCAAATTTATAAAATCTCATGATAAAGAAAAATAAATAAATTATATTTTACGACATAACATGGCTATGTTATAAGCCACATATATTATCTGCACAGTGGTATGTAAACATAAATAAAGAAAACAAATTAAATCTGAACAGGTCAGTCCCCACAGAAACACAATGAGAAGAAATGCAGCTTTTCCAAAAGCTTAGGTTGAGTTCACCTGTCTCAGTTAGAGTTTTTGATCACCAAATCTATACAGGCTGCTGAATCAAAAGCAACATCTTCCCTCCACTTACTTGTAGAAATTTTCAGCTGGAATGCATGCAGATTCTTCCTCCTCCTCCTCCGCTGAAATTACTCAATTACCTACTCAGCTAACCAATTAACCAACTGCTCATACAGTTAAGTACATAGATTTAAAAAATAAAAATAAAAAAAACCCCAACCCTGATACAGGAAAATACAAGACCAAAACCAAAACCATCTTAATGATTCTTTCCCCATTATCACATTTATGTTATAGGCATAGCTATAGGGTCTGCAAAGAGGAATAAGCGCGGGGAGAAGTGCAGCCAGAACCACAACAAGAGGTTCTGGAGGAGCCGGAATAGGGGCTGCAACCTGGCGCATTCAAGATAGACATGTGCCATGTTCTCCCTCATGCCGCAAAAGGGGCAGGCCTTGGGTATATGGGTGAACTGCGCCAGGTGCACACGAGTGCTCATGGCTCCATGAAGGAGCCACCAACCGATGTCCCCGGCAGGCTGTGGGACCAAGGTGGAATAAAGGCTGGCCCACCGGGACTCCTCACCCTCTTGAGGTGGAAGATAGTCCCGCCATCTGGTGTCGGGGCAGGACGCGAGGGTGAGGAAGCGCAGTGTGTGGAACATGAGTGTGTACAGATCGTTTCTGGGCACGGTTCGAAACCGGATTGGCTGCAAGGTATGCAGCCAGCTTGGAGTGTGGGAGCGGGGAGGCCGGGGAGGGAGGGAGGGCTCACTGAACAGGGGCCGAAGAAAAATGTTTGGAGGGCCAGGGGTAAGCGGGGAGCACCCTCTTGCAGGGCTCGCCACAGGAAAACGACAGAATCGGGTGACAAGGCAGCCTTCACCTCCTGGAGTATGCGCCTACGGGTCGGAAGGGTGGAAAGCCCCACGCGTTGACTGAGCACATGGGGCGTCACCCAGTCCTCCCGTTGTAGTCCAGGAGGTCTCTGTCTCTGGTGGTTTCTGCCAGGAACAACCTCCAACACACTGAGGGAGACTCCACCACCTGCACACGTAGATCAAGGTTGTGTAGCAGGGGCTCCGCTAGGAGGTCCACCCCCTCGGTGGCCACAAAGGACCTGGTCGCTGAAAAAAGCTTCCAGGTCCGGAGGAGGTCCTGGTAGAAGACCAGCAGCTCAGCGACATCTCGCAGAAGGCTTCTCGGATGGAGGAAAAAAAAAAAAAGAAGAGCTGCCAGTTATATCGGAGCCCTCGGAGGCGGCGGCGGAAGGCATGCGCCAACGTTCTCCATGCCGGACTACCTGCACCATAAAAGAGCCTCTGCAGGGCCTGGAGGAAGAAGACATGGACCTGGCTGTGCAAGCAAACCAGGCCCTGTCCTCCCTCCTCCAAGGGAAGACTCAGGACCCCTGCAGAGACCCAGTGCAGCCCCGGCCAGAAGAACTCCAGAGCCATCCTCTGGAGCCTGTCCAGGATCCTCAGGGCCGGGCTCAGGGTGTTAAGCCGGTGCCAGAGCATGGACAGGACTAGCTGGTTCTGCACTAGCGCCCTCCCTCACAGGGAGAGACACCGAAAAGTCCTGTCCATCTCCGCAGCTGCTCACCCACCCTGGCCTCCAAATCCTGCCAGTTCTCCGGCAAAGAAGGATGCATGCACTTCCGAGAACTCGGCCAGAGAGAGAGGTAGCTCTAGCCGGTCCCGGTCACCTGCGCTGACCGTTGGGAGTCAGTCCCAGAGCACTCTGCAAGCGGTAGGATCGGTCGGATCCGGGGAGAA
Organism: Natator depressus; assembly: GCF_965152275.1. Lineage (NCBI taxonomy): Eukaryota > Metazoa > Chordata > Testudines > Cheloniidae > Natator > Natator depressus. The sequence continues at coordinate 86,155,290 of NC_134234.1, read as the reverse complement.
AAGGTGTGCATACAAGGTCTGGGCCCTCTCGCACATCTCCGCCGGATCTGTGAGGGGGGTGCCATCCTCCAATAGAAGGCAGGTGACGTGCTTCTTGGCCCCCCTCTTTTTGTCCAGGGCGTAGAAGAAGCGGGAGTCACGATCCATCTCCCGTAGGAGGTGGATGTGGGATTGAACAAAAGCACCCCAGGCCCGATGGTCATCGAGGGCCTGGAGCTCCTCCCGCTTCTTCCAGAACGCTCTGCAAAGGGATGGATCCTCAGGACTGGCGACCAGAAGCCTCTCTAGCTCCAAGACCTCCTGTTCCAACTGCTCTATTGCTGCATCCCTCCATCAGCTGGTGCCCCGGGTGTAGTTACGGCAGAGGACCTGGGCGTGCACCTTCCCCAGATTCCACCACCGCCGTGCCAAGGGAAAGGCACGCCACTGCCCTTGCTAGGCCAGCCAGAACTCCTGGAAGGACACCATGAAGACCACATCCTCCAGCAAGCTGTTGTTAAAATGCCAATAGGCCGGCCCCGGCCTCTCCGCACGGAGAGAGGCCGTCACGGTGACCGGATGGTGATCTGAAAAAGGGACCGGCCGAATGGTGGAGAAGTGGGCCCGTGAAAGATGGAAGCGTGACGATTAGATGCGGTCCAGCTGGGAGTGGCACAACCGATGGGCCTCCACCCGTACCTAGGTAAACGTTGAGACATCGTCCGGGTGGTGGTCGCGCCAGACGTCCACCAGGGAGAGATGGTTGATAATCTCCCCAAGTGGTCCCACTCCTCGAGGGTGGCATTGAAGTCCCCGCCCAGGACCAGGCACTCAAGGAGCTGAGGAATGCGGACGCCTGCTGATAAAAACGCAACTGCTCCAGGCCCGATGTCGGGGCACAGAAGTTAACGAGATTGACTACAAACCCCTGCATGTGGACCCGGAGGTGCAGCAGGCGGCCTGGCAGAACCTCGGTGACCCCCAGCACCTCGGGCCATAGGTCGGGGGAGAACAGGGTCGCCACTCCAGCCGTATGAACTGTGAGATGGCTAAAATAGACCCTGTCCCCCCACTCCAGCCGCCAACTGTCTTCGGCAGCCGGATCTGTATGGGTCTCCTGCAGAAAGCCACAGAGTACCCCCCACTCCCAAAGGAAGGAGAGGAACCTGCGGAGACCCATCCTGCAGCCCTGGGTGTTCAGTGTTGCAAAGGTGATAGGTGCCATGAGGAGGGCTGGGGGAGATCCTTGCTGGCAGGGATGCTTATGGCCCCCAGTGGGCCATGAAGCAAACCGTGACCTACCCCGAAGGTGAGCAAGGAGTCACGGAAGCCGCGGGCCCAATGGTAAGCCGCGGCACCCTGCTTCCCAATCCTCTTACCTTCCCCCATGAGGGCCCGCACAGCCCGGAGGAATTGATAAAAATCACCCCATCACTGCAGAGCGAGCTGCACCTTATTGCAGGAGCCACAGACATCTTCTAGGAACTCCTGCAGCTCCTCTCACAGATGATGGGAGGGGGCGGGGTCACTGGCCCCTGGTCGTCCTCCAGTGGGGCCCCTGGCACAGCACCACGGCCCACCGAGACGGGTAGGCAAGGGGCAGACCCTCAACGTTGCGCCCGATGGGCCGGTGCCATGTGGCCCGCCTCAGACCCTGGCTCAATGGGGGCGGCGGAGGGAAGATAGCAGCCCCTAATGGGTCGGGATGAAGAAACACAAAGGCCGCTCCCTGGGCGTCACCGGCCGGAAAAGGGAAGAAGATGGCCCCAGGGGCGGCAATGGCATTGTGGGAGGTGGAGGGGATACAGACAGGGTCAGAAGTAGGGGCAGGGCAGGGGTCAGGAATAGGGTCGGGGAGAGGGGCAGAGGCAGGATCCTGGGCCCCAGTAACCGGGCCACCGGGAGGTGACTCCCCTCGGTCCGGCTCAGGGATCTGAGGGATGGGGAGAGGGTCCCCAGTGATGCCGGGCTCAGGCTCAACAGCAGGTGTGACAGCCACGGTATCAGGAGGTGGGTAATTTTCCAGCGGAGCCCCAGCCTGAGAAGGAAGTCAGTTGTCCCACGCCAACGGGAGATACCCTGGTGACTCGGGTCTGGCTGCGATGCGTTGGCCATCGCCTAAACTGGCTCGGCAGCCATCAGCGGAGCGCCACCTGCGGCCGGGCAGGTCGAAGAGTCCAGGGGACCCTCGGAGGCAGGAGCAGAAGCAGTGGTCGTGGGGAAGGGGCATGGGGGGGGGGTAAGGTCACTCAGATCGAAGCCCGCTGGCAGAGGGTCATCCTCCCCCTGGGTGACTGGGGTCAGACCCAGGGCCTCGATCTCCTCATAGATGGAGGGGAGATCACCTCCCACCACCCCGAGGCCCTCCCTGCCAGTGCCCGGAGTGACACCCGCTTTGGGGCTCGCATGGGCTTCAGGTGGTAAGAGGGTGGGAGGGGCTCTATCAGAGGCCTCCGCGGGGAGGGACCCCGATGGAGGGGAGGTATTCCCCTCCAGTGCTGCCACGTCTTCCCCACCCAGCACCGGTGGATGGAACGTGGCTGTGGGCAGGGTGGAAGGCTCAGGATGGCAGGAGCGGAGCTTGCCCCGCTTTCCCTGTACTAGGATCCAGTCCTCCATGGCATCGTCTGTGGGCTGAGTAACAGGGGTTGGGTCTAGGGGCAGGGAGGATGACTCGGGGAGGCAACGGTGTGGCATCATGGGGGGGGCAGACCCTCTCCCACGCCCAGTGATACCCCCACTATGCCCTCCTCTGCAGGCCCCGCCAGAATGCATGCAGCAGAGGTGGGGCTCTCCCACTCGTCTGGGCACACTGGGGGAGTACCCCTTGGGCACGAGCAGGAGCAGTGGTGGGCTGAGAAGGAGGAGGGGTGGCTCCAGGTGCCTGGCAGCCAGGTGCTCTGGCGATGACGGGGCTGGCGTCCTGCCGGTGCTCAGGGGTCCCGGGCGCTCCTCCGGGCCGGGCCAAGGGTCAGTCCTTCCGGACGTGCCCCATCGCCTGGCAGAGGTAGCACCGGGCCTCCCCCGTGGAATAATGCACCCAGTAATGGGCCCCCTGGTAGGGGACCAAGAAAGACCCCTCTAGTGCCTCTCCACCACGCGCCGCCGGCAGCACTTGCATCTGCACTTGCCGGCAGACCAAGAGAATGTGATGGAGGGCAGGGTCTTTGCAGCCCAGCGGGAGAGGGCTGATAATGGAGATCGGTTTCCCCAGCGTAGAGAGGGCAGGCAACAGGGCAGCATTGGGGAGGAAAGGAGGAACGGAGGTCAGGACTACACGGGCACCCAGGTCCTCCAGCGGCTCCAGGAGGACAAACACGGCCCCCACTGCCAGATCCTTCTCCACCACCTGCTGGGCGGCGGCCTCCGAGGCAAGGAAGAAGACGACCTTGCCATACATTTTAGAGGCTGCCACAATGGCCGTGGGCCCCACCACCCTCGCCAACGCCCGCACGTGGGTCTCCACGTGGGGCAAGGCGGGCACCAGGAGGCAACGGACGCTGTGCTTCCTGGTCAAGGTGGGGAAGAGGCCCCGGCCACTAGGGATGGTAACAGTGGCAGTGGCTGGGAGAGATGACGTAGTAGTTGGGGGGAACGGGCGCTGCCACCTGGGCATACGCTCTGGGGGCTGGAGGGGGGTGCCCACGGTGCTGGTGGAGGGAACAGCGGGGAGGAATGCAGCGGTTGATGGCAGGGCCACGACAGCGTGGGCAGCCCCTGCCATGGAGGGCCTAGTCTTTTTAGCAGGGCTCTTTCCTTTCTTTTTACTCCGGCCCTTCCCGCCGGCTGGGGGAGTGAGAGATGTGGCAGCGGTGGAGGTCACCCCATCGCCCACTGCTGCCAGCGCCCCAGCAGGGGCAGTAGCCGGTGGTGCGGCAGCGGCAGTTGAAGTAGAGGCTAGGGGGGGGCATCGGGAGGGCAGGCAGGGGATGGGGGGGCAGGGTCCACCCCAGGGATCTCACCTGTCTTGTCTCCCACCATGATGAGCTGTGAGGGAGGGGAAGGAGGGGGAAAATACCAGAGAAAGGGGTGAGAGGGGAAACAGGTCAACCACTCCTCCCCGCTAGGCTGCGGGCAGGGGAGGAGGGTGCCAAAATGGGGGGAGGCAAATAGGGGGCTACCAGAGACTCTGAGGCGGGGGGGGGCGGTCAGTCACCAACCTAGGATGGAAGTCCGGCTCCTCTAGCTGCACTAGGAGAGGGAAGGTAACACTAACATCAGGGGGGTGCAGTGATCAACCAAAACATGGGGGAGGGGGCACAAGTGCATGGGAGTGGGCATAGGCACACAAAGGGAAGGCTGATCAGAGCAAGGGGGGGCCGCAAAGGAAAGGGAGCAACCAGGCTGGGGGTGGGGCAAGGGAACCAAGGGGCTAGCTGTAGGGCTGGGGCAGGACAAACAAACCAACCAAACCTCAGAGGGAAGAGGGCAGGGCTGGCAAACAAACTGGACTCGCAAAGGGCTCAGGCAAAGAAGCTGGGGGGGTGGGGGAAGGGCCGTAATCGTAAGGGGCCAATCCAAAAAAGGTGGGGGGAGGGGCACGTGCACCCAGGTGTGCTTGCAAAAAGTCACAGGGCTGCATGCCCAAATGGTGGAAAAGGGTGTGGCAGGCCAGGCAAGCAGCTGAGTCCTACAGGCAGGAACTTGAGGCAGATGGTATGTGGCTGGTGGGGGTTGTAGAGGGGGCAATGGTGGTGGTGGGGGGGGATACACAGATGGACCGGGGGGGGCAGGCTCCACACCACACCCCCCTACATCCCCACAAACACAGTCAGGACCCCCACCACAAAAGCACAGTTCAAAAGTCACTCAGTCCTTATTGGTCCCTCCACAGTGGTCTCCAGAGTCTCCGTGCATTCCCCCAGCAACCAATGGTCCTATTAGTCCTCTTCCTGCTCCAGGATCCAGCAGCTCCCTAGGACAAACAGAGTAGAAGCAGCAGCTCCAGGAGCCCTGGCAGCCAGGCAGGAAGGACCCCCACAGGTGGTAGTAGTGGGGTCCTGATTGCTCCCCTCCAGAGGTGGGGGGAGGAGGGGTAGGCTAGCAACCCCCCCACTCAGCAACAGCAGCAGTCCTCTGAGGAAGGAGAGAGCTCCAGCTAGCAGCAACAGCCCAGGGCAGCCAGAAAGGAAGAACCAGCTAGGCAGTCCAAGTAGACACAGACACAGTCTCTCTCTCCAGCTCCGTGGGGCTTAAAAGCCAGCCCTAGGAGAGAGCCAGGCTGAGGCCAAGAAAAGCTAACCTGATTGGGGAAATGGCCACAGCTGGGCCATGCCCCAATCAGGCCACATCTGGGCCTATAAAGGGGCTGCTAGGCTGAAGCTTAGTCAGAGTCTCTCTCAGTGTTTAGAGAGGGAAGGGCCTGGCTGTAGGGACCTGAGGGAATACTTAGATTAGAGCAGGGATGAGGGGAAAATGCTTTGGAAGCAGGGGGGTGGCGGCTCTGGTCTGAAAACTCCCAGGCTGCAAGACCTAGATTAGGGTCTATTAGGTACTGGTGTTGCAAGGGGGCAGTTCATGGGTAGACAGAGGCAGCAGGTCTAAATCCCCTCACCTGTGATGAGTGGCTGAGGCACTGTAGTCTGCCCTGGGGAGCAGTGCTCAGCAATGATTGGCAGTAGCCAAGGGTGAGGTGGGGGTCCCCCAGGGAGGGGAGATCCTCAGGGATTGTTGGGGGCAGCACCCCAGTGGGAGGAGGTACTACATCCTGGGAGGGACTGGGGCTGGTAGTAAGGTGGGTCACCAGATGGCAGAGGGTGCTCCAGAGGCTGATGAGCTAATTCCCAAGGACAACCAGCAGGAGGTGCTGCCAGGTGAGTCTGGTTTTATTACATGTTCCCATCTCAAATCTGGACAGAGTGAAATGTCTGAAATTTTGGCTAACTGACCATCTGAAAAACATTTTGGATCAGATAAAATCAAGACCAACATTTCAATTTGATCCTAAGTTCAAAACTGAAATTTTTATTCTTCCAATTTTTTTACATTGATACATTTAATTTTTTTTTCAAATTGGAAGATTCTGAAAACAAATCCTTTTCTACAAACACTTTCAGTTTTGATGAATCAGCATTTTCAGATGGGGGTGGGGGGGAACTTCTTCATCAGAAAATTCCCAACCAGCTCTGTTTAGGCCCCAATTCTAAGCAACTAGCACCTAATTAATAATATTCATTCCAAAAGGTTTTAGGGCTAAATTATACCACCTATATTCATTCTGACTAGTTCTTCTCTATAAGAATAGAATGAGACTACTCAGTAAAATATTGTTCAATGCGAGTAAAGGTGGCAGAATTAGGCCCTTAAATTAAATTGTTTGTCTGGCAAATTACGCTTTGCAGTATGGTAAAGAATATTCTGGCATTTAAGGGCATCATGGTTATCTGGTTGAATATTTGACAATTTTTTCAGAATGTGAAATCACTGTTTTATATGAGCAAATACATGGAGCACATTTACTTCAGATTTATGTTCTTTCATTCAAGTGATTCTTTACTTGTCTGACTGTGTAAGTAACTGTGGATACTGTGCTGATTCTCTGTGATCCCTATGTCCTTAAAATGTCTTCTCATGGCATTAAAATTATTAAGTGCCAGATCATAATTTTAGCTGGGGATGCAATTGTAGAGCCAGGGATATATATATTTTATTTTTGCAGTTAGCATTGTTTTTAATTATTTTATTTGTGAGATGATGGAGCAGGTTTAAACAAAAATGCATAAAGTATTAGTCCTCTGTTTTCTGTGTATAAATAATGTGTATTAAATAGATGAGGAGTCGAGTTTTTTAGTTAACCCCCAGGGTTTTTGAAACAGTATATATACACAATTATATCCCTGCTATAAGATCCTTAAATGTTAACTCCTCTAAGTTTTTTGAGCCATGTGGTAAAGTTAGTATCTTCTATTCTATAAGTTATAGAATCGGGGCACCAGAACAGGGGAGTGGGGGCAAGTGGCCATGGCCCTATCACTTTTAAAAGTGGGACAGCTATGCCATTCCACTTTTCACTGGCCATAAGAGCGAGTGACGGGTGTGTGTGTGGGGGGGGGGGGGGGGAAGGGGCAGAGAGGAGCAAGCAGGAGGCTGGGCCTTTAGGGAAGGGGCAGTGCAAGGGCAGGGGCTCATGGAGAATGAGGGGCGGGGCCACGGTTCCGGAGCCAGTGGTCCCCCACTTTTAGGGCTCTTCTGTTGCCCCTGTATAGAATAAGTAAAATCCTGTGGAATGTCTTTCAGGGTAAGCTGAGGTTGGGACTTAGCCTCACAGTTGCCAGGTTTAGCTCCCCTCCCTAGGTGAAGAGAATGAGTCCATGGGCCATGTTACAGGAGAATGTGCCTCCGAACCAGGTCTGCTGGAGTAACATAAGGGTAGCCTGAGTTCCATCAGAGGATGGCTAACATCTGGGGAGCCTGTTATCTATTGAGAGAAACCTGTAAGGAATGGGAACCTTGGGTCCAGTCCTGTTCCCACTTAAATCAATGACAAAACTCTGTCTTATCAGTGACTTCATGGATAAAGAAGTCTCAAGCTACCTATGAATAGATCTGCAACGTAGCTGTATGGGCCTTGATCCACACTTTCACAAAGTGCTACAGGATCGAAGAGATGCCAAGGGTTGGCTGTCCTTACAAGTGAGATTCAGAGACCCAAAGAGACTTTTCAGGTGGGGTTTGAGGTCAGTGCTTAAGAAAAGGACTCTCATCTTTGGTCTTTGGTGTCACTCAGTAGTCCAGGTTTTTAATCCAACCATCACTTAATAATTTCTTTTTAAAATGTACAGTGTTTAGTATGAATTAGTACATTTAAGTGTTTAATATACAATATTAAAGTCTAGGGAATTCTATATGGAATGCAAACCAGTGGATTAAACAATTATTTGCTGGTCGGAACAAAAACCTGGATGGTTGGAGATCCCTGAGGACCAGAGTTAATAACTCCTGGTTTAGGCACACAGTGAGTGGACAGAAAAAGAGAAATATTCAAAAATAAACTTATTTTATATAAACCTAACTGAGGTGGGGCAGCTGCCCCACACAGGGAGAAGGGGTTAAAAGCAGCGCCAGGGAGGCTGTGCAGAACCCACTAATCAGGAAAGGGCTTATTGAGCCCACCAACAGGGGGAGGGCTTGCTTGAGAAGCCAATAAGGGCCGCTGAGGACCATATATAAAGGGCTGCTCAGCAGAGCAGATGGGAGTCTTTCCCTGGAAGGCAAGGAAAGAGGATTTGCTGCCTGAAGAAGCACCATAGATAGAGTAGCACTGGGCAGAGGCAGCAGAGTGCAAGAGTGAGCTGCTGGTTGACCACTGCCAAACTGGGACCTAGCTACAAGGGCTGAGAGGGGACTAGGGCAATGGGGGAAGTGGCCCAGGGAAAACAGGCAGCAGGTTGGAGGAGGGCAGTTTGTGGCAGCTGGCTATAGGGTCCCTGGGTCGGGACCCAGAGTAGTGGGTGGGCCTCTGGATGAGCACATTCTAAAGCTAAGGGGCCCTCTCAGGGAGTGATACTGATGCTCACTCTGGGATCTCCTCTGACTGCATCTGTGGCAATATGACTTGAGGATAATACTTGGTATTCTTACAAATCTGTATATTTAAAAATTAATCAATCCTGGTGCCTTCAGTTAATACACTGAATGCTTTGTTTGTGGGGCAGCATTAGAACTGAATTAGGAGCTACCTCTTGTTGTATCTGACTGAACTGACATTACACTATGCTGAGAAACTATTCCTACATACAATATGAAACGACATTGCTATGGTCTTTGTCCACTAACTCAATATGATTTCTACCTGGTGCAAAGGGATTGCAGTTCACTTATAGTTAAATATCCCAACAGAGTAACTGTCTTTTTCATGCTTTCACAACAGTGTTAAATTACATGAATATCTGACTAATATCAAAGCCTCCTGGTTTAAAAAATTAACTTCTGATGTACATAATAAAGCAATTAATATGCGTCTCCTGCAAAGTCAAAAATGCTTTTTTTTTCTTTTGGGACACTATGAAAGGCTACAAACTGACTCAGTCAATGAATTTAGAGGTGGAAATAACCCATGTCCCCTTCTGCCCATGAAGAATTTTTTCATTTAATCATTACAATATAACTGCTGATGTGTAACAAGGCCTAGTCATCCATCAGGTTATTCAGCTCAGCCATGCTAACCCTGGGTTCCTTTCAACATTGTTTGTAGGGGGCTATCGCAACTCCTTTTGCCATTGATTAGAAGCTAATGTCTTTACCTTACTCTAAAGGCCTGTGTCTGCAAGGACCCTCTCTAATTAGTGGGTTTGATTTTTTTCTCCTAGTTTACACCTTATGTAATAGCTTCCCCTCTACTAGAGTAAACTATCAAATCAGTCTTTTCCCTTTACACTCACTCTGCACAGTTGTAAATGATCACACAAGTTGCCAGGCAGTGGTGGATCACTACTGTAATGGGAAATGAGGGTCCTCACTCCCTTGCAAGAGGCATACAGCATGTCATAAGCTCTGAGGTTGGAAATAACTGCCCTTACTCTAATGTAACTGTTTTCAGGTGTCCTCCCAGTTACATAGAGGCAAACTTGGTAATTACTAATCTAGATCCATGTGCCCAATTCAGTGGGGGGAAAAGCCTATATTGGCATCAGTACTATCCCTTGTAGTTCACATGTGCCTTGAGATTAAGAAGTGCAATCTTTAATGGGTGCACTTAGAGAGAAGTATGAACTTAAAGTTGTTTTACCACAAGTATATTAATTTAGTAGATTGGGCCAAGCTAACCCCACCCCACTTTTTAATTACTAGATATGGTTTAAGAACACTACAAAAGATAGAATAGTGTTTTCATGATTGCCTTGTGGGGAGTTGGGAAGGAATTTTCTTCCAGAGCAGATTGTGGAAAAACTCCAAGATCACTGCCAATGTGTGGATGAGGCTCACTTGCCAGGATTATCTGGGCATATCCCATTTAATCATTTCCCTACCATTGCAGGGGCCTTGAGCACTGGTGCACCTTGGTGCTTCCTGTTCTCCGTCTGTGACACATAATAGTTTAGTCTCCTGTAGGTTTCATTTACTTTGGTCTCATTTCAATTGTTGGGTTTAGTGTAGCCTGTCATATTCAAGATGTCAGACTAGATGGTCTAATGGTCTCTTTTGGCCTTAAACTCTGACTTTATGATTCACCACTCTCAGGCTGAATTCCTGAACATTTTCTCCTCTTAATCTCCAAAGAGTCCTGGCCCACTCTCATTGACTTCAACAGGGACAGAATTTCACTCTGCTATTAGTAGGCGGCCTATGGAAGTGCCCATATATAGGTTTGAAAGGTTCAGATTTTGGCTGGAAAACAACAATTTCACTTTACACTCGCAAACTACTGAAAAACAGTTAGAAAAACTAAGAAAAATGCTGCTTGAGAATTTATTAGTTTTGATTTAAGGATATTTTATTTGTGTGTATTGGCGTGATGTTGGCTATTTGTATTTTAAAGGTTACAAGGCTTTATCTTTGAATCTCAATGTCTGTCATTAAATTTTCTGATCCTCTTATTGTCTGACACTCCCCATAATTTCTCCAAACTGAAAATAAACACTGATATTAATGTGTTGAAATAATTATTAGAAATAAAAATTCTGCCAAGCAGACTCATGTGTTAGGAAATTCCCTGTGGAAACAGCCTTGCTTATTTGGATTATGATTTTAATGTTCTCTTTTTCAGAACACAAGACTGTTCTGTTCACCATAATTTCTTAACATCACCTCTAATGGTATCTAAAGATGTTTGATGTTGACTTTTTGCTATGATTTCGAGAGAGGCTGCCAATCATTAGGGTATCTATGTTCACCATGCTGGAAAACCACCTGAAAAACTGAATCTATCATTAATACTTGAATAATGAAGTTTGAAGCTAAATAGTAGTGTCCAGAAATAATTGCTAAAATCAAAGTATATAGAATACAAATTTGTTAAATTATCTTTCTGTGGCAGGGGAGGAGTTTGGGATTGTGGGAGTCACCAAATGGTGATGCTACAGATTGATATACATATGCTTGTCTGTATAATCTGATAAACAGAACATCTTGATGGAATGCTTGCTGTTGTGGTCCAATATTTTTTAACCTATTACTAGCAGAAGTTTGTTCTGCCTTATCCTTACTTTCTGAATTATTTCATATAACAGGATATTCCTGTGCAAGTGAACAAAAACTTATCAGAAGGAGGCGCTGCAGTGGTGAGTCCCACCCTGTTACACTAATAAAAAAGACTTTTTTTTCAGTACAACAATGTTCGTTTTTGCATATCTTGTCAAAGTGATCATCAATGTGACAGGATGTACCAATCTCACACTAGGCCACCGGGTCCAGATGAATCACTGTGGGCCAAGGAGACAATGCCCCCTCGCCACTGCTGCACATGCTCCAGGTAGAAGGGACAGATAAAAGGAGAACAGCCCAGATCAATCTGGGCTGGTTGAGGAGGAAGGATGTGTGCTGCAGGTTCCTGCAGGGGCACCTTCAACTCTCCCAAATGATGATGGGAACAGTGGATCCGGATGGGAACCGTGGATGACCAGCCAACCGCAGAGACTGACTGGGACACTGAGCTGCTGCCAGTCGAGGAGGTACCCAAGATGAGCCTTGTGATAGGAAGTGACCCAGTGAATGTGTTAGAAGCTGATGCTTAAATCCTTAATTGGGAACTTCCCAGCTTCATAGGGCCCTGGGTCAGAACCCCGTGGAATAGGGTGGGCCTGCATTCCCCTATGCCAACCCCCTCTGCACTTATGACTAGGTGTGGTTACTGGGGGATACAGCCACTGACTGCTTGTTGTGCCTCATCTAGGGGCTACAGACTGATTGTTTGCTCTGCCCTCCCCAGGAGGCATAGACTGAGTGTTTCCTGGGCCCCACGAGGGGCCCTGAGTTCCCCTCAGGGGAAGCTGAAAGTGCTTGATCCAACAGGGAGTTGCAACGAGTGTGTGTACCAAAGCCACACTAGACCAATGGGGGCGGTCCCACTCAATACGTGGGGCCCCATTTACAGTACAAATATTTGCTTTGTTAATTATTGGTCATGTTACATTTACAGCAAACTATTTTGAGTTTATTTTGGAATATGATTTTAAAGAATCAAATTAAAATTAAACACAACCAAACAATACGATAAATGAATATAAAAATGAAGTAATTAAATTCAATTTAATGTGAAGATTAAAAAAACAGGACTCAGATTCAACATTTCTTTTAATATGTAACTTGATTGCACACTTTATTCATGTGCTTTTGTTATATTGCCATGTAGCCCCCTTTGTTTTATAACTTCTTTTGGTAACTCAAACTTGAAACATGGCACAGGATTTGCCAGCTTCACTTGAATAATATGGGACAGTGTCTCGTTTAACCCAAGGTTTGGTCTGAATGGTATCTTTTTTTTTTCCTCTCTAAAAAGACTGAACACTCTCTTCTCCTGCATTTGAGAGGGGGGAAAAGCTAAGACAAGCCTGGAAACTCTGGACAGTAATGGGAACTTGAGAAAAGGCTAAAATATGCCCATCCAGTGTCCATCCTGTATGCCACAGTAGTGTTGTGTCATTTTGTAGTGCTGCCTCATCCCAGTACACACCGAGGGATGTCTGACTTCTGTATAAATTTGTAATCAGCAAACTCTTCTTGCAGTGTCTCTATCTCAGGTGAAGAGAGATTGAACATGTGCTTGTATCAATCTGTTCAAAAGTGCAGTTTTCCCTAATATCAAAGTTCACAAATGCTGCCATCTTTAACATTTCATCATTCAAAGGTAGCGTCTCACATGCACACTTGGTTACACTAGTATAGAATGCACTGGCTGCAGAAAAGAACTTCTGTTTTTCAAGAGGACTAATATCTCCATGCTCTTCCAACTTCTGTATAACCTGTTTTGTGATCAAATCTACAAACAGATGTGTCTGGAAGCTGATTGTCAGAATTAGCAAAGTCTGCATCTGTAAATGAGGCAGCATTTTTGATCACTTCCACCTGAGTAAACTTTCCTAGTGGCAGGTTTCAGAGTAGCAACTGTGTTAGTCTGTATTCGCAAAAAGAAAAGGAGTACTTGTGGCACCTTAGAGACTAACCAATTTATTTGAGCATAAGCTTTCGTGAGCTACAGCTCACTTCATCAAATGCACCCTAGTGGGTTTTTCACAAAAGTAGAAAGCATACTGTTAGGATATAAATATTCAGGCCTGTCTGTAAAGGCCTATACGCTAAGAATTTAGGTGTATTCTTATCACTTGGCTAGTTATAGAGGTATAAGAATCAAAATCACTGTCTGCCGGTGTAAGGTCCTTCTCTTACTGTGACAGTCTGAGGCCCTGTTCTTAGCTTAAGGCCTCTGGCTAAGCAGCAGAGGCAGCCATAAGCTGGGAAGCAACCAGTCACATCCTCACATTCCAAACTAGTCACATTGAAATAAGGTGCTATTGGGCTGCTAGGCACTATCAGGACAGGATTGTATTCCTATCACCTCCAGAGAAAGGGAAGTGCCTTGAAAATGTAAAAGGAAACTTAGTTTGATAGCATCCTGTCTGGCAAGAACTCACTTATCAATAGCTGGGATGTGAAATCCTCATTTATGTTCTATCACTGTAGTCCCCATTTCCCTACTGTTTCTGTATAATCTCTCTGGTTCTGTGATTGCTTCTGTCTGCTGTATAATTAATTTTGCTGGGTGTAAACTAAGGTGGTGGGATATAATTGGTTAAATCATGTTACAATATGTTAAGACTGGTTAGTTAAATTTCAGTAAAATTATTGGTTAAGGTCTAGCTAAGCAGAACTCAAGTTTGACTGCAGACTATATAGTAAATCAGGAAGAAGGGGGGAAATTGGAATCATGTTTTGTTAAGGGGGGGAATGGGAACAGGGACACAGGTAAGCCTCTGGTGTCAGAGCTGGGAAGGGGGACACATGCTTGCTGGAAGTTCACCCCAATGAACATCAAATTGTTTGCACCTTTGGTCCTTCTCACATGAACTGAAAGCAACAATTCCCAAAGTCAAGGGAAGTAAGCGGGTGAAGGAATAAGCCCCTTAACACATACCATCTATTGTGTAAAGTTTAACAACTTTCTGCAGAGGGAAGATACTTATGTACTAAACACTGAGAGTACGGCCTGGTAGAACAACGGATAAACTTCTGTCCTAGGATGCCTGAAAGCAGAACTTTAGTCTCCTGAACCTTGCACAGCTATCAACAGACAAGAAGTAGCTTTTGAGAACTGCGTACTGCTGCAACAATCTGTTAATAGCTATTTCCAGGCTAAACCATCGAGGATGAACTTGCTTCAGAATCTGTCAGTATTCAACATCACAAACTACAAAATTCCTCCAAGAATGACTGTCATTTTGTGCTTTTGTCAAAGTAATAGTAGTCATCAATACATACATCTTCAACTTCAAATCCTGACACTTTAGAAACCTGTGAAGCACCAGCAGTATCGTAGATGTGGCATGGACACACTCTTGCTTTGAACCAGGGTCTTAATTCAATTATTCTTACCCATGTTTACACTGGCACTGTCTACAGAAAACTCAGCACAGTTATCCCATGATATCTCATGTGACATCATTCTCTATCCAATTTTGGATATATATATATATATATATATATTTGCAGAGGCTGCATGAATACCAGTAGTGAGGCATAAGCCAAGTAACTGTCACAAGATGCTTCTGGATATCAAAAATCCTCACTGTCAGTGGATTCATTTTTTCTAAGCCTGTGTGATTTTAGGGCTATCAAAAGAAAAGTCTTCAATTTTCATTTGCTTCAAAAGACCCTCTTAGAAATAGGGAGCAATGGCACCATTCAGCATTCATGTTGACTTGGTTCTTAAACATGCATAATGTTGGCAACCTGGTTGTTAGGGAAGATAGCTTTAAACAGCATGGCTTAGGTAGTCTGAAGTAGCATAAGGAATATTGTGCTGAGCCAGCAGAGTTGTGACTTTCAGTTCTGCATGCGTCGCCCAGGGGAAAAACATTTATATTTTGTACATAAAGGTGTATTTATAAAAATCAATAATTAAAAGACATTCAAACAGTATAACCAGATTTTCACAAACATGCATGTTAATAATATGATACAAATAGTAAGTGGAATTTTTTGTGATATAAGGATTGCAATTTTGTGTAACTTTTTGTAATGTAATATACAGTATTTTAATAATCCTGTTGCCTTGGATTAAAGCATCAGCTAAATTAGTTAATATTTAACCCATATGAAGACCTACTGAAAATGATACAGAAAACATTGGACCTAATAAAACAAATCTTTCTGAAAGAACATTGCAAATGGTTTGACAAAATACTAGGAATAAATGACATACTACCAAAAAAGAAAAATGCCAGCAAACAAATTACTTCTAGGTAACCCAGAAGTGCCCTGAAGAGGGGGGTGGATGATTGATTACTGTTTATTTATTTATCTTATTAAACATAGTCAACTTACTTGATCAGTGAAGAGACTTGCCACAGGTACAAAAGGAATTCAGGGCTCTAAAAACACTGTTCTGCTATTTATGTGGTGTATTTCACTTTCCAGATGACAAGTTACATTTGTTTTTTTCTCTTTGAGGGCCATAGGACAGCTCTTGGTGACCCAGCATACCTTTTTAAAAAAAAGTCTTACCTGCCACTGGGACAGTGAAGGTCATGAATTTGTCCAGTGTGGTTTATATTTTGAACTGTACTTCGCAGAGTCTGCAAACTTTTGCTCAAGTCCTGCTTGATTTTTTTGGAGGACCTCCATATTTTTTTCAGACTAACAGCTGTATTCGCAAAAAGAAAAGGAGTACTTGTGGCACCTTAGAGACTAACCAATTTATTTGAGCATAAGCTTTCGTGAGCTACAGCTCACTTCATCGGATGCATCCGATGAAGTGAGCTGTAGCTCACGAAAGCTTATGCTCAAATAAATTGGTTAGTCTCTAAGGTGCCACAAGTACTCCTTTTCTCATATTTTTTTGACCCTCAAATATTCACACAGAGAACCTCTGTGCAGCCTCTTCCCTCCTCATGCACATATGTAGAACATGGACCTGTGTCTCCACAGTTACCATAGTACACAAGATTGGACAGCGGCTTTCCAAGCTCTAAGCCCAATGCCCGAGACCCTAGACATATTGTCTTTTGCAGCACTTCAGTAAAAATATTTTAGATCTTTGTTTACTCAAAGTGCCATGAGATAAGCTTATCAGTGTGGGTGAGCATGACATAGCCCAATGAGTGAGACTTGAAATGATATTCTTGCCTTCTCATATGCAGTCTTTGCAAGAAGGGTATTTGGGGAAAAATATGCTGCCTCGGAGACTAAATATTGCTTTCTTTTGTATACAGTCAGAATCCTTGTCCCATTCAAGGGTTATGTACTGTTTTGTACACCCCATGAACCAGTCCCTGAGGGAGATACCACAGCTCTAATAACCTTTAGAGTCACTGAATTTAATATTAAAGTGTCTGGCTGTAATTTACAATGACTGGTGTAGCTGTAGTCACTGGGGTGAGGCTACTTCCCTTCAGGATAGGAAAGAACCTTTTCAGGTAGGCAGAGGTTTTTTTTCTGGCTCCCTCAGCCCCTTATTTACCATCATGTAAAATGGATTTTAAATATGTATATTGCACACAAACACAAAATGCACATATGTGATGGGGACTTTAACATATTGAAATGAATACTAGACCTCTCCTTATTAACATTTCTATATACATATAACAGTTTACAGAGTGGTCTTGTGTACCCTTCATCTGGCTTGTTGTTGATAAAAGCTAATTCAAGTTTGGCTCTTAGTTCATGTGTTCCTCACCCTAACCCAAGCACAAAGAAGAAATGATGCTGTTACAATATCATGGAATAAATGGGTTTATGATGGAACTTTGTCTACATTAACTGCAGCCTGTCATAAATAGAAAGGGAAGGGTAAACCCCTTTAAAATCCCTCCTGGCCAGAGGAAATCTCCTCTCACCTGTAAAGGGTTAAGAAGCTAAAGGTAACCTCGCTGGCACCTGACCAAAATGACCAATGAGGAGACAAGATACTTTCGAAAGCTGGGAGGAGGGAGAGAAACAAAGGGTATGTGGGTCTGTCTATATTCTGTCTTTGCCGGAGATAGACCAGGAATGAAGCCTTAGAACTTTTAGTAAGTAATCTAGCTAGGTATGTGTTAGATTATGATTTCTTTAAATGGCTGAGAAAATAATTGTGCTGAATAGAATAACTATTTCTGTCTGTGTATCTTTTTTGTAACTTAAGGTTTTTGCCTAGAGGGGTTCTCTATGTTTTGAATCTAATTATCCTGTAAGGTATCTACCATCCTGACTTTACAGGGGGGATTTTTTTTTATTTTCTGTTTACTTCTATTTCTATTAAAAGTCTTTTTGTAAGAAAACTGAATGCTTTTTCATTGTTCTCAGATCCAAGGGTCTGGGTCTGTAGTCACCTAGGCAAATTGGTGAGGCTTTTTACCAAACCTTGTCCAGGAAGTGGGGTGCAAGGTTTTTGGGAAGTATTTTGGGGGGGAAAGATGTGTCCAAACAGCTCTTCCCCAGTAACCAGTATTTGTTTGGTGGTGGTAGCAGCCAATCCAAGGACAAAAGGGTGGAATATTTTGTACCTTGGGGAAGTTTTGACCTAAGCTGGTAAAGATAAGCTTAGGAGGTTTTTCATGCAGGTCCCCACATCTGTATCCTAGAGTTCAGAGTGGGGGAGGAACCTTGACACAGCCTGACTGCTAATCTGTCTCCCCAAGGATTTACTTCAGCATTCTAAACCTCTGAGCAGCTTTGAACCACTGCCATCAAAATAGACAGACAAACATGCTGGAGAAATATTTTCCTCTTCCTTCCAAATACATGATTTCTCAATACTCAAAATTAACCTGAACTCCAGCTGACTGAATTTTTTTCAGCTAATAGTTTATTCACTGAGAAGCGTAATTTGGGATTGAGAAACTGTAATAAACATAATCCTGACGCAGGGAAGAAAGGTAAGCAGCAGGATACGGACCCTGGACTTCAGGAAAGCAGACTTCGACTCCCTCAGGGAACAGATGGCCAGGATCCCCTGGGGGACTAACATGAAGGGGAAGGGAGTCCAGGAGAGCTGGCTGTATTTCAAGGAATCCCTGTTGAGGTTACAGGGACAAACCATCCCGATGAGTCGAAAGAATAGTAAACATGGCAAGCGACCAGCTTGGCTTAATGGTGAAATCCTAGCGGATCTTAAACATAAAAAAGAAGCTTACAAGAAGTGGAAGGTTGGACATATGACCAGGGAAGAGTATAAAAATATTGCTCGGGCATGTAGGAAAGAGATCAGGAGGGCCAAATCGCACCTGGAGCTGCAGCTAGCAAGAGATGTCAAGAGTAACAAGAAGGGTTTCTTCAGGTATGTTGGCAACAAGAAGAAAGCCAAGGAAAGTGTGGGCCCCTTACTGAATGAGGGAGGCAACCTAGTGACAGAGGATGTGGAAAAAGCTAATGTACTCAATGCTTTTTTTGCCTCTGTTTTCACTAACAAGGTCAGCTCCCAGACTGCTGCGCTGGGCATCACAGAATGGGGAAGAGATGGCCAGCCCTCTGTGGAGATAGAGGTGGTTAGGGACTATTTAGAAAAGCTGGACGTGCACAAGTCCATGGGGCCGGACGAGTTGCATCCGAGAGTGCTGAAGGAATTGGCGGCTGTGATTGCAGAGCCCTTGGCCATTATCTTTGAAAACTCGTGGCGAACGGGGGAAGTCCCGGATGACTGGAAAAAGGCTAATGTAGTGCCAATCTTTAAAAAAGGGAAGAAGGAGGATCCTGGGAACTACAGGCCAGTCAGCCTCACCTCAGTCCCTGGAAAAATCATGGAGCAGGTCCTCAAAGAATCAATCCTGAAGCACTTACATGAGAGGAAAGTGATCAGGAACAGTCAGCATGGATTCACCAAGGGAAGGTCATGCCTGACTAATCTAATCGCCTTTTATGATGAGATTACTGGTTCTGTGGATGAAGGGAAAGCAGTAGATGTATTGTTTCTTGACTTTAGCAAAGCTTTTGACACGGTCTCCCACAGTATTCTTGTCAGCAAGTTAAGGAAGTATGGGCTAGATGAATGCACTATAAGGTGGGTAGAAAGCTGGCTAGATTGTCGGGCTCAACGGGTAGTGATCAATGGCTCCATGTCTAGTTGGCAGCCGGTGTCAAGTGGAGTGCCCCAGGGGTCGGTCCTGGGGCCGGTTTTGTTCAATATCTTCATAAATGATCTGGAGGATGGTGTGGATTGCACTCTCAGCAAATTTGCAGATGATACTAAACTGGGAGGAGTGGTAGATACGCTGGAGGGGAGGGATAGGATACAGAAGGACCTAGACAAATTGGAGGATTGGGCCAAAAGAAATCTGATGAGGTTCAATAAGGATAAGTGCAGGGTCCTGCACTTAGGATGGAAGAATCCAATGCACCGCTACAGGCTAGGGACCGAATGGCTAGGCAGCAGTTCTGCGGAAAAGGACCTAGGGGTGACAGTGGACGAGAAGCTGGATATGAGTCAACAGTGTGCCCTTGTTGCCAAGAAGGCCAATGGCATTTTGGGATGTATAAGTAGGGGCATAGCGAGCAGATCGAGGGATGTGATCGTTCCCCTCTATTCGACACTGGTGAGGCCTCATCTGGAGTACTGTGTCCAGTTTTGGGCCCCACACTACAAGAAGGATGTGGATAAATTGGAGAGAGTCCAGCGAAGGGCAACAAAAATGATTAGGGGTCTAGAGCACATGACTTATGAAGAGAGGCTGAGGGAGCTGGGATTGTTTAGTCTGCGGAAGAGAAGAATGAGGGGGGATTTGATAGCTGCTTTCAACTACCTGAAAGGGGGTTCCAAAGAGGATGGCTCTAGACTGTTCTCAATGGTAGCAGATGACAGAACGAGGAGTAATGGTCTCAAGTTGCAATGGGGGAGGTTTAGATTGGATATTAGGAAAAACTTTTTCACTAAGAGGGTGGTGAAACACTGGAATGCGTTACCTAGGGAGGTGGTAGAATCTCCTTCCTTAGAGGTTTTTAAGGTCAGGCTTGACAAAGCCCTGGCTGGGATGATTTAACGGGGAATTGGTCCTGCTTCGAGCAGGGGGTTGGACTAGATGACCTTCTGGGGTCCCTTCCAACCCTGATATTCTATGATTCTATGATTTTATGAAACACATCAAGTATCAGTGAAATAAAACTGCAGGGAAAAATTCCCCCCCAAATCACATTTCATTTTGACATTTTGGAAATGTTTTTGTTTTATTATGAAATTACATTTTGTTTTAAAATTTAATTAGATTTAACAACAGCAGTAAGCCAGAAAAATAAATGATTTTTGGGAGGCTGTTATTTTGGTGAAATAAAACAAAAACCATATTTGCCAAGCTCTATTGCTGACACAAGGACCAAGATAGTAATACTCGGGCTTGCCTACACTAAAGGGAAAAGTCGATCTAAGCTACGCAATTTGAGTTACATGAATAGCGTAACTCAAGTCAACGGAGCTTAGATCTACTTACCTTGGGGTCCACAATATGTGATGTCAAAGGGAAACGCTCTTCTGTCGACTCCCCTTACTCTTCCCGATCAGGTGGAGTACAGGAGTGTGATCGGTGGTCGATTTAGCGGGTCTTCACTAGACCCGCTAAATTGACAGCTGATGCATTGATCACTGCAGTGTCGATCCTCTGGTAAATGTCGACAAGCCCTTAGTGCCACAGAAGTCACTGGTTAAAGGTTCAATATTCTATCAGAACTAGAGACATTAGTTTTATACCATTTAATAAGGGAGATTTCCAGCTGATAAGCATCCGCTGAGTGACAGCTCTTAAAAGAGTTTGAGCACAATGAAAGTACTTATAAACTTTCTACTGGGCCCTATTTTTATTCCCCCTTATGTATATAGAAAACATCTTTCAAGCCAGTAAAAGTCTTCATACTGAGACAAGCATTTTAAGTGTGACAACCATTTTTACAGTCTCAGATTATTCAATTAGTTATATTAAGTAAATGAATTAAACATTAGGGCAGGTTGAAATTGTCTTCATCAATACTGGCATTTGATGGGAAATTAGGTTTTCAACTCAATGAATATTTTTGTGATGTCTGCTTTCTATGGAAAATTTTGTGTGTTTTCCCTCAAAAATCCAAGCACCCCAAAATTGAAATGAAATATTTTGATTTGTATATGTAATTGAAATGCCTTATGGGAGTTGTAGTCATTTCCTATTCTCCTCTAGGACTCCCCATTCGGACTACATCTAATATGATGAACCACTGCCAGGGACTTCCATAATGCACACTGCCTACTGTCGTCAAGAAGGTTTGTCGTACATCATGGGAAATTATTATTTGTATAATTGTAGCAGCTGAAGTCCTAGTCATAGATCAGGACTCTAATGTGGTAGGCACTGTACAAATACATAACAAAAAGACAGCTCCTGCCCCCAAAAGCTGAGTTTTGAGCTTGAATTACTGGAAGCTGGACTGATTGGTTCATACTGCTATTGCAATATAATGCATGTAGGGATGCACAGCATGTGTTGGTACCAAGCATTATTACTTTCAAATGTATTCCAAAGTTTTCCATACAGGTTGAAGCACTTTTTGTGTAATAGCTTAGAAGCAGTATGCCATACAAAGGAAACGCCAACTCATATCAATCCATCAAAACAATTAAAGGCACTTTGTCAAAATGATTACTCAAGGAATACTTACTTATTTGGCTCTCATCACCATGGTAATTGAGTTCCTTCAAGGTAAAGAATGAACCATCCATTTACATAGTCTTTTTACCCCAACAGAAAAGTAGGAGCAAGATCTATATAGAGAGCTTCATAGCATCTGGTTGTCTTGATGGATTTTATTCTTCTGGTAAGAATAGTCTCTTAAATAAGGCTGAGTAGAGATGGTCTCACAATTCATGGTGAATTTTGGTATTTTTTTAATCAATATGTTTCAATATTATTTGACTAACTCTAATTTTGGCATTTTAGGACAATCCACAGTGAAGACATTCCCCTGCTTAAAAAGACTTACCGCTATTCATTTGGCACTTACAGCCAAAAGCTGTCAGTATAAAGCAGATACAATATATTATTTTGATTCATTTAAGAACTGTGCTATAGAAGTTGACTTCACATTGCCTCCTTTTCCCATTACCACTTAATTTTGATATGAAGTAATTAAAAATGTAGAAAAAATAACATTAATGGTGAGAAAATCAAAATTAAGTAGAAATTCTTAAACCCTTATTTTCTAACTTTGGGTTTGTGTAAACAAATATTTTGTTTGCGGCAGGCTGGAGTGTAACTCTACCCATCGCTAGCTTGCTGCATGCTAACTGTATGTGTAGACCCTGCTGATGTACATTGACAGTTTTAGTAGAGTTTAATATACTCCCATATTAAAGTGAGGTAGATCAAAGTGTGCATTAGCAGTGTCCACCCAGACAGTTAGTACGCAGTAGGCTGGTGCAGGGTAGATTCAAATTCCAGCTTGACACAAATTAAGTGTTTGTGTAGACATGCCTGTCTTTCACATACATTAATATGATTAAGCTAGTATTATATCTTATTATTTACAGAATCACTTATGTGCATTGTGTTTTACAAACATTTTTTCTCTTATTTGAGGAATTACATGGAGAGGTAATAACTGAATCAACCAGCTATTTCATGCACATAAGTTTTGTGAGCCATTTGTGCTAAAGTTTGCTCTGATATTTCCTGTACAAAATGTTTTTATTAGTAAATTTCTCTCTCATATTCCAATGACTCTAATTATTGCACAGATTCTTTCAGAATATATTTTGCAAAACCTGTACTTCCATGGACTTCATTCTTTTTCTATCTCCAGGCAATTTCCAGGGTTTTTTTTCCCCCTTCTTTCTCTCAAGGCATGTGTAAATGACACTATCCTCTGCAGGAAGGGATTTCTTAAAGGTAGACTTGTCATTTATCTTTGGAGATTAAGACACTTCACAGTAGTTATTTTTAATAGTAATATAGTCCACATGCATTTTGACGTGCCTTGGGTTTTTGTTTTTCCTAGCATTCCTTGGGGAATTTATATTTGAACTAGGGAGCTCAAAACCACTAGGCTTTTGAAATGCAGGTGGACATCTATTGATGAAAGTGTTATATAAGAGCTAGAATTTATTGTTTCCAGCACTACTGTAGTGCTGAGGTAAGTGAGAATCTGTGGCTTCCTTCCCCTCCCACTGTAGGAGTCAAAACTCATCCATTGGATAACTCCATTGACTTAATTTAGAATTACCGCATGGATAAGTTTAGCTCAGATATTAGTCATGGTTACACAACTTTAATTTGAGTTGCTTGAAAAACATAATTAACTCTCACAACACCCTACATGGTGTAAGGCAGGTAAGTATCACTAATATTATGGCAAACCTAATGTACTTTGGAAGACTGAAACACAGGTTTATTAACTTCCCACAGTCACACAGTGCATCTGTGGAAGGGTTAAGGTTTGTTTACACAGGGACATCCAAGAAAGTTAATCCAAATTAACTAAAGATATGCATTTGAAGTGGATTAGTTAAATGGCATTAAACCCCTGTGTGGACACCATTATTCAGAATTAAAGTGGATTTAGGCCTGGTCTACATAAGAAAATAAGGTAGGCTTAACTACATCCCCATGTGGACATCATTAGGTTGACAGAAGAATTCTTCCCTCAACCTAACTACTATCTCATGGGGAGATGGATTACTATGCAGACTGGAGAGCCTCTCCCATTGATGTAGGTAGCATCTACAGTGAAGACAGCAGCTGTAGAATTTCAAGTGTAGACAAGTCCTTAATTTGCTCTCGTTTAATTCACTTTGGAGGTTAATTAACTCAACCAAATTAAGATCACTTTCATTCTGAATATGGGCTGGTCTAAACTGGAAACATACATCAGCATAGCTATGTCTTTCAGGGGTGCAGAAAACTCTTACCCCCCAGTAAGAGCTAACCCCCAGCATAGATAATGCTAGGTCAACAATTCTGTCGACCCAGGTACCACCTCTTGGGGAGGTGGATTAACTACAATGACTGGGGAACCCATCCCGTCATTGTAGTGAATGTCTACACCGAAGCGCTACAGCCCCAGAGCTGCAGCTGTAGAGTTTTAAGTGTAGACATAGCCTAAAGTTGTTCACACAAGGGTTTAATGTGGTTTAACTAATCCACTGTAAATTCACATCTTTAGTTAATGTGGATCAATTTTCCTAGATTTCCCTGTGTAAATAAGCCTTCAGAAATAGATTCCCAAGAGCCCTGATGCCCATCCCCTTGTTTTGATCACTAGTTAACATATCTAATAAATTAATTACTGTTATATTTGCTTAACTTACTAGCTGGTTATTTTATCACTGTTGAATTCTTGTGAGAAAAATTTGCATCTTTTGTTGTAAGAACTTGGCAAATGAAATACTATTTGAAAGTACTGTTCAATGTTTGAGTCTTTTATCAGTTGTCTTATCTTTCTTTCTTTTGCATTTTACAAGCTATTACCAGTAGAGAGCAATTGAAATGGGAATTAATTCAGGGAGGGCCTCTGGTCTGTGTTATACCGGAGGTCAGATGAGATGATCACAGTAGTCCTTTCTGGCCTTATAATGTATGAATCTATTAAATAATCACAGTTACCTTTAGGTCTTGTAAGGCATAAATGATCATTTTTGGTAAATGCTATCATGTCTCCATGGGTTATGATGAAGCTGTGTGGAAAAAGGAAATTCTATTTAAATTTCAAAATATCATAATCTTCCATTAGTTTTATTTTGATTTGGAATTAATCCCCAAACGTGAAAATTATCTACAAAAGGGAAATCCCTGGTGCTCATGGCTCCAGTGCAGCCAACCAAGGAGGACTGCCTTGGAGCCACAAACCCTGGAAGCCCTTGACCCCCTGACTCCAGGGCAGTCCCCCATGCTGGCTACCCCAGAGCCAGAAACTCTGGACTCACCCATTCAAGGGTGGTCTGCCAGGCAGACAGCTAAGGAGCTGGGCAAGTGAGAAGACAGGAAACTGGACTGTCAGGTCTGCGATGTAGGCAGCCAGGCCCAGTTGTTAGAATAGGGCAGGGGGACAGGTCCCCATACTAGCCAGAGTTCAGAACCAGGAGGCCAGGAGCCATGTGTCAGACACCAGGAATCAGGCTGAATGAGGAAACGAAGAGTTCAAGACCAGAAGACAAAAGCAAGTAGTGGTGAGTGAGCAGTCAAAATCAGGAGCACAGCTGTACAAACAACTTCTTATTCCTCCCTCTGACTTAAGAAGTGGGAGTGTGCCAATTGTAAGCAGCAGTGTTCTACTTAACAGGGCCCAGAGGTGGAGCCTCCTACCTGATCTGGGTTTCCAGGAGTACTGGTCCTAGCTTATGCCCGTAAATTGTTTGGTGGAGGCTTGAAATGTGATGACCCCCACCCTCCCATAATTTTATGGACCTGAGTTTGAGACCCATTGGTCATTCAATAGACTGTTTTCTATTGGACCTTCACTGAAATCAAATCATCTCTATAAAACATTTCAATTTGAATGAATCTGCATTCCCTGACTGCAAAATGTTCCATCAAAGAATTTCCAACAGCTTGAATTATAAACCTATTATAGAAATTATAAACAAGAAGTTGGTTAAACTTGATAAGAATTTTGGCATTTGCACTAACATTAGCGATAATGAGACACACACACAAATCTACATTAAAAGAACATTATTAAGATTTCAAGGTAAAGTACTCAAAAGGTAGGAAATGTCGGAATTATGGTGGTGTGTGCAACCTTAATGTAGCTCTCTTGTGTGTATGCCTTATGATGCAGTCTTTAATTACATGATCACATAATATTTTTTTCCACAGGACCCTTGACCTCTTCAGTGCGCAGGATAGATGGTGCTCTCTTAATGAGTAGCTACTCAAAATTTTGTTTTCTCCTTATTGTTCCATGTGTGGCCCTGTGCCTTAATTATTGTTACTATTCAAACTGTGCTCCAAAACCAGAGTTATTAATTTCCATGTAGGATTTTTTTCTGTGATGCTCCTTAATATACTATACCTGCATGCTTCATAAACATGCTGCTCATACACCCCTGTGAGGTGAGGGGGTGGTATTATCCCCATTTTACCGATGGAGAGCTGAGACTCAGTGGGATTAAGAACAAATGTATCCACTAATTTGAATGCCCAATTTGAAACACATAGGAACTGATTTTTCAGAGTACTTAGCATCATATAGCACTTTATAACTTCAAAGCACAGATCTCATTGACTTCAGTTGCAGCTGTGAGTGCTCAGTAGTTCTGTAGATTAGTCCTCAGTGTCTCAAATTAGGTACCTAGAAAATGAGGAATATGGAATTAATGACCAGCTGTGAAAAGTTTAGTTTAAATGACTTATCCAGCCTATGTGGCAGATGGAGGGACTAAATCCAGTTGTACAAGCAGCATTTAACTCCCTTAACCAAAACACCACCCTTTCTTTTCCTGCAGTCCCCTGCCTCATCCACAGTACACTTTCCAAGTTCTACAACACATTAAGCAGAGGTCCTGCAAACAACAGTTGCTTATGCTACACAACTCTGACTCATTTCCAGAGCTGCTGTGCTCTGAATGAGGCTGTGGAAAAAGTAGTATACGATCATATATCATGAATGCCTACAGGGGGCCAGGTTAAGGCTGCACAGGCAACCTTAATTCTGGCATTCCCTACTTTTTAAGTGTTTGGCTTTACAACCTTAATGTTGTTTTATTTATTTTTATGTAATTTCCTATGTTTTTAAAAAAGTCCGCTGAAAAAACAAATGCCATGGCATCATATTGACACCCACATAGTTCATCAGCAGGGTTGGAACCTTTAGATAGACTGAACAGCTTTTGTCATATGAGCCAAAGAAGTAAATGACAGTGGTAGTAGGTTGTCATCCTGTGTCGGCCAGCACTAGAGGGTGATAGGACACTTTGTAAGCGGGCTTTACAGATATTTGGAAATGGTGAGACTCAGGGATCTTGAGTTCCATTCCATTGTCTGAGGGGAGTGTTCTCTAGTGGACACAGACTCTTCTACTCAATCCCTCCAAACTTGATCCCTTTTATCTTTTGTCCTCCAATCTCCTGTCTCTGTCTTCCATTCTCTGATTGCGGTTCACTGTCCCCAGTGCTCTTGCCTAGCCAGTCCCAGTTCCCCTACATCTGACTTTCTTGCTCCTTCAGCCTCCAGTTGCTTCCTGTGTTACCCATCCCTTCTCACTCTAGTGCCCAGCTCCTGGGATTTCTCATCCAGTCAGGCTCGGCACTGAGGTGAGGACACAATCTGTTTGTCTAGCCAGTCCCAGTCTCTCTCCCACACTCCCCATCAATTCCCAGTCTCCCCACACCACAGCCAGGCACCCAATCCCAATCGCATCCACCTCACCTTACTCTCAAACAGCCAGTAGCAGTATTTGCCCTTCCTTAGCTTTCAGTCCCAGTTTCCCTTCCCCCCCACAACTAGTGGCCAGTCCCTATCTCCTTACCCACACCTGCATTCTTCCAGTTTCAATCTACTCCCCGCATCCCCTCCACCAGTTCTGACTCTTGTCCCCACTGTATTTAAATCAGGCAGTTTTCTCCTGCACACTGCCTAAGCCCACCAGGGAGGTCACTGATTGCACAGGAGAGAGACAGGTTTCTTGCCCTCTGTTCCAGTGCCCAGCCTTGTCCTGGCCTGCAGCAGCCCAGACCTCTGCTCAGCACTGAGTTGATGAAATCTCTGAGATTTAAGCTGTGAAGCTGTAGCAAGTTTCTATTGAGCATGTGCAAACTATGGTTTTTAAAAGGTTTATCCCTTGACCAAATCTGGACAAATTTCGAGTTCTTGCTCCAAAGCATAGGAGTATTATAGCTTCTCACAGGAAAGGTCAACAAAAGCTTTTGCATGGGCAAAACAACATATTTTTTCCTTGCCTTTTTCTCAGTGACTGAACAACTCTAGGTTATTTTTCCCCCCAAAAAAATTTAGCCTGAGGCAGACCCTCAGCTTGGAAAATTTCAGACCAAGCAGTAAGTTTGGCAAAAGCTGTAAGTAGGCAGGGCAGAATTTGCTTTTTTTTTAATTTGGAAAGTAAATGTTAGTTAATACTGATACATATTTTAAAGCATTGTTTTCAATGTTTATCAATTTTAATTTTCATAGTATGAGAAATTATGGGGAGAGGTCAGACAATTATTTAATGACAGTAAACATTGAGATTCAAAAAGTTAAAGCATTATAACTATTAAAACACAAACTATCAATATCACAAGTCAAAATATAGAAAATAAATATCCATAAATCAAATGCTAAGAAGTTCTCAAAGAGCATTTTTTCTTATTTTGTCTAGCTGTAAATTTTATCACCACCAGTGGAAATATTTTTTTGTTAATTCGTGTGTGTATGGTGAAATAGATGTTTACTGGCATTTATCGATTAAAAATCTAATCCTTACAAGCCTAGTTATAAGTAACTGATAACATAGTCTTATAATGGGAAGTGTTGGGCAACCTTAATAATTGGCAGTCCTATGAGCTCTGCCTATAATATTAATACATTCATAAACAAAAACTTCATTTAAAAGGGATTGAGCCTCATTAAATAATTTATAAGCAAAAACTTCATTTAAAAGGGATTAAGCTTCATTAACTGTGACTATTCTCTCATGCAGACCCTTAAAAGCAAGGAAGTGTCAAGTTATGACGCATCTCTTAACCATACTCTAATATCCACACAGCAGGATTCCTGATGGCATTGGCAACAGATTCCACATTTTTACAAGGCGCTTCCTTCATCCTCCAACTAAGGAAACACATTACCCAGAACACTTTAGTCTCCTTAACAGTGTAGGGCAAAAACATAAACAAACC
Source organism: Natator depressus (assembly GCF_965152275.1). Taxonomy (NCBI): domain Eukaryota; kingdom Metazoa; phylum Chordata; order Testudines; family Cheloniidae; genus Natator; species Natator depressus. Next base: position 86,126,393 of record NC_134234.1, on the reverse strand, counting down.
TCAGCAGCATGAGCAAATATTCAGATATATGTGGAGAGGTTAAGTACATAGTGTGTTATGCATATGTGGAGAAAGCATTAGGTCATAATTAAGGTTTTCTGGTATATGGTGAAGGAGATTAATATATGTGGTATGTTTCTCTATCTGTTGGAGAGAAAAGTAAGTTTTTTTGTGTTTTTTTTTAATGAAGATTAAAAGGGCATGTCTTCAGCTGCTGTGAATTATCATTTTATACCAGCTGAGGATCTTGTCCCCAGAAGTCTGACACCATCATTACAAATGTGGTAGACATTAGGATATGGTAAAAAGAGGTGCCATAACTTGACAATTCATTGTGTTAGGAAAATGTAATGCTTCTCCAAGCAAAATTCTTTTAAAATAAAGTTTGTGGTTTTGGTTTTTTTTTAATTTTTTAATATTAGCAAGATTAATGATATTGTTCTCTCGTGACTTCAGTGGATTGTTCTCTCACAACTTCAGTGGAACTACTCATGTGGTTAAAGTTAACCATGTGCTTAAGAGTGCTCTGCTGGACTGGTTCCAGAGTGATCAGCATCAGTAAATAGTCTAGCATACTTCAGTTGTTTTAAATACAGCTAAAATAAAACTTCCTTTAAAAAGGAAAAAGGGGGAAATAAAGCAACATTTTCTTCTGATGTCAGTGGAGCAGATTCTCTCCTGTGACACAACTCCCCTCAGCCCATTACAGAGAGGGAGGAGTGGGCATGAGTGAGCCTATTCTAGCTTCCTAATCTTGAGGGCTATCCCCAGGCCTGATACCATTTAGAGCTGCTGCCAGGAAGTTCCAATTTATACTTCTGGCCTAGGGTTATTAGTGGACCCTATGCCAGTTGAGGATTGGTGTAAGAGTTTCAACATGTCCTTCCTTACCCCCAACATATATTCCCAGCCAGGAAAGGGAGAAGGGGCAAAGATGTATAGCCAAGCAGCAATACATGTGCCAGCAAAAAGTTGCCTTGTGCCAGAGGATTCTCTGCTAGTGAGTTGCAAATGGATTATGGTCCTTTTTATGCCATTTGAGTTCCTCAAAATATGACACAATATTTCCTGAGGTTAATTTCTACAAAAGTTAAACATTTTGTGTGCCCCAAGAGCTATCATTCTTCCACAAAACACAAAGTGGAGTGAGGTAGCTTTTTTGTTTTTTGTTTCAATTTCATCTCTCAGAATTTTGGGGGTCCATTTTTGCACTCTGTGTACAACTGTGTGTGTGTAAAACATGAAAGTTCTCTAAGCATTTCACTTTCTGTGCTTTCAAAAAGCTCTTGCTTTTAGCTCATCCTATGCAGAGAAAAACATATAAATTGTTAGAGATGTAATCTTAATCTATGGAAAAGAGGCATACATATGCCCTTATGCTAGTTACCTGTCTGGTAAAATGAGATTGCTTCCCAGTGGAACTACATGTATTTCTGCTAGTGATTAACAAGCACATAATGGTGTTCCTTAGTAATTTTTATTTAGATGTACTGCGCTAGTTTGACATTTTAAGATACCAATGTATGCAGGGGAAAGGCTCGAGAGTGCATATTCTTTTCATGTTATTAATGTTTATTCTAATCTTTAGAAAAAACATACAAAGGGCAGAATAATTATATCAAAACAGAACATGTTTTTTTCCTTAGGCTGGTGCCTGCAGTGCTGCTTATATTTGTCTTTTTTTTCTTAAAGAAAAAATCTGTTTTGCCGTTTCCCAGGCTTGATCAAAAGCTTTATTGCATTTCATTAAAATCTTAGTGAAATGAATATATTTCCATTAATTAGGCTGATGTATGATAATGACTGTTGCTTTATAAACCTTTCTGGATAGATTATTTTCCATAAGGTACCCATAGAGCAGCTTTAAAGGAATGAAAGACCCTATTTTATATACACGCAAAACACCTCATGAAACAATTTGGCAATTTTTAAAATTAAAAAATGAGGCAACCATGGTATTTTTTTTATTCCTAATTTGAGCTTTGTGTTTGCATGTCCAGCATTTACCCATACTAATGTAGAGACTTGGGTTTAGTTTATATTTTTATTTTTTGGCAGTATTAGGGGAATGGCTGCTAGAAATTATTTTAATACATGAAAAGGTGCTTTTTAAAATGATGGAATCAGAAATTATATATGCCTTTTGCCAACTGTAGCATCTTTCCTGATAGATCTTATCAGTTTGCCCTATTACTATTTTGATAAAAATCTAATATTTATTTGTTTATTTCAAAGAGCAACTTTTCCCAAGGCACTTTAGAGCTCCTTTATTGAATATCAAATTAATACAGTAAAATGTCTTACAAATAGCTTTCCATTAAAAGAAACAAAAAGAAGAGATGCATTTAAAATGCAAGTCCTGATCTCCTGTGAATTGCTGAGCTCTTTCTTGGAGATGCTAGGGGTCCTCGACTACCCTTGTCAGTAATTGGAGCTCTAAGTGCTCACCATCTCTCAGTATCATAACCTGACAATCTTACTTGACCTATTTGGCTGATATTTTCAAAGGAATTTTTGGGTCAACTCTCTTAAACTCCTTAAAAATGCACATCTCTGTTCCCAGCTGTCTCAGGTGAGCATCATATCAGAATAAGGGGTCTGGTCAGTGGGCCCAGTTGTGCTCCTGTTGAAGTCAATGGCAAAACTTATTGACTTCATTGGTGTAGGAGCATACCCAACAGGACTTTTCAAGTGGGAAAGCTGCAGTCACTTGAGTGAATTCCACAGCTACCTTTGTATGAACCAGAGGTATCCACTCATGGTGTGCTGTACAAAGAAATGTAGAATTTGTATCAAACAGTCTAATCAATAGATAGCAATTGGAAGTATTGACTGGGAGGAATAAAAATGGGTGCATGAAGAGTTCACTGGCCCTGGCCCCATCCCCTTCTCTCTGTCGCTTACTCTCCTCCACCCTCAGTCATTTTCATCAGGCTGGGGCAGGGGTGCAGGAAGGGGAAGACTCTGTGGTGGAGCTGAGGATTAGAGGTTTGGGCTTGGGGGGGGGGCGCTCTAAACTGGGGCCGAGGGGTTTGGAATGTGGGAAGGGGGGCAGGCTCCGCCTTGGGGTGTGGACTCTGAGGTAGGACTGGGGATGAGGGGTTTGGAGTGAAGGAGAAGGCTCAGGGCTGGGGGCCAGCGTGTTACCGCAGCTCCTGGGAAGTGGCCACCAGGTCCCTGCAGCCCCTAGACACATGGGTGGCACCAGGGAGGCTCCGTGCACTACCCTTGCGCCTGCAAGTGATGCACCCACAGCTCCTATTGGTCGTGATTCCCATCCAATGGGAGCTGCGGAGCTGGCTCTCAGGGCGGGGGGCAGCGCGCACATGTAGGAGCAGGATTTTATATTTGTACTATAAGAATTAATGTATGATTTGATCATCCTGCCAGCCACCATTTTTGAATAGCAGAAAGGAATGACCCTCTGGGACACTGGTAGAAACGCATCTGACAGACTGCTAGTGTCTGTACTGATGTTAAGGCAGGGACAGACGAGAACAATCCTTATGACTGATTATGGTCATCCTTTTGTTTTAGGATAAGTTATAATGTCTACTATGGTTTCCTATATGTATTATACATTGGGCACTCTAATTAAATATACATTTCTTTGTTTTAAGGTTTAGTAAGTAAGAGACAGGATCTTATATTGTATCTATGTTAAGGAGATTAGAGGAATGTTGAAGGCCCAGACCACAATGTGAACTGTTTTGTTTACAAGATTTAATAAGGTTTTATTTACAATGCCTTTCTTGCTCAGCATAAAAACTGTTGTATACCTTTGAAGGTCTCTGTAAAAGACTGTTTGTGTGAATGAGGAATGCATGCATCAGGAAAAGATAAGGTGTGAAGGCCATTGTTAAAGTCAGATGGTCAAAGAAGGAGGAGTGAAAAAACTTAACCATCAACCGCATCCATAAGTGAGGAACGGCAGACTGACGACCCTGAGGTGGAGGCTGACACCCTTAAAGACGAGACAACTGATTACATCAAACCCAGGACAGGATGACCCTCTCGGAGGTGTTTTGGAATGTTAACCTCAAAAGATAACACCAATTAAGGAGTAACCGGTCACAAACTGACACAGCAAAATCCATAGACTTCATCAGAGAAAAAAAGACTAAGGACAGGGTGCTTGGCCATGGGACTTTGGGTTCATTTTGCCACAACTCTAGGAGCATCGGATAGTGACCGACAGAGCCCGGCCCCCCTCTACGACCAATCTGGCTGGCCACTAGATTGATCCAGACTCTGGACTAGTAACTTTAAACATCAACTGGCAGGACTCTGTGTGTGTGTGTGTGTGTGTGTGTGTGTGTGTGACTGAAAAGCATATGCTAACTGCTGTATTCTCAATAAATGCGGCATATTGCCTTTTTCCCTGAAAAAGATCCCGTGAGCTTCTTATAAGCAAAACACAGAGCCTCCCTGGTCACCAATGCATCTAGGGGCTACAAGGATCTGGCGGCTGCTTCCGGGAGCCATGTGGAGGTAGGGCAGGCAGGGAGTGTGCCTTAGCCCTGGGCCCGCACTGCACCATCGACTGGACTATTAACGGACAAGTTGGCGATGCCAGCTGCAGCCTCCAGGGTGTCTTTTTGACCGGATGTTTCGCTCAAAAACTGGTAACCCTAGTACAGGAGAGCAGAGTAAATACCTTATCAAGGTCCTTTCAGGTCTGTGTTTCCATGACTTTTCATGGGAAAACTGAAATATGTTGTGGTTTCTTTTTTGTTCTTCCCAATGAAATCTTTGTGGAAAGCAGACACTTTCAGCTAAATTTTTTGATTAGTCAAAAGCACAATTTTCAGTCAAAAAGTTTCAACAGAAAAATTTCAACCAGCCCTACTTTATTAGGCATAATCTGGGACACCTGAGAGAAAACATAATTCCTTTTCAAAACTTGGAGTAGAGTGGAGACAACTCCCTTTACAGAGAGAAGTATATACAGGTTGCTTGGTGACAGCATGCTGGCTAAAGTAGCACAGGTGCCATACTAAGAAGAGTTATATAAGCAGTCTTCTGCAATTGAGCAAACTATACCATTGCAGTTAGAAATCGGTTTACCATACGCAATCCTCTGCCATCAGACACAGACTCCACCCCTCTTCTGCTTGATTTAGTGCAGGGACTTGAAGTTGGGTTTCCTATAGGAGAGGGGAGCACCCTAAGCCCTCAGCTCCTGGATATTCTGGGTTGGGTGTTCCTCAATCCCTCTTGTTGAAACTTTTCCACTTAATATAAACAATTAAACACTTGATGGTGACTAGGTGTTCCAGCACCGATAACAGCATATGTGAAATTATATTGCTGGCATTTATCATTCAATAAGCCATTAATTCCAAGCCAAGATTTAGAGACACCTTGTACTACTACATTAAGCATTACGTATCGCCCCCTCTCCACCTGGTTACCTCCTTTAATGCCAATCCGCTTACAGGTTTTGATGGACAGGTCTGGGTTTTTTTGGATCCCGCCACCCACTCAGTGCGGTGTATCTTCTTTCTTTTTTTTTCTATGAAATTATTTGGTGGTGCCTTCACCCCCCTCGCTCCTTCCTGGCAGTGTCATCAGGGCAGCTTGGGCGGAAAATTCTAACTACAGAGTAATCTTGCCAGCTAGTTGGAGACTTCCAAGAAATAACACAAACACATGAAAATATATTTAACACAATTATATTAAACAGGAGACAAATACAACATAAAAGGGTAAAACGCTATTTTTAGGGTCACCAGTGCCCACACTGCAAATACCTGTGACTTGATGTAGCAAATGTAAAATGAGTGTCCCGTTGGTATGCGTACTTTGCTGGGACCCTTGATGACATATAACCATGACATTCTTCTCTGCAGTGGCTTGGCAGGGTGGCTGACTGGGTTCAGTACAGCCCAAAGAACTCACAAGTGGGAGAAGGTGGTAAATCCCTCCACAGATGTAATATGCAGCAGATTATAAAATCCTCACACCCTTACTCCCTGGCTTGAGGACACAGTTCAGGGAGTAGGGGGTCCCCAAAACAAATTCCCTGACTGACTGACTAAAAGATGGTGCACTCACATACTCCATGAATGATCCTCAGGTTCAGAGATGACTCTGGACTCCTCAGTCGCTGCAGAGGGGCTGCTCTCTGCTGGCAGGGATCCTCCTCAGGCAGGAATCAGGCTGCGTCAGTCCCAGGATTTCCCCTCACCACAAAGGGGTGCAGAGCTCAAGGTGTAGGTGTAGGTTTCCCTCGCTGGCTCCAGACTGACTGCAAAATGGCTTGTCTCTGGGAGGCCTCTCACTTCCTATTGGTTGCTGGGCGGACTCTGAGTCTGCCTTGGCTCCCTCTCCCTACTAGGGACAGTGTGCCTCTCCCTGAGCTGCTGGCAGACAAAGTCCCAGGAATCTATGTAATCTCCTCGAGGGTTACAATTACAAGTTGTCTCAAACGATCTCAACAGGAGCCTCTGAACGAAAGCAACTTTAAAATTACTCTGAGACAAAAATCATTAAAAACAGCTGTTAAATGGCTCTTGTAGAGTAATATGTGTGGATTTGAAAGTAACGATAACATTTTTATGGCTGATTTAGAACAACGCTTCCTCAGCTCTCGTCCCCTAACGCCCCTACTTTACTTGCGCTATATTGATGACATCTTCATCATCTGGACCCATGGAAAAGAAGCCCTTGAGGAATTCCACCATGATTTCAACAATTTCCATCCCACCATCAACCTCAGCCTGGTCCAGTCCACACAAGAGATCCACTTCCTGGACACTACAGTGCTAATAAACGATGGTCACATCAACACCACCCTATACCGGAAACCTACTGACCGCTATTCCTACCTACATGCCTCCAGCTTTCACCCTGACCACACCACACGATCCATCGTCTACAGCCAAGCTCTGCGATACAACCGCATTTGCTCCAACCCCTCAGACAGAGACAAACACCTACAAGATCTCTATCAAGCATTCTTACAACTACAATACCCACCTGCGGAAGTGAAGAAACAGATTGATAGAGCCAGAAGAGTTCCCAGAAGTCACCTACTACAGGACAGGCCTAACAAAGAAAATAACAGAACGCCACTAGCCGTCACCTTCAGCCCCCAACTAAAACCCCTCCAACGCATTATTAAGGCTCTACAACCTATCCTGAAGGATGACCCAACACTCTCGCAAATCTTGGGTGAAAGGCCAGTCCTTGCCTACAGACAGCCCCCCAACCTGAAGCGAATACTCACCAACAACTACATACCACACAACAGAACCACTAACCCAGGAACCTATCCTTGCAACAAAGCCCGTTGCCAACTGTGCCCACATATCTATTCAGGGAACACCATCACAGGGCCTAACAACATCAGCCACACTATCAGAGGCTCGTTCACCTGCACATCCACCAATGTGATATATGCCATCATGTGCCAGCAATGCCCCTCTGCCATGTACATTGGTCAAACTGGACAGTCTCTACGTAAAAGAATAAATGGACACAAATCAGATGTTAAGAATTATAACATTCATAAACCAGTCGGAGAACACTTCAATCTCTCTGGTCACGCAATCACAGACATGAGGGTCGCTATCTTAAAGCAAAAAAACTTCAAATCCAGACTCCAGCGAGAAACTGCTGAATTGGAATTCATTTGCAAATTGGATACTATTAATTTGGGCTTGAATAGAGACTGGGAGTGGCTAAGTCATTATGCAAGGTAGCCTAACCCCCCCCCCCAAGACATTCTGGTTAAACTTGGATTATTGCTGTGCACATTGTAAGATGAGCTATTGCCAGCAGGAGAGTGAGTTTGTGTGTGTGGTTTTTGGAGGGGTGTGTGTGTGTGTGGGGGGGGTGGCGGTGGTGAGAAAACCTGGATTAGTGCTGGAAATGACCCACCTTGATTATCATGCGCATTATAAAGAGAGGTTTCAAAGAGGGATGGGCTATTACCAGCAGGAGAGTGAGTTTGTATGTGTGTCTGTGGGGGGGGCGGGGGGAAGGGTGAGAAAACCTGGATTTGTGCTGGAAATGGCCCTCCCTTGATGATCACTTTAGATAAGCTGTTACGAGCAGGACAGTGGGGTGGGAGGAAGTTTTGTTTCATGTGTGTATATAATGTCTTCTGCAGTTTCCACAATATACTATGCATCCGATGAAGTGAGCTGTAGCTCACGAAAGCTCATGCTCAAATAAACTGGTTAGTCTCTAAGGTGCCACAAGTACTCCTTTTCTTTTTTCTTTTTACGAATACAGACTAACACGGCTGTTACTCTGAAACCTGATATTACTTTTAATACTTTGCATTAATTTTGTCATTGTTTTAATTATGTTGTGTGTGTGTGTCTATCACAAACTTTAATTTTAATTGTTCCTAAAAGTGATTGATTCAAGCGCCACGTCATCAAAAACTTTCACTTAAGTTCTAAAGCGGTACTTGAATTCTTAGAACTTTGTTCTGTAGAAGCTTTTACACGCTTGAACTTATATACTTGAAAGAAAAAAAAAACCAATAACTTTACTCTGATTCTTTTTGTCTCTCAGCAGCTCTGATAATATGGCTAGTTCTGACAACTCTGGGACACTTGGGAATAATGAGTTGAAATTACATTTAGAAAGCTCAATTCTGTACAACAAGCTCCCATGACTTTCATAAACAGCCTAGGAAACCACTACAGACTTACACATTATCTAGTTAAAGGGGTATGCATGCCTGGAATGACTAGCCTTTCACATTTTCTTCCTGTTAGAAATCTAATGTAGCATATGAGATTAAAATATGTCACACATCTTATTATGACTGTTTTGCCTGTGGGAGACTAAAGTAATTACATGCTTTTTTGTTGTTGTTAAACTTATCAAGTAAGTAGGAATGAAAGAGGTTTTTTTTTTAGCTCAAAAAGTTGTCTTCCAAATCTAGAAGGTAGTTTTTAAGCACTCACATGTATTTATTTCTCCTATAGCTTTTCTCTAACAGAGATTAGAAACAACATCAGAAAAAAATATTCACTGATTATTAGATACCAAATAAAGAACGGATCAATGGCTAGGGCGGGTAGCCCAAGACTCAGGAGACCTGAGTTTAGTTTCTTGCTATGCCACAGGCTTTCAATTTGTTTGCTACCCAACATCATAGTATCTCAGCAATTCCCGAATAAACTAGACTGGGAGAGTGAAGTCCTTGCTTTCTGCTCTTCTCCCTTCCATGGTTATAGGAAGCACTGTTTTAGATATAAATACAATTCTTTTTTTCTATGGAAGGGTGTCTGTATGAATTCCCCCCCCTTATTTTAACTTTAAAATGTTTGTATAATTCTATTTAATTTTATTTATTGTGCATTATTTTTTATTCCTTTCAGTTATAGTGACCAAACTTGCTCTGAAAAAGAGGGCCTTTCAGAGTACAGTACATGTGGTCAAATTCTGAATTAGTCTCATTCCTAGAAACTCATTCCACAGCTGACCTGCCTGGGCTGAGAATGCTTTACCTCTGGCTCTCATACACTTCATCATGGGTTTTGTGAGCTGCATTGTCCCAGCGGAGCATACCTGTGTTTGTGGGCTGAAAAAAATCTGGTCACTGATTTGCTGATAACTTTAAATATCAGGACCAAATGCTGGAACTGGGAGTAGATGTGGACTGGGACCCTGTGGAAAGAGCAATGCTAGATACTAGCTTCATGATGGCTGTTCAAGATGGAGCTGCTCCACAGCAACCCTGTGTGGGAATGCTGTGCTGCAGACGCCCCTGCTTTAATCCATGCTGCCTGCTCAAAGCAAGTTGGCCTGTGCCTTAAGCTCAGCATTATTCTCTAAACAATTAACTAAGGATAACAAAACTCGGGATCTGTCTGTCTGTGCCTTTAAAGGCACAATCTTCAAAGGTAAGTTGCAATACTTGAGGGCAAGACCCTCACCTGGCTTTGGGATTCTGGGCTAGCACTGAGGAGAAGAGCTGGATCTGCAGCATCCTGGTCTCACGTAGCACTGGCCCTGAGAAGCAACCACACGTTCATAACTGGCCTGTGGCTCCCTTTTGGTCAGTCTCTTTCTGGTCCGTCTAGGCCTCTGAAGGTCTAAGTCTTGGTGGTAGTCTGGCCTGAGTGATATTTCCTTGAGCACAGGGGTGTCAGAGCACCAATTTATCCACTAGGGAACAGAGAAGGCCTTACAGACCCTGTCATAATGGTGCATTCCATGGAAGAGGCAGATTAGCTGCATTCTGTACTGACTGGAGCCTTAGTATTTTTCCTGCTTTTTACTGGTGCTGTAATCCAGTGAGTTGGAATGATCAGCATAGGAAAGTGGCTGAGGAAGCAAATGCTGGGTTGCTATTTTGGTAAATGGGGGACAGATTAGGGGAATAGTTTGAATATGGGATTGCTAGAGGGTTGGCAGAAACTCATCATTGCTAAATTATGTATTACAGGAAGATGCCTGTGTGATACATTGGCACTATAACTCTAGTAACTATAATACAGCTGTAATGCAGTTCTACAAACTCTAATGGACAAAAACCACAAAATACTATTTTGTGCTTAATAGGGCACACTTTTGCCAGATGAAAAGATTTTAAAAGGTCCTGGTCAAAGAGGATTTGCAAACTATAAAGTCTAACTAAGAACAAAAGCACTGCGTAGTATATAACACAGAGGCCTTCACAAATTGAGTTAGTAGGAAGCCCCACAAGCTGTTCATCACATAATATGTGATAGAATCAGGAGACACAAAAACAGGTCATGGCTAGAGACATCTAAGGATAACCTCCTGACCCTTATTCAAGGAACAGAATGGAGAATAATTAAGTTTGGAAGGGAATCAACTTACTTTTGGAGACCCTTATATTATAGATATGGATAGTTGGATGTTGGATTGGATCATTTCAAGTTTAATGGACTCTGATGGTGGTTAAGTCTCTTAATATAGGCATTTAGGTGACTAATCCTGCAATTTTGCAAAGGTTTACAGAGACCAGAATAGGACTTTTAATTAAAAAAAAGTGTTGATAAGTGGTTTACATTTATGAAGAGAAATTTAAAAATAAATACCCACAAACTTAAAATAATTTCTAATTGTTACTTGTTGGCACATCAACAATATTCTATCCACACCTCTTGGTGTGTAATATAGGTAGGGCAAGATTATAATACAGATGCAAAATATCACAAACAGGCCTTTAATGTACTCCGACAGCATCCTCATTGGTGACAAGTGTAAGTTTACAGATATCACGAGACCATATGAAATAAGGACCATAATGAATATCATTTGCAAATGTTGAGGTGTTCTTGAATGACATGGAATTAAAGGGACCCCATCTGAAACAAATCCAGACATAGTCTCTATTGAGAAAGCTCTTATATTTCTCTCTGGCTTTTAGTCTAACACCATCTGTGGTGCTTAGTGTTACAACACAGGATCTTCCTCAGTCATGGTCCAGAAAAAAAAGCCAAGAAATGGACTGTAATCTATACTTCCACTACCACTCTCTCAGTCATAAAGCATATGTTCTTTTCATTAAGGTAATACTGATCACCTACAGAGATTAAGAGAGAGTTTCCCCCCGGGGTTAGATGCAAATTGAGCCTTTGTATCCTTTGAGGCATGATGAATTGACCACTGCAAATGGCAGAATACTGGAATTCTGAACCAGATGGGACTAATGGTCTGTATTAGTATTAAAATTCTGTATAATGCAGATGCTTAACTTCAGAATAGTCAAATTGTTAAAATAAAGCTATAGAAAAGAAAAGTTTCAGGTCATTAGTACATTAAGAAAAAAATGTGTTTCAATTCATGGAAAAGCTTTTAACCTGTCGCAAACACTTTTTTTTTTTGACTAATGTAAGCAGTCAGTCTAAGTCTATCAGTTCCACAATAAGAGTAACTAAACAACCCTCAGTATAAGATTGTAATCAAGACAGAGCTTTGACGATTGCAATGCATTTGCTACAATCCAGTGTTCAGAATAGTTAGTGATAGCACTTCATCCATTTGAATAGTGAGTTGAAAAGGAGTATTTGCATATATTTATGAACCCTATACCAGATCTATGGAAATACTCATATTCCTTCCACTATTTCAAGTACACAGAAACAGTACAATATTTCATACCTAAGAAATATCATGAAAACTTCAATTGAGTAGTTTTAGAAAAGAATAATTTCTATTTAACATACTGTTAATAGTGCATGATATTTATATCTCAACTAAATTGTACAAGTAGCCAATAGAAAATGGAACTCCAATTAAATAAAGGAAAGACAAACAGAACTATAAGTCAACCAGACTCTAAAACTAACCAGGAAATAAATGAAAAGGCATACAAAATAACCACCCCATCAAAAACATTCATAGATAAACTAACAAATAAAAGAACCCCATAATAAAATGTTCTACAAATGCAAACTACAAATATATGCAATTTTTATATTTTACGTTAACAGAAGAATAAAACTCATCATGTTGTTATTCTTTTGTCATGCATAAACAGTTTAAACTGTTACTGGTTCACAGAATTATTATTCTGTGTTTATGCCTTCTGCCATTGTATATTCCAACATGCTAGTCTCCATCTAATTATTTAAACTGAAGCTGTTAATGGAAAGCTGTTGGCTCACAGACTAAACAAAAGTGCCAAGTACCAGTCCAAAACTGCAGCTAACAAGCAATAGTTTTATAAACCAAACAACTCCAGTTAATATGTGTTTTGTTAAAACTTTTCTTACCATAATGCAAATTAACATCAATAGGCAATAAGCTCTCAGAGCCAGATCCTGAGATGGTGTAAATCAATACAGTTGCACTAAAATCAGTGGCACAACAACAATTTACACAAGCTGAAGATCTGGCCTCAAATATTAGAAAACCATTGTTCTCCTAATAAATGACATTAAATAAAATCTTTGATTTCTCCTAGTTTTCAACATAGTGAAAGGCTGGTTCTCAGTACTAAGATTGCATAACAAATTCAATAGAAATATTGTACTTTTGTGGGATTTTAGTGAAATTAAGACTCTTGTGTGAAATCTCATTGAGATTTCAAGAGAGTGAGGGTTTCATCCATCCAGTTCTCCTTTTCTGAGTGCCAATTCAGCAAGCTGATTAATCATATATATATATATATATATATCTAAGCGCATGCATGCTCTAATTGCTTATTTTCTATTAGAATTATTCAAGGGGTGATGTCCACAAAGAATATTATTTAGGTTACCTTTGTCCACTATTCCCACATTCCCACCCCTTCTGTTTGTCCTTTATCTATTGTCAAGTGCTATCAAATATTGTCTATATTCAGCATGACTATTCATACGTGTAAGGATTATTTGAACTTTCCACTTACCAGCAACTTTTTCAGGGCAGAAACTGTGTCTTTTAATTTTTTGTACAAAGCACTTAGCAACTAAATTGTGCTATATAAATAAATAAATAGTTATGGATCTAAGCACAGCTTCTGTGCCAAGCATCATAGACCTAGATAGATATAGATATGTTACCGGGCCAGCGGGAGATCAGAAGCAGAACTGCCTATATTATGTACTTGCAAGTTCTCTTTTTTTATCATCAACTATGAAGGAGTTTTACTTGAGTAAGGACTACAGGACAGGGCAACAAATCGGTATATTTGTAGTGTATGAAATAACATTCATATATATAATGGCTGTCAGAACTACTGATTTCAAAATAAAAAATAAAATTTAGAATCATAGTCAAAAGAACTGATGATGTGCCCTTTTCTGTTCTTACCATCATATTTGTCCTGTGCCTAAGACAGCTAAACTGCAAGTCTAAGACTAATTTATGAAAGATAGGTGCATGCTCTCCAGTGTTCCCTCTAATTTTTCCCACCCATGTGCGGAATGAATTTTGCCATGTGCACCAATATGGAGGTGGTGTGTGACACATCAACTTCATATTGGTGCACAAAACAAAATTAATGTGGTAGGGGTGGGTCTGAGGGGTTTGGTGTGTGTGAGGGGGCTCAGGGATGGGGCCGTGGATGAGGAGCTCAGGGCTGGGACAGAGGGTTGGGAGCAGGGGGTGAGGGCTCCAGCTGGGGTGCAGGCTCTGGAATGGGGCCAGGGATGAGGGATTTGGGGTGCAGGAGGGTGCTCCGGGGCTAAAGCGGGGAGAGAGGACTCTATCCAGCTCTCTCTCTCCCTGCAGCAGCACCTGGGCCAGGGAGGGGGGGCGGCCCTCCCCACTGTTGGAGCTCTGTGGCTGGTGCTACAGAATAGTCACTCCTCTCCTGGCCCCAGCAAGTCCGGGCTGGGAGAGGGCCTCCTTGGCTGCAGCTGGGTCCAGGCCACTCCGGCCGCGCCGCCCTGGCCGCGCTGTCCTGGCAGGTCCAGGCCACAGGCTGAGTTGGGGCCAGGGTCCCCATGTCAGATTGGGGACTGGTTTAGGTGGGGCTGAAGGGTGGGCGCCTCTCCTCTGGCTGGCCCCTGGCTGCGGCAGGTCCCCAGGCGGGTTCCCTGTGCACCTATGTGGTGCTAAATAGGTTGCCACATGCCGCACAGCTTACAGGGAACTTAGATGCTCTCCTATTTTAACCTATTTTATGATTTGTATTTTGATTAGTTAGCCTTTCCTCTTTTCCCTCAAAGGTCTCTGAGGCTGTAAACAGGAAAAAAAATGGAGAAGATCAACAAATCAAATACTTTAGTGCCAGAATTGTCAATTATGATACTGTTAAGCTTTCAGAGGGAGAATTTCTGTGAAGGATCAAGGTCTCAAATGTGATCCCCAGGCAGCCACCACCTGGAAGCTTGCTGGTATCAGCATGGAGTGTGGGCAGGTGGACCCTAGAAGACTAGAGGCACCACCCAGAAAACGCCCAATTGGAGGAGACCTCCAGCCTCTTCCATTGGCTCAGGTTCACTATTTATGCCAGAAGGAGGCAAAAGAAGGTGTCTGAGCAATGAGATGAATCTCCAGCAGGCTGCTACATCAACCCTTCCTTCTCGCTTGACTCCTAAGCCCTGCCTTATTCCTGATTCCTGCTTTCTGGTGCTGTTCCTGGTTCCTGCCATCCTGCCTTGTTTCAGATCCCTGCTTCTACACCCCACCCCTGGCTGCTGATTCCAACTCTAACCATTGGCTTGATTCCTGACTGGCTCTGGCTCTAAACAAAACACTTTCTCCCTCTTTGACCACTGGTTCCTGGCTCCTGACCACCACTTCTCTGACCACTAGTTCTGACTGATTATGTCACAGTCTACAACTATTTACTCAGACCACCAACCTCTCTGAGTGGGGTCCAGCCAGGTATGGACCCAGTGAAGTTCCCCTATTCCACTGACTGCTGGTGTTCCATGAGCAGGTAATACAGTTCCAGACAGACAATCAAGCCATGCAAGTTCAGATTGCATAACTAGTTCCTGAGAATCAGGCACTGCACAGACACATCCATCAATGTTGTGAAAAGAACAATGTGTTTCTGGGCCTGATCGGATGCATCATCTCCTGAGCCAGAACCTTTTGTGCTCCTACCAGAGAACTTCACAAAGGATCATTCCAAATTTTGAGACTTCATGAACCAGTGCCGCCTCTTGTTCTTGCTTTGCCCTCAAAGATACTTGTCCGACAAAGTCAACATAAACCTGGTAGTCAACCTACTGACTGGGGAGGCATTGGACAGGGCCTGCCCCCTGCTGCAGTCCAGGAGTCCAGTGTTCTCTAGCCGGGATGCTTTCCAGCAGGCAATATGAGCCATCTTTGGTGACCCCCAACCATGCTCACTCTGCAGAAGCCACCTTGCACAAACTCTGACAAGAAAGCTAATTCCTATGTGGCACACATCTGCAATCTCATATCAGACTTGGAGTGGAATGAGGCAGCCCAGCTGTTTTAGTTCTGATGGGTCCTGTCGGGTGAGATCAAGGATGAGTGGGCTAGAGTTGAGATCCTGGTGGATCTGGGGCCTTTATTGTTCTTGTCATCCAGATCGACAATTGGCTGAGTGACTGGTGGGAAGAAAGAAGATGGGTGGCATGGGAGCTGTGCTCTACGCCATCGGGTCCCTCTCTGCAAGTTGAGCCTATGCAGATCGATCTAGCCCATTAGCCATTCACCCCCAAGGAAAGGGAGTGTCAGTGATGTTTTAACCTGTGTTTCTATTGCAGCAAACTGGCTCATGCTATCTCTGATTGCCCCGTGAGTAACCCAGACTAAAGAGACCTGGGAAAATGAGCCAGCCCAAGCCTGGTAAATGGGCCTGGCCTGAGCACTTTGACAAAATGTCCCCCTGAGACTCAAGTCATGTCCTATCTGGAATTCATGCTGAATGCCGTCAACCAACACTGCCTTTGAAAATACCAGTTGAACTATATGTCCCAGAATGCTCTGTTCCAATCCCTCCTTAGGAGGCTCTCATTGACTTGGGTGCAGCAGACATTTTATCAACCTGGATACAACCCAGACCCTGCAGATTCTCCTGACGCCTGGTTCTCCTGTTTTGTACCTGGTAGAGACAATTGACAGATCCCACCTATCCTCCAGGCTGGTGGCCACAAAGACTGTGCCCCTGGAGGTTACAATCCAAGGGCACCGAGAGACACTGAAATTCAGTGCCATTTACTCTCTGCATTTTCCCCTGATCCTGGGTATTAGCTGGCCCTCCAAATGCTCTCATTCAATGGCATGAACTATAGGTCAGCTTTTCTTTAGAATACTGCCGGGATCACTGCATGACCCCATCAAGTTGAAAGCAATCAGTAGATGGTTGCAAGCTGAGGTAGCTGGTCCGACAGACTCATCTGCTGATCCCAAGCCTCAACTTTTACCCAAGTACAATGACTTTAACGATGTACAAATACAGATATTCTCCCCTGGCATAGGGATTATGACTACCCAGTTGAACCACAGCCAGGAGTGAAAATTTTATTTGGTCATGTTTATGCCATGTCTGAACCTGAATTGGCTGCCATGAACACCTACCTGCAGTGCTTTATTCACAAGTCCACCTTGCCCGCTGGAGTGCTGGTCCTTTTTATTTAAAAAGAAAGATGACAGTTTCTGGCTTTGTATGGAATACTGAACACAGAATGAGGTCACCATTAGGAACCTGTATCCCTGCATCTAATTCCTGAACTATTGGACTGGGAGAGCGGGGGCTCTGCCTGCATCTACACAAAATTGGACCTCTCAGGGTCCAATATATTCTAATATGTATTCGAGCTGAGGATGACTGGAAGATAGCCTTTCAAACCTGCTATGGACATTTTGAATACCTCGCGATGCCTTTGGTTTAACCTGCCATATTTCAACATGTTATTAATCACATGTTCTGGGGTATTTTGTAAGAGTTCATGGATGACATATTTATTTTTCAGATAGTGGTAAGAAATGTTCTATGTATGTCTGTTCTGTCCTTGGAAGGCTAGACCAACATGGCCTCTATGCTAAGCTGCAGAAGAGTGGTTTTGGTCAGCCTCCATAGAATTCTTAGGATTCATCCTATCCCATGAGAGTGTCAAGGTCGACCCTGGCAAGATGAAGGTGGTCCTCAAGTGGGCAGCTCCACTGAACAGTCCAGAAATAGAGCACTTCCTGGGATTCACAAATTTCTGTTGGCTATTTGTTCTGAGGTTCTCAGAGAGCATCACCCTCTAGCACTGCCCTCGTCCACAAAACTCCCAAGTTCCTCTGGTCTCTTGGAGCCCTACAGGCCTGTGAGTGAGTCAAACTTGCATTTACCTCCCTCTCCCATTCTGGCTCACCCAGACACCACACAAGCCTTCTTCATCAAAGCCAGTTCTTCTAATGTGGCAATCAAAGCAGTACTTTCCCAGAAACACAGCCCCCAGAAACTATTACATCTGTGTGCCTTTTACTCCAGGAAACTCACACCCACAGAACAAAACTCAAAGATCCTGGATAAAGAACTCCTGGAGATCAAAACTGCCTCTGAAGAATGACATCACTATCTGGAAAGGGCCTGATACCCTGTCTGAGTATACACAAATCATAAGAATTTAGAATATTTGTGTAAGGTCAAAGCCCTCAACCAGCACCAGCTCAGGTGAGCCATGCTTTTTTTTCTTGTTACAGCTTTGTAATCATCCAGGAACCAAAAATAGAAAACCCAATGCTCTCTCCCAGAAGGGAGAACTCTATGCTGATGTGATGAGCTCGAACTCCAAAACATCAAATATTTTAAACCTCATAACTTCCTGGGTGCATCCCCCTGCCAAGACCTTCTTGCCCAGATACAATCAACCTCAACTCTGAGGATCCCATCTGATGAGCAGGAAGCCATAAATAGGGAACCCTATGACATCTGAGATGGGATAACCTATGTGAAAGGGCACATATATGTTCCTCCTAGATCTCCAAGAATTTCAGCTCTGCAAGTATGTCACAATACACCCCTGACAAAATGTTTTGGCAAATTCAAAAAACAGTGCCTAATTTCTTGTCTGTTTTGGTGGCCTTTCCTGCAAGAAACAGAACAGGCCTATGTTGCATCTTGTAATGTATGTGCCCACTCCAAGACATTGCACAACAAACCACTTGGCCTCTTGCAACCTCTGGAGACTCCATCTAACCCGTGGGCAGTTATTGTCCTAGATTTCTTAGTAGAGTTACCCAAGTCCAACAATTTCATGACCATCCTGACTATGGTTGACCATCTCACCATAATGGCCTAATTCATCACCTGCATTGGACTGCCCTCCTCCCATGAAACTGTCTGGCTCTGGGTGGATCAGGTTCCCTGCCTCCACAGCCTCCCACAGTGCATCATCTATGATTTGCAATCACAAATTATCTCCTGCTTATCCGGCTTCACACAAATTATCTGGTGTGAAGTCCTCTGGATGTTGGACATTCACTTCTGTCTCTCCTCTATCTATCACTTACAGACAAATGGTCAAGCAGAGAAAACAAACAAAATTTTGGAATAGTACCTACGTGCTATATAAACTACCACCAGGATGACTCGTCCTCACTAATACCCCACATTGAATTCATGTACAGTAACATGGAACAAGGGCACCACCCCCTTTTTTAAACTATGGGTTCCACCCTCGATTTTACCCAGAACTACTCCCGTCCATCTCCAACCTAGCAGCCTTAGACTGGGTGCAACAGATCCATTGGACCCACCTGAAAACCCACCTAGAGGAGGCCAAGTGAAGCTACAAATAATGTCCAGACTGAGGTCAGGAAGAGGGACCACTTTTTCTGTAGATCAGATGGTATGGCTTTCAACCAAGCATCTTCAGACAGACCAGTCCTCTCATCAACCTTTATGGGAGATGCTGTGTGGCCAGAGATCCCAACTCACAGAAGATAATGAGAGCATTAAGCATTCTTATGAGACAGGATGCTACCATTTTTAATCTAAGTATTTTGGTTTTCAGCTGAAATACTTCAGTTTTTGGTATTTTGCCAAGCAGCTAAAATTTTCAGTGGAAAATTTTGACAAAAATAAACAAACAAAAATTTGTTGTTGAAATTTTCATGAAGGGTAGGGAAGGAACAGCTTTATTATTAATTTTACTCCACATAGAGAACTGAGCATTTATTACAACTCTTTGTGTTCTATTTCTTGACAGTTTGTAATCTCTCTCACCCACTGGCCACATAGTTTTCTTATTACCTTTATATGAGGGGTTTTACAAAAGGTTTTCTGAGTGTCCAACTAAATTGTATATACTGGTTTTCCATTATCTACTACTTTGTTGGCTCCCCTAAAGGCTTGTAATACTGTAGGTGTGAGATTTTGCTTTTCAGAGACATACACGTTCTTTTTCTTCTCTATTTCTGGAACAGATGGTTACAAAGACATTTATGATACATACACTTGAGATTTGGCAGATATTTGTTGGGGGGAAAATCAACATTTTCCATTCCTGCTTTCCTCAATACAGAGTAACCCATTATTCCTTTCCTCCCCCTTGGCTATGTAGAGAATATATCAAAATAATTGGGCAAAGGCAAGCATCCAGAGAGTAGGCCAGCTGGTACAACAAGGAGCACGAAGGTTTATAGATCAAATAAAAAAGCAGCATGTACTAAACTCCCCTTATTAGCCCCCTCGTACCACTTCCAGTGAAAACATTCTCATAACTCAGGGGAAAAAATGATAATGGGGCTTCTCATTATTGGAAAATACCCCATTGAGCAGAATTAGTGGGAAAAGGTTTCCCTCCATTTTAGTGACACTGGAAAGGGACACTGGAGTCCTAAAATTCAGGAAATAGTAACCTCATCTGGTCAATAAGAGAATCTTACTTTGCATATCACATCTTAATACACAATATCAAATATTATATAGATGGCACATTACATCTTAGACTATATAAATAAGTCATGGTGATTCTCCTATCTGGCTGAGTAAATCTGAGAACAGTCCTTCTCAGCACCTCAGCAATTTCCTCAGTGCCATCTACCATGTGAAGTAACCTTCACATGGTGCTTCTGTTAAGTGCTGATGTTTTTTGTGCTCTGTGTTTTGGGCAAATCCACCAACATGTCAACATCATCAGTTGGCCATTGGACCAAAAAAAGAACAGTTGGGACAGTCCTTCGAATATACCAACTTAATGTAGAAGGGATGTCCAGGGAAAAAGTGGATTACCTCTTGAGGACCCTCAAAGACCATCACATTGACACTGTGGCTCTCCAAGAAACACACAGGAAAGAAGAAGATAAAGCTTCCAGACAAGAAATCTATGGTTATGCCAAAATCACTACTGTTAACCATCCAAAACATGGGTTAGCAGTGTACATGCAAAATGGATTAGAGGATGTGGAAGTTTTGGAAGAATCATCAACCAGTGGAAGAGAGATCAACATGGTTAGAATTAAGGACATCATTATAGTAAACATGTACAAGCCACCTAACATCATGTGGCCTGATCCCATCTTACTTTCACTTCCTCATCCGGCCATCTATATAGGTGACTTTAACAGCCATCACAACGACTGGGAATACTGCTCAAATGACACACCCGGGGAGCAGATCACAGAATGGGCCTCCCTTGAAGATCTCCACCTGCTGTATGATTTGAAGCAACCTGGATCTTTTTTGTCTGCGAGGTGGACAATGGATCACAGCCCTGACCTGTGTGTTGTGATCCATAATAGTGCAGGTGTCCCACTGGCCACAACAAGAACATCCTGAGTCACTTCCCACATAGCCAACATCGCCCAATCATCCTCCAGATTGGCCTGGAAGTGCCTCTTCTGCAGTCTGTGTCAAATCCACATTGGAATTTCCACAAGGCTGACTGGCCCGCCTACACTTCAGGAACAGAATCTCAGATCCCACGGCTCGAACTGATAGCTTCGGTCATTTTACAAACATCCTAAAATCGACCACTAAGAAGTACATCCCATGTGGTCAGTACAAGATTTTCACCCCTGCTGGACAAAAGAATCTGAGTCTCTCCTGAGGGAATATGAAAAGAGTGGCAATCCAGATAAAGCCACTGCACTGCTTGAGTCCTTGAATTTGGTATGCCTGGAAAGGTCGAAAGAGACCATTGAAAGCCCTGATTTCACCCATTTGAGCTGTAAGGCCTGGGCTCTTTTGCAGCAACTTGGAGAATCCCAGCCAGTAATGCAACACTAAGCAAAGGTGACAGCAAATGCTGTTGCCTCTCATCTTCTTTCTAAGAGCAAGACACCGACAGACAAGTTTACACGCCAGGAGGTCAGCGGGAGCTCCACATAAACCTTCAACAATGCCCAGAGGAATCCCCACTCTCTTCTCCATATTCTGTTGAGGAGATCAATGTTGTGCTGTTGGAAACCAAAAGCTGGAAAGCTACAGGGGTTGATGGCATTCCTCCAGAATTTCTCAAGAATCTGATGAGACGGTGACAGGAATGGCTGGCGGCGCTATTTACTGCTGTGCATAGAACCGGAGAAGTGCCAACAAGCTGGTGACAGGCAACAGTGGTTGCCCTACTGAAGCCTGGGAACCCCCCCAGAGGACACAGCCAGCTACCGCCCCATCTCTCTCCTCTCACCCACCAGCAAGCTCATGGAAAGGGTGCTGCTCCACCGTCTGTCTGATATTATTGACATCCTCCCAATGGAGCAGGAAGGATTTTACCTGAAGAGGAACTGATGTGACCAAGTAGCTTCACTTACCATCCATATTAAGGCAGGTTTCCAATGTAAGTTGAAGACAGGAATCACCCTTGTTGCTCCATCCTCGGCATCTGACACTGTCTGGAGACAGGGCCTCCTCCTCAATGTCTCCTGCGTCATTCACTACTGGCAAACAATCTGCCTCTTGGCAGCAATGACTGGGGACTGCCACCTTAAGGTAAACGTTCTTGGCCAGATCAGTAGACCAAGAACTCTTAACTCGGGCATCCCTCAGGGCTCTGTCCTGGCCCCAATACTTTTTAATCTATACACCGCGGATATACCAGCGACAGAGTCAAGGAAATTCATGTATGAGGATGATATTGCCCTAGCTGTTCAGCATACAAGTCTCCATACCATCAGATGCACCCTAACCCGAGATCTTAGCATAATGGCTGATTATTTCCAACACTGGAAACTTAGGCCTAATTAAAAAAAAAATCCATGGTAACTGCTTTCCATCTGAACAACAAAATTGCTAATACCGAACTTGATGTGCAGTTCTGTGGTGAGAG
Source organism: Natator depressus (assembly GCF_965152275.1). Taxonomy (NCBI): domain Eukaryota; kingdom Metazoa; phylum Chordata; order Testudines; family Cheloniidae; genus Natator; species Natator depressus. The sequence goes on along the minus strand of NC_134234.1, from coordinate 86,103,786 downwards.
CATCAGCCACAAAGTTAATCCAAAGTATCTTGGTGTTACACTGGACCAGAGATTGACCTTTTGACAACATCTCGAGAATACCCATGATAAGGTCAGGTCTTGTGTTGCACTTATCAGAAAATTGGCTAGAACATCATGGGGCTCCAGTCTACAGACGTTACGAACCGCAACAATTGCCTTGGTATCTTCTGCAACTGAATATTGTGCAACGGTATGGTCTCATATTAGTCACACTAAACCCCTTGACACTCAACTCAATAATGCTATGTGCATAGTGTCGGGGTCGCTCAAATCTCTCCAGTTGACTGGCTCCTGGTCCTATTGCACATCCAGTCTCCACAGATTAAAAGAGCTGCTCAGACATCTTGCTTTCTTAATCATGTCAATGCAAATATGAGGATCCCTCTGCACCATGACCTGCAGAACCTGCCAAAAATGAGATTAAAATCCTGCAACCCTCTGTGGAACTGTATCAAGATCCTTACACCCAACTTTGAAGCTGAGGCTCAATGGAGAGTCACATGGCTCTCTTTGACTGCTCGAAACAAACAGCTCATCATTGATGCTGTTGAGGAACTACCAGGTTTCGATTTATGTCAGAGATACTGGTGCAGATTGAATCACATTAGGACATCTCATGGGAGATGTGTACAAATGCTCTTTAAATGTAAAATGAGGCAAACACCTGTATGTGACTGTGGTCACCAGGCACAAACGATAGAGCACAACATATCTGAATGTCGCCTTCATTCTTTTGATGGGGGCCTGAAGGACATTCACCAGCTCACTGCTGCAGCAATGTGCTGGCTGTCAAATTTAGACATAAATTTGTAGTTGTTGCTACCTACTCAAGCCATATGAAAGAAGGAGAAGAAGCGCCCTCTACCTGCAAATCAGTAAACAATAGATTCAGGTGGCACCAACAATTCATTCTCGGGAGCCTCTTGAGAGTTTTTCTTCAGGAGCCTTTAAGTCTATGATGGATAGTCCATGCAACTACTGGCAAGAGTTGGCAGGAAAAGAAACTAACTGTTTGTAAGGGGTTTGATAATCCTCCCATTTAAACAATGTACAGAATTATTTATTTACTTTTTTCTAATTGTGGTTTACCGGCCTCACAGCTGAAATCAGATGGTCCTGATTCTTGGGTTCAGCTGAACACAAGACCCAAAGGGAGCAAAATGTTGGTTGTACACCATCTTTGTTCTCTCTAATCTCTGAGAGGATCAGTTCAGAATAAATTAGAGCAACTTTGAGGGTGCTCCAAGTTTTTTGCTGCCTTGTAGCAATTTCTTAGAGGTCATTATGCTGACACAGAGCAGGCTGTGTCATCTCTACATCACGCTCGGATTCCCCCAAGCTGGAAAAAGTCTTCAACTGCCTATCTAAGGTAGTTTTGTGGCATCTTGGCACTGTTAATACGGTTCAAGGAATGTACTGTAGACCAGAATCTAGCCTAGAAGAGTTAAACTGGTGAAATAAAAGAAACCAGGCCTTTCATGTGCATGATGTATACATGTTTTGATGCATTTTTGTATTTCTTAAATGGAAAAAAATAAAATGTAGGGTGTCGGGGGGATGGGATTCACCTTAAAAAAAAGGAAAGGGAAAAAAAACCTGAGTCAAACCTTTGCCCAAGAGTCAAACAACACATTTTGATTTTTTAATATTTTTTTTATAACTTTCCACCAGCATCACAACCATTATTTTTCATTTTTTTGTATACTTCTGCATTTTTCAGGTTTGGCCAAGATCATCTTGAGCCATCCTTCCGTTCAGACTGTATGTTGAAATTCTAGAACATCTGTACTAGCAGTATTCTAAGCGTGACTAGAAGCAGCAAGTACCAGAAATCTTGCCAACCACCCCGCACCAGAGAACAACAAAAACAAACAAACAAACACAAACACCCCATCCTTATATTTCCAGCCTAATTTTGAAGATGGAAGAGGTTCACAAAACAAAAGTAAATCTTCACCCTGAATTATAATTTAACTTGGATGAAACTTGCTAGAGGTTCATAAAAATCACTCTTTTTTCATATATGTTTTACATCTGAGGTTCAGGTAAGCCAAGAAGTAAGGTTCTTGGAACAATAACAGAGGATTCTTGTCCTATTTCCAACTGAACAAAGAACAAGAACTAACAGATGTGTTTTTTGGTAAAATATATTCTCGCCACTTTTCAAGTCCAGTTTCTAGAAAGCTAATTTGGATATGCTTTGAATAAGGATCTGAATGTTTGGGTACTTAAACTGTTTATAAAAAACAGCCCTCCAAACTTTGAATCAATATTGAAAAACTCTGAGTATCTTCTGAGATATAATGCTGTTGAAGATGATCAGGCAGAGGGGAAGAAAGGATTTATAAATGGCTCTCCATCCTTTTAAGAGAGTGCTCTAGCCACTGAGCTAAGGGATATTCTGATTGGGGATGAATGTGGGAGGAGGAGTTGGCATTCCTCAGTCTCTTCTGTTGACGCTGTTCCACTGTGTATAAATAATTAGAGTCATTGGGGCAAGAGGACTGGAGCCTGGGTCTTCCACCTCCCCAATGGGTGTCCTAATCACCAGGCTATAGTGTCATTCTCACTTGCTATGTATCCGGCCCAAAGGATGGCACTCTCAGTATTTAGACAAAGAAGAACAGCTTCAACAAGAGAGAGTGAGGCCCTTCTCCCCCCACATCAAAATATCCCATAGCCCAGGGGTTAAAGCCCTCTCTGAAAAGGTGTGGTCCGCCATTCAAATTCTTTTTCTCCATCAGACAGAGAGGAGAATTGAAGCTGGGTCTTCCACATCTAGGTGAGTGCCCTAACCATTGTGATAAAAGTTATACGGTGGGCCCTACGCCCCCAGATTTTGAATAGATCCAGAAGGTAGCCTTTGAGCATGTCTACTGGATTGGGCCCATGGGTGAGATAGACATTCTTTCCCTGTTTGGGCAGGAGATAAGCATCCAGGCTCCTAGAATTAGGTGCTGTGTGCATGCCTTAGGGCAGAAACTTAGGTACCTAGGGAACTTTCAAAACAGACAAACAGAAAAATGTAGGCACCTTGTGAGTTTAGATGCCTGCAGGGTTAGGTGGCAACCCAGCAGAGGTTTTGTGAAGACAGTGGTGCCTAAGTACCTTTGTGTATCTGGGTCTTAGCTTCTCTGTGCCTCAGTTCCCTGTGTTTCAAATGGGGATAAGAGTATTGCCCCACCATACAGCTGTGTCATGAGGATAACGATTGTGAGGTGCTATACTAAGATACTATGGTTATGGGAGCCATATAAGTACCTTAGAAAGAGGAGTCTCAGTTGGAGGCAGACGAGCCACACAAGGTTTCTTGCACCTTCTTCTGAAGCATCTTGTACTGGCCACTGTCAGAAAGAAGATACTAGAATAGATGTACTATGGTTCTGATCCAGTTTCATATTTCGTCACATGGAGTAACTTAATTTGTTTATAATTAGGGGTGCAGATTTGTCATGGCATTTTTAAAGCAAAAATCATGGAGCAGTCATGGTAAATTTAGTAACAGTCACAGCTTTAGGGGGAAATTATGTGTAAAATAATGGGACCACCATTTAAAGTGGGGGTCATGTGGGCAGGGGTCAGGTCCCACCACCAGGGGTGGATCTGAGAGTATCTGGTCTGCGTTGACTTCAGGCGTGGACACAAAGCAAAGTCACAAACGATCAGAAAAATCATGATATCAGTGACATTTTTACAACCATGACAAACCAGCAGCCCTAATTACAATTAGATTAAGTACATTTTGTGTACTCCTTCTAGGAACAGGTAAGATTTATAAAATCATCAGAAATAATTTTCCCATTCAAAATGTAGGAAGTATTACTCAGATGTAGCTGTAAGTGGATGAGACAGCCTACTCTACATCAATCAAGAAATTCCAGGAATAAATTAGTTTGGAGATTCCTGCAGATATAAATATATATCATACCATGTATACTATAGAGAGTGAGTGGATTTTGTGTCCATAGTGTTCCTTGTATTATTATAATCATCATCCAAATAAGTTGGAAAGACAGACGTCTACAATAAAAAAAAATCCCTGAGAAATATAAAGTGAAATATTAGTGAAATATAAAATGAAATATTGATAAAAATGATCAGAGGAACATGCCGGGAGGAGGGGGGGAAATGTTTATTTTTCACTGTTGGAATCCAGCATGGTAGCTGTTATATCCCTATGCCCAAAAGGCTTTTTACACTTAGGCCCCAATCTTAAAAGATGCTCTGACTGGCCATAGGCCTTTGTGCCCATACAGAAGCCCATTAACTTCAGAGGGGCTCTACACAGATGCAGGGGCCTTCCCACAAATCTCATCGTAGGATCAGAGCCTTAGAAAGCAGTTGCCAATAAAGAAGTGACTATAAAACAGCTTCACCAAGAAATCTAATTAAAATGTAATGCCAATTCTTAATGTTTCGATATTAGATTTCTGAGTGTTGAAGACAATTTTACACAGAATTATAAGCATAATTTTTAATCTAATTTTGCAATTATTCTGAAATGTTAAAAAAATACAGTGAAAAGCTATTTCCATTGTTAACTGATGACATTTCTATCTTAAAATGGCAATATTCCACTGGAGAATATTCTTTTTTTCCCCTGGGATGAAACGAGGATTTCACAGTTTTCAGTCTGGATACTATTAAATAGGGAGAGGTTTCATACTGGATCAGTTTTACAAATATTCAAATATGCAGATTGTGCATACTATCAGTATCATAGTTATTGAGATTTTCAGACACTTACAGGGCAGATTTTCAAAGGTATTTGTTGCCTAAAGATATAGGTGGATGGTCAATGGGATTTTCAAAAGGGCCTAAGCAGGTTAGGTGCCTAATTCCTATTGATTTAAATGGGAGTCAGGTATCTAAACTTTTGAAAATCCTACTAGGTGCCAATCTGCATCTTTAGGATTTAAATACCTTAGGGGTAAATTTGCACAGGCTATGATCCTACTCTCATTAAACTAAATGGCAAAAGCATCATTAACTTCAATGACGTAATACCAGGATTTATAATTCTTTTTCACAGGTAACTGCTTGCAAAGCCAAATTTGTTACAGTAGTTTTGCCATTTATTAGTGCCTCTGCCGTTATCATAATTACAGGCAAATGGGTTCCCAGAAAATAAGATCCCAATCCTGCAAAGATTTAGGCATGTTTTTTAAAGTTAAGCACATGCATAAGTCTTTGCAGAATGTTATAGTTTGTACTGATTTAGCTTATGTAGGCAAGTCAGTTTAACAGAAAGACATAACGGTGCAACATATGGGTTATAAAAGTTCTCATAAAATATTATGATGTGGTTAAGAATGTCAGATGTGGAGCTGCTATCCCTGTTCATCATTTCTGTGTGATGGGAAAAATCTAGATACATATTGCCTAAGAGGTGCCAATTAAATCAAAAGACTTGGTAGATACACATTTTACTAGCTCAGAAAAGAAGTTCCATACTTTCATAATCAAATTGTATACTTGACTGTTAGGGGTAAAACTTAATGATTTTTTTGGTTAATCTGAAAATCATCCTTCTGTAAGTAAAAATAACACCCCTAAATCTTAGCCTTCTACAGAATTGTTCAGACAAACTTTTGCCACTGATTAAATAAATGATTAAGGGGTGGGGGGAAAGCAGCCTAGAGGGTCAGTAAAATCATCCAAAACAAGGCTCTGAATACAGAACAAGAATCACATTTAAAGCCATAGCCCAATTTTCTCAGTTGAGCAGAATCTGAAAATAAGGGCTTGTGAACATCCTTTAGTTAATTTGCATCCATGGTTCCCTGGCAATGAAGCTGTGAAGTGTGATCAAGCTGTATGATTTCTTGATTGACCTGTGAATTTCATTGATTTAGCTGGCTGTGCAAGTCACACCATTGCCTATGCTACTGGCCAATCTGTATATAATGGTTTGAAAAAAATAGATATTTGATACATTATATTTTTCTTTCTTTATGTCTCAAGTTTCATACTTTGATATTTATCACAGAACCAGCTGCATACTCCAACAGTTGAGATTGTGCATTCCTTACTGATTAAGTTGCATATTTTAGTAGCTGCATTTACATATACACTGATTGCACTGTGTACTTGAAGTTTTTTAATACTGCCTTTATGAGGAAAAATTATTAAGGAGGCATAAAATCTCATGGTTTTCTATGATCACTGCTCTATTATTTTGTGTGTGTGTGAGAGAGAGTGAGATTTATGTGTTTTGGGACTATGTATAGCTTATTTGTAATTCACAAGATTTATATATTGAGAACTGATATGGTGACCTCATTAGGGAAAATGGGAATGAAGTTTCTGAAGTTTCTCCATTGATCACATATGCCCCCGTGATTGATTATTTGATTGGTGCTTAATTGCTTTAGGCTAAAATTAAACAAAACAAATAATCAAATACTTGGTTAGGAACAGTGAGCTCTACCCTTTGGCATAGTCCACTTCTGATAGTGTTCATGTGATAGGGTTGATTTCTTGGTTGCTAGTGATATAAAGTGTACAGAATGTTTCTTTGTTGTCAATTTATACTTTAATGTTAATAACTGATTTTATAATGGACACAATAAATATACAAGATATTAAGTCCTCAGCTGGAATATGGAGCTTTTCTTTTTTCCTTCTACTTTAGATTAATTTTTGCCTTCAATTCCATGAGTTATTTTCTTTAGTGGGGCAGAGGATGATTTCCTGGGTGTAACTAAGAGCAAAATTTAAATCTTATTTGAATTCAGGAGTTATTTGTATGAATACTTTTTATAAGGTTTCCAGATCAAGTTGCTTATTTCAGCTGCAGCATGTAATTTTCAAAGTTGAAGGCATACCCCTTGTGAAAGGTGCTTATTGTCAACCTTTTTTGAGTGTTTAAAGGCAATCCATATGTAAAATTCTGTGATCTTGTACAGATAAATATGGCATCACAAAGCTAACTCTGGATGGAAATCATGGCTTTCCTTCTCTAGTGAAGGGCTCAGAACATAAATATATGGCACTGCCCACTGTCATACATTATCTTGTAATTCATGGTTTAGGCTCTGATCCAGCAAAGATCTCTGCATGTGGGACACCTCTGACCACACAGAGCACCACTGAAGATAGTGGGGTTGTTTGCAAATTCAAGTGTTTGTCATGGGACACTCGTTGCAGGATCAAGGCCTTAACTTATATATCAGCCTAGCTGTGACAATATGTAGAACATATTGGAAAATGTACCTAATTTCCTATTCTATTATCTTACTTCTATACCTACTGCAAGTATCAAGGGTAGACTAGAAATCATAGGTAGGTAGATAGATTTTCCAAGGTTGTAAGCACAGAGCAAGAAATGAACTTTTAAATTCTCTATCAAGTTATTTTGAGTCTGTGATAAATTGAGCTAATGCACTATGCAACGAATCAGCAGGCTATGAAAAATCCTACCTAAAATACAAAACTCAAGTCAATGAAGATTGCTGTCTGAATAATCAGTGTAGAATGTTGTGAGCTAAATTATAAAAGTAAGCAGCCCAACTGACAAATCAGACAGCATTATTGGTAATATATTTATAAACTCAACATTTGTACCATCAAAGTATGCAGCTGGATCTGTGAAGTAGGCGTTTGAGTCATCAAACTTTGCAGCTCAATTAGCAGACTATGAAAACGCTAAAATATTACAATATGGAGCTGAATCAGTAAAGTTCATTGCTGATTAAAAGTACCTGTATGCATGAGGACAGCATTGTAAAAAGTAAACTACAGTAGGTATGGGAAAGATGTTCCTTAATTAATTAAGTTAACAATTTTGTGTTTAAGAAGCAGGCCTCCCTGCTAAATTTTAGCCCAGTGGTTAGGGTACTAACCCAGGATATGGAAGATCCTGGTTCAGGACCCCCCCCCCCCCAGGCACCACTTTGATGTGGAGCAGGAATTAAACTTAGGTTTCCTACCTCTCAGCCAATTACCCTATCCACTGGACTATAGAGTCATTCTGACTCTCTGGCATAATGCATATTACATTATTTATACATAGTGTAACAGGTTCAATAAGTGAAATTGAGAGAGACCCACACCAGTGTGGTTAGGCCACATTCTGAGTGAGTACCCCAAACACTGGACTAAAGGTTATAAAGGAGACTGTGCCTGCCTCCTGTCTCCCAGCCTGACTGTTTTGTATAGGTTTAGCCATAGTCTGAGAACACATTGCATTGGGCCCTGCAGGTGAGATTGGCAGAGGAACTCCTAATTTGAGGATTCTTCTGGGGGTTAGGCATGAGATGGGAGCTCAGGTGGCTAGGGAACTTTAACAGTGGAAACTCAAGTGCTTAGGGATTTTAGGCAGCTCCAGACTTAGGTGGCAGCTGAGCAGAGGTTTTGAAGATCTCAGAAGTGCCTAAATGTAGGACTTAGACACCTAAAGGGGCAGTTACAAAGTGAAAGCTAATGGGATTTGCATGTCTAACTCACTTAGATCTATTTGCATTTTTGGATACCTAAATGTCTTCAACCTTGAGTCTTTACTCATTTTTTACTCAGCTCTTACTTAAAAAAACTCCCATTAACTGGAAGGGAAGTTTTGACTGAGCAGAACCTGACAAGGACTTGGCCAGTTAGCTAACTAATCTTCACAATACCACAAAAAGTTTGGAAAGTGTTGTTATCCATGTTTCTCTGAGACAATCAGAAAAAAAAACCCTCTAAATAATTTAATTATATGGTAATATTTTACATTTAAAAAGGGATTTTCATCCTAAAGGAACCCAAAGCACTTCACAAATCTCATCTGTGGGAATCCCCACTAGGGAAACATAACCACCTTTGTGTTAAATGTGTAACAATATTTGCATAATAGTTTAGGACAGGAAGTGAAAAATAAAACCTGAAAAATTTACTTTGAAACTAATGGGGAAAAATTGCTCAAGACTGCAGAGTTACATGGCTACCCTTATGAAAGTGGCATGGATTTTTACCAGACCTGGTCAGGGTCTTAATTTTAAACCTCATTCATAGATTCCAAGGCTAGACAGACCACTGTGATCAGCTAGTCTGACCTTCTGTATAACACAGACCTGTCCCCTAACCATATGTTAGATTACTGTCCCAAAGGGAAGATCTCCATCCACTGAATTCTCAGCATCTGTTTATTCCATGTATTCATAAAAATACTGACCCAGCACAATTCTGCTTCTCTTATATGACCTATTGAGATCACTGACTGAGGTGCTGTGGCTCAGTAAAGAAATGTGTGTAAACGGGGTCTGAATGAGCTCTCCCCTGATATCTAGTGATGAGTTAGGGAAATATTTCAGGAGCAGACCTATTTGCATAGTCATGACAATCTGTTAGATCCATAGCCGATGGAGTTGCTTTGCCAAAATGATCTGTTCTGGCTGGTTTTGGGTTACATATCACTCTAGTATTTGAATGCAGGGAGAATGAAATGTTGTTATCCTTATTGTATGAGAAAAAGGCAGCAGAACTGTGTTTAATATGTCCTGATCTAGGGGGTCACCCTAAAATAAATTTGCGAAGAAGGCGTTAGAGATGCCAAATCCTAGTGAAGATGAAAGTTGGTTGGGGGTAGGTGTTTCTATTTGGTGATGTGGATTCTGACGAAAGAGTCCTAGGTGCCATTTGATCTGTCCCTTTCCAGTGCTTAATGACAGAGCTGATTAGATTCAATCAAGAGTCCTTGTTTTCACCTGATGATTCCTAGAGATGTTCTCACAGGTGAGCAAATCTAGGGAATAAGCCTTAGATGTTGTGTGGGAACAGTGAACGGCAACACAAAAGTTGCATGGGCAATAAGGTTTCCCACTACCTGCTGAAATCACTGAAAGCTGAATTAAGAAGTGGAACATCAGAATGTGATGTCACAGCAGAAGATAGGTTGTGGCAAAGAAACAGCACTAGCAGAGAGTGCTGGCGATGGGATGACAGTCAGTGGGGACAGAGGGATGGTGGAGCAGAGGGATGGTGGAGCAGCGGCCAGTGAGGGCAGGGAGACTGTGGCAGGAGCAGATGCATTGTTCAACACCCCTTCTCCTGGATGGGAGGTGAACTCCCTGTGAATGCACCTCTGAACTCTGTGTCTTCACTAACCAAGGACCACCAATTGTGAGTGGGGTGCCATGGACGGAAAGGGGAGTGGTATGTTTAGGGACATTTGTGTGTCAGACTTTCACACCAAAGGACAAGGCAAAGAACACTTTCCAACACACTGTAGGTGGGTGTTTGCCTATGATGATGTTATTTTGAATCACGGTTGTGGTGTTTTCCCAAATTAATTTTGGGTTCCCTTTTCCCTTTTAATAAAAGTTTTATTTTGTTGTATAGAGACTCAGTGCTTGCAAGAGGGGAAGTATTGTCTCTTACAGGTCCCTAGAGTGTTGTTTAGTTTCCTCGGATTACTGGTTGGAGACTCAAGACAATTCTATTTTATGTTGATAAGAGAAACCCCTAGATGTTGAACTCAGCCCTTGTTGCTGCCAGATGCACCTTGCACAAGGGCTACATGTGTATAGATTGAAAATGATAGGTAATGCTACCTGCATCTTGACTCATTAATTACTGTGGGTCAGGATGTTTCTGACTCTTTCATGTGGGTTCATAAGGGAGGGAAATAGTGCAAAACACTTTCTCTCCCAGGCAATCTCCACAGGGGGGACAGTTGCCGCTGAAGACCCCATGATCTCCTGAGTACAGAGGCTAATCCTTGCTAGTGTCCTCTAGGATAAATTCTGCCCCAAAAGGGAGAAGAAGGGCTGGGGCCATAGGCCTGAGGTATAAAGCCTCCTAGGACTCCAGATGGGGTGAGACAACGCTGTAATCCCAACAATGAAGGGCTGTGGCTAAGAGCCATAACATAGCTCGTGGTCAGCTTTTCACACTGAGACAAGCTGCAGAAACAGCTGTTTCAGGGCCTCTGATGTGCAAAAGCCAGAGGGTTTTCTTTTTTAAATCTCATTTGCTGAATCTGCCTTTTCTATTAGAAGATTAATTATTTCAATTTATAAAAAGAGAAATGTCATACGTTGTGCATCACAATCGATGATACAAATTGTTTGTAAAAACATTAATATAGCCATATTGAAACTAGTAAACAGAATAGAGTTCCTGTGCATGCTAATTTAACTATTAGCAAGGTTACATAAATCAAGAAGCAGAGCCTGATCCTCCACTGCACTACAGATCAGAATGATAGCATTTTACACCCACTTGGCACCAGTATGAAATACTGCACAAGGTGCAAGGCAGTGTAGATACCCTATACTCTCTGGAGTGGATTCTATCTGAGAACCCTCAGCCTCCTAAAAAAACATTTGCAGATTAGTGCTTTACCTTCGCTCCTCTGTTTATCATATAGAATAAGGTAAATTGCCATCCATTTAGAGTTATTCTGTTATCCAGATTTCCCCAGGGTCTTTCTCATTTCTTCTTGACTCTAACTCAGATATGGGCTGTAGATTGAACAAATAATCCTTTATGGTTCTCTCTGTGGCCTAATTTATAATGATGCAATCACAACCTTTATTTGCCTCACAAAAGGCCACCTTTATTTTTCACAGAAGATGCCTTTGAAATGGCATTTTAACAGCTTGTATTTTATGTTTCCTTTACTTTGTTTGCTGCACCTTTGCCCTTTTATTGAAAAAGATAGACTCTTGCCAGACTTGACCAAATGATTTCAATTTGATTCATATAACCTGAACTTACTCTTTTCCAATTGGTTTACATTTTCCAAGTCACTTTTGCCTCCTGAAAAAAGACAAACTCTTGGAACCTTATTCATTCCTACACTCCAAGCATGGGCACATAGATTCTATGTGTGGAAACAGACAAAGCAAAAGTGATGCTGTGCTATGAAGAAATTATTTCCCTCATATTACCCCCTTGATTGAAAGCATCCACCTTCTGACTGTAAATTTGCCCAAATAGCCCAAATAGCTGCAAAATATGTCCAATTCTACTTGTGGCTAGCAGAGAAACAGCGCTATTTTTGATCAGATAGATCAGGCCATAGTAACCCATAGATTGTTACTCTCCAGACGCTAATATTGCAACTCACCAGATCTAAGAATGAAGCCTAACAACTTGAAAGGACTTCAGCTCATACAGAATGCAACAGCTGGTTTGCTCAGCAACATAGGTCACCATGAGTTAAATGTATTATAGACTTTCTCTTTTATATCAGATTAACAGACAGTGAGTTAGAACAATATAATTTACTGATGTGAGGTAAAAATTTCCCAAAAAACCTACATGCCATAGCCTCCTAAATTATTTTTTTTCAAAAGTGACTTAGACATCGAGGGCTGGATTTTCAAAGGTATTTAGGGGCTAGATCCACAACCACATGCAGTATCTTTGGGGACAATATTGTGTTAAGTGTGTGGATGGTTTATGTATCTCTGAGGCCCAGGGATTGTATACAGCTCTGTGATGAGAGGGGAGAGAAGGGTTGCTACAGCTCCTCCAAGAACAGTGAGGGTGATTAAGGTGCATCACTCAAATTGTGAACTCTTCCAGAGAGGTACCGCCCCATGGGGAGGTTTGCATATACTTGGTTTTCCACAGACCAAGACACAAATAAAGGGCTTATGGCATAAAAAGGCTGTATTTTAAACTGACTCACAGCCTTCTGTTTGATACAGAAAACAGATAGAACCTTCTGTCCAAAGGCCCCAACCCTTACAGAAAGGTTGGGAAGATTTTGGTTTACCAGGTCCCCATAAGACAAATGGATGACCTTGGTAAGCTTTTATCATGTACATAGGAACTTTTATTGTTTTTTTCTGTGTAATGCTTTTACCTTCAGAATAAATGTACTTACTTAGGCCATGTTTACACAACAGAGTTTTGCCAGCACATGTTATGTTGGCATACAGCTGCCGCAGTTTGTATATCAATTGCATGTATACATGCTTGGCTCCTTCACACACAGCTGCACTTACTCATCAGAAGTGCTTCTATCAATGCACAATGCTGTGCACCATGGGTAGGTATCCCCGTGTGTGCAACCCACCACCATTTAGTTGACTGTCTTTTAGCAATGCATGGTGGACAAGAATGTCTGGGAGCAAGGGGTCAATTTCCCTTAATGCAATATTCTCCATCCCATAATATCAGCTTTTTCCCATAATTTTTGCTCAAATTTTCAATTTCCCATGAACCTGTGTGGAAATTGTTGCTGTCCACCATCTCTTGCAGAAGCATAGAGCCTGCACAGTGCTGCACTATTATCATGACCATTTCAAGCATGTGGTGTACAATCCTCTGGTATTTGAAGAGCTGCAAGAAGAACAGCGGGGAACATGATAATTTCATGGTGGTCAGTTTGCTGTGGGACACAGTGAGAATCAATGCCAGGCTGTTGGTGGCATTCACAGAAAGCTGCAAATGGTGGAGCACCACTTCTGGGCCTAGGAAACAAACACTGATTAGTGGGACTGCATCCTAAAGCAGGTTTGAGATGATGAGTACTGGCTGTAGAACTTTCAGACGTGCAAGGCCAAATTCCTGAATCTGTGTGCCAATCTCTCCCTAGTCATCCAATGCAGAGACACCAAACCAAGCGCAGTACTGAGAGTGGAGAAGCAAATAGCAATCACTCTGCGTAAACTTGCGTAAACCAGTCAGAGGGTACTCATTCCGGATTGAGAAAATCCACTGTGGGGGCTGTTATCACGCAAGTGTGCAGAACCATTGATTGTCTCCTGCTACGCAGGACTGTGACTCTCAGCAATGTTCCGACATAGTGGATGGCTTTGTAGTTATGGGGTTCCCAAATTAAAGTGGAGCAATAGTGGAGCCTGTTTTTGCCCTAGAGCGCTTTGCCACAGAGTACATCAACAGGAAAAAGGTACTTTTCCATGGTTATGCTTGTGCTTGTGGGTCAATTTTGGCTGGTCAGGGAAGGTGCACAATGCTCACATCTTTAAGAACACAGAACTGTTCAGAAAGCTACAAGCAGGGACCTTCTTTTCTGACCAGTGGATTACCACTGATTATTTTGAAATGCCAGTAGTGATCTCAGGATCTAGCCTACCCTTTACTCCCATGGCTCATGAAGCCAGACACTGACCACCTCAACAGCACCAAGGAAAGATTCAACTACCAACTAAGCAAGTGCAGAATGACAGCTGAATGTGCTTTTGGTAGATTGTAAGGGTGTTGGCATTGTTTACTCACCAGATTGGATCTCATTGCAAAAAATATCCCAGTGGTTAGAGTTGTGTCCTGCATAATATTTGAGAAACAAAGGGGGGAAAACTTGCCACTGGGTTGGGGGTGGAGTGGTGTCTGTTGAGTTTGAACAGCCAGACACAAGGGCTATCAGATGAGCTCAGTGAAGAGCTATATAAGAGGCTTTGAAAAAGCACTTTAACAGTGAGCCATGGTTAATGTGCTGTGGTGTACTGTGCTCAACCTGACACTGCAGTTTGGGGACCTGTTAGGAAAAGTGTGGTGCTTGCTGCACATCTGTGTATATATCACTGACAGTGCACCTATTAATGTTGGAGTGCTTGCTGTACATTTATGATGACTACACTGTTTGCCACTGATCCTCTGGGTTGTGAGTGTACAAGACCACTACTTTCACTGTCAGCTGGCATTACACACCATATGTTGGAAACTACTAAAGATGAATAACTTTCAAAACAAAAGAGTTTTATTCACTTATAAAAACAGCTCCAAAAATCTGAAGAACTTAAAAGTAAATACATTTTAACTAAAAAAAATTAGAACATTCATAAATAAGATGAAGGAACACTGATGTCCATTATAGCTACATATACATCAACAGTGGCTCTCACAGATCAGTGTAAGTGAAGCTGTGGTTGGTTGTTCATGCTTTCCCCCCATTTGGAGTGGGAAGGGTAGGCATGTGCGTCTTGAGGCCATGTGGAATAGTGACGGTGTAGGGAGGTGTTTTGCTGCAGTTCTCTACAGACTGCAATGGGAGTTGAGCTTGGGATTGTTGAGCCCAGGGGTCCAAGCTTGCTGACAAAGTAGCCCCATTACATAAGAACATAAGAATGGCCATACTGGGTCAGACCAAAGGTCCATTCAGCCCAGTATCCTGTATACCAACAGTGGCCAGTGCCGGGTGCCCCAGAGGGAGTGAACCTAACAGGTAATGATCAAGTGATTTCTCTCCTGCCACCCATCTCCACCCTCTGACAAACAGAGGCTAGGGACATCATTCCTTACCCATCCTGGCTAATAGCCATTAATGGACTTAACCTCCATGAATTTATCTAGTTCTCTTTTAAACCCTGTTTTAGTCCTAGCCCTCACAACCTTCTCAGACAAGGAGTTCCACAGGTTGACTGTGCGCTGAGTGAAGAAGAACTTCCTTCTATGTGTTTTAAACCTGCTGCCTATTAATTTCATTTGGTGGCCCCTAGTTCTTATATTATGGGAACAAGTAAATAACTTTTCCTTATTCACTTTCTCCACACCACTCATGATTTTATATACCTCTATCATATCCCCCCTTAGTCTCCTCTTTCCCAAGCTGAAAAGTCCTCTTTAATCGCTCCTCATATGGGCCCCTTTCCAAACCCCTAATCATTTTAATTGCCCTTTTCTCAACCTTTTCTAATGCCAGTATATCTTTTCTGAAATGAGATCACATCTGTACGCAGTATTCAAGATGTGGGCATACCATGGATTTATATAAGGGAATAAGATATTCTCTGTCGTATTCTCTATCCCTTTTTTAATGACTCCTAACATCCTGTTTGCTTTTTTGACTGCTGCTGCACACTGCTTGGAGGTCTTCAGAGAACTATCCACGATGACTTCAAGATCTCTTTCCTGATTTGTTGTAGCGAAATTAGCCCCCATCATATTGTATGTATAGTTGGGGTTATTTTTTTTTCCAATTTGCATTACTTTACATTTAGCCACATTACATTTCATTTGCCATTTTGTTGCCCAATCACTTAGTTTTGTGAGATCTTTTTGAAGTTCTTCAGTCAGCTTTGGTCTGAACTATCTTGAGCAGTTTAATATCGTCTGCAAACTTTGCCACCTCACTGTTTACCCCTTTCTCCAGATCATTTATGAATAAGTTGGATAGAATTGGTCCTAGGACTGACCCTTGGGGAAGACCACTAGTTACCCCTCTCCATTCTGAAAATTTACCATTGATTCCTACCCTTTGTTCCCTGTCTTTTAACCAGTTCTTGATCCATGAAAAGACCTTCCCTCTTATCCCATGACAACTTAATTTATGTAAGAGCCTTTGGTGAGGGACCTTGTCAAAGGCTTTCTTGAAATCTAAGTAGACTATGTCCACTGAATCCCCCTTGTCCACATGTTTGTTGACCCCTTCAAAGAACTCTAATAGATTAGTAAGACATGATTTCCCCTTACAGAAACCATGTTGACTTTTGCCCAACAATTCATGTTCTTCTATGTGTCTTACAATTTTATTCTTTACTATTGTTTCACCTAATTTGCTGGCACTGACGTTAGACTCACCGGTCTGTAGTTGCCGGGATCACCTCTAGAGCCCTTTTTAAGTATTGGCGTCACATTAGCTATCTTCCAGTCATTGGGTACAGTAGCTGATTTAAAGGACAGGTTACAAACCATAATTAATAGTTCCACAATTTCACATTTGAGTTCTTTCAGAACTTTTGGGTGAATGCCATCTGGTCCCGGTGACTTGTTACTGTTAAGTTTCTCAATTAATTCCAAAACCTCCACTAGTGACACTTCAATCTGTGACAATTCCTCAGATTTGTCACGTACAAAGGACAGCTCAGGTTTGGGAATCTCCCTAACATCCTCAGCCGTGAAGACTGAAGCAAAGAATTCATTTATTTCTCCGCAATTACTTTATCATCTTTAAGTGCTCCTTTTTTATCTTGATCATCCAGGTGCCCCACTGGTTGTTTAGCAGACTTCCTGCTTCTGATGTACTTTAAAAATTGAGTTTTTGGCTAGCTGTTCTTCAAACTCCTTTTTGGCTTTTCTTATTACATTTTTACACTTAATTTGGCAGTGTTTATGCTCCTTTCTATTTACCTCATTAGGATTTCACTTTCACTTTTTAAAAAATGCCCTTTTATCTCTCACTGCTCACTGCTCCCCCTCTCCTTTTCCTGTGCCTTTCTCCTAGCCGCTCTTTCCTTCTTCATACTATCTGAAATATCCACTCCCTAGTCCCTCTGTTCAAGGTCTGATGCACTACTGGCTTGCAGAATCTTGAAGAACATGTCCTCCTACATCTAGGTCAGTCATTTCAGTGGTGTGGAGGGGGTAGCCGTCAAGGCCACAACAGAGAAAACACACAGAGGTACTGTTGTCAGTATAGTAGGAAGGGAAAGCAAAATTTAAGATTCAAAGGTCCCCCTTTCCCTTGCTCCCCTAAAGTGTTAAGCAGGAAACGCTTATTAACACTTCTGCTTTGGAATGATAGTGCCCAGAGCCACTCTCAGCCCAAGTCACATTGAATATGACCCCCCAGGAGTGAGGGAAATTGAGGAATTGCTCTGTTGCATGAAACTGAGCGTAGGGCACTGGCTCTCAATACATTTTCCACAGGTGGTGATGGTTTTAGGTGATACCTCACTTCTGAAGGTAACAAAGGCAAAAAGAGTACAGCTGCTTCTGTCATCCCAAAGTCACTGAAGCCTGTATGCTGGTAGCCTGTTAACTGCAGAAGTTATCCCTGACTGGTGTGGGAAAGTGTCCTACTTCAAAGGAAGAGATAAAGCTGCCATCCCTAGAAACTTTCGTGAGAGGATTGCAGTGTACCTCCATGGAAGTTTAATCAAGCTCTCTCAGAAGGATTCAAGGAACATCCCTGTGTACATAAACAAACTGTTACGAATGCCCCCCAATTAAAGAGCGGAATAAAAAGAAGATATCAACTCTACCAATCTTTGTTTATCACTACCTTTTGTATGAGTAAATTAAGGAAAAGTTGATAACTGTGTCCTGCTAAGTTGGGGGTGCCATCACAGTAATAGGAAATCTGTTTATACACTTACTTGAGTTTCCTTCCCCTGCAACATACTCATCTGTGCTCAACTGCAAGGACTGGCTGGACTGCAGTGGAGTCAAATATAGGTCCTGACTTATGGCATAGTTGGAACCCCCCCAGTCATCTGTCCCCCACACTCCTCCTCCTCTGCCTTGCCCACCGCCTCCTCCTCACTGTTCATGGCAGGGGTCTGCAATTCAGGCTCCTTGGAGATATCCACAATGGTGTTCAGAATGGTGGAGGTGGGAGTCTCTGCCAAGTATGGCATGCAGCTCTTTGTAAAAGCTGCAGGTCTGGATCAATGCCTACCACAGTTTCTTGGCTTTCCTGCGGCACTGCTGCTGGTCCCTCTCATACCCCTTGTGACAGGGTCAGGCCAGATGGCTATAGGAGAGTAATAGAAGGCAGATATATTAGCCCCAGGCTAAGTAGGTCCCTTTTCCCTGGGTAAGGTGACAGGGAAGGTTTTTTTTTTATTTTTTTTTTTTATTGAAACAGAAAAAAAAATTATTTGTGACAATTACAGGAATTACCAAGAACCAAATCAAAGTATGCAACAGAACAACGCAAACAGAAGGTATAACACAGCAGCTTTCAGGAGGGAGAAGTGTTCAGGCTAGCCTGGGCCCAGAGCGGGGGGGCTTGGTCTTCCACCCTCCTGAGTTACCTGGTGGCCTAGAGCGGGGGGGCTTCCTCGACACTCGTGGTCTTCCACCCCCTCGAGTTACCTAGTGCCGTGCCCAGTGTCACCGATTATCCCCTCCCTGAGAGTGCCCGGCAAGATGGGCACGGCTGCGGGGTGGGCAGTTTGGGGGTGGGGGGGTAGACACCCACATATTATAGGGCCCTCCTAGCAAAGGGTTAGACGGAGGGAACCGGATGGGGTCACCGAGCAGAGAACCCCGGACAGCGCCCACCGCTCTTCAAAGGTGTCAAGGGAGTCGGTGGACGCCGCCCAGAGGAACTCCGCCCGGATACGTGAATGTACTGAGGATAGGAAAAAGGCCCTACAATCGCAGGACGTTTCATGGGCCAACCTCCTCTCTCTGGTTTTATAAATGGCTGTTTTTGCCAAAGCTAGGAGGAGGTTAACTAGGAGATCCCGCGATTTTGTGGGGCCGTGGATGGGGAGTGTATAGATAAAGAGGTGGGGAGAAAAATGAAGCCAAAAGCGCAACAGAATATTTGTGAGGAGCTGAAAAAGGGGCTGCAATCTGGCACACTCTAAATAGACGTGCGCCAGGGTTTCCCTCACATTATAAAAAGGGCAAGTATCCGGGATGGAAGTAAACCGTGTCAAAAACACGCCCGTGCTCACAGCTCCATGAAGGAGCCGCCAACTGATGTCTCCGACGGGCCTCGGGACCAAGGTGGAATACAGGCTGGCCCACCGAGGTTGCTCACCCTCCAAAGGTGGCAGGAGGTCCCGCCACTTTGTGTCGGGGCGGGACACCAGGGTGTGGGCGTGAAGGGTGTGAAGCGTGAGTGTATACAAATATTTCCGTGATGCAAGTTGAAAACTGACCGGCTGCAGTTCATGCAGCCGGCTCGCAGTGAAAGGGTGAGGGGTTTGTTGGGATTGGCAGGGTAGGGGCCCAATGGAAAGGTCCGGCGGGCCCGGGGTAGAGGATGGGCGTGGTGCGCCCTCGCGCAAGGCTCAGTTGACATAAGCCCGAGCAGCGGGGGTCAAGGCGGCCTTCACCTCCTGAAGTACGCGCCGGGGAGTACGGGGGCTGGAGAGCCCCATGCGCCGAGCGAGCGTCAGGGGATCCAGCCAGTCCCTCCGGTCGTAGTCCAGGAGGTCTCCGACCTTCGTGACTTCTGCAAAGACCAACCTCTGGCGCACCGAGCGGGACTCCGCCACCTGCACACGGAGTTGGGGGTTGTGTAGCAGGGGCTCCGTGAGGAGATCTGCTCCCGCGGTGGCCGCCACGGACCTGGTCATTAGAAACAGTTTCCAGGTCCGGAGGAGGTCCTGGTAGAAGACCGGCAGCCCGGAGAGGTCTCGCGGAAAACCTCTCGGACAAAGGTAAAAGAGCTGCTGGTCGTATCGGAGCCCTTGGAAGCGGCGCAGGAAGGCGTGCGCCAATATGCTCCACGTCGAACTACTTGCACTGTAAAGGAGCCTCTGCAGGGCCTGGAGGCGGAAAACGTGGACCTGAGTGTACAGACACTTCAGGCCCTGTCCTCCTTCCTTCAGGGGTAAATGAAGAACTCCGACAGGGGCCCAGTGGATTCCTGACCAAAAGAACTCTAGAATCAATCTCCGGAGGTGGGTCAGGAAACCCGGGGCCGGGGCCAGGGTGTTGAGCCGGTACCAGAGCATGGACAGGACTAGTTGGTTAAGCACCAGTGCTCTCCCTCGGACGGAGAGACATCGGAGTAGCCCTGTCCATTTCCGGATCCGCTCTGTCACCCCGCCCTCCAAATTTTGCCAGTTCTCCGGCGGGGAAGGGTGCGTGGCGGAAAAGTAAACGCCAAGATAGAGCAGAGGACCCGCGCTCCACCGGATGGTCTGAAGCGCGGGTGGGAGGGAGCTTACCTGCCGCCAGTCCCCCACCGCCAAGCCAGAGCTCTTGACCCAGTTGACTCAGGCGGAGGAGGCTGCCGAATAGATGGTTTGGCATGCCTCCACTCGCGCCAGGTCACCCGGGTCCTGGACCACGAGAAGTACGTCATCGGCGTACGCCGACAGGACCAGCCGCAGCTCCGGCTCCCGCAGCACCAACCCCGTCAACCTCCTGCGGAGGAGACAGAGGAAAGACTCGATCGCAAGAGCGTACAGCTGGCCCGAGAGGGGGCACCCTTGTCGCACTCCTCGCCCGAAGCTGACCGGTTCGGTCAGGGTCCAGTT
This sequence comes from Natator depressus, assembly GCF_965152275.1. NCBI lineage: Eukaryota > Metazoa > Chordata > Testudines > Cheloniidae > Natator > Natator depressus. The sequence goes on along the minus strand of NC_134234.1, from coordinate 86,082,928 downwards.
GAGCCTAACCAAACACTCCGCGGAGGCATACAGCACCCGGAGAAAACTCACAAACTGAGGTCCGAATCCAAACGCCTGCAGGGTGCTCAGGAGGTACCCATGGTCTACTCTATCGAACGCCTTCTCCTGATCAAGGGACAGGAGGGCGAACGACAGACCATCTCTCCGCCCAAGTTCCAAGAGGTCTCGGACTAGAAATAGGTTGTCAAAAATGCTGCGACCTGGGACAGTATAGGTCTGGTCTGGGTGGATCACGTCCGCCATCACGGGCCCTAGCCACAGCGAAATTGCTTTCGCTACGATTTTGTAATCCGTGCTAAGGAGTGAGACGGGACGCCAGTTTCGTAAATCGCGGAGGTCCCCCTTCTTCGGCAGCAAGGCGAGCACCGCTCGCCTGCACGACAGAGGGAGGATCCCGCCCTGCAAGGACTCAGCCCAGACAGTGACTAGGTCTGGGCCGAGGATGTCCCAGAACGCGCGGTAAAACTCCACGGTCAGCCCGTCCATGCCCGGAGATTTATTGGTGGGCATGCGGCGGAGGGCTTCCGAGAATTCGGCCAGGGTGAGAGGCAGCTCTAGCCGCTCTCAGTAGCCCACGCCGACCGTGGGGAGGTCCTCCCAGAGCACCCCGCAAGCGCCAGGATCGGTCGGATCCGGGGAGAAAAGGCTTGTGTAGAAGTCACGGGCCCTCCCCCACATCTCCTCCGGATCTGTGAGGGGGGTGCCGTCTTCCGCTAGAAGGCAGGTGACGTGCTTCTTGGCCCCCCTCGTTTTCTCCAGGGCATAGAAGAAGCGGGAGCCGCGGTCCATCTCCCGAAGGAGGCGGATGCGGGACAGGACGAAGGCACCTCGGGCCCGGTGGTCCTCGAGGGCCCGAAGCTCCTCCCGCTTCTCCCGGCACGCTCCGCAGAGGGACGGGTCCTCGGGGTCGGCGGCCAGGCGCCTCTCCAGCTCCAAGACCTCCCTTTCCAACTGCTCTATCGCCGCATTTCTCCGTCGGCTGGTGCCCCGAGTGTAGTCACGGCAGAAGAGCTTGGCGTGGACCTTCCCTAGATCCCACCATCACCGCACCGAGGGAAAGGCACGCCATTGCTCTCGCCAGGCGAGCCAAAACTCCCGGAAGGACGTCACAAAGCTCTCGTCCTCCAACAGGCTATTATTAAAGCGCCAATAGGCCGGCCCCGGTTTCTCTGCACGGAGGGAGACCGTTATAGTAACTAAATGATGGTTGGAAAAAGGGGCCGGCCGAATGGTGGAGGAGTGGGCCTGTGAAAGATGGAAAAGGGATAAATAAATACGGTCCAACCGAGAGTGGTGTGACCGATGGGCCTCCACCCGGACAAAAGTGAACGTGGAGGTGCCATCTGGTTGATGGTCACGCCAGACGTCCACTAGGGAGTGATATTCAACTATTCCCCGAAGAATATTCACGGCAGCCGGGCTCGGCTCGGCGCCTGAGCGGTCCTGTTCCTCGAGGGTGGTGTTAAAGTCCCCTCCCAGGACCAGGCACTCGTGCGAATCTAGGGTGCCGAGAAAGTCGGACACCCGCTGGTAAAATTGTGGCCGCTTTGGGCTCATTTGTGGGGCATAGATATTAACAAGGGTAACCACGAGCCCCTCCATACGGACTCGAAGGTGCAGCAGGTGGCCCGGCACGACCTCAGTGACCCCTAGCACCTCGGGCCGTAGGGTGGGGGAGAACAGGGTCGCCACTCCAGCTTGCCAAGTCGTGAAGTGGCTAAAGTAGACCCCGTCCCCCCACTCCAGCCGCCACCTGTCCTCAAAGGTCGGGTCCGTATGGGTCTCTTGCAGGAAAACTACAGAGTACCCTCCTTCTCGAAGGTAAGAGAGCACCTGGGACCTGCGGAGAGCCATCCTACAGCCCCTGGTATTCAAAGTTGCAATAAGAATAGGCATCATGCGGAGGGCTGGTGGGGTGGAGGTTTCTCGGTGGCGGGGGTGTTTGTGGCCCCTGGTGGGTTGCGCAGCAACCCGTGACCCATCTCGTAGATGAGTAGATCGCTTTGGAAGCTGCGGGCCTGCTCGTAGGCCGCAGCACCGCGCTTGCCTTGCACTCTGCCCTCCTTTATAAGGGCCCTTGTGGTCTGAAAAATTTGCTCAAAGTCCCCCCAGAGCTGAAGAGCTAGCTGTACCTTATTGCGGGCACCACGGGTGTGTTCTAAGAACTTCCGTAGTGCATGCCGTAGCTCATGGGGGGATGGGGTTACGGTTCCCGGGGTATTCCCCGGTGGGGCTCTTAATACAGCCTCGAAGTCCGCTAAGGCGGGTAGGTAGGGTGCGGACCAGCGACGGGGCGTCTGACAGGCTGGGGTTATGAAATCCATTTCATGCCTTGGGGTGGAAGGGAATGGCGGGGGAAAAATTGCAACTCCTAATGGGTCGCAACTAGAAAGTGCAAAGACTGCTCCCTGGGGGGAATCTGCAAAAGGCGGAAAAGAAACGACCCCAGGGGCGGCAGGAGCATTGCAGGAGGGGGTAAACTGGGTAGGGCTAGGGGAGGGGGCAGGGGCAGAGGTAAGGCTCTGAGATTCAGGAGGCAAGCAGCTGAAGGAAGGTGCCTCCTGCGCAGAGTCGAGGGTTAAGGGGTAAGGGAGGGGGCTCCCAGTAATGCTAGGCACTGGCCCCGCGGTGGTCTTGGCGGCCGTGGCATCAGGTGGTGGACCACCTTCTGCAGGGTGCTCGCCCGGGAAGGCAATCAGGGGGAGGGAGCATGGGGAAAGAGGGGCTGGGGTGAGGTTGCCCAGCCCGAGGCCAGCCGGGAGTAGATCATCCTCTCCCTGGGTGACCGGGGTCAAATCTTGGGCCTCAATCTCCGCGTACACGGAGGAGAGGCCAACGCCTGCTATCCCGGGGGCCTCTCCTCTAGGGCCCGCCTCAGCGGTCGCCTCGGGGTTCGCGGGGGGTTCGGATGGTATCCGGGCAGAAGGGGCGTCCTGAGGGGTCTCGGAGGGGAGGGTCTCCCGTGGAGGGGGAGTTCTGCCCTCCAAAGCCAGTCTGTCTTCCCCTCCCGACACCAGCGGATGGACCTCACTCGTGGTCGTAGCGGAGGGCTCAATGTCAGTGCCTCCCTTCCTGGTCTTCCGAGGGGCTTCCGCGTTGGATGGATGCAGCGGAGCTCGAGCCTTCCGCTTGCTTCGTTTCCCCTGAACTAGGTTCCAGTCCTCCATAGCGTCGTCTGGGGGCTGGTTAGCAGGGGTCGTGTCGGGGGGCGGAGGTGATGGTTCAGAGGTTCGGGGGGGCAACGGTGAGGCAGCATGGGGGGGGGGGGTTCTCCTTGGGGTGGGCCCTCTCCTATGCCCGATAATATCTTTGTCGCACCCTCCTCCATAGGCTCTGCTGAGGTGGTAATAGCAAGGGTGGGACTCCCTTGCTCGCCCGGGCGTAGTAGGGAAGGAGTCTCGTGGGCCCAGGCGGGAGCAGCGATGGATTGAGTAGGAGGAGGGTTGGTTTCAGGTGCTGGGCAGCCAGGGGCGTCGGCAACAACGGGGCCGATATCCTGCTGGGTCTCGGGGGTCTCAGGTACCCCTCCCCTCCGGGCCAAAGGGCAGTCTCTGCGGACATGCCCGGCCGAGCGGCAAAGGTAGCACCGGGCCTCTCCGGTGGAGTAAAAGACCCGATAGCGGGCTCCCTGGTAGGGGACTAGGAAGGACCCCTCGAGCGCCTCCCCATCACGCACCCCCGCCGGTGGTAGAAGCTGCACTTGCCGGCGGAAAGAAAGGATGTGACGGAGGGTGGGGTCCTTGCAGCCCAACGGGAGAGGGCTGATGACAGAGGTAAGTTTCCCCAGGGCGGAGAGAGCGGGTAACAGGGCAGCATTGGGTAAAAAGGGGGGAACGGAGGTGAGGACGAGGCGAACGCCCGGGTCTTCTAGCGGCTCTAGGGGGACAAACACCCCCCCCACCGCCAGGCCCCTCTCCACCGCCTCTTGGGCGGCAGCCTCCGTAGCTAAGAAAAAAACGACCTTCCCATACATCTTGTAGGCTGCCACAATAGCCGTGGGTCCTACCACCTTCGCCAACGCCTGCACGTATGTCTCCACGTGGGGCGAGGCGGGCACCAGGAGGCAACGGACACCGTGCTTCCTGGTCAAGGTGGGAAAAGGGCCCCGACTGCTGGTGATTGTAGCGGAGGCAGTGGGTGGGCGAGATGACGAGGCGGCAGGCAGGGGGGAGCCTGCCACCGCCCGGGCATACGTCCTGGGGGCCGGGGTGGGGACATATGCAGAGCTGGTGGAGGGAATTGCGGGGAGGGGCGCCGCGGTCGATGACGAGGCCACGGCTGTGGGGGCCGCCCCTGCCATGGAGGGCCCAGATGTTTTGGCGGGGCCCTTTCTTTTCTGCCCGTCCTGGCTTTTGCGGCCAGCTGGCAGGGGGTTCCTAGAACCTGAGGGGGGAGGGGGCGTAGCAGCAGCAGTAATCACTCCGGTGCCTCCTGCTGCCGGTGCCCCAGCAGGGGCGGTGGCAGGTATTTTGACAATCGTGGTGGGGGGGGGCAAGGTTGGGGGTTGGGCGTGGGGGAGAAACAGCTAAATTTATGAAAGGGGCCTCGCCTTCCTCATTCCCCGCCATTGTGAGCAGGGAGGGACGGAGAGACACCGGAAGGAGAAAGGGGGAGGGGGGAAACAAATTAACCACTCCTCCCTACTAAGCTACAGGAGGGGGGAGGAATACCAAATGGGGTGAACGGGGGGGGGGAATCCAATAATAGGGGCAGGCTATAAACTAAGCAATCCGGGGGGGGGGGGTGTAAACCCACACACGTTTGTCCAAAGAGTCTCGTTTGGTCAGCTGTTATGTCCGGTCCGAAAGGCAAAGTTCAAAGCAAACAGCTGGATCCGAAGGCGGATGGCAAATTGCCAGCAGGGACGAAGTGGCCGGGGGGCCGTGACAGTTGTAGTAATGGTGGGGGGGGTGGGGAGGAGCACCGATCGATCAGGGGGGCGGCTTATTGCCACACCCCCTTGTGCCGCCACAAATGCAATTAAAACACAGTCAAACTCCCCCCCACGAGAGTAGAATTCGAAAAATTACTCAGTCTTACGGCCCCTTCACGATGATTCGTAGCTTCTTAAATTATTTCTCCTGTCTTCTGAAATCCTTCTTCTCCGGCCGTGTTGGCTGTGTTCCAAGGCTTCCAGCATGCTAAGAATGTTGTAGAGATAGTCCGAGCTGCCAGCAAAGCGGCTGGGTCTGGGGGCTTTCACTCCCCCTCCGAACAGCAAAATCGGCAATCTTCCCCCCCCTCCTCCGGGGGTTCAGCTAAAAGAAATAGCTGCGCCCGAAAGCAGGCAAGGGAGGGGGGTGGTGCTGGCTGCAAGATGGCAACTTGTCAACAATCCAAAAAAAAAAAGCAAAAAAAACGGCAGAAAATCAAACCAAATCAGCAAAGCGTCCAGCCCGGTCGGGGGGGGGGGAGACTAAGGCAGGGTCCGAAAGTAAGAAAAATCCAGGCCAGGGGGCTTTAGAAAAGAAAAGAAAGCAGATAGCTGAGGAGCAAGCGAGGGACGGTCCCGTCCTCCAACAGGGAAGGTTCCAGAACAATCAGGAACCTTCTGGAGACAATTATGACAGGCTGATTAGAACACCTGCAGTCAATCAAGAAGCTGCTAGAATCAATTAAGGCAGGCTAATATGGGCACCTGGGTTTGTGGTGTGTGTGTGAGGAACTGGGAGCAAGAGACACTAGGAGCTGAGAGTTAGAACACGGACTGTTGGAGGACTGAGGTGTACAAGCATTATCAGACACCAGGAGGAAGGTCCTATGGTGAGGATAAAGAAGGTGTTAGGAGGAGGCCATGGGGAAGTAGCCCAGGGAGGTGTAGCTGTCGCACAGCTGTTCCAGGAGGCACTCTAGACAGCTGCATTCCACAGGGCCCTGGGCTGGAACCCGGAGTAGAGGGTGGACCCGGGTTACCCCCAAATCCTCCCAACTTCTGGTCAGACACAGGAGGAGTCGACCTGGACTGTGGGTTCAGAAAAACCCACAAGCTGAGGGCGGCAGTGAAGCTCCAAGGTGAGCAAATCAGCCAATAAGTGCAAGACCCACCAAGGTAGAGCAGGAACTTTGTTACACCCTTCTCCTACATCCCCTGAGCAATCTGCCTGAAGATGTCAAAGTTTCTATGGCTGGTTCAGAGCTGTGTCTGCACAGCCTCTTCTCCCTGCAGGCCCGGTAGATCCAGTATCTCTTCTCTATTCCAGGCAGGAACACCTCTGGAGTGTGTAGCTGGCATGGTCAGCTGAGCAGTTGTGCACAACAATGGACAGCTGCTAGGTGTGCTCACCAAGCTGGACAACCAGGAAAAGGCATTTCAAATATTTGTGGAGGGTTAAAATTGAGGGGGTGGTTCCAGTATGAGTCACCCCTGGGAAGTGGAGTTCACAGTTGTGATCAGGGAAGTTAATGCCAGGCATTGTGGGTCATCTGCTGGAGGACTGTTAGTGTCAACATAGGTATTGCAGTGTTTACACTTGTGCTGCATTGACTTCCACACATTTACTGTGTCTCAGTGCTTCTTGGGGAGCTGGTGTTACTATGTCAGCATAATGGGGCAGTTACTTTGGTGGGAGACAAATTTAATTGTAGCCACATGCACAACTAGGCTAACACAGGGCCACTTATATTGACCTAACTTTGCAGTGTAGACCAGCCCTGAAAAAGAACTGTAGCTGCTGGCAATACACTGCTCATAGCCCTCAGAGACAAAGCAAAGCACAGATACAGGCCTTTAGGCAGACTGTCTCACTAGGGATTTTACACTGTAAGGCAGGTGTGATGACTCCACCCCACCACCCCCGACCAGGGTTCAACCTGGAACTGGAATACCACTGAGCCCTCTATCTCATCAGCCTGGGCTCCCTCTCACATTGTGCTGCTGTGACTAAACTGCAGACCAATCCTGGTCTTGCACTCACACAAACGTTTACACAGGCAGGGACACACCCAGCTGCAGTTACATGAAGGCTTCTTCCCAGCTCCACAGCCTAGGACCCTAGAGCTCTACCGTTTTGCCCTGGTCAGAAGCCTGATCAGTATAGATTTATTACCAAGTCCGTTCTTCCCTCAAAGTGTAAAGGACAATGCACCCATTTTTGTCCCTGAGCAGATTCCCCAAGCACTTCTAGCAAAGCACACTGTTTTAGGTAAAAACAAATATAAAACAGAATGATAGATTTTAAGTGATTATAAGTAGTGAGCATATAGATCAAAGCAGATTACCTAAGCAATAAACAGAAATGCTATCTAAGCCTTATAATTTGAGAGGATTTGAATCAAGCAGTGTCTCACCCTGTTAGATAGTACAAACAGTCCACTAAGCTTTCATACAGAGGCACACTTCTTTCTTTCCCACCTGGGACCTCCTTCCCCAGTTCAAACTTTGCTCCTCGGGTGTTTTCAGGTGTTGTGTTGAAGGGGGACTGAGGCCTCATGGTGATGTCACTTCCCCATTTTATAGCTTCTTCCATGTGGAGGGGATTTCTTTGTTTCAAGGCAAGCCCCTAGCACAGTCTGTAGAAAAATAAAAGCAGTAAGATGGAGTTCAGTATCACATAATCTAGTCACATGCCCTTGCATTCTTTGTTGACTCCTAGCAGCCATTGCTCATACCCTGACTGAAGTGTCCACAGGAAAGATCATCAGGTGAGGATAAGCTTTTCCCATGGCCCATTGTTTTTTGTTCATGGGCCATCAGCACTGGATAGCTTCTTCATTGTTGTACCTGAAAGGGTTGTTGTGGATGTTTTCAATTTCACAACATCTTTCAGTAACACACACATAGCAAAACTTCATAACTTCACATACAATGAGAGCACATACAATCCAACAGGATATTAATGTTCAACAGATCAAGACTGAAAGAAGGAATTGGAAGTCAACTGGAAGGATGGAAGCGCTGTGAGGCTCGGAAAGGGAGATGGCGCTAGAAATGTTGGAGGAGTCGGATTTATCGTCAGTAAGGATTGGTCTTCGAAAGTCATATCATGCCAGCTAATATCATCACATATTGGTGTGCTGCATCTTCAGATGGAGTCAAAACCTACCCTCAAGGTCATCCAGGCTTACGCTCCCACAAGTGCAAGTGAGGACAAAGAAGTGGAAGAATTCTACCGAGAGCTCAAAAGAGCCCTCGCGCAAAAGTCCACTTACACTGTCACAATGGGAGATTTCAATGCTAAGGTTGGGGGAGGGAAAGCTGGCGAAAAGTTCATAGGGAGATAGGGCAGCTGCAAAAGGAATGAAAGAGGAGAAAGGCTGGTATCAATGGCAGAAATGAAAGAACTGTACATGGCAAACACCTGGTACAAAAGGAAGACTGCAAGAAAGTGGATGTGGATTGCACCAAATGCAAAGAGCAAGAATGAAATCGACTATATTTTAGTAAATAAAATGTGCATCATTCAAGATGTCTCCGTGGTGCAGCCTTTCAACACCGGCCGTGACCATCGCCTGCTTAGAGTGAAATTGATTTTCAATGAAGTGGTGGAAAAGAAGGCGTTACAGATGGAAAACAGGAAACAGTGGCCGAAGACACTCGATGAAGCAAAGCTGAAGAAAGCGATTTCTGGGTTTGACTGAAGCCAGACGGAAAAGAGTGATGAGGACTATAGTATCTTTGCTGACAAGCTGAGATGTTACATAAAAGCAGCTGAAATTGAAAAGCTGAAGAAGGTGAAGGGAAGAATCTCAAATGAAACAAAAAGCTTGTTGGAGAAGCAGAGAAACATGAAAAGGAGCTCGGATAACAACCTCGAGTACTCCATTCTGTGCAAGCTTATACGACAAAAACTGAAGGATGACTTTGAGAACTTCTGGAAAGAAAAGCTTCTCAAAACAGCTGAATCATGCAAGAGCCTCAGGACATGCAAGCGGGAATTGATGCAGTATAGATTGAGCATAACAGCATTGAAGAACAAGGACGGAGAGACGGTAATTGACAGAACAGGGATGGAGGAGGTCTGCAAGGACTTCTATACAGAACTGTTCAAATCAAGAATCAACGTCCAGCTCCAAACGCTCCAAGAGTCAGAAGAACGTGTCCCCCCAATAATCGTCAGTGAAGTCTGAAGCGCACTACACCAGATGAAGAAGGGAAAAGTTCTAGGCAAAGATGGAATAACGTCAGAAATTATTTCTGCAGGAGGCGAAAAACTTTGGAAGGCCCTCGCTTTAAGATTTAGTCGATATCTTGAAGAAGGAAAAATACCATCAAGCTGGAAGGAGTCAAATACCATCTTGCTGCACAAGATGGGCAATCGAGAAAATCTTAAGAACTACCACCCTATATGCCTGCTCTCTCACATCTACAAGCTCTTTACAAAGGTGACAACGAACCAACTCTTGCAGAGTCTGGATGAACAACAGCTGAGAGAGCAGGCAGGGTTTCAAAGAAATTTCAGCACAATCAACCATATATTTACCCTTAGCCAGATCCAAGAAAGAACGAGGGAATACAAACTCCCGCTGTGCATTGCTTTCGTCGACTATGAAAAGGCCTTTGAAAGCATCGAGTTTACCACAATATTAAAGGTGCTTGCAGAGCAGGGCATTATCACGCAGTACATCAGTTTGATGAAGGATGTGAATACTGGATGTACAACAGCCATTACTCTCCTCGAAACTCCCCTCCGCATCCCAATCGAGAAAGGCGTAAAGCAAGGAGACACAATTTCACTGAAACTGTTCACCGCCTGCCTCAAAATGGTTATGAACAAGATCAGTTGGAGGAGTAGTGTCAACATAAATGGAGAATGATTATCCCATCTCAGATTCGTGGACGACATCGTACTAATTGCCAAAAGCACCAACCAACTTCAGTGCATGCTACGAAGACTTGACAAGAAAAGCAGTCAGGTTGGCCTGAAAATGAACTGCTGCAAAATGAAATACATGCGATCAGATGTCCTACTAAAAGCCCAGATAATGGTAACAGGAGAAGAAATCGAAGAAGTGGAACAGTACATATATTTGGTCCAAAAAGTTAATATGAGCCAAGACCTGAAAGGCAAACTCTCACGAAGGATTCGGGCAGGATGGTGTGCATTTAATTCCATCAAGGATGTCCTCAAAGGAAAAATCAACAAGACCACACATACAAATATCTTCAATTCAACAGTGCTGCCAGCCATGTTGTATGGCAGTTGTCAGGGTTCCTTCCCCACTCTGAACTCTAGGGTACAGATGTGGGGATCCGCATGAAAAAAAACCCTAAGCTTATTCTTACCAGCTTAGGTTAAAAACTTCCCCAAGGTACAAACTTTGCCTTACCCTTGAACAGTACGCTGCCACCACCAAGCGTTTTAAACAAAGAACAGGGAAAGAGCCCACTTGGCGACGTCTTTCCCCAAAATATCCCCCCAAGCCCTACACCCCTTTTCCTGGGAAGGCTTGAAAAGAACCTTCACCAATTAGTACAGGTGAACACAGACCCAAACCCTTGGATCTTACGAACAATGAAAAATCAATCATGTTCTTAAAAGAATTTTAATTAAAGAAAAGGTAAAAGAATCACCTCTGTAAAATCAGGATGGAAAATACTTTACAGGGTATTCAGATTCAAAACACAGAGGATCCCCCTCTGGGCAAAATCTTAAAGTTACAGAAAACAGGAATAAACCTCCCTCTTAACACAGGGAAAATTCACATAAAACAAAAGATAAACTAATCCACCTTTCCTGGCTTACCTATACTGGTTGCAATATTGGAGATTTGGATTAGGATGGGTTGGAGAAGATGGATTTCTATCTGGCCTCTCTCAGTCCCAAGAGAGAACAAACATGTAAACAAAGAGCACAAACAAAAGCCTTTCCCCTCCCCACCCAAGATTTGAAAGTATCTTGTCCCCTTATTGGTCCTTTGGGTCAGGTGCCAGCCAGGTTAGCTCAGCTTCTTAACCCTTTACAGGTAACAGGATGTTGCCTCTGGCCAGAAGGGATTTTATAGCACTGTATACAGAAAGGTGGTTACCCTTCCCTTTATATTTATGACAGCAGTGAAATGTGGGCACTGATGAAGAGAGAAGAACAGCGGCTGTCGGTAGCTGAAAGAGCAATGGAACAAGCTATGTTGGGAATTTCCCTTCTGGATCGCATCCCAAATGAAATGATCAGAGAACACAGTGGTGTGAAAGATATTGTCGTGGAAAGCAGACATAACAAGATGCCACACAGCACAGCTCACGGACAATAGGTGGACCACAATCATTGTTGAGTGGTACCCACAAGAACAGAAAAGACCACCCGGTCGGCCTCCAAGAAGATGGGAAGAGGATATTGTTAAACGTTTTGGATGAACATGGAGAAGAAATGAAACAGTGTGAGAAGAATGGCGGACGTGTTGTGATCGGCACAGTCTTAATGACAGCTGAAGACCGATCAATCCAGGTGATACAGGTGATCTTACAAGGCATACTTTGTACAAAACATATAATAAATATATGACTGGTGAATATAGGGGTGCCACGGTGTTCCTTTGGGGTGCAGAGTGTCACAGCAAGGATCTGTACAGCCTTAAAACCCCAGTCAGGAGAGAGAGAGAGAAATGTGGGTCTCCCCCTAAGGGAGATGATGGCTAGGAGCCAGAAAACTTGTTTGTGTCCTCGAGAGACTATGTGGGGAGAATATAGGTGCAGTTACCCTAAAACTGTGACAAGGACTTAGGTGCTCATTTTCCTCTTTAGGTGCTTAAATCCAACATTTAGGCACCTCTGGCATTCACAAAGCCCCTGCTCAGCTGTTGCTGAACACTTGTGTGCACCTAAGTTTCCACTGGTGGGCATGCACACAGCTGCCTAAGTCCTGCCACTGCTAAGATGCTCAGTGCTCTAGTTCATGTTTTAAGCCCCAGTGTGATTCTCAAAGTTAGTGTTCCCTTTCCTACAAAGTCCAATCCAGTAGGCATGCTCATGGCATGCCTAAACAACACAAAAGACAATTGGGGATCAGACTTGATGGGCTGGCTGTTGAGTGTATCCCTGAATAGCCCAGTGGTTAGAGCATTCACCTCAAAAGTCAAATCCCCCCTCTGACTCATTTGGAGCAGGGACCAGACATGCCAAACCTGTAAAAAAACACATAAATTGGGCTTGGTATTGGCTTAATTGCCTTGTGAGTTGTTTCTTGGCTAGTTTTTAGCTTGTCACTTATTTGGCTTGTAGCTTGTTGCTTCTTGTAGCTTGTTGCTTCTTTCTTTTGATCGGCTCCCAGCAAGGAGGGGCAAGGTGTGTGTGTATGTGGTGGGGGGGCAAGCAGGGGCAATGGGTGGGGGAGGGAGTCACGGGTGCACAGCAGACCCACCATAGTCCCAGACTGCATGCCAGGGGAATCTAGTCACATGAAGTGTTGGGGTTCTTAGGGATTGGCTTGTTTTAGCCTTGTTTTGAAATGGGATTAGCTTGATTTTTGGCTTATTGTGAAAGTCAGGGTGCTTATTTACCACATGAAAGTTGGCAACTGTGGCAGGGACTTGAATGCAGATTACTCAGATCCCAGATGAGTGCCCTAATCAACAGACTATAGGATATTCTTGTTGGAGCTGTTCCACTTTCTATATATAAGTAAATATTCATTGGAACAGGGACTTGAACCTGACTCCTCCATTGCAGGAGCTTTCCCTATATAGCACTGGGCTATCTATTAAGGCTGGTAAGTAAATTGAAACATCTTTCCAAAATGAAAAGCTGAAATGTTAATAACAAAATGCTTTGAAGTTTCTGATTGTTTTCTTTTGGGGAGGAAAGGGGGCTGCCTCAGACAACTTACAGTGTAAATACACAAAAGGGTGAAAGGGAAGTGAGGCATAGATGCTTCTGAAAAGCTCATGAGGTGCCTATTTTCATATTTAGGAACTGAGATGCCTTAAACATTCTGACCCTGAAGGATTAAACAATTTACCAAGGTCACATACAAAGTCTGTGCACAGCCAAGCATTGAGCCCTAGTTTTCCATGTCCCAGTTTTGTGTGTTAACCACAAGACCATCCCCCTCTTTTCTTCAGGACTTTTCCATGGTAGCAGTGGTGGTCCAACACCAGTAGCTAGCAAGGGATGGAGGGAGGGGAAGCATGTGCAGTAACAGCCCTAGGAACATAGATAGCAGAGTTAGCTTGTGGAATCCTGGAAGCTTTTCAAGCATGTAATTCCCATTGGTCCTTTGCATAAGAGTGAAATTTACTCTACAGAGCGGAAAGACCCACAGAGAATGTGTTAGTCATTATGATACTCATCTTTCTTTTCTATTTTTTTAATCAGATTAAACTTATCCATCTTGGGTGCTCACCCAGCACCTATTACTGTAGTATATTGGTTCAAGTGCATTACAAGGTTTTGATTTAATGCACGGTACAGTTTAGGATCATTGCATGGCACAATCATCTGTATGCATCCACTTTATGTTATGTCTTTTTTTCCCCTTGGGGCATGCAATAAAACCTTAGCATTATTCTATCATATGTGACTATATAAGCTATGAAACAGCATGTTTTTATTAGGTAGTTTCTTTTATAATAGCTCTGTATGTGTATGGAGCAAATTCTTCGTCTCAGATGTGTATTTCACTGAAATCAAGGGAACTCCTTGAATACATCTGAAGCGGAATTTGGTCCTTTATGTTATCTGTGACATAGATCAAACTTTGGATCAAGCTCTAAATCAGAAGAACTACTGTATGTGTTTATCTATCTTCATCTAAATGGAACCTTTTCATAAAGTCTAAAAACTACAATTTACATGCTAACTCTTGAATTACACAAAAAGAAAAGGAGTACTTGTGGCACCTTAGAGACTAACAAATTTAGTTGAGCATAAGGTTTCGTGAGCTACAGAAGTGAGCTGTAGCTTACGAAAGCTTATGCTCAAATACATTTGTTAGTCTCTCAGGTGCCACAAGTCCTCCTTTTCTTTTTGCAGATACAGACTAACACGGCTGCTACTCTGAAACCTGTCTTGAATTACAGTATCTAGTAACAAGAGAAGCGATATACTAGAAATATATATGAGTATGGTACATACCTTCTAATCCAAAGATATATGCCTAGTTGTACTCTGAAATGTTACTAATGTTTTACATATTTGAAAGTCCATAGTTAATGTGGTTTTGATGAATTGAGTCACTTGCTGAATGGTAAGTACAATCTCTTGTGAAATCAGTTTGAAAACAAGAAGACAAAAGCAAAGAAAGTTTTTTGGTTCTGATTTTTTTTTAATTAAAGTACTATTAAATTTCATACTAGAAATAGAAATCCACAGACCTTGCTGTTACATTAGAAAAAAATGCTAGTTCATGCCATCTCTTACAGGAATACTTGAATATTATGTACTCTTTTTAGAAATATTAATCTGTAATACTGTGAGTACCATTTCTCCTAATGTGGTGTGTATACCAAATACAATGAGCCTTTTCAGAAAAAAAGCATATTATGTACTGATGACATATAAGGGCCTGTCTCCAAGCTATCAGGGAAGCAAAAAAAGCAGCTAATGCAGCATGCCTTCAGAAATTATGAGCTTTGAGAGTAAATGCTAAGGACACTTCAGCTTAACAAGTAAAAGAATTATATTGTCACTAAAATAAGAAATTGAAGCAAATAATCATCCATTCACTGTAGATTTGAGTAAAAATGATTATTTATGTTGGGTAAAACCACAACAGATTTTCTCTAAAATACAGTAGATAATGATTTTAATAACTCTGACATATACTAGAGGCTCCAATTCTGCAAACCATCCCATACAGTACTCCCACTGGCTTCAATCTGAATTGTGCACATGGAAAGCTTAAATCCAGTTAGTAATCTTAAAAACATTATAGCACACAAAGGGCTTCCTTCTATGATGTGCCGAATATCCTTAGCACTCAATGAGGTCAATGGAAATTGATGGTGCTCACGAGATTATAGGCTCAGGCCCTAAATATCATAATCCAAACACCAGTCAGTCCAACCAATGAAAATGTTGTGCATTCAGTAATTATTTTTTTCTATGTACTTTCAGAGAAGTTTCAGGGCAAGTTGTCAAATGCCTCTACACTGTTCTGAAAGAATTACATTTATAAATCTTAATTTATAATTACCATTTTTTCCTGTACCCAATTCTGGTCTGATAAGCCACTTCCTCATACTGGGATACTATTGCATAGAAGCACATCCCCCAAGTGGTGGATGGAGGTAGCTGTTCTTGGGGAAACCCAGAAGGGTAGCACTGAATATTACGGAATAAGGTGCTGTGAACCAACAGTGTCTAGCAAAAGGAAAACTGATTTCAAACTGAGGCAGACAGAGCATGCTTAACCTCTTTAGTCAAATCTGTCTAGGAGAAGGAAAACTTTGATTTCATACCTGATAATTCCAAGCATATTAGTCTTGGACAACAAGTGGATTAATGCCTGTTCCTAGAAGGACACAAGGCTATAGCATGTGTCACGGACTCACAGGTCGTGCCCACTCTTGGCCCCGTGCGGTCCATGGGGGGAACTCCCTTCAGTGAGACAGCCCTTCTTGGAGGTCCACTCCCTCTCAGGGGCTAAGCCCCTCCACCTCCTGGAGCCTCCCCTCTCTGAGCCTTAGCACAGCTATTTCTCACCGTGGGCCCCCTCAGGGAGTCCACTTGCTCTGGACTCCTGGGGCCTCCATTCCCAGAGGGAATAATGCAACCCTGTTCTCTAGACTGGAGTGACTTTCAGCCAGCGTAAAACAGGAGGGTTTACTGAGCATCTGAACACAGCATAGGAAACTCTCAGGGCCTCCCTCAGCACAGCACATCCAAGTCTCCCCTGCATTCAGGTGAGCTCTGCCTGCTCTCTCTCTCCAGCCCAGAGCCCCTCTGATTCCCAGCTGGGCATCTGATATCACCTCCCCCAAGCCTCGCCTCTGTCCATTGTCGTCTCTCCAGATAAACAGGGTCATCTGGGCCTCCTCTCCTCTCAGCCGTCCTCTGTCCCCCTCTGGCTGGAATGGGCTGGTTAGGTCACCAGGTCCTCTCTTCACAGCCCATTGTCCTCCCACTGGCTGGAACCGGCTGTGACTCCTGAGCTGGGCCTCCAGCTCACCAGGTCGCCAGGTCACCAGTCGCTGGAGTATCCATTCTCCAAGCCATTGGCTGGGGTCCCAAGTTCCGTTGCTGATCCTCTGTGACAACAAACTCCTTCTCCCATCACCTCATTAAACCAGTAACACCCATGGAAACTGAGTCCCACCCCCTCTGCATGCAAACCATTGGAAAAACAAGATAAAAACAGGAAAATCCCTCACTTCATCACAGCATGGTATTCCTATGAGCTTGATAGGGTGGACTGGCCTAACAAAGCATTAAATCTGAAACTCACTTGTTATAGAAACAGTACCACAAACCAATCTTATGTGTATGGATTTTGACGCAGGCCTATCAGGCCTAAGAAATGGAAATGGCCATGAATAATGACTAAACATATTACTTGTATTACTAACTGGAATGTTCAAACTCAATTTGCTCCAGGCCAGACTGAGCCAGTAGCAGATGAGTGAAGGAAATTACAAGTTTTCCTCGCTGTCCATACAGAAGATATATTGGCTAGGTACAGTAGTGATGAATTTTGAAATTATACTTTCCTTTACTCTGGACATTCAAATGGACAAGCAGAGCACACAGATGGTGTTGCTATAGCAATGGACAAGAAAACAATTACTTCAATGAACAGCTGGAAACCGGTGCCTAAGTGGACTGTCACAGCATGATTTACTACTGCCTACAATAAACTATCCATCACCGTGATCAGTTGTGCCACACTTACAGAAGCAGCAGAAAATGAAGAGAAGGATGGATTTTATTAAAAGGTTTGTAGTGGACATGGTAAACAAATGGATAGTTTTAAACCAGACAGTATCAGAATAGCCAATAATAAGGGAGAAAGAACTCATGAGATGCACAATCTAATTACTGGCACAGTCACATGATTACATAGAACTCACCAGATGGTCAAAGCAAAAAATAAATAAAACAAATTGACCACATTATTATCCGTAAAAGCATAGACAATCACTTTTGGATGTTAGAGTCTATAGATGTGACAAGTGTGGCAGTGACCACGAACCACCAATAGGAAAGATTAAGATTTAGTTAGAGTTCAAGACAAAAGATGGGTGCAACTGGACCCAAATTTGATCTTAATAAATCAGTGGATAGCTCTGTGAGGGAAGCATACAAGGTGATGCCTGGAGTGCATTTCAGGCCATTGATTTGTGATGATGAAGATATTTCACAACAGACCAGGTGACAAATATTCAAGGAAATGACACAAATACAGCAGAGGAAACTATTTGAAGTTGTAAACAAACAAGGAAAGTCTGGAGAAGCAACAAAATAAGAACATTACAGGAGAGGTGCAAACAAACCGAGAGTCCTGGGAAAGCAGAGGAAGTAAAAGCATTATGCAAAGAAATAGACAATATAACAGTTGAGCTGCTAGTATCAGGTCTTACAAGTGCTATCAAAGCATTAGAAAAAAAATTACAAGGAGGTATGGGAGCAAGAAAAGGTACCAGATGGCTTTCTACCAATCTTGACAAAAGGAGATCCTTCCAATCTGAATAATAATTGAGGTATAATATTATTATCAATACCAAGAAAAAGCATAATGAAAGCAGCTGTCAACAAATTAAGGCCAATTTTAGTGGAAGTAGTAGGTGAGGAATAGTGTGGTGTCAGATGAAGCTGCATTGATCAGATACTCAGACTCCAACAGTTGAATGGGGAGGGAATGAGAATTGGAGTTAAAAATTTTTGCTGTTTTCATCAACTTCAGGAAAGTATTTCATTTGGTTTGGAGAGAAGCATTATTGAAAATAGCAAAATCATATTCAGTTCCCTATAAGATAATTGAAATTATAAAAGCTATGTATGAAGACTCCTGCAGTGCTATAAGAATTGGTAGAAAATTAAGCGATTGGTTCAAGTCTAAGTTTGGTGTAAGACAGGAGGGCATGGAATCACTGTCTCTTTTCATTGTGTTCTTAAAGTGGACATTAAGAACGTTCAGTGAGTTGGAGGGCATGATACTGGATGATCTAGACTGAATTAAGCTCCTGAGCTTATACAGATGATACTGTACAACTTGCAGACATGTTTGAATTAATTATGATACTCTTCATTACTGTAGAAAATTGGTGGAGTTGACTTGGATTTACAATTAATGCCAAGGAGACAAAGTGATTGTGTCTTGGAAAAGGAACATAGATAATGTGTTAAAATGTAGCAGTAGTGAAGTCATAGAACAGGTAGAATCCTCAGTGTACCTAAGAAGTTTGATCAGTGCTGATGGTTCCATCAAAGATGAGGTTAAAAGTTGTGCCCTGGCTATAAATACTGCGCAAAAAATGATAAAAATAAAGTGTTTGGTACCAAAGTAAAAAAAAATATCAAACTAGTGTACTAACAGTAATACTGTATTGTCTGGAAGCAGTTGCATTAAATGAAACAGACATCAGAAGGCTGGAGGCAACAGATGAGAATTCTTTGAAAGATTGGATGATAGAGGATGGATCACTCGATAATTGTCCTCTTCTATTCTTTCCCTCTGAAGCATCTGGCATCAGCCACTGTAACAAGACAGGATACTGAGCTAGATCATGGGTTTCCAAACTTGGTTTGCGGCTTGTTCAGGGTAAGCCCCTGGTGGGTCACAGACGTTTTGTTTACCTGAGCGTCCGCAGGTACGGCCACTCGCAACTCCCAGTGGCCGTGGTACACCTTTGGTCTGACCCAGTATGGTCATGCTTATGTTCTTATGATAGCACGTGTAAAGTGGAATAGTTTTAGGACAAATGTGGACATTGGAGGAAAAGTAGGATGTGAAATCAGAGAACAGGTTTGATTACAATTAAAAAGTTTATAATGGTGGGGACACTGCCAAGCTGGATTTACACCTTACACACCCTTAGGCATAGCATATTCAGCACCTCCTAGCCTACAGCTGACCTAAATGTAAAAATGTAATAAGAAAATCCAAAAAGGAGTTTGAAGAACAGCTAGCCAAAAACTCAAAAGCTAATAACAAAATGTTTTTTAAGTACATCAGAAGCAGGAAGCCTGCTAAACAACCAGTGGGGCCTCTGGACGATCGAGATAAAAAAGGAGCACTTAAAGATGATAAAGTAATTGCGGAGAAACTAAATGAATTCTTTGCTTCAGTCTTCATGGCTGAGGATGTTAGGGAGATTCCCAAATCTGAGCTGTTCTTTGTACGTGACAAATCTGAGGAATTGTCACAGATTGAAGTGTCACTAGTGGAGGTTTTGGAATTAATTGAGAAACTTAACAGTAACAAGTCACCGGGACCAGATGGCATTTACCCAAGAGTTCTGAAAGAACTCAAATGTGAAATTGCGGAACTATTAATTATGGTTTGTAACTTGTCTTTTAAATCAGCTACTGTACCCAATGACTGGAAGATAGCTAATGTAATGCCAACATTTAAAAAGGGCTCTAGAAATGATCCCGGCAACTACAGACCGGTGAGTCTAACGTCAGTGCCAGCAAATTAGTTGAAACAATAGTAAAGTATAAAATTGTATGACACATAGAAGAACATGAATTGTTGGGCAAAAGTCAACATGGTTTCTGTAAAGGGAAATCATGTCTTACTAATCTATTAGAGTTCTTTGAAGGGGTCAACAAACATGTGGACAAGAGGTATCCAGTGGACGTAGTGTACTTAGATTTCCAGAAAGCTTTTGACAAGGTCCCTCACCAAAGGCTCTTACATAAATTAAGTTGTCATGGGATAAGAGGGAAGATCCTTTCATGGATCGAGAACTGGTTAAAAGACAGGGAACAAAGGGTAGGAATCAATGGTAAATTTTCAGAATGGAGAGGGGTAATTAGTGGTGCTCACCAAGGGTCAGTCCTAGGACCATTCCTATTCAACTTATTCATAAATGATCTGGAGAAAGGGGTAAACAGTGAGGTGGCAAAGTTTGCAGACGATACTAAACTGCTCAAGATAGTTCAGACCAAAGCAGACTGTGAAGAACTTCAAAAAGATCTCACAAAACTAAGTGACTGGGCAACAAAATAGCAAATGAAATGTAATGTGGATAAATGTAAAATAATGCACATTGGAAATAATAACCCCAACTATACATACAATATAGTGGGGGCTAATTTAGCTACAACTAATCATGAAAGAGATCTTGGAGTCATCGTGGATAGTTTTCTGAAGACCTCCAAGCAGTGTGCAGCGGCAGTCAAAAAAGCAAACAGGATGATAGGAATCATTAAAAAAGGGATAGAGAATAAGACGGAGAATATCTTATTGCCCTTATATAAATCCATGGTACATTCACATCTTGAATATTGCGTACAGATGTAGTCCCCCCATCTCAAAAAAGATATACTGTCATTAGAAAAGGTTGAGAAAAGGGCAACTAAAATGATTAGGGGTTTGGAAAAGGGCCCATATGAGGAGAGATTAAAGAGACTAGGACTTTTCAGCTTGGGAAAGAGGAGACTAAGGGGGGATATGTTAGAGGTATATAAAATCATGAGTGATGTGGAGAAAGTGAACAATGAAATTAATGGGCAGCAGGTTTAATACACATAAAAGGAAGTTCTTCTTCACTCAGCGCACAGTCAACCTGTGGAACTGCTTGCTTGAGGAGTTGTGAAGGCTAGGACTAAAACAGGGTTTAAAAGAGAACTAGATAAATTCATGGAGGTTAAGTCCATTAATAGCTATTATCCAGGATGGGGAAGGAATGATGTCCCTAGCCTCTGTTTGTCAGTGGGTAGAGATGGATGGCAGGAGAGAGATCACCTGATCATTAGCTGTTAGGTTCACTCCCTCTGGGGCACCTGGCGTTGGCCATTGTTGGTAGAGAGGATAGTGGGCTGAATGGACCTTTGGTCTGACCCAGTTGGCCATTCTTATGTTCGTGTTTTCCATAAAACCTTAAAACTTTTAACCCACTTTTAACTTTTAGGTGCCCCTAGAATGTCAGTACCCCTAGACACGTGACTACTGTGCCTAATTGGAAATCTGACCTTGGACACTGCAGAAAACAAACATATAATAGAATGCCAAGAAAATGAGAATGGGGGTTAAATGCAGTTAATGGGAGTTAAAAGCAGAACCAGTGCCAGCTCAATCTGGAGGCTAGCCACTGTCTAGATGGCAGGACCTCATACACAAGGACATGACCAGGCTGGACTTAATGGAGGAACAAGCCATGGACAGGAATGAATGGTGATGCTGTACTACTGTCCATGTCTGAAAAGATGCTCTGGGATGAAAGATGAACTTACTTTTCATCATTCAAATTCCATCTTGAGACTCACTTCTTTGCAATGCTCACAAGAAGACAGTCACCAGTAGCAATTAATGGACCAAATTCACTGGCTCGTACCAGATGCTTTTCACTGCTCTAGTTCAAAGCAGTCCTAAAGCTGATTGATCTGGTGTCTAAAGATTCCCTATACACCCATCATAATGGCTTCCATGTTATTCCCCTCCTGGTACTATGCACAGGGAATTTTCCCCCAGAAAAGGTATTTGGCTAGAAGAAACCTAAATCCCAAGAAATCTCTAAATACCAGAATGGGCCCTATGGACAGCAGGCAGAAGTAAAAGTAGCCTTGAGTGTGCTATAACTTACATTTAGGAATGAATCAGTTCATAACTGGCTCCAAGTTTTGATGGACCCACCTACCTATTCTTAAAGGTCTAGAAAACATGACCTGTGAGGGAAGATTGAAAAAAAAAAGGGGGGTTGTTTAGTCTGGAGAAGAGAAGACTGAAATGGGACATGATAATAGTTTTCAAGTACACAAAAGGTTGTTACAAGGAGGAGGGAGAAGAATTGTTCTTCTTAACCTCTGAGGATAGGACAAGAAGCAATGGGCTTAAATTGCAGCAAGGGAGGTGTAGGTTTGACATTAGGAAAAACTTCCTAACTGTCAGGGTGGTTAAGCACAGGAATAAATTGCCTAGGGAGGTTGTGGAATCTCCATCGTTGGGGATTTTTAAGAGCAGGTTAGATAAACACCTGGCAAGAATGGTCTAGATCAGTGGTTATCAAACTAGAGCCGCCGCTTGTTCAGGGAAAGCCCCTGGCAGGCCGGGCCGGTTTGTTTACCTGCCGCGTCTGCAGGTTCAGCCAATCGCAGCTCCACTGGCCGTGGTTCGCCACTCCAGGCCAATGGGGGCTGCAGGAAGGGCAGCCAGCACATCCCTCAGCCCACGTCGCTTCCCGCAGCCCCCATTGGCCTGGAGCTGTGAACCGCAGCCAGTGGGAGCCACGATCGGCCGAACCTGTGGACGCGGTCGGTAAACAAACTGGCCCGGCCCACCAGGGGCTTTCCCTGAACAAGCAGCGGCCCTAGTCTGAGAACCACTGGTCTAGATAATACTTAGTGTCTGCCACGAGTGCAGGGGACTGGACTAGATGACCTCTCAAGGTCTCTTCCAGGCCTATGATTCTATGATTCTTGCACAAGCACAGTGTCTTGCCAAATAAGTGCATGTAAGAATTTTTTTTTTAATCAAGTTGGGATTTAACAATGCTGAAAATGCTAATTCATGTCTTCCCAAAAGAACTAAAGCTCTTATTTGTATAGAAAGATGCTCATTGAGACATCAAAGATGTATATACATCTGAATAAAGAAATATTGCTGTTCCTGTTGTATCTTTGGCAATTAAGCATTGGTAGCTTCCCTTTCCCGAGAAGCAGCTTTCTTTGAAACATTTACAATGAGGATTCTCCCATTTTCCAAAGCCTTAGTTTTAAACAAATAAATAGAAAAATCACCCGATTTTGCTGGCTTTGTTCACTGGCATTTGTTTCCGCTTAGCACAGGGGACTTTACAGGTACAAAATTCTCTTAAATCCCCCACTCTCATGTCCTTCACCTTTCTCTAAGCATATCTGAGACTTTGAGTGATTCCCTTTGCAGCCATCTGGATTTTTTTCCCCTTTCTATTTCACACTGCTTTCATTTCTATCCTGTAAAATCTTTTTCCTTTCCGCAAGCACAATCTCAGAAGTTTGCTTGTGTTAAAAAAAATCAAACATTCCCAGAGAAAAAAATATTTTGACATCACTATTCTTTTAAAATTTAATAATAAATATATAAATAATAATAATGATCATAATATTAATAAAAAAAAATAAAATATATCTAGCTCTTTAATAGCCTTGTGGACAGGGATCTAGAAAGATTGGGAACCAGGAGAGTAGGGTTCAATTCCTGGCTCTGACACTGGTCTGCTGGGTGATCTTGGCAAGTCACCTGCAATATCAGGACTAGGTATAATGACTACTAGCAGTAGTTTAAGCTTATCCATTATTATCCCTGGCTGGGATTTTTGAAGAAGCCTATGGAAATTAGGATTCCAATACCCATTACATTTCAATGGAATTTGGACAACTAAGATTATAGAGGAAACTTGCTAACAGACTAACGTGACAGAGCTATTTAATAAAATATCCCATACTTGTGAGGCTATCGTATCTAAAAGAGCCAACATGAAACTGAATTGTATTTACTTTAAACAGAAATAGGTCTGAACTTGAATCCTGTATTACCAAGTTTATCGGCTCATCCCATATTATGAGTTTACCAGTTTAAAGGTGTTGGTATGTGTCAGTAAATGTTAACCCTTTTAGTCCTTTGCTTTGCTCGCTTCACACCAGAGGTTAGAATCTGCCTGTGTTCCCTTAGGGAGCTAGCTGAGCTCTTGATGCAGGATATTTACATATTAACTATTCTCCCAAAATCTGGTATCAGCAAAGGCTGTGTTAATAAGTAAGGCCAAAGTGTTGGTCAATAAGCTGTGAATCACCTATATTCAGGAATTTCTTATAATTGAGTGTTAGATGATAATCCATCACGACTGGTACCTGCAAGTCTGTGTGAAAAAAGATGTTCATTAAAAAGACCCCCTTAAATTACCAAAAGAGACTACAGGGATATAAGCAGGACTGTTTGTTTGATAAGGAACAATTGTTATTGCAGATGTTTTCTGTAATGATGAAATGGGAATATATTAAAAGATGTTTTGGGGAACTGCTAGATGCTCTCCTCCCCTCCCTCCTGCCCAGTTAGGGAATTCTAACCCAGTCACTTTCCCTTTTTTTGTTAGTCATGTAACATAGTATTCCATAAAGGAAATACCATAAGTAATGAGGTACACAAAAATGTTTAAACATAACATATGGCAAAATCGATCATTGGAAAGTATGATTCCGTTCACAGGGATTTCTTTGTCCTATAAAAAGCAGAAGTATTGGGGATTAGGTGGGAAAATGCCAGCATCTCACCATATACAGAAGAGGGAGATACAGAGGACAGCTCTTTACCTTACACCAAGGATGGTAATGTATCTATTTTTTCTGTATTCCGTATGGTGCTGTACTAACCTGTGATTGATAGTCTTTGATAAAATAATTCCATTTGAGCCTGCTATTTGACAATCTTGAATTGCTATTAAATTCAGACATGAAACAAAGATCTGATACCACCAGTCCTCCATGGAACTCCCCTTGAAATCAGTGGCACTGGCTTCCTTCACATGAAAGATCTAGATCTAGTAGAACATACTATTGACCCAGATTCTCATATGATCTAAATTGGTGTAGCTCCATTGAAATCAAAAGGGTTACACTGATTTACACTAGCTGAGATATGGCCCAAGTATGTGTAAATAGGCCTGGTCTTGCAGTGTGTGTTTATGCATACCTGACACTCAAAATACTGACAGCTTTATGTGTGGATGAACTGCATTAGCAGGTGTCCATGACACCACAGCCAGACCCTCTTTTGAGACTATGGCTATGTCTACACAGCACACTAAGCCTGGGCACTGACTCAAGTTTAAGCCCAAGACCCCCTTCCATCTGCACAGAAATAAGTGTGACTCGGGACAGGAACCCCTCTGGACTCAGGCCCACAGATCCTGCTCGGGGTGAGTGGGTCAGAGCCCAAGTCCCACTATGATGCACATCAAAACCCAAGCATTTTGAAATGTGGATGCAGTCCAAATCTGGGTTGCCAGACTAGGGTCTGGAGAGTTCACCAACACTATCCCATAATCTCCTTGGGCTGTTTTTCTCAGCCTTTCCATCCCCAAAATTCGCATTTGCTTTCCAAGAAACTTAGAAGCAACCTCCTGGTTCAACTGCAGCTACTCAGTGTTTAAACCCTCATTTCCACATGGATTGCTCAACTGGAAAAGTTAGCCCTCCTGTGTATTAGCTACACCCAGCACTATGAAAATGTCCTGCATCAAGTGTGCAGCTAAGTGGCCAGAGGAATATAGCCAAATTCTAACCCCTGGTGTGAGAAGAGCAAGACATTCAGCTTCAGCAAGAACACATGAAATAATCATGTCTACAAAGCTATATCTGATTGGTTGGTGGTTCTGGGGATCAAACCAGTGGCTGGCGGCTACAGAACAATACAGAGAGCAAATCAAGCAGCTGAAGACAGAGTACCACACAGCCAAATATTCTAAGAGCACCTCTGGGAACTCCCCATCTTCTTGCCTCTTTTTATGAGGAATTTGACTGGGACCTGTAGTGAGCATTCAGATCACAGAATTGCATGACAATCTGCAGAGCAGGGATGATACCCTTATCACCCTCCAGTCACAGGCACGGCCGGAGGACAGCCCTCTGCTGGGTGAAGGGCAAGAAGTGATCATGGTGCTGAGGCTGGTAACCGAAGAGGCTCTGCCACTGGAGCAACTGGAACACATCATGGGTCTGTACTCAGAGGAGCTGGGGAACAGGCCAACTGAGATCAGAGCAAGCGCTGGCACCAGAGCCAAGTAAATTTCTGCTGCCGTGTTTATTGTCATTGATACATGGATGGGAGAAATTTCCAACTTATGGCCCTATTAAGTTATTCTTTCAAGTCAGGGTTTGCTTCCATTCAGGACAGAACCCGCATTTCCCCTAGCATCCCCCCACTTTGCCTCCAACACCAAGTGGGATTCAAAATGGACACTTCAAAATAAGGAAAAAATGCTAAACAGGAAGCTATTATGACATTTTTATTAGTTACTTGCTGATTGCTATAAGTATGGGTTGGGACTCCACAGTTAGTAGCCTTGCTTACCCCTCCTGTCTCATACAGTAGGAACCTATAAATAGGCCACATCCACACTGTTTTGGACCATCTGTAAACTGAGTTTCCAAAAAACTTGGCTGCTGTGAGTCCAAACAAAACTGGAGTGTGTATTTAAGTCCTTTACAGGCTTTAATATATGAGTCAAACTTACAGTGGAGTGTGTCTGTCTGTCTATATTAGGAGTCCTCTGATGGCATGTACAAACCCCACACTGGGCAACAAGAGATTAAGCAACTACTCTGTGCCCAACCAACCCCACCACACCTATAGCAAATGTTCCAAGTGGAGGAGGTGTTAAAAGGCAGGGGAACCGCTCATTTGGTGCCAATCCAGGGAAAAGAGCAGACCTGCCACCTGCAGCTCCAGCAGATAATCTTTTCCAAAGACAACTGTCCAAAGGTCCC
Source organism: Natator depressus (assembly GCF_965152275.1). Classification (NCBI taxonomy): domain Eukaryota; kingdom Metazoa; phylum Chordata; order Testudines; family Cheloniidae; genus Natator; species Natator depressus. The sequence continues at coordinate 86,056,410 of NC_134234.1, read as the reverse complement.
TCCCTGAGGGAAGGGAGGACCTGCCACCACTGTTCCCTCTAAGCTGTGCGCATGTGCGCGCGCACAGATCCTAAACCCCACTCACACGGCAAAACACCGCGCACACAAAAATTTGCACAGAAGCACAAAAATTTGCACAGAAGAAATTTTTGGCACACACGGCCTCTCAAAAATTAGAGGGAACTGGCTCTGGACTTTGGTAATTCCCTTTATTTTTTGTTTGGACTTCCCTAGCAGGGAAAGCCCTTGGACTGACCTGGCCCAGGAGAGTGGGCCATACCACAGGAGGAGGCAGTTGCTGCTTGAGAAAGAGAACTATCATGCCACATGCCACCACTGAAGATGCCTTGAAATGAGCGAGCACCCTTCACATTGCCTTAGTCTGGATGGTGACTTTGGGACAATTGCAAGGAGGGAGGGGGAGATAAAGATAGGAAATGGCCCAGGGAGGGCAGCCTTAAGCAGCCTCGGCTATTAGATCAGTAATAGCCCTCAAAAGGCCTCAAAGGGCCACTCAGAGTCCAGTGGAGTGAGAGGGCCCAGGCTCCCCTTCTAAGAACCCCCTGCCTTAGCCATGATCAACCAACCCCTGAATGAGGACCATCACAAGTTCGCATGGCTGGCATTCAGCTTGGTCTGTGCATGGACACAGGGTGCTTTCAAGGAGACTGTACTGTAGTGGTGGGCAACCTGAGGCCCATGGGCCATATGCGGCCCATCAGGGTAAGCCCCGCAGGCCGCAAGACAGTTTGTTTACATTGACCGTTCCCACGCATGGCTGCCTGCAGCTCCCAGTGGCCGCAGTTCACCGTTCCTGGCCAGTGGGAGCTGCAGGAAGCAGCGACACAGCACAGCATGTCAGTTGCACTCTTTGCTTGTGTGTATTGGTTCACAAATGCAATACTATCTTGAGTCTACTCCTGGTGAAAAGGTTCCTCATTCTCCTCACACATATTGTGCAAAATACAGCAGGCCACAATAATACAAACTGCACTGAGGACACTGGAATCTAAGGTTTTGAAGGCTGTACCAATGGGACTTCAGTCTGCCAAATGCACTTTACATCAGCTACTGAGCTATACAGCTACTGAGTGTGTAGTTGAAACTTCTTTTCTCAGGGCGTCTGAAATCAGGGTATGGTTTCATAAGCCATGGAAACAGGGGTAAAGTGTGGTCCCCTAGAATAAGAATGGGACAGTAATGTCATTTATAACAATGTCATTCAGGAGAAATAATGTCCCAGTTTGTCCATGAAGGTAAAGTCCTGATCCCCAGAACACCCTGGCATCTTGCAACCTGCCAATACATCCCATACTAGTGTCCATGAATCTGGATAATGATGGATTGGTACCCTTAGAGGTTTATGAACTTGTGTTCTCCCTGCAGAGGGCAAGCTACAGACACATGAGTTCCATCAATGCCCATGGCACAGTTTGGAAAGCCCATTCTTTCAAAACCAGCAATTATATCAGGAACGTTTGTAGTGCCCACCATCTCTGGACACATCATAGTCCTGATAGCCTCACAACCTCTGCCTCAACAACCCCCACAGTTAGTTTACCAACTCCAAACTAGTTAGCCATTGACCTGTAGCAGTCTGGGATAGCCAGCTTCCAGGTTGCTAGAGCAACCCACTTCTTGACTGTCATGGTCTCCTTCCTGTGGGTGTTGTGGCACTGAAGGGGTGGGGCAAGCTGATCATAAGCCTCCAGGAACATCTGCTTCTACTTGTGAAAGTTCTGGACCCAGTGCTGGCCGTCCCACTGTGATCCCACCAGTCTGTGCTTGTGGTCCTGTTCCAGAGATGCTGGTCTACACAGGTGGAATTTGCAGCTAAAACAACAGACATGAACAGCATGAGATGGGTCAAAAGGTGCCTTTGGAAGGTCAAAAATTGCTTCTAAAATGTCCACAAATGCCTTGCAGATGCTCCACTTAATTCATGAAATAGGACTGACACTGTGAGGTGGAGAAGTTCTTCCACCAGTTTGGGATCCATGTTGATGACTCTGGCTGCTGAGAGTGTAGAGACCTAAAATGGCTTGGCAGGCTAAAATCACCCAAAATACTTTCAGTCAACACCAGCAGGACAGACAGACAAATTCTCTCACCACCCACTATGAACTAAACTGTAGACCAGCTAGAACTGGCGAGGGCACTAGGAACCTTGCGATACAATGGTATGCACCCACAGAGGCTGATGTTCAGACTGGGGTCATCATAGTGCAATATGGACACACCAGCACAGTTGTGAGGCCCAGATTTCTAGTGCAATGTGGACATTGAAGCATGGACTTGGAATCATCAAGTCTACAAGCACGAGTCATAAAGATCCAGACTTAGCCTATCTGGCCTTGTACTCAATGGTCTGACGCAGTATAATATTTCCATTTGATGTACCTTGGAAGTATAGAGAAATCCTGTAAAACATATTGCAGGACCAAAGAATCAGTCTTCAACATAATGGAGACAGCCATAGATCAATATAAGCATGGTAATAACTGTAGTTGGAGACCAGGAACAACACTGGTTATTCAAAAAGTCAACAAAGTCAATTAAGGGAAATCTGGCAACAACAGTCTCCCTTCCAGAATTAATCTTATGATTTGCTTCCAGCTTTTCAAATCACCTGTTTGTTGTTATATTTGACAAGCATTTTCCCTTTTCAATTGGAACAGTTAGCTCTCTCTTTAGGTCTTGGCTTTTTAATAGGTTAGTTCATGCCAGCTCTTGGCTTTTAGCTAGAAAACCAAAAATTATTTGTAATGAACTGAAACTTCTCTCTTGTTCTGATGCGCTGTTTGCAATGGTGTCCTTTCTGGCTTCCAGATGTCAAGCTGGGGTTTGAATCAACTCTCACTGGCCCGTATTGTTAATGAAAAGTTTTTGATAGCCCTTCTGGAGTGTCAGTTTCAAATACACAAATTATAGAAAACGGGTTGTTATCTTGCTTGTTTCTCACTCTTGTTTTTGTTTTTTCAAAAGGGAAACGTATATACATATATATAAACTGTAACTAAAAAAAAAGTATACAGTTAGGAGTAACAGATTTAAGAAGTAAAGAAACCCTGAGGTGGACAACAACTGAATTACTTGTCCACAGAAGAAACTTCTTCCCCATGGTAATCAGTTAGTGGTTGGTTTATGCCATGAAGTACAACAGTTTATATAGTGTCTAAATATTTTTTTAATACTACTCTGAGTAATCAAAGAATGTTCTCATCATAAATGTTAAATTCAGAACCTTGCACCCATGTCAAGAGTAAGGTCAGGGATCTGTGCTAGCACAATTGTTTGCAGAACTGGGGCTATTGTTTGTTAAATGTAATCGTGCATCTAATTAGGATATGTTAAACACTTGATTCTGAGCAGACAGTTAGTTTCCATTGAATATTCACTGCTTGTGGAGCATTACAAAAACTAAACTCCTTGAATCAAGAGGATTGTAACAAGGTATATCATTTGACAATACCTTAAAAGAAGTCTGTGTTATCTGTTTAGAAGGAGAATGGATGTTCAGGACATATAAACAGAGAAATGAGTTGAAAATGTACAATTCTTTTTCTGGAAGTTTTCACATAATGCTACCTTATTTCCTAAAATCCAGAACCTTAACTCACAAGAACCAAAAAAAAAAGAGGGAGAAAGCAGGCTACTCCATATGGCAAAGAGGCAGAGATCACCACATCTTGCTCTAGGTTGGCTCTTTGCAGACTGACTGCTGCTTGACTCAATCACACCCATCCCTAGAGCACCCCTGAGCTTGCAAGTAGGTCCAGGAAAACCTCTGAGAATTTAAAGTAATCGTTTTCAATACACCATAATGGGAACAGCCAATATTGCCTTAGATAGGATTGCAAAACAACAACATTTAGAAGGTATATTGATCCCTCATTCAGCCATAAACCAAACTCTGACAGCACTTGGTAAGAATGCACCCTTCCCCCACAGGCAAAATTATTTCATAATTGTACATTTTGGGGGTTCTTCCATTTTCATCTAAAACACTGTCACTGGCCATTGTCAGAGGCAGGATACTAGATTAGGTGGATCAATGATCTTTTCCAGAATTGCAATTCCTATGTAAGTTATGCATGTGGGAAATCATGGGAACGGCACAAGGATACTACTCTATTTTCACATCCTGCATAAGGAATAATCCTGACACTTTTTTGGGGGCAAAATGTCCCGTGCTGGTTTCTCTAATCAAACAGTGGTGGATTTGTTGTCCTAGTTATCATTTTTTAAATAAGAATTTAGATTCTACAGGGTACCATCTCAAAAATTACAGCAATTTTAAAGCATGTTAAAATTGATATTGGTCCTGCTTCACAATGTCCTTTTATACCTCCTTTGTTATAGACTTTCTCCAAATGTGGAGCGAATTAGAGCAGATTGGCTATTCAGCCCATAAATATCACTTAGATACTCACCTCCTGTTGTTCAGGAACAGGCAGAAGGTGTTTTAAAGCTAGCACTTCTCTGGCTAAGGTAACAGTTAGAGGCTGGCTGAATGTGCTTAACTGGTAATTTCAACACTTGGAGTCCTGGCCCTGCTCACAAGTGAGAAACTAACGGACATTTATCATGGCAGGCACCACCTTAGTTTAATTTGTTGTATTTCAGATTGATATATCACCGTAGTAGGTTTGGGGCTGCAAAGCAGTGTGTAGTATTTTAAAATGACTAGGGAAGCTGGAATTTCATGATTAAAACATTCACAGTTTTGTCACATTATGTTATGTATGTATGATATGTTGCATTATGAAGTACAAAGTTGTAGTACTCTTGGTGCTGAAAAATGTAGAACAATATACAATAATTTTCAACTGAGGAAATCACAAGCAGGTCAGTCTTGCATTGGTTTTCCAGGAACAGCAAAGACTCAGACCACCACCAAGGAATGTTTGCTGCAGGCTTTTCTCCTGTTACTGTAAGCTGTTTGATAGCAAACAATATGGTGTCAGAATGTCATAAATTGTAATAAATATTTGTAACTTCTAATGATCTGAGTATCTTTTTGTTTTGGCTAAAGGCATTATAGAGTTTATTATGGTTTATTTACTGAAAAATAACAACTGAAGTAGACTAACTTAAAAATTCAGCTATGCATCCCTCACTCAGGCAAAACTATCATTGAAACCAACAGCCTAACCTGTTTTATCGTTGAAACCAATGGGAGTGTTGTCTTAATAAGAATTGCAGAACTGGGCTATACATAGGTGCTGGAACTAGGTGTGCTCGGGGTGCAGCTGCACCCCTGGCTTTAAGTGGTTTCCATAATATGCAGGGTTTACAGTTTGGTTCAATGGCCCTCAGCACCCTGACTATACAAATTGTTTCAGCACCCCGGGGGCCATAAGATGCTAAAGTTAAAACTTTTCATTACTTATGTACTAACAGAAAGGAAAGTCTGTTGCTTTCCCCCTTTTGCATCATGTCTTGTAACTTTTACTAGAAATTCACTTATTAATATTCTCAACACTACAGTAAAACAGGTAAAGTTTAAGCTCACATGGGCTGGAAAGTTTGAATTAGAGTTGAGCCATCATACAGATTATTCCCCACACTCAGAACTGCAGATCAGACAGTCTGTTAGATGATTCATTGTTTTTAGGTCTTTTGTGAGGAAAAAAAAGATCTGTTACTAGGGCTGTGAGATCTCTTGCAGCAAAAGCTCAAACCAAGTGAAATTGGGCAAATCTATTAATCTGGGGTGCTTGCTAGAGCACCCAAATTTCCAATAGCTATGCAGAGGCTATTTAGGGATCCATATGTACTGTCAAGGTTCCTTCCCCACTCTGAACTCTAGGGTACAGATGTGGGGATCTGCATGAAAGACCCCCTAAGCTTATTCTTACCAGCTTATGTTAAAAACTTCCTCAAGGTACAAACTTTGCCTTGTCCTTGAACCCTATGCTGCCAGCACCAAGCGTGTTAAACAAAGAACAGGGAAAGAGCCCACTTGGAGACGTCTTCCCCCCAAAATATCCCCCCAATCACTACACCCCCTTTCCTGGGGAAGGCTTGATAAAAATCCTCACCAATTTGCATAGGTGAACACAGACCCAAACCCTTGGATCTTAAGAACAATGAAAAAGCAATCAGGATCTTACAAGAAGAATTTTAGTTAAAGAAAAAGTAAAAGAATCACCTCTGTAAAATCAGGATGGTAAATACCTTACAGGGTAATCAGATTCAAAACACAGAGAATCCCTCAAGGCAGAACCTTAAGTTACAAAAAGACACAAAAACAGGAATATACATTCCATCCAGCACAGCTTATTTACCAGCCATTTAAACAAAAGAAAATCTAATGCATTTCTAGCTAGATTACTTACTAACAAGTGCTAATACTCCATTCCTGTTCTGCTCCCGACAAAAGCATCACACAGACAGACAGACCCTTTGTTCCCCCCCACCCAGCTTTGAAAGTATCTTGTCTCCTCATTGGTCATTTTGGTCAGGTGCCAGCGAGGTTATCTTAGCTTCTTAACCCTTTACAGGTAAAAGGATTTTGCCTCTGGCCAGGAGGGATTTTATAAGACTGTATACAGAAAGGTGGTTACCCTTCCCTTTATATTTATGACATGTACAGTTTAGGAAAGGTCAGGAAAATATGGGAGTGGAACCTACCCAGGTATCAGCAGGTCTTTCCCTACCCCCTTCCAAATTCATAGGGTAAACTTGTTTAAGACAGGTTTCAGAGTGGTAGCCATGTTAGTCTGTATCAGCAAAAACAACGAGGAGTCCTTGTGGCACCTTAGAGACTAACACATTTATTTGGGCATAAGCTTATGTGGGCTAAAACCCACTTCATCAGATGCATGGAGTGGAAAACACAGTAGAGAGGTGTAAATACACAGCATATGAACAGATATTAGTTGCCTTATCAACTGGGTGGTCAGTGCTAACGAGCCAATTCAGTTAAGGTGGAAGTGGGCTATTCTCAATAGTTGACAAGAAGGGAGGAAAAATCAGTTTTTTAATGCTAATGAGTTCAATGTAATCAAGATGGCCTATTTGAAACAGTTGACAAGAAGGTGTGAGTATCAGCAGGGGTCTTTACTCCCTGTGGCGGATGTTCTTGGAGGTTTATGATCGGCTTGCCCCACTCCTTCAGTGCCACAACACACACAGGAAGGAGGCCATGACAGTCAAGAAGTGGGTTGCTATAGCAACCTGGAAGCTGGCTACCTCAGACTGCTACAGTCAATGGCTAACTAGGTTGGAGTTGGTAAATTAACTGTGGGGGTTGTTGAGGCAGAAGTTTGTGAGATGATCAGGACTATGATGTGTCCAGAGATGGTGGGCACTACAAACGTTCCTGAAATAATTGCTGGTTTTGAGAGAATGGGCTTTCCAAACTGTGCCATGGCCACTGATGGATCTCATGTGTCTGTAGTTTGCCCTCTGCAGGGAGAACACATGTTTATAAACCTCAAAGCGTACCAATCCATCATTATCCAGATTCAGGGACACAAATATGGGATGCACTGGCAGGGAGTGGACACTGGACACTCAATAACAGACTTAAAAGTGGCAATTCTTCAACAAAAAAACTTCAGAAACAGACTCCAATGAGAAACTGCAGGACTGGATTAATTTTCAAACTGGACACCATCAAATTAGGCCTGAATAAAGTTGGAGTGGATGTGTCATTACAAAAACTATTTTTTCCCCCTGCTGATACTCACTCCTTCTTGTCAACTGTTTGAAATGGGCCACCTTGATTAAACGGAACTCATTAGCACTACAAAAGTGTTTTTCCTCCCTTCTTGTCAACTGTTGAGAATAGCCCACTTCCACCTTTATTGAATTGGCTCGTTAGCACTAACCACCCACTTGGTAAGGCAACTACCATCTTTTCACGCTAAGGTGCCACAAGGACTCCTCATTTGGTTTCCTCAGTCTTCAGTAAGTCTTGTAGGTTTATTCCCTTCCTATATAACACCTGCTGGAGAGGAGCTCTGTGAGAGGTCACAAGCAAGGGAGTCTCAAACAGTACAGGTCCGATCTAGGAAGCCAGCTAGATCAATCATTTTCTACTCCATTCCATCTAAATATCTTGCATAGGAGGAGAATGGAGGACCCTACTTATCTGGATTGAGAATTTCAGAGCGTGGTCATGGTTTTAACTACACATTTTCCCTTAATTTTAATGGAAAGTGTGTGGCTTTATTCCCTGAACTGCTTTGAAAATCTTAGCCCTGTTGTTTGGTAGAAAATATTCATCTGTGATTTTTGTTAGTAATTAGCAAAGAGAAACACCCATACCAGGAACACATTTCTCCCAATTATCCAAATATAATTGGAAATAATAGACATTATCAAGCTGGCCTATGTACAGTGTAGAAGCATCTGCCAAAGTGATAAAAAATAACAGAATTTTGTTTTCTACGAAGAGTAAAAGATAACAAAGAAATGGTTTTATTTATCACAATAAAATTTATGAAAGATTTTTCTTACAAAATATTTTGTCATTCTTAGCAATTTTATATTTGGGATGCTGAGTAACAGAATTTATTATTTATTCCAGGCTAAAAGCTACATTTAGATGGAATTAAGGAAGAATCATTTATATATATATATATATATATATATATATATATATATATATATAAACTAATCTGGGAGATTGTTGAAGACATAGATCACAGTTGGGCTCCTACTTCCCACTGACATTCCAAGGCATGAATGGCAGTTGGCACCTAAATGCCATTTATGTCTTTGACAATAACACCCAAAAGAGATGTTGTAATTATCCCCAAAACAAATATTGTAAACCCACGTAATTCAGAATAAACTGAAAAGAACACCAAAGATGTTATGGTTTGTAATTGTTCAGTATGGAAACTCAAATCTTCATTCTAACCTCTTTTGATTCCAGGCAATACTTTACAATCATGATTAATATGTTCCAGTATTCATGGTCCCAGGTTACATGAAACAAAGTATTAAGGATGCAATTATTTTCCTGGCTGGCAAATAGGTGTTGTGATGATGACAATGGTAATCAATGAAGAAAGATAATTTCCTTGGTTGGGGTGCGGGGGGGGGGGGAGGGGGGAGCAGTTTCCTGTCATATTTTTTCCAAAGAATAGGTTTTTAGAGATTGCTTTGGTATTTAAAATACGTGGCTGCCACTTTCAGCATATGTGTCCCATTAATTTTTCATGGGAGATGTGTATCTAAATCCCCTGGACTACTTTGTATGTGTCATCGTATTAAAAAACAAAATACACTATGTAGAGATGTTTTGTTTTTGTTTTTTGTTGGTTTTTTGACAGAACATTTTTCTGGTGGAAAATGCCTTTCAATTGAAACTGAAACTTTGGGGACATATTGATTCTGATGAAATTTTGTTTAGAAAAATGATCTACACAGAGCATTTGGATAATGATGAAATGTTCTGTTTTGACAGTTTCAGAAGTGAATGCATTGATTTTTCATTTTAAAATTATTTATATATTAGAATTTATTAAATTATATTTTATTAAAAATAAAAAAAATGAAATCAAATTAAATGTTTTCATTGACAAAAAGACAACTTTTCTGAAAATTTTGTTTCATGTGAAATTTTGAAATTCTTTTTCATTTTGATTCAGAACAAAACCAAATTTTGAAGTTGCAGCATTTCCTCTGAAATGGAAATTCCAATTTCTGCACTACTTTAAATCTATGTAAATAGAGTCATAATAATGTATTGCTGTTATATATACATTTCTTCTTTCCTAGGGCACAGGAAAACCACAGAGATTAGTCAGTTGTCCAGATCTTTGGTTAGGAGAGCAAGTCATTGTATCAGTTTCCAAGACTCCCAAGCAAAATAAAACATTACAATAAAAAGAAACCCCTAGAAAATGAGAGCGCCAGCAGGAAATTGAAGCCATCAATTGTATACAAGTAGCTAAACGTGCCATCTGCAGATGAGTTTGCCCAGCAGACTCAATTGCACTTCACTTACTACGCACCCAATTGATCTGGGATGCTATTCTGTGCAGGTAAATGCAGCATATTTGAAGTTGCTGCCCAACTGTAATAGTTAAAGACTTTCCAAACTGACTGCATTGCATGTAGTGGGGATTATAGCTGCAATAATACTGAGAAGGTTTTGGATGCTTATCCTGTTGTCCAAGTGACTTGTTTACTCCTGAACAGATGGTCCTGCAACACAATGTAAATCAAATGACACCTTTATTACCCTAATAAGTACCTGGAAGAAACACCAACAGATCCCTACCTTGTTAACACAGTAGGATGCAGAAAAGAGAGGAATGCAGTAGGTGCCAAAGGAAACAAACTAGATGAATCCACTGGGGATACAACAAACTGATCTGTGTGTTTATTTTCAGAACCTTGATCAACCTTATGTTGCTAATGAAGGAATACATAAAGACAGTGTTTTTCTTTATAACAAGTGCATTGGTATGTTGTATGTTTTGTGTGCGACTTTTACTTGAAAGCAGCTGTGGATTCTAACCCTTTAGAGACTGCTCTTTAACCCTTGAGAGACTGCCCTGTCTCTTTCTTGATAAATGTCTACCTGGGGCTGAATTCCAGTCTGTTTGGCCATGACTGTACGTGTAGGCTTGGCAGAATTCCACATGCATTTTGTACACCCGATACAAGCCTACTGGTCCTCTTCATCTGAGCCATTTGTAGTGCACTGGCTCAAGCAGAGCTGCGCAAGTTTTGTCTATTCTGACTCAGAGATATGCTCCCAGCTGCAGTGTAGACATTCTCTATATGTCCAGTTAGCCATATTAGCTTCCTAGTGGCGGCCCACTGAGAAATAATACTGCAGCTCTAAAGGACTTGTATGTTCTGTCTATATATATGTTCAAATCTGTGTAAATACCTATTTTTTTCTGATTCTTTACTTTATGTCAATGTAGCATCAATGGAAGGCATCAGAGTGATAGCCCTGTAGGTTTAGCTCCCTCCTGAGCCAAAGGATAGGTACAGCACAGCCTGTGGCAGTCCAAGCTTCATGACATTACTCTGACAGCGTGCCTTAACCATGAGATACACCTGGTGGTGTTACATCTGACACACAATTTCTCAGACATTTCCATGGCAGCCGAAATGGGAAGGAAAAAAAAAACAGAACTCTTTCATTAAAACACTAAAAGACAAAATGTACAGACAAATTCTGTCCTCAGACGAAAGTGTAAGTTTCCCCTTGTAAGCAGAACTTGTCCCAAAGGAATAATTCAAAACATGAGAACTATATTCAGATAATTACAAATAATTTCCCACAAGGAAAGCTATTTACTAGTTCTAATGGTGAAACTCTACCCAGGAAGTAGAGATTCATATTGGTGTGATTTTTCACTTGAAATAGCCTGTAAATTTAGGGTTCCAAACAAAGCAGCCACAAACTTCTCCTTGGAAATGGAGACTTAATGAACCACATACGCACATGTTTCACTAAAATAAAAGTACTGGTTGCCACTTTAATTTCAGCTCTCACTTTCTATATAGATATATATCTGATTAGACAGAGTTATGTCAACTTCTTGGCCACAGATTGTGTGAAATACCAGTAAGGAGCTTCACACCCTTTCCTTGAAATGTCCAATAAGCAAAGCAGACAAGAGGGGACTGACAACACTGCTGTCACTTTTTGTCTAACTAAAACATTAAGGAAAGACTCACACAATCATACTGTCAGAAATCAGACAGAGTGACTTCTGATGTATATTGCAGACCTGTGCCTTATATTCTAGAATGTTGTACACTATCTTGTTTGCCATTTCAATTAAATTAAATATAGGTATGTATTTTGCTTTTTTACCTGAACACATTCCCTGTTCACAGTTGGTAGTCGGCTGTGCTTTCATTACTGTTGCTTCTAGTAAAGTTATTCTGCTGAGGCACTGCTGACATCAATATTCTGTTTCCCATAAGAGCACACAAGAGCAATATGGTTTCAGCATAACACAAATAACAGGAGTTGAGGAAGTGATTCTCTTAACATGCTGTTAAAAAATACCCACAGTGAGATCCAGCCAGATGTCTCCTTTTCTCTTAATCAAAAATAATTTATTGAAGGAGCCACTTAACATTTACAAAATCAAGGATCCCCCACTTAAATACATATGGTATGTGCTGTAACTTTTCCTGATGTTGTTTGTATCAATAAAAAAGTGATATGGAGCTCTCAAGGCACAATCTCACACCAAAGTCTAGAGTGCTTATGTGAGCCGGCAGAATGAGAGTACAAGAAGATTCTAAAACTGTTTTTTGTATGGTAATGGTAATTCTGTCTGACCCACCTTTCATTTTTATATATCAGTTGATATGTTCATATAAACAATTACACATTAATTTACACTTATATGTGTAATATACAGCCACGTGTTAAAATAAATAAACCAGAACACATGCAAATATGTGAAGTTGTACCATACACTTCAGACATCTCAGCAAAATATCAGTTAGCTCAGTGGCCATTGGCCCACTTCTTGTCATCAAAAAATGAAGCCATTCCCCTCCCTGTTAGTCCAGATCATTATAGAAATATGCCTTGCGGAGCAAGTAACAACTTTATGTTGTTACTTTATTTGTATTATGGCAGTGCCTAGAGACAATAATAAGGGAAATAGGTCCCTATCATACTATGTATAGTATTCATGTAATAAAAAAACAGTTCCTGCCTCAGTGAGCGTACATCAGAGCTCCACACTGACAGACCTCAGTGCTCACGTAGAGCACCATTGACTTCACTGAGTTTCTCTGAACGTGATCTGCAGGGTCGGCATGTAGACCCAGTGAATTGAATGGGACTTTATGTGACTACAGAGGTGTGCATCTGTGGAGTTCACTACAGATTTGAGATGCAGATCTATGCCATAATGCCACAGGTAAATGAGACAGGCAAGATGAATGAGGCCAAATGATGAGGAAACAATGAAACAAGCATACTTTTGCACATTAAACAAACATCTCAGTTCCCCACCTGCATAGCAATTGAGCTGTAGCTCACGAAAGCTTATGCTCAAATAAGTTTGTTAGTCTCTAAGGTGCCACAAGTCCTCCTTTTCTTTTTGCAGAAGTCAGTGTGTTGTTTTTGTTTTTTTGGCATCACAGCAGAACTCAGTCTTACACAGGCTTTTTGAAGTGGGAGAAAAGTAAAAGGTTGTATAGGTGAGAAATGAAACTTCCTCAGCTTTTGCGTATTGACAAGTCCACACAAGAGCAGCATTCCCCATCACAATTAGTTTTCCTAAGAGGAAGGAGGAAATACACAGTTAAATAAATATTGTGTTTGATTTTAACACCTCAGCATATTAAAAAGGAAAAACTGGCTTCCATAATGATGTGACAATACCTTTATGAATGATATGAAAGCTTTCAACAGCAAGTGCCATGTGTGTAATATGGAAGAAAGAGAAGAGGCAGCTGGAGAACAGTTTAGCATTCTGTACTAGGCTTGCCCACTTTTGAATGTCTATTCTAAGTGAATATTCTAAGTGGTGCAGCTGGCATTGTTACTGATTGAAGAACACTGCTTATGGCACTGAGTGCCTTACTTTCCTGGAAATTTATCTCAAAGTTTCCTACTCAATTTATCCATCATCCACTTGCAAGTTTCTTTCTTTTTCTTTTTTTCTTTAAGTGGAATAAAAGTGTTAATAAAACTAAGATCGAGACAGACAACATTTTATACCAGCAACAGGTAAGAGCAAGACTATCTAATCAGGTAAATTTACAGCATTGTGCTGGAGAAATTAGATCAATGGCTCCCAGAATTTTGAAGACATTAGAAGACATTGCATAACTAGTTCCTTATACACCACACTGGAAATTTAGGATGAATGTGAGGAAAACTCTCCTAAGAGTAAGATGTATTTTATTTTATAGTTTGTTCAAAAAGTCACTTAACTAACTCCTGCATTGACAAGAGAATGGATTGGGTGACCTAAATGATTTTCCATGACTAATATGGCTTCCATGACTTTTTCCATGACTGGAAAAAGGCTAATGTAGTGCCCATCTTTAAAAAAGGAAAGAAGGAGGATCCTGGGAACTACAGGCCAGTCAGCCTCACCTCAGTCCCTGGAAAAATCATGGAGCAGGTCCTCAAGGAATCAATTCTGAAGCACTTAGAGGAGAGGAAAGTGATCAGGAACAGTCGGCATTGATTCACCAAGGGCAAGTCATGCCTGACTAATCTAATTGCCTTCTATGATGAAATAACTGTCTCTGTGGATGAGGGGAAAGCAGTGGAAGTGTTGTTCCTTGACTTTAGCAAAGCTTTTGACACGGTCTCCCACAGTATTCTTGCCAGCAAGTTAAAGAAGTATGGGCTGGATGAATGGACTATAAGGTGGATAGAAAGTTGGCTAGATTGTCGGGCTCAACGGGTAGTGATCAATGGCTCCATGTCTAGTTGGCAGCCGGTATCAAGTGGAGTGCCCCAAGGGTCGGTCCTCGGGCCAGTTTTGTTCAATATCTTCATAAATGATCTGGAGGATGGTGTGGATTGCATCCTCAGCAAGTTTGCAGATGACAATAAACTGGGAAGAGAGGTAGATACACTGGAGGGTAGGGATAGGATACAGAGGGCCATAGACAAATTAGAGGATTGGGCCAAAAGAAATCTGATGAGGTTTAACAAGGACAAGTGCAGAGTCCTGCACTTAGGACGGAAGAATCCCATGCACCGCTACAGACTAAGGACCAAATGGCTAGGCAGCAGTTCTGCAGAAAAGGACCTAGGGGTTACAGGTTTCAGAGTAACAGCCGTGTTAGTCTGTATTCGCAAAAAGAAAAGGAGTACTTGTGGCACCTTAGAGACTAACCAATTTATTTGAGCATAAGCTTTCGTGAGCTACAGCTCACTTCATCGGATGCATACTTTGGAAACTGCAGAAGACATTATATACACAGAGACCATGAAACAATACCTCCTCCCACCCCACTCTCCTGCTGGTAATAGCTTATCTAAAGTGATCACTCTCCTTACAATGTGTATGATAATCAAGTTGGGCCATTTCCAGCACAAATCCAGGTTTTCTCACCCCCCACCCCCATACACACACAAACTCACTCTCCTGCTGTTAATAGCTCATCCAAAGTGACCACCCTCCCTACAATCAAGGTGGGCCATTTCCAGCACAAATCCAGGTTTTCTCACCCCCCCCCCACACACACACAAACTCACTCTCCTGCTGGTAATAGCTCATCCAAACTGACCACTCTCCTTACAATGTGTATGATAATCAAGGTGGGCCATTTCCAGCATAAATCCAAGTTTAACCAGAACGTCTGCGGGGGGGGGGGGGGTTAGGAAAAAACAAGGGGAAATAGGCTACCTTGCATAATGACTTAGCCACTCCCAGTCTCTATTTAAGCCTAAATTAATAGTATCCAATTTGCAAATGAATTCCAATTCAGCAGTTTCTCGCTGGAGTCTGGATTTGAAGTTTTTTTGTTGTAAGCAGTTTCCACAGTATGCATCCGATGAAGTGAGCTGTAGCTCACGAAAGCTTATGCTCAAATAAATTGGTTAGTCTCTAAGGTGCCACAAGTACTCTTTTTCTTTCTAGGGGTTACAGTGGATGAGAAGCTGGATATGAGTCAACAGTGTGCCGTTGTTGCTAAGAAGGCCAATTGCATTTTGGGATGTATAAGTAGGGTCATTGCCAGCAGATCGAGGGACGTGATCGTTCCTCTCTATTCGACATTGGTGAGGTCTCATCTGGAGTATTGTGTCCAGTTTTGGGCCCCACACTACAAGAAGGATATGAAAAAATTGGAAAACGTCTAGCGGAGGTCAACAAAAATAATTAGGGGACTGGAACACATGACTTATGAGGAGAGGCTGAGGGAACTGGGATTGTTTAGTCTGCGGGAGAGAAGAATGAGGGGGGATTTGGTAGCTGCTTTCAACTACCTGAAAGGGGGTTCCAAAGAGAATGGATCTAGACTGTTCTCAGTGGTAGCAGATGACAGAACAAGGAGTAATGGTCTCAAGTTGCAATTGGGGAGGTTTAGGTTGGATATTAGGAAAACCTTTTTCACTGGGAGGGTGGTCAAACACTGGAATGTGTTACCTAGGGAGGTGGTGTAATCTCCTTCCTTAGAATTTTTTAAGGTCAGGCTTGACAAAGCCCTGGCTGGGATGATTTAGTTGGGGATTGGTCCTGCTTTGAGCAGGGGGTTGGACTAGATGACCTCCTGAGGTCCCTTCCAACCCTCATATTCTATGATTCTATGATTCTATATCTAGTGTCTGACTGTTCCCTTTTGAAGAAAGGAAATGTGTCTCAGTGTGGGTGTGAGTGAGGGCCACATTTTTGAAAATTATGTAAGCCACACCTCTCAAATCTGTAGAAATTTGTAATGTGCCATTTGGTGAGGTTGTGGTGAGGGAAAGATTTGCCTCTTCCTGTGAAAATCTACCTAATTATAAAAGCCCCCTTAGCTTCAGCTACTGGAGACACAGATTGCACAGAACAGTGCCAATTGGTACATATGTGAAAGTGCTCTATTATGCATCTTACAGAGTTAGTGGCAGCTAAAGATATCATAGACTAACACTGTGTAGGCAAACACAGCTGCTGTTAACAGGCACCATGCAACAAAACCCTTATTGTCATATTAATCAAACTGTATCTATTTCAAGATCCTGTTGTCTGCTGCTCCATACTGGACCTACAGAACCTTCAAGCAGGGACTTGCAAAGTTTGCTGTGACCTGTGAGGATTATCTATTGCATTTTGTGTTATGTTTGTATGGTTCCTAGCACAAAGGGGTCCTGGTCTGGGACTGGGACCATAATAATAGTAATAATGGTTTCTCAAGCTGATCACCACACTCTTCCTTTCTTTATGGTTAATTAGGTAGGGAGTTGTGAAACCTTGTTCTATTGTAACATTGGGTCATAATATGGGAAAAATTGAGGCCCACTATTGCATTACTAGGTTGTTCCTGCCAACCCCTGCTCAGCTTGACTTTTTATATGCTGCTTTTTATACAAGAACAATTTCTGTTACAGGTAATAGGAAATAACAGTGAGAATTCACATACCAATGGGAGATTAGACTCCACCAATGAATCAAAAAGAAAAATCTAAAGAGACAGCCAGTGTAACCATGCCTCCTGATTATTATTATTAATTTATTTTATTTATTATTTGTTTATAAATGCATTTCTGAATTCTCCTCATGACAGAATTAATTTTATTTTTTTTTTTGCCAGGAGGAAAACAAAGCTTTCCGACAAAAGTGAAAAATCCCCATACTATAAAGCCCTATGCTTTCCAGTGTGGAATTCAAACCGAAAATCCATTAGTTACTCGGAGCAGGATCAGTGCATTAATTAGTATAACATTATCAAATGCTTCATTCTGACAGAGTCAAAAGATAGCAATGATAAACACATGTTTTGCCTCAGGGTAAGACTAGAATTCAAACATTTGAGATCTTGCTCCTATTCTCATTTTCTTGTATTTGCTGATTTTCTTTCTGATTACCAGGTTTGTGGGTGTGGTACCAGGAGTTACATTAAAACATCACAGTATAACAATAGAGATATTTGTGTATATGTAGGAGGAATTTACAACACTCTCCTGGGAAGGTTTCAGAGTAACAGCCGTGTTAGTCTGTATTCACAAAAAGAAAAGGAGTACTTGTGGCACCTTAGAGACTAACCAATTTATTTGAGCATAAGCTTTTGTGAGCTACAGCTCACTTCATCGGATGCGTACTGGGAAGGAATTATTTCATTGAATAGTTTAAAACAGAAAGAAGCCGAACAATAAAAACTATGTATTAGAGTTTGCTTCTCACCAGCTAACGAATTCAGTAAATCAGAACTCTCTTCCATAATTGCTTTTAAACTATTTTCTTTTTCAGCCACCTAGTTCCATGCCACAGTTGTTCTTTTCTAACCCCTTTGCAAATAATACAATTAATTTTAAATGGAATTTAACTAATTTTACCTACAAGTCTTTTGGGGGACTTTTTTACAATTATGAACAAGTTACTAAAACCCATGAAATGACCAACAGACCTATTTGTTAGTGAAATCCAAAAGCTCCTAGATCTTCTGTTTATAGTGATAAATTTGTAATTAGTCAGGGTGGTTGTTATTTGGAATCATTTATTTGCTCTGTATTATATGACAATAGCTGAATCCTTTGTGTAACACACTTATCCTATGTACCTGAAACTCTTTCTCTCTCTCTTTTTTTCTTCTAATAAAGTCTTCTTTGGCCCCTGTCAGTGTTATATAACTTTTGTAGTTCTTCGATGTTTCTTGGCTGACCAGGATTATTGCCTCATGTTTTCTCTCTCATAATTAAGGGTACCATTTTCAAATCATAGAATCGTAGAAGATTAGGGTTGGAAGAGACCTCAGGAGGTCATCTAGTCCAACCCCCTGCTCAAAGATTAACCAACACCAACTAATGCATGAAAGGGCTAGATTCACAAAGGAATTCAGGCAGAGTGACACTGAGAGTTTCCACATCTTACGTTTTGGCCCCTAGAAAATCACTGGAATTAACAAAGCCTGGGTTAGGCACCTAGGTTCCCTATACAATGAATAGGGAGAAATAGGCACCTCTCTGGGATCCACAGAAGCCAGCATACTAGGCAGCTCCTCACCTAGACCAGCCAATGGGAGATGCCAAGGTGAAGGGTGTGTCCTAAGCCCCACACCTATCATGGAATTCAGTACCAAGATCCAGGCTGAAGGGACATATATATCTCTGTTTAGGATTCTCAGATACAGACCCTTTGTTGGCATTAGGCACTTACACTGTTTTTTCAAGAAGCGGAGGAGGAGCAGTCACTGGAGCAAGGGAAATGGATCTTGGGTCTCCCAGCTTAGTGCTCTACCCATCAGGCTGCAGCATCATTCTCATGCTTACTTATTTGCACTCTCTTTCACTCTCTGGCCCAATGACTCTTTCATTTTTTATTCACAGCAGAACATCTTCAGCAGGAGATTCTGAGGAAGGACTTATGTCAACATATTCTATAGTCCAGTGGTTAGGATACTTAGTGGAGAGGGAGCATCTCCCTGTTCAAATCCTGTCTCCCGTTCAGGTAGAGGTAGGACTTGAACTGTGGGTCTTCTACATACCAGGTAAGGATGCTAACTACTACATTAGAAGTTCTGAGAGAGGTTGTCATCATCCTCTCTTCCCTGCCAAGCTGTTTTCAGTGAACTCACCTAAAAGGGCCGGATCCAGTAGGCAGGCTTACTAGATTAGATACCACTGGTGAGTAGGGCAAAGGAATACCTGTCTTTTCCTGATCCCTGCATCACTGTGTGGGTTAGGTGTCTGGCTGGCTAGAGTGAGGTTGCAGTGTACATGTGCACAGGCAAAGGCATAAGCACCAAGGGAAATTTTATTGCAGAAGTTTAGGTGCTGACTGAGTTCAGGTGCCTGCAGGTTCGATGACCACTGAGAGTGGGTTTTGTAGGGTCTGATTCTGGCAGTTAGGCACCTTTTGTGAACCTAGCTCTAAGTGACATAGGATACTAGGACTCATTTTCAAAAGTGACACAACTTAGAAATATAAGTCTCATAGAAAGACATAGGTCATTTTGAAAATTTTACTTGAATGTCATGATTAACACAATAAGGATATTTTATAAGTGTTTTGAGGAACCCTCTTACTATTTTAGAGATGCACTGGTACACTGACCTTTTTCCTAGTTTAGTTTTTTCATAATTAAATTAAAATTTAGTTTTAATTTTCTTTTGTAAAGGATCCTAGTGAAAGATGCAACCTTTACGTCAGATGAACCAGAGATAAGCCTTCTGATGAGCCAACAGTGCAAAAATTATTTGTAATCTTACTGAAAAATAAAGAATTCTATACATCGCACAAAAAATGTGTTGTTTGCAGTGTAGTTGTACTGTGTTGGTCCCAGGATATTGGAGCGACAAGGTGGATGAGGTGATATCTTCTGTTGGTGAAAGAGACAAGATTTCAAGCTTACATTGATCTTGTCTCTAGGTCTGGAAAAGGTACTCAGAGTGTCACACCCGCATTGTTTCTCACACAAGAAGTGACAGATTACTGGGGGGTGAGGGGGTTAAATAAAAACATTTCACAGTTTGTTACACATTTGCAAAATAAAAAGAAAAGAAAATCATTCACCATTTACCTCACCAAAATGATTGTTAGAAACATCAAAAACAGAAAGAAAATGATTGAGTCTGATTCAATGAAAAGGAAGGAAAGTAAAGCAGTTAAGCACAATAAATGTGTGTAAACCTAAATTAAGAGGTTAGCTAATGTGTAGTAAAGGGCTTGTGTATGTGTATATAATATGTAAACTAGTGACCTAAAAGAGACCTTTTCTTCCATCTATTAATGAAGTGGAAGCAAAGACCTCAGGAGCAGACCATATTTGCACAGCTAAGCCTAGGTGATCAATAAATATACCTACTTTGCAAATGTTGGCAGTTTGGGGTTAAAATTAACTTAAAGGCTTATCTACATTTAAAACACTGCACCGATGCAGCTGCACCTCTGTAGTGCTTCAGTGAAGATGCTACTACAATAACGGGTGAAGCTCTCCAGCTGGCATAGGTAATCCACCCCATGACAGGCGTTAGTTATGTTGATGGGAGAAGCCCTAGCATTGACATAGCACTGTCTACATTGGGTGTTAGATCGGTATAACTATGTTCCTCAGGGGTGTGGATTTTTCACAACCCCTGACCAATGAAGCTATGCTGATATAAGTTTGTAGTGCAGACCTGGCCTAAGTCTTGTGTGCAGGGGTAATGAAATGTTATTGTCCTTACCGTGTGACTAAATTCAGAGGGTCATCCTAATTTAGCCTCACTAGCTCAGTGTAGAGTAATTATGCCAAACGCAAGTGAAAGAAGACAGTATGGGCACAGATGTTCCTGGTTGGTACTGAGGACTGTTTAAAGGGTTTTAGATTCCCTTTTACCCACCCTCTACAATGTTTAAAGACAGCTGATTATACTCATTTGAGCATCTTTGTCTCTTCCCAGGGTTTGTCTATACTGCAGCTGGGAGGTGTAATCCCCAGTTTGGGTAGACAGATTTGTACTAGCTCAGCTCAAGCTAGCATTCTAAGAATAGCTATGCAGTTGTTGCTTCATGGATGGTCAGACAGGCTAGTCACCTGAGCTAGGACCCAGGGAATCATATGGTCCTGGACTCAGGTAGCCAGTCTGAGCTGCTTCCCATGCAACAACACCTTCACTGCTATTTCTAGCACACTAGTTTATGCTGAGCTAGTGCAAGACTGTTTACCTACATTAGGAATCACATCTTTCAGCTGGAGTGTAGACATACCCTCAGTGACCACTGATAAGCTGGTCTGGGGGGCCAAGCCATAGACCTGGTGTGGGGACAGTGTTCTGGTGAAAGACAACACAAAGGAGGCAATGAGGTTCCCCACTACTCACCAAAATCACTAAGAGCTGGGCTAGGTGGTGGAGCCTCAGAGAACGGCATTGTAGCTAAAGGCAACATGATGAGAGGTGCAGCAACAAAGGTGCCCCCAACCAGCAAATTTCGAACAAATCCAATGAGTCAACAGCTTTGGCAGCTGCACGACTACTAAAGATGATTGAATGAAAAGTTGTTGTTGTTGTTGAAAAAATAGCTTTACAATATTTTTTCATGAAAAAATTAATTACATTTTCTTTTTGATTTTTTTCTTTTTGATTTTGTGGAAAATGTCATGCTTTTTTAAAAAGTTTTTTGATCAGAAATATTACTGAAATATTTTCTTTAGCATAAACATGACTTTGGGTAAATGAAAATTGTTAACATTTCTCAATAACGTTTTACTTTTGTTTAAAAAAAAATACCCACAAAGAATCATTTTAAAAATGAAAAATAAAAGGTTCCATTTCAACCACTTTGAAGACAAATCAACATTTTTCTGTTTGGAAAACAAACAAGCAAAACCACTATTGGAGTTGTGAGTAAGCACAAACTGCCAGTAATATTCTGAGGATCTAAAGGCCACTATAGGGCAGTGACCAACCTCCTTTCTCTTTTCTCGGTTTGTTAGTCCAGGTGGTGTCCAAAACACAAAGAAGACAGTTTTCTGGGAGATTACATCTCTCTTTCTGTAATACCTTGTTGGATAAGGTCAGTTAGATCCTTGAGTTTAGTTGTCCCCTGGTCACCAGCCATGTACTTGCACAGGCCAAACCCAATATGCTCATGTCATGTACCCTGTAAACTCTGCTCACGGTCCACCACTCCCCACACTGAATGAGAGACAATTTTACCCCAGAATGTGCTCTGCCTACCACCTGAGACAATTTCACAAACCCCTAACCACAACCTGAGGCGAGACCCTGCCCTCCCAAGTTCCCCATTAGCAAACATACAAACTTCATATCATAACACTCTGCTCTTCTCCTACTGAAAGAACTCTCCAGTCATGGAAGAGAGACAACTTCCTCCCACAGCCAGGTATCTAACCTACAAAGTTGATGCCCCACTCCCCCTCCCTGGCATGTATCAGTGTATTTGATGAAAACAAATTCCTGGTTCGCAGCGAGACATTCTCCAGTATCCATTCCTATTCTTTTTTTCTCTGTTTTCGCCATTCCCTAATACCATAGAAGAACATTCTCATGCCCTCCATTTCCACAAACAGCTGTTGTACTTTTTTTTTTTTTTTAATATTTTGAGGGCTGAAAATATGCCAAATGGCAATCATAGCAGGTATTTGAGCTGCCAAACAATGTACAAAAGAACATAATTTTGCACTCTCCTTTTCCAGTGGGTTCTATTAAATATGATATATATATATATATATATAAATTAGGAAAGGAAGGCAAAATAATCTTTGGTGGTATTACACTGCATAAACAGATGATAATGGGGCAAATTATGAACAGCGTGTCTAAACTATACATTCATACACAAGCAAGCCTCTCACTTGCACCGATGCAAATTCCAGTGCATGCTTAGGGGAAAAACCATATGTATGCATAAATCTGGGTTTGTGTGCACATGAAATATTCCCGGGGTGCACTTTTCAAAATCTGGCCCAATCTTCTTAACACAGCTATATCTACTATTAATTTTAGGTGTCTCTCAAAAATAAGTAGTCCATTAAAACACTGTATTTTGACTTTTTTTTTTTTTTAAATTTTGAAGATCTACAATCCCTCCTGGAGTTCCTTGGCATGCATCTGGATCCAGGGTTAAATTAAGGCATAGGAACTATGGTCTGCACCTAGGGCCTTAAGTCCTGTAGCTATATGACATAATCAAAATCTCAGCTTTCATTTATATTTATAGCCCTCATAGTTACTAAGAAAACTTTGAAAATATGAACTGGTCGTAATACAGGCTTGCCTGAGTCTGCAGACAGCCTGAAACATGAGCCCTGAAAGGTGAAAATTACCCCATGTATCTTAATTCAGGAAAGTGTTACTTTGGAGCATTCCCACCACCACCACCACCCAGACACAACACTTTGTGAAGGGGATCTGCACTGTTTCCATTACTTTATAGCTCTTCTACGGTGGTATCAGCAAAGGCTCTCCTACACCTATTTCTTTGCTTCGACAAGTGGGACCTAAATCATCTTGCCACTGGGATAGACCACAACATGCCCAGACAGGGAGCTACAGTTCAGGGATGGGGGAAGTCTAGTCTGCAAAAGAAGGTGTGATGTCTGTTTTCCCACCAGCCCATCAGACAGCTCTTGTCTGGATGGCCCTTGACACTGCTAAATCAGCAGGGACAGCATCATAAAGAAGCCATATGTGAGTTATGCCAAGAGTCAAAGATTGTCTTAATATGGCCCTGAATAAACTGTTACCACACCACAACTGACACTCAGTTTGGACAGCTGTAAAAGATGGGGGAGAATCAGACCCCTCAACTTTGAATCTTGGCATGTAGGGAAACATCCTGAACAAGTTCATTAAGTCTGAGTGTTTGCATTGCTAGAGAGAAGGGTGCCTGAATGTCCTTTTCCCCAAAAGGTGACACATTTAACTGAATGAGAGTAGACACTACTCAGAGCTATTAAGCTTAACATAGGCCATCCAACCCCTTGGAAACTTACATTCCTCTTTTTCTCTGCCCTCTAATAGTGTTTTTTTTTTTTTTGTGAATGGGGATTATTAGATCCACATTCAGCTAAAATTCCCCAGACTCTCGCATTTTGTGGCTTAGAATGGACAGGGGGCTGCAAAACTCAGGAGATTTTAAATACATGACTATGGATTATACCCCGCAGACCACTCCTTTATTCCATGTGTGAAGGCACCAGGTGTCCTTATAGGTCAAGCCAGGACCCATACCTATTTAGGAGAAAAGGAGGAAGGCTAAATCCACACCTCAGGGCTGGGTTATATATACTCTTTGAGAAATATCTTCATATAGAATAATTTTTTTTTAGTAGCTGTCAAGGCTAATTCCCCACTCTGGCACTTTGAGTGCAGAAGATGGGGGCCTGCAAGGATTCTAAAAATTAATACCAGCCACTCCAGGCTGGTATTAAACTCCCAGGGTTACAGCTTTTCTCTGACCTTGGATGGGTAGATGCTGCCACCACCCAAGTGCAAAAACCCTTTTGAGAACCCAAGAAGGCGCACTTAGGAATTCCTTCTTGTGGGGTACCCTCAAGCCCTTTCATCTCCACCTCCAGGGATGAGCTGAGAGGGAAAAAAAGGAAATCAGTGTTGCGACCAGCTAATAAGCAACATGTGTACAAACCTCTTAAGACACAAAAATCCAATTCTGTTCTTAAAAAAGTCAATTTTATTAATAAAAAAAAGAAAGAAAATACATCTGGGAACTCAGGCTATTGCTAGATTTTAAAAGAGCAACTACAAGGATTAAGCACCAAGAATAGCTTTCTTGAAGTCCAGCTTGAAGGTTACAAGCAAAACGAAAGCATGTGGGATTAGCACAGAGGAATCCACAAGCCATAACGAAATAAAAGGAATAAACTTAATCACGTCTTCCTAGACATTTCCTGATCTACTTACATATCTGGGGTTTTACATTAGTAGTTTCTAGGTATGATACTGATGATATTATCATACCTGGCCCAAGCTTCTTACAGCATAGCTGCTGCCCTGTCCACCTCTCCCTGGGAGAACAACCACAGACAGACAAAAGGGGAGTCTTTTTTCAATTTTAAAAAGTTCTAGCCTTCCCATTGGCTCTTTTGCCCAGGTGCCCACTCACTTCCTTTTTCTTTTGCATAGCAGTGAGACTTTTTAACCCTTTACAGGTAGAGCAATTAGAGAACAGCTACTAAGAGGGATTTCATAGCTACTGGCTGGCTGGGTGTCCATAAAAGGGAGCTACCTCTTCCCCTTCATTTATCACAGTAGCTGGCTAAATGATGGCAATTTGTACGAACTTCAGCAAACCTGTGCATTGGGTTGAAAACATTATTTTGTTCATATTTTTCTGTTGTGTGTCCATCCATGATTCCAGACTTCTTTAAAGAGATAAAGTTATATTATATAGGTACGCTAATACAGACCTGCTAGTCTTAATAAAAAATAAATTACTTTTTCCCCTTGTTGTATAGCAAATGAATAGAATTATTCTTTTGCCTTTCAGTGTCTCCAACATGTTACATCTTAGAGAGATGTATGACAACTTCAACTCTAAGGTCATTTTTTAAATTCACTTCTCCATGGTCTCCTTTTGAAAAAGTACATAATAGAGTCCCTTTCAAAGAAGTATCTCAAACTCTCTTTAAAATCATGGATGTCCTTCCTGACAGTAGCAGTTGGCATGGTCAATACATGACAATCTCCTAATATATTGATTATACTGATGCCATATATTGTTAATAGACTCTCATACTGTTGTGATGGAAACCATCATAAGACCCTAAGAATTATAGCAAACATTTACCCTGCTTAAACTTAAACAGTATTATATTTTTTTAAATACTATTATACTTTCATGCATGCAGTGAGAGATGGAAAATGAGTGTGTGACTCTTTTTGGTAAATGGTATGCTAGCTATGATAAACAAGAGAGTGTGTTAGAAACGAAAGTACAGTCTTTACAAAAGACTGTATGACACTTTTTTAGTAAATGGTATAGTAGCATTCATATCCTTTTATTGACTTCAGCTGTCTTTCCATAGTTATAGCTATAATTAACTTTCCATTCTGACATAGTTCCAATTTTGTCACCACTGCAGCAAATACTCTGGGGGGAATCATTCCACCTTCAATTTCTTCTGACTGTCTCTTTAAATTTAGTGAGTAACTGGGCAATGTCATAGTCCAAGGTAGAGGGTTTTTTTTTCCCCACATTTATGTTCCACTTTGTATCTTGCCATATCAGTTCCAAATTTGGTTGTACTGTGTTTTTCTCCATCCGAAGCAGGTAGTATCTCCTGATGTTTAGGAACAGATGTATATGTTAATTTAGTAATTATTTAATACTTTTGATATCCACCTGTGTGAAATCCACAGCATTTGTAAATTCTGCAAATCGTATTTCAACATGACTATTAACCATTATAATTTAACACCTCACAGTCTTCTTAAGTTTTGTCCCAGAGCTGCCTGGATATATTGGGTTTAAGATGTCGATATTTAAAACTGGAGATTTTAGAATTACTGCATAAACTGCCTGCAGAATTTAGAGCCCCCAGACACTTGTAGTTCTTTACATAATATTAATACTTAACAAATGTACAGATAAATAAATTCCATTTTACAGAACCAATTAAGTGCATGAAGATGTCAAAAACTAGTAAACAATGTTAAAAACCTCACCTAACCTTCTAGAGCAGATGGTCATTACAGGCTTTTGGGGCTAGGTTCCACCACCAATGCCCCTCAGTCAGCCACTCAAAATGCTTTAGGTTAAATCCTGGGCTTAGTGTAGGTAATAGGAGTTTTGTTATTGACTTCAGTGTGGCCAGGATTCTACCCCCTGCAGTAGTATCGCTAATGTAACTTCTCTCCTGCAGTGTGCAGAACCACCTGCTGCCACTATGGCACTCCTAGCGGAGCTAGAACTTTTCCTGTCCCTGGAATTTCCACTGGCTACTATACCCATGCCTGCCACTATGGGTTTCTATATGGGGCTGAAGCTGATGCAGACCACCAAGCATTCCTGCACAATATGGGCTGAAGACAGCAGCGGGAGAAAGTGCAGAACAGAATTCCAGGCCCCTGCAGGGCTAATTCAGATGAGTCCCACAGGAGAAGGGTACAGGGCTCCTTGCACATGGTCTTTTCTTTTGGGCAATTTGAAGAGGTACCCAGTACACCTTAGAAATGAAAAAAAACTTATTAAAGCCTAATTGAGGTATGGAGCTCAGTATGGAGGTGTTCATGGGACACGATATTTTATCTATTAGCTTCATTTTAACCTCAGGTTTAAAAAATGTTTGAAGTTCCATTATTACATTTTAACTTTTTTTAACATCTGCTAAATCTGAGGCTCTTAACAATATCCCTGTCCTTGCAAAGATTATTACCCTGAAGATATGATGTACAAATTATGTGTTGATTATCATTTTTCATGTATACAAAATGTAAATGAACACGGTATTTAACCAGTTTCAAGTATCCTTTTGTACCTATCTGTCTTCTTTGTATTCTGATAGCTTTTGAATGGAAAAATATCATCACTTTCACAATAGCTCATGTATCATTAGATATCCATTTTCAGCTACCAGTATCTTCTATGGCAATTCCTCTATAATATAAATCTTTAAGCAGAGGCACTATTCTTATTTTCAGAAGATCCTAAGCATTATAGAATTGATAAAAATTTTGCTGTCAGAATATAATTTCAAATTCTAGATATGGAGTTTACTGAACTTAATAAATTTTATCCTATTTTCAAAGGTTTGCTGAGAGATTTAGTTCAGGCCTGGAAGAAACCATAAATGTCACACTGGTTATTAGTCTCCCCAACCTAAAGAAGGCAATACAGTCTTTTCCTCAGCAGCGCTGATAAAATCTAGACAGTACTTTATATTTTGAAATAATAATCTGCCTATTTGAAACTAATATGCATTAAAGCTGTGCAAATAACTTAGTTTTTGTGTCACTGGCCAAACCAGTTCAATTTGGAGTATTCAACTTGAATTTGCAAAATGTTTTGCTGGCCCCGAGTCTTCACTTTTTGGCTGAAAGTTTTATGTGTAAAATTTTGTTCAGCTGTAATATGCATACCATATGCTGAGCTTTGTACGAGACACAGAAAGAAACTCTGTAGCTCTCATGACAGTCAGCCACGAATGAGGTATCTTATGTCTTTCCTAACCCATTGGTCTTGTTTTCTGATAAATCCCACTCTAGCCTTTTAGAGCTTAAAAGGGCCACTTAACAAAATAATCTCCCACTCTAGCTAAATATTTAAGAGCTGACCCAACATTTTGTGCACAACTTCCATGTCTTGAACAACCAATGACTTTTTGGCTCACAAAACTCTGAACATGAAACAATATCCTGCTTGCCTCAAATTTCGTACCTACTCATATACTAGACTGTCTCAGAATTGTGGTTTGTCTCAAATTCTGGGCCATTTCAAATTTTAGATTGTTTGAAATCCAAGGAATTTTATTGGCTCCTTATCTATTTTGATTTTTTTTTAATCCTGCCTCAGTGTGGGGAATGGATTTGATCAGTGTTTCTCAAGTTTTTTTTTGTTTTTTGGGGTTTTTTTAGATCAGAGACCGGCTTGCTGCCTTCCTAAACTGTGTCAGGGAAATCTCGGGGGCCAGCATCGGTCCAGAGACCGGTCATTGAGAAACACTGGACTATATAACCTCTTCAGGTCCTTTCGAGCCTCACATGTATCTGAGTTTATTATTCTATTTGTTTAAATAACAGAATTCTGCTGTAACTGAGAAATTTCCCCTTGAAAACCTGAGTGCTTGAAAATTACAAAAGCATTTTAAATTACCCTATTATTACTTAATTCTATAAAATAAACCATGTCCGGTGTTAGTATCTTCAGCCATTGCCTATATAGAAAAAATCTGGCTGAAACACATAGAGAAAAATGTGGTCCTGAGTCTCATTATATGAAGGCTGTTTTAATCTGCAATGGCAATGTAAAGAGGCCTTGAAATTAATATAAATGTAATTTTAGCCCACCGTAAGTCCCTTTTACATTCCTGGAATGGTGTAAAATAGTGATCTTAGTGTAAATGAGAACTGGGCCTTGGAGTGGCCACTCAAGACAATCTGCCTCCTAGACAAAACTCCAGTGTGCCCCTCCCCACCAAGGGTAAAGCAATGTACAGTGGATGGGACTCTGCTGTACAATAAAGTAGAGCTCTATGCAGTGGCTGGGGCTGGGTGGTTCAGCTGTTGGTAGTTGAGGTAGAGTGGGCAGAGCTGTGTTTTACAGTGGCTGGAGCTCTGAGCAGGGTGGGGCACTGGTTGTGTGGTGGTTGGTTGAAGAAGCATGTGTGACAGGGAATGGATAGTTCTGTAAGGGCATCACTGGTGGTGGCAGGAGCAGGCCAGCCTATGAGCATTATTTTTTTTAAATTGCTTATCCCAGGAATCTGCCAGCCTAGGCACCTGCCTAGTTTTCCTATAGCGAGAGGTAGGGTCCAGAACTTCCTGGATGTACTAGCTGACAGATTTCTTCACCCAAGAGTCACCTAACCAAAAAGAGGTGATGCCATTTTAGGTTTAGCACTGGTAAGTAGCAAGACAGAGTTGTACAAACTATCTGAAGCCTGCATTTGAAGCAAAATCAAAAGACTGGGTTACAGCAAGGACAACTACCTCTTGAAGGACAGAAAATGTAGGGGAAAAGTAAGAACTGCCAAAGTCAAGCAGAGTTGGACTGTGCAAAGTAAATGAAAACCAATAGTAAAAGATTCTTTAGCCATATACATAATAAAGAAATAATTGGGAGCACTAAGCACTGAGGATGGGGTGGACATTAATCTTGCTTTTATAAAAGATAGATCGTGCCAGACCAACCTGAACTCTTTCTTTGAGCAAATAACTGATTTTTTAAGACAAAGAAAATGCAGTAGATCTAATCTACCTGGATTTCAGTAAATCCTTTGACACAGATCCACATGGGAAATTATTAGTTAAATTGCAGAAGATGGAGATTAATCTGAGAATCAAAATGTGGGGAAGGAACTGATTAAAGGGGAAACTACAATGAGTCATGCTGAAAGGTGAACTGTCAGGCTGGAAATAGGTTAATAGTGGATATCCTCAAGAATCAGTCTGAGACCAATCCTATTTAACATCTTCATTAATGACCTTGGCACAAAAAGTGAGAGTGTTTGGATGACACAAAGTTCGGAGGTATTTCCAAAATGGAGGAGGACAGAAATATCCCACAAAATTTGGATGACCGTGAAAATTGGAATAATAGAAATGGCATGAAATTTAATAGTACAAAGTGCAAAGTCATACACTTAGTGCCTGAGAACAAGAATTTTTGCTATAAGCTGGAGTGGTGTCAGTTGGGAGTGATAGAAGACGGGAAAGAACTGGGTGTATTGGTCGATCACAGAATGACTATGAGCCACCAACAGGATATGACTGTGAAAAAGGCTAATACAATCCTAGGATGCATCAGGTGCAGTATTTCCAGTAGAGATAGAGAAGTGTTATTGCCATTATACAACACACTGGTGAGATTTTACCTGGAATACTGTGTGCAGTTCTGGTCTTCCATATTTAAGACAGATGAATTCAAAATGGAATAGGTGCAGAGCAGGGCTACTAGGATGATCAGAGAAATGGAGAAGCTACCTTATGAGAGGAGACTTCAGGACCTTGGCTTGTTTAACCTAACCAAATGAAGGATGATGGGAGACATGACTGCGTTCTGTAAATATAGGGATAAACATCAGGGAGTTACTTAAGTTAAGGGACACTATTGGCACAAGAACAAATTAATATAAATTGGCCAGAAATAAGTTTGGGCTTAAAATTAGACAAAGGTTTCTAACCATCAGAGGAGTGAAGTTCTGGAACAGCCTCCCCGGGGTGTAGTGGGGACAAAAAAACGAACTTGTTTTAAGACTGAGCTTGACAAATTTTATGGAGGGGATGATATGATGAGATTACCTACAATGACATATGGCCCATCAGCAATTAGCAAATATTTACAATGGTGGAGGATGGGACATAATGTGAGTTATTACAGGGCATGCACACCTAAGAGATAGGAAACCAATGTTCAAATTACTTTTTTTTTTTGGGGGGGGGGGGAAGGGGCGGGGAAGGAGAGACTTGAACGTGAGTTTCCCATGTCCCAGATTAGGTGTGTGCCCTAATCGCTGGATTATAAAGTCATCCTTATGCTCTCTGGCCCAATTATTATTTAATTATTTAACACAAAGTAGAATGGCTTCTACTCTCCACATTCCTACTTCAGAGGGAAGACTTTGAGTCCTCTTGGGATTTCTGGGACATTGAACAGTGTCATCTCAGCAGAGAGAACACCACAACTGAACATCCCACAGTCTAGTGGATAAGGCACTCAGCTGTAATGTGGAAAGCCCATGTTTTGAAGACTGCTCTGGGTTTATGCATAAGACAGGCATCCATAAGTTTGCCTGAGGCAGAAGTGAATATGCCCTGTTGAAGCAGATCTTTAATGACCCACAGCTGGGCAGATTGTTATCGGTACCAGTGAAAATTCGGATTCAAATTGCTCAAAGCACAGCAATTTATTTGAGAAAGACTCACACAAGCAGTAAAAAGCAATTTAATATGTCTCCCTAATGAGCCTCAATTCCCCAAGCATAAACCCTCAGTAACTATGTTGGCCTTACACAGTAGCCTGATTGGCACACAAAGCAGGTATAACTACCAGTCCTAGATGGAGACTTCTTTTCTTCTCTTCTTTTCCCCTCTCAAGTACTTGGTCTGTCAAATGTCCCCCGAAGCAGGGACTTGGTTACCCCAAGGCCCTCTGTCTTACAGCATCACAGACCTCTGCAGATGTTAATTGGTGAACTAAGTAACTAACTATGATTTTTAGCATTGTTACCTTTTGTTCTTAAAGGTGTCACATGTCCCAGAAATATGTCTTGTGAGCGTTTCATTACTGTTTTTTTTCCTAATTAATATTTTAGAAGGGGGCTGCAAACAGACACAGACCAAAGATCAGTTAATGTTTACCCTCTCATCAATCATTCACTAAACATTTTAGCGTGGTGTCACGCAAAAGGGTCATTTTGACCCGGGTCAGCCTGTGCCAAGTCACTGATGGCATGTTTTTCCGTTTTCTATACTTGGTGAGCTGGCTTCCGGCTGATATGACCAAAGTTCTATGTTGAAACACATACACGCAGATAGAGCCTCTAATCACTCTCAGTAAATTTCCATACCAACTGTCTGATGCTAAGAGAACCCTGCTCCCAGAATCCTCTAGCAAATTCAGACATACCAAGTAATACCAAACTCATGTTCACCACATTCATTCATATCAGTCACAGTAATTCATAATAATAATTCAGCACCATCCCCAAAGTCCCCCACTTGAGATCCAATTATCAAAGGCAATTGTGATATCACAAATCATGCCAATTTTACCAATATGCCAATTATTGGATCATTTGTTTTCTTTTTAAACTACATTATCATTTTACAATCTTCAAAAGCATAATTCGACAATTTAATTTTAAGTTTTTTTTGCAAAGCTTGTCTTTTTTTTTATACTGTTTACATATTTGGTATCCAAAGCAGAAGCATAGAAGTAGTAACACTGTGGTTTTACAAATCCAGAATAACATTACCCATTTAATTCTATTTCATTCTGTTACTTGACACACGATATCATACCAGACATACATTTGACATTTTATCGTTTCTACAGCTTTTTAAACAATTTTATATCTTCAAGAAAGTGCACCTTTTACAGTTATTACAAGTCTGGTTGTTTGTTTTACTTGCTTCAATGTTCCTTGGTTTGTTTGTATTTTTCTATCCCAATCTGTATTATTCCATTTTATTTCCTTAAAATTAGGTGATATGAACCTGGGGTGAGTTATAAAAGATGTAATCATTTGGGGGTGCTATTGGTATTTTTTATATTGGAAGTGAATTATTTTTCCATATGAGCTTAAGAACATAAGAATGGACATACTGGGTCAGACCAAAGGTCCATCTAGCCCAGTATCCTGTCTTCTTTTATTTTATTACTTTTTGAGTCTTTGGCTAGCTGTTCTTCAAATTCTTTTTTTGCCTTCCTAATTACATATTTACATTTCATTTTCCAGAGTTTATGCTCCTTTCTATTTTCCTCACTGGGATTTAACTTCCACGTTTTAAGGGATGCCTTTTTGCCTCTCACTGCTTCTTTTACTTTGTTGTTTAACCACAGTGGCAATTTTTAGGTTCTCTTACTATGTTTTTTAATTTGGGGTATACATTTAAGTTAAGCCTCTATTATGGTGTCTTTAAAAAGTTTCTGTGCAGCTTGCAGGGATTTCACTGTTGAGACTGCTGCACCTTTTAATTTCTGTTCAACTGACCTCCTCATTTTTGTGTAGTTCCCCATTCTGAAATTAAATGCTATAGTGTTGGGCTGCTGTGGTTTTTTCCCCACCAATAGGATGTTAAATTTAATTATATTATGGTCACTATTACCAAGTGGTCCAGCTATATTCACCTCTTGGACCAGATCTTGTGCTCCATTTAGGACTAAATCAAGAATTGCCTCTCCTCTTGTGGGATGTAGGACTAGCTGCTCCAAGAAGCAGTCATTTAAGGTATCTCTGCATCCAGTCCTGAAGTGACATGTGCCCAGTGAATATGGGGACAGTTGAAATCCCCCATTCTTATTTTATTTTATTCTTTTATTGTAATAGTCTCTCTAATCTATCTGAGCATTTCACAGTCTCTATCACCATCCTTGTCAGGTGGTCGGTAATATATTCCTACTGCTATATTCTTATTATTCAAGCATGAAATTACGATCCATAGAGATTCTATGGTACAGTTGGGTTCATTTAAGATTTTTACTTCATTTGATTCTACGCTTTCTTTCACATATAGTGCCAGTCCCCCACCAGCAAGACCTGTTCTGTCCTTCTGATATATTTTGTGCCCCGGTATTACTGTGTCCCATTGATTATCCTCATTCCACCAAGTTTCTGTGATGCCGATTATATCAATATGTCTCATATTAAATGAAGACTCTAGTTCACCCACCTTATATAAAATTCTAGCATTGGTATATAAGGACTTTAAAAACCTGTCTGTTTTTAGCTGTCTGCCATTACATGATGTAACTGAATGTAAGTTTTTCTCATTTGACTGTTTCTCATCAGATCCAACCTGTATTTTATGATCTTCCATCATCTCCTCTTTACTAGGACATATAGAATCTCCAGTAATAGATCCTCCCCTAAGGGATGTCTCTGTCCAAACCACGTGCTCCTCCACACCTGTTGGGTTTCCCCTAGCCCTTAGTTTAAAAACTGCTTTATGACCTTTTTAATTTTAAGTGCCAGCAATCTGGTTCCATTCTGGTTTAGGTGGAGCCCATAACTCCTGTATAGGCTCCCCTTTCCCAAAAGTTTCCCCAGTTCCTAAACTCTAAACCCCTCCTTCCTACACCATCATCTGATTCACATATTGAGACCCTGCAGTTCTGCCTGTCTAGCTGGCCCTGCACTTGGAACAGTAAGCATTTCAGAGAATGCAACCATAGAGGTCCTAGACTTCAATCTCTTACCTAACAGCCTAAATTTGGCCTCCAGGACCTCTCTCATTTCCTTTCCTATGTCATTGTTACCTACAGGTACCACAACCATTGGCTCCTCCCCAGCACTATATATAAGTCTATCTAGATGTCTCGAGAGATCATAGAATCATAGAATATCAGGGTTGGAAGGGACCTCAGGAGGTCATCTAGTCCAACCCCCTGCTCAAAGCAGGACCAATCCCCAATCAAATCATCCCAGCCAGGACTTTGTCAAGCCTGACCTTAAAAACTTCTAAGGAAGGAGATTCTACCACCTCCCTAGGTAACACATTTCAGTGTTTCACCACCCTCTTAGTGAAAAAGTTTTTTTTCCTAATATCCAACCTAAACCTTCCCCACTGCAACTTGAGACCATTACTCCTTGTCCTGTCCTCTTCTACCACTGAGAATAGTCTAGAACCATCCTCTCTGGAACCACCTCTCAGGTAGTTGAAAGCAGCTATCAAATCCCCCCTCATTCTTCTCTTCTGCAGACTAAACAATCCCAGTTCCCTCAGCCTCTCCTCATAAATCATGTGTTCCAGACCCCTAATCATTTTTGTTGCCCTTCGTTGGACTCTCTCCAATTTATCCACATCCTTCTTGTAGTGTGGGGCCCAAAACTGGACACAGTACTCCAGATGAGGCCTCACCAGTGTCGAATAGAGGGGAACGATCACGTCCCTCGATCTGCTCGCTATGCCCCTACTTATACATCCCAAAATGCCATTGGCCTTCTTGGCAACAAGGGCACACTGCTGACTCATATCCAGCTTCTCGTCCACTGTAACCTCTAGGTCCTTTTCCGCAGAACTGCTGCCTAGCCATTCGGTCCCTAGTCTGTAGCTGTGCATTGGGTTCTTCCGTCCTAAGTGCAGGACCCTGCACTTATCCTTATTGAACCTCATCAGATTTCTTTTGGCCCAATCCTCCAATTTGTCTAGGTCCCTCTGTATCCTATCCCTGCCCTCCAGCGTATCTACCACTCCTCCCAGTTTAGTATCATCCGCAAATTTGCTGAGAGTAATCCACACCATCCTCCAGATCATTTATGAAGATATTGAACAAAACCGGCCCCAGATCTACAACAATACCAGGAAGGCAAGTCACCATGCAGTTCTCACAGTCATCAAAAATCCAGCTATCTGTGTTTCTAATGATCAAATCATCCATTACTAATACCTGTCTCTTCCTAATAACTGGAGTTCCCTCTCCTAGAGAGGTATCCTCAGTGCGAGAGGATACCACAACATCATCTGGAAGAAGGGTCCCCACTGTGGGATCATTTCCCTCTGCTCCAGTTGGATGTTCTCCTTCCCTGAGGCTTTCATCCTCCTCAACAGCACAAAGGCTGTCAGACCGGGGTGGGACCGTTCTGCTGTGTCCCAGAAAGTCTCATCTATGTAACTCTTCCTCTCCCTTAGCTCTTCCAGTTCAGCCACTCTGGTCTCCAAAGCCCATACACGGTCTCTGAGGGCCAGGAGGTCCTTGCACCGAATGCACGCATATGCCTCCTGCCCACAGGGCAGATAATCATACATGCGACATTGGGTGCAATAAACTGGATAGCCCCCACTTTGTTGCTGGACTTCTGCCTGCATTCTCTTTTTATACCTACAGCTTGTTCCTTTTTGTTGTTCTGTTTTTATCAGGTGGTGTTTCTGTATTTACATTTAAAGAATGTTAAGTGTATCTAGCCCCCCAGCTCACACTCTCACCTCTCAACTCCCTCGCAAAACTCCCCTGTTAGCCGCTCCTGTTCACTAGCTCCCTATATTGCTTGCTTGGTTCATGAGCCAGGTTTGGTTGTTTATTGTTATGTTATCCTTTTTTTAATGCCAAAGTATATTTTGACTTATTGATGTAAACAGAGTCAGGATGAGCTCCACCCTGACATCTGGTGATGAGGTGTGGCAAGTTGTGGAAAAGAACTTCAGGGGTCGATCTCATTTGCATAGGCACACCCACCCCGCCTAGAATGAGGCCATAGCTGCCCAAATGGTCACTTTGGCTGCTGTGGGATCCCCAGTGTCTCTGTTATTGGGGCAGGAAGAATAAATTGTTATTTCCCTGATTATGGGAATCAAGGACAGTGGAACTGTACTTGGCCTTTTGTTATGATGGAGGGACTCGCCATCAACTTAGTAGCACTCGCTAGGCAAGGGACATGGGTTCTAAAACTCTGTGAATTGAGAGAGGCTGGGAATAGGTATTAATACTTGGTGGCATAGGCCCCCTGGTGAGGGCCTTACATGCTAATTGCACTTCCTCCTCTCTCCACTGTGGAATATCAGAGCTAATTTTGATTCCATTAGGAGTCTAGTTACAGGCTGCTGAGCTCACTTTGGGCTAATGGTGCACCAGCACTGAGGCTCCACTACTACAAGCTGAAATCACAAAAGAGCTAAACTTACTAAGAGCTGAAATCACTGAGTGTTGTGTTAAGTAGTGGGGGAGCCTGAAGCTATATGGTGGAGCAGTTTGCGGGACAGCGAGCAGAGCAGAGCAGCTGGTGGAGCAGAGCAGTTTGCGGGACGGCTGGCAGAGCATTGCAGTTTGCGGGACGGAGAGCGGAGTGGCTGGCAGAGCATTGCAGTTTTGTGGGACGGCGAGCGGAGCGGAGCAGCTGGTGGAGCAGAGCGGTTTGTCGGATGCCTAGAGCAGCTCATGGGGTGGCTGGCAGAGTGGAACCCCATGGAGAGGTGGGGCCATCAGCTTTGGACCACGTAAGGTGCCCCTTAACCCAGTCCCCCCCCAATCTCCACCCAGGTTGGGAGGTAAAACTCTGCAGATAAACTTTTGAACTCTGGGGCTGCCCTGACCAAGGACAGAGACTTTTGGGACTTTGGGTGATTTTGGGTTGCTGGACTCAAGAACCAAAGGTAAAGGACATGCCCCAATTTGCTTGGGGTGGGTTTTTTTGCTCATGGGTTGTGTTATGAATCCTGTTGGTAGTGTTTCCCCAACATAATGCCACATTGTTTCTCTCTGTTATCAAAAGGCTTTTTGCTACACTCAGACTATGTGCTTGTGAGAGGGGAAGTATTGCTTCTTGGAGGCGCCCAGCGGGGGTGGTATATATTTGTCCCAGGTCACTGGGTGGGGGCTCGAGCCGGTTTTGCATTGTGTTATTGGAATGGAACCCCTAGATACTGAACCCGGCCCTTGTTGCTGCCAACTCTGACAGGCAGAAGGGTTACATTTAATACAATTTCCACCAACCTTTTATTTTTCTTTTTAAATTCATAGTAAGGTTACCTTCTTTCCATTCCAAATTTTAATATCTTTTTTAATTAAGGTTCCCCATTTCCATGGGGCCCCTATTATTTGTTTCCATCCTACTCTAGATATTCACCACAATTCATTTCCTTCTGGTTTTGTTTCATAGTACCTTGTTTCATTTTCCCAGGCGCTTGCATATATTATCGGATACACTTCTTGTGCCTCTTTGTTAGCTATTCCGGAAAGGTCAAGTCTGCACTGCTGTATGGTACATGTATGCACTTGCACTTTCCAGGTATCTTGGAATGATTGGTTAATATAATAATAACTCAATTCCCAATTAAGCGTTTTTGGCCAATTACCTCTCTGACGTTGTACCAAAATTTTTTTTCACTGTTTTTCCAAGATTCCCTGGGCTTTTATACACACTTTCCCCTAGGACAATTCTGGTTTTATTTTAAGTATATCAGAAGCAGGAAGCCTGTTGACAATCAGTAGTACCTTGGAACACTCAAGGAGGATAAGGCCATTGCGGAAAAACTAAATTAATTCTTTACATCCGTCTTTACAGCTGAGGATGTGATAGAGATTTTCCAACTTGGTAACAACTTTGAGGAACCGTTCCAGATTCAGGTGTTATTAGAGGAGGTTTTAGAACAAAATGATACATTAAATAGCAGTAAATTACCGGGACCAGATGGTATTTACCCAAGAGTTCTAAAAGAACTTAAAAGTGAAATTACAGAACTACTAACTGTATTATGTAACCTATTATTTCAATCAGTTTCTGTACCAAATGACTTGAGGATAGCTAATATAATGTTGTTTTTTAAAAGGGCTCGAGAGGCGATCATGGGGATTACAGGACAGTAAGCTTAACTTCAGTACCAAGCAATTTGATAGAAACTATAATAAAGAACAGAATGATTAGACACATACACAAACACGATTTGTTGGGGAAGATCCAACATGGTCTTTGTAAAGGGAAATCATGCCTTACCAATTTACTAGAATTCTCTGAGGGGTCAAAAAGCATGTGTACTTAGATTTTCAGAAAGTCTTTAACAGGATCCTTTACCAAAAGGCTCCTAAACAAAATAAGCTATCATAGGAAAAGATATATATTGGAATTGGAAAAGGCACACGGGGAAAAAAAGCAATGAAAATGATCAGGGGTTTGGAACAATTTTATATGAAGAGAGACTGAGGCTTTTCAACTTGGAACAGAGATGACTAAGGGGGGGGGTATGATAGAGGTCTATAAAATCATGACTGGTGTGGAGAAAGTAAATAAGGAAGTGTTATTTACTTCTTTTCATAACACAAGAACTAGGGGTCACCAAATGAAATTAATAAGCATCATGTTTAAAATAAAAGGAAATATATTTTTTCCACAGTCAACCCGTTGAACTTCTTCCCAGAGGATGTTGTGAAGGCCAAGATTATAACAAGATTTTTTAAAAAGAACTAAATACATTTATGGAGAATAGGTCCATCAATGGTTATTAGTCAGGATGGGCATTGCTGGTGTCCCTAGCCTCTATTTTCCAGAAGCTGGGAATGGGTGACAAGGGTTGGATTACTTTGTGATTATCTGTTCTGTTCATTTCCTCAGAAGCACCTTGCATTGGCAACTGTCAGAAGACAGGATACTGGGCTAGATGGACCTTTGGTTTGACCCAGTATGGCCATTCTTATGTCTTTATATTTGTGCCCCTCACAAGAGTGCTCATTATATTAAAATTTGAGTACTTTAACAATCTTTTGGCTTATTCTTCGGATAGGGTCCTGTAGCACAAACAGGTCCAGTAATCACAGAGCAAACAAGCCCAGAAGCAGCAAAATGAAGCAAACTCCACAGCATAATACTTGCTTCCATAAATTCATAGATTAATCTACAAAAATATAAACAAACAGAAACAAAAGGCCTCTAACTGGGCCTTATAGGTTAATATACACTGTGCATTTATTTCTGAGAATTATTATGTCTAGTTCCTTGACAAGTATAATTTGATTTGATCAGAATGTCTTCACACATTTCTGTACAGAGTGATTACTAAAATTGCCATGGGACTGGCCACATACCTAACGGGAAAGGGTTCCTTTTATATAGGTTTTATTTTACCTTTGCTTACCAATTCTTTAAGCATCACTTTGTTTTCTATTTTCCACTGATATTTCCATTGTCTCTTCCGGTCTTCTTTTTGTCTGCATTGATTTTTTCATGTCCAAATGTTCTTAACTGTTTGCAACAAATTTGCTACCCAGACCTTCTTTTGTACCACTCAGGCATTTGTCTCTTTGATGCTAACAGGAATTCAGGAGTTCTCATAACGTAGCCTGTTATTAATAAAGAGATTAATGGGATAGCAAAGAAACAATTAGCAATGTTAATTATAGAGAACCACTTAGCCGTGGCCACTATTCTGGCCATTATACTTGGAAGGGTGGCTACAATTGGGGCAATAGGTACTGTAGATTTACTAATTTTTTTTTATAATCAATTGTGAGACGCCATATGCTGTCCAATTTTCATGCAAGCCAGATTGGGGAGAGATATTCAGGCCTGTCGGTAAAGGCCTGTACTCTAAGAATTTAGGTGTATTCTTATCACTTGGCTAGTTATAGAGGTATAAAAGAAAGAATCAAAATCACTGTCTGCCGGTGTAAGGTTCTTCTCTTACTGTGACAGTCTGAGGCCCTGTTCTTAGGCTAAGGCCTTTGGCTAAGCAGAAGAGGCAGCCATAAGCTGGGAAGTGACTGGTCACATCCTCACAGTCACATTGAAAGAAGGTGTGTCAAGGTTCCTTCCCCACTCTGAACTCTAGGGTACAGATGTGGGGACCTGCATGAAAACCTCCTAAGCTTACTTTTACCAGCTTAGGTTAAAACTTCCCCAAGGTAGAAACTATTTTACCCTTTGCCCTTGGACTTCCACTGCCACCACCAAACTTTATCTGGGTTCCTGAGAAAATGTTGTTTGGAAACATCTTTCCCCCCAAAATCCTCCCAACCCTTGCACCCCACTTCCTGGGGAAGGTTTGGTAAAAATCCTCACCAATTTGCATAGGTGACCACAGACCAAACCCTTGGATCTTAGGACAATGAAAAAGCATTCAGTTTTCTTACAAGAAGACTTTTAATAGAAGTAAAGGAATCACCTCTGTAAAATCAGGATGGTAGATACCTTACAGGGTAATTAGATTCAAAACATAGAGAATCCCTCTAGGCAAAACCTTAAGTTATAAAAAAGACACACGGACAGGAATATTCATTCTATTCAGCACAGCTATTTTCTCAGCCATTTAAAGAAATCATAATCTAACACATACCTAGCTAGATTACTTACTAAATTCTAAGACTCCATTCCTGTTCTGTCCCCGGCAAAAGCATCACACAGACAGACACAGACCCTTTATTTTTCTCCCTCCTCCCAGCTTTTGAAAGTATCTTGTCTCCTCATTGGTCATTTTGGTCAGGTGCCAGCGAGGTTACCTTTAGCTTCTTAACCCTTTACAGGTGAAAGGATTTTTTCTCTGGCCAGGAGGGATTTTAAAGGTGATTACCCTTCCCTTTATATTTATGACAAGGTGCTATTGGGCTGTTAGGAATACAATCCTGTCTTGATAGTGCCTATCACCTCCAGAGAAAGGGAAGTGCCTAGAAAATGTAAAAGGAAACTTAGTTTGATAGCATCTTGTCTGGCAAGAACTCACTTATCAATAGCTGGGATGTGAAATCCTCACTTCTGTACTGTTTTGTCATTATAGTTCCCACTTTGCTATTGTTTGTCTGTATAATCTCTGTCTGGTTCTGTGATTGTTTCTGTCTGCTGTATAATTAATTTTGCTGGATGTAAACTAATTAAGGTGGTAGGATATAATTGGTGACATAATCATGTTACAATATGTTAGGATTGGTTAGTTAAATTTCAGTAAAATGATTGGTTAAGGTACAGCTAAGCAGAACTCAAGTTTTACTATATAGTCTGCAGTCAATCAGGAAGTGAGTGAGTGGGTGTGTGTGGGGAAAATGGGAACAGGGAATGGGGGTAAGGAAATTGGAATCATGTTTTGCTAAAGGGGGAAATGGGAACAGGGAATGGGGGTAAGGAAATTGGAATCATGTTTGGCTAAGGGCAGGAATGGGAACAGGGACACAGGTGTAAGGCTCTGTGGTGTCAGAGCTGGGAAGGGGGACACTAAGGAAGGAAACTGGAATCATGCTTGCTGGAAGTTCACCCCAATAAACATTGAATTGTTAGCACCTTTGGACTTCGGGTATTGTTGCTCTCTGTTCATGCGAGAAGGACCAGGGAAGTAAGTAAGTAAGTGGGTAAAGGAATAAGCCCCCTAACAGGGAGCTGTAGGGGGATTGACAATTTACTATTCCCCCCTGTGCTTTTAAATCCTGCAACAGTTCTTCTATATGGGGAACATATAGAAGTTCTTCTATATGGGGAACATATCAGCCAGATAGGAATACTGAGGAGTTGACTTTACAAGTTTTTTCACTACCTTCACTGCTGCTTCTATGCCTCCACATTCAGATTTCTTTCCAGCCCAAGCCAGGGGAAATATCCTTATTCACTCATTGTCTGGCAGGGCCACAGCCGCCATAGACTTGCAGGCCTATTTTCTTAATCCTTCTGAAAAAATCTGCTTGTTTACAGTCTTTTTTTCTCTCTCTTTCGCAACCAGCTTCTTTGCAAATCAATTATTCACCTTTCCTGTTGTATTTCCACATCTGCTTCCAATATAGCTTTCTTAATCATGCTCTTACAAACCACTGTATCTCTTCAAAATTTAGTTTGATCTACTACCCACGGCAGACGTTTTAATATGGTCCCTTTTACTTCTTTGCTGTGGAATTCATACAAAGGAATATTCTCTGCACATTCGTCTGCACTGACTTAATTGAAGTTGCCTCCGCTCCTGTGTCAATTAATGTTAATACCATTATATGTTTTCTTCCATCCCAACTTCCACATAGGGTCTACCGGTTACGTGGGACTGTATTTTGGCCACTAACATCCAATCCTGAGGACAGGGTTTGCTAAGGGCTAGGCATCTTTACTGAGATGTAGAGCCACCCTGACGGGGAGCCGCAAAGTTCTCTCCACAGGTACCATTGCGGAGAGTGGACCAGATGATATGTCTGGGGGGGAGAAAGCAGAAGGAGACTCCACTGGTTGGAAGGCATGAGATGCGATGTCCTGAGGTTGGGGGTTCCACGACCACCACTCCCAAGAGGAGAAGGCGGGTGGTGGTGGTCGGGGACTCTCTCCTCCGGGGGACTGAGTCATCTATCTGCCGCCCTGACCGGGAAAACCG
The DNA here is from genome assembly GCF_965152275.1 of Natator depressus. Taxonomy (NCBI): domain Eukaryota; kingdom Metazoa; phylum Chordata; order Testudines; family Cheloniidae; genus Natator; species Natator depressus. The sequence goes on along the minus strand of NC_134234.1, from coordinate 86,013,188 downwards.
AGAAGTCTGCTGCTTGCCAGGGGCTAAGATTCGCGATGTGACGGAGAGATTGCCGAGACTCATCAAGCCCTCGGATCGCTACCCCTTCCTGCTTCTCCATGTGGGCACCAATGATACTGCCAAGAATGACCTTGAGCGGATCACTGCGGACTACGTGGCTCTGGGAAGAAGGATAAAGGAGTTGGAGGCGCAAGTGGTCTTCTCGTCCATCCTCCCCGTGGAAGGAAAAGGCCTGGGTAGGGACCGTCGAATCGTGGAAGTCAACGAATGGCTACGCAGGTGGTGTCGGAGAGAAGGCTTTGGATTCTTTGACCATGGGATGGTGTTCCATGAAGGAGGAGTGCTGGGCAGAGACGGGCTCCATCTTACGAAGAGAGGGAAGAGCATCTTTGCCAGCAGGCTGGCTAACCAGTGAGGAGGGCTTTAAACTAGGTTCACCGGGGGAAGGAGACCAAAGCCCTGAGGTAAGTGGGAAAGCGGGATACCGGGAGGAAGCACAGGCAGGAATGTCTGTGAGGGGAGGGCTCCTGCCTCATACTGGGAATGAGGGGCGATCAACAGGTTATCTCAAGTGCTTATATACAAATGCACAAAGCCTTGGAAACAAGCAGGGAGAACTGGAGGTCCTGGTGATGTCAAGGAACTATGACGTGATTGGAATAACAGAGACTTGGTGGGATAGCTCACATGACTGGAGTACAGTCATGGATGGTTATAAACTGTTCAGGAAGGACAGGCAGGGCAGAAAAGGTGGGGGAGTAGCACTGTATGTAAGGGAGCAGTATGACTGCTCAGAGCTCCGGTACGAAACTGTGGAAAAACCTGAGTGTCTCTGGATTAAGTTTAGAAGTGTGTGCAACAAGAGTGATGTAGTGGTGGGAGTCTGCTATAGACCACCGGACCAGGGGGATGAGGTGGATGAGGCTTTCTTCCGGCAACTCACGGAAGCTACTAGATCGCATGCCCTGATTCTCATGGGTGACTTTAATTTTCCTGATATCTGCTGGGAGAGCAATACAGTGGTGCATAGACAATCCAGGAAGTTTTTGGAAAGCGTAGGGGACAATTTTCTGGCGCAAGTGCTAGGGGAGCCAACTAGGGGGGGCGCTTTTCTTGACCTGCTGCTCACAAACCGGGTAGAATTAGTGGGGGAAGCAAAAGTGGATGGGAATCTGGGAGGCAGTGACCATGAGTTGGTTGAGTTCAGGATCCTGACGCAGGGAAGAAAGGTAAGCAGCAGGATATGGACCCTGGACTTCAGGAAAGCAGACTTCGACTCCCTCAGGGAACGGATGGGTAGGATCCCCTGGGGGACTATCATGAAGGGGAAGGGAGTCCAGGAGAGCTGGCTGTATTTCAAGGAATCCCTGTTGAGGTTACAGGGACAAACCATCCCGATGAGTCGAAAGAATAGTAAACATGGCAAGCGACCAGCTTGGCTTAATGGTGAAATCCTAGCGGATCTTAAACATAAAAAAGAAGCTTACAAGAAGTGGAAGGTTGGACATATGACCAGGGAAGAGTATAAAAATATTGCTCGGGCATGTAGGAAAGATATCAGGAGGGCCAAATCGCACCTGGAGCTGCAGCTAGCAAGAGATGTCAAGAGTAACAAGAAGGGTTTCTTCAGGTATGTTGGCAACAAGAAGAAAGCCAAGGAAAGTGTGGGCCCCTTACTGAATGAGGGAGGCAACCTAGTGACAGAGGATGTGGAAAAAGCTAATGTACTCAATGCTTTTTTTGCCTCTGTTTTCACTAACAAGGTCAGCTCCCAGACTGCTGCGCTGGGCATCACAGAATGGGGAAGAGATGGCCAGCCCTCTGTGGAGATAGAGGTGGTTAGGGACTATTTAGAAAAGCTGGACGTGCACAAGTCCATGGGGCCGGACGAGTTACATCCGAGAGTGCTGAAGGAATTGGCGGCTGTGATTGCAGAGCCCTTGGCCATTATCTTTGAAAACTCGTGGCGAACGGGGGAAGTCCCGGATGACTGGAAAAAGGCTAATGTAGTGCCAATCTTTAAAAAAGGGAAGAAGGAGGATCCTGGGAACTACAGGCCAGTCAGCCTCACCTCAGTCCCTGGAAAAATCATGGAGCAGGTCCTCAAAGAATCAGTCCTGAAGCACTTACATGAGAGGAAAGTGATCAGGAACAGTCAGCATGGATTCACCAAGGGAAGGTCATGCCTGACTAATCTAATCGCCTTTTATGATGAGATTACTGGTTCTGTGGATGAAGGGAAAGCAGTGGATGTATTGTTTCTTGACTTTAGCAAAGCTTTTGACACGGTCTCCCACAGTATTCTTGTCAGCAAGTTAAGGAAGTATGGGCTAGATGAATGCACTATAAGGTGGGTAGAAAGCTGGCTAGATTGTCGGGCTCAACGGGTAGTGATCAATGGCTCCATGTCTAGTTGGCAGCCGGTGTCAAGTGGAGTGCCCCAGGGGTCGGTCCTGGGGCCGGTTTTGTTCAATATCTTCATAAATGATCTGGAGGATGGTGTGGATTGCACTCTCAGCAAATTTGCAGATGATACTAAACTGGGAGGAGTGGTAGATACGCTGGAGGGGAGGGATAGGATACAGAAGGACCTAGACAAATTGGAGGATTGGGCCAAAAGAAATCTGATGAGGTTCAATAAGGATAAGTGCAGGGTCCTGCACTTAGGATGGAAGAATCCAATGCACCGCTACAGACTAGGGACCGAATGGCTAGGCAGCAGTTCTGCGGAAAAGGACCTAGGGGTGACAGTGGACGAGAAGCTGGATATGAGTCAACAGTGTGCCCTTGTTGCCAAGAAGGCCAATGGCATTTTGGGATGTATAAGTAGGGGCATAGCGAGCAGATCGAGGGACGTGATCGTTCCCCTCTATTCGACACTGGTGAGGCCTCATCTGGAGTACTGTGTCCAGTTTTGGGCCCCACACTACAAGAAGGATGTGGATAAATTGGAGAGAGTCCAGCGAAGGGCAACAAAAATGATTAGGGGTCTAGAGCACATGACTTATGAGGAGAGGCTGAGGGAGCTGGGATTGTTTAGTCTGCAGAAGAGAAGAATGAGGGGGGATTTGATAGCTACTTTCAACTACCTGAAAGGGGGTTCCAAAGAGGATGGCTCTAGACTGTTCTCAATGGTAGCAGATGACAGAACAAGGAGTAATGATCTCAAGTTGCAATGGGGGAGGTTTAGATTGGATATTAGGAAAAACTTTTTCACTAAGAGGGTGGTGAAACACTGGAATGCGTTACCTAGGGAGGTGGTAGAATCTCCTTCCTTAGAGGTTTTTAAGGTCAGGCTTGACAAAGCCCTGGCTGGGATGATTTAACTGGGAATTGGTCCTGCTTTGAGCAGGGGGTTGGACTAGATGACCTTCTGGGGTCCCTTCCAACCCTGATATTCTATGATTCTATGATTCTATGAAAGTCCATCTGAGCCAGTTTCTGGATTAACAAGCATAAGGGCCCATTATCAGGTTTCCTGTACCTGTTTCCACTGTCTCAAGAGCCTTAGTTCCTGGTTGCAGTTTTGACTGTGATCTAGTCCTTGCCATCAAATCACTTAAAGCAGCTAACAAATTTTCCAGAGGTTGCTTTTCCAAACGCGCCATATCTGCCCCACCTTTCCTGAAGTTGTGCCCTTACCTGTGCTCACAAAGATCCCCCAGCAGACACTCATCGTCTCCTGCCATACCATCCTTGGCCTTCTCCTATTTCATTGTAAGTACAATGCCCCATGTCAGCGTGGTTGGAGCCATTTTAGCCTGCTCGATTGCTGTAGGAAACCTCATTAATTGCTTTCTGATAAGAGCTACTTGTTCCATTTAGTACCCTTTCTGCCTCCCAAGCTGCCTTAATCAATCCAGTTTGATCTAAATCCACCCAAGATCCTATGAACACTGAAAATGTGCAGAGGTTCCCTTAAGAGAATCTGTAATAGATAACATCTGTTACCTGTTTCTCCTCGAATTCAGACAGAGAGCATACGAACAACAATTCAGTACAATAAGCCATAACAGATTTCCCTTCCTCCTGATGCATCAACAAAACTGATCTACTTAATTCCTGGGGCTGGGGGTGGAGGCGGGGAGAGGGGTCAGAAAATATTGGGCCATTTTCTGTATAGCACCTTCTCTGTCATCTTTGCTTAATTCTGCCTCAATTTCTGCCAACAAAGCCATTCCTTCCATAGGGCCAGCACATGTTATCATCAATTCTCTTAAATCTGTAATATCTAGATGTTTTTCAGTACGTATTTAAACAGCCAAGACAAACACGTTTTCTTACTCCAAGAACCCAATTGTTTAGACAGTGCCTGTTTTTTTTTTGTTTTGTTTTTTAATTTCAGTCAGGGGACGAATTACTTTCTCTGTATTTGCCGTGGAGGCTGAGGCATCTGCACTACTACTGGTTGGGCTACCAGAGACCCTGGCAGGGGCTCCTCTTCCTCTTCCACCTGTATATTTATTCTGTCCTCGAAATCCTGACATTTCTGCCTGAAAGCTGTTATCTGCCTGAGCATAAGTTACATTCTGTGCTACAGCAGTTTGCAGGTCAGGGTTCAGGTTTTCATTTTGCAATTTTAGTTTTTCCAATTCCTGTTCTAAGCTTTCTTGCTGACATTCCAAAACATCTCACTCTTTTACAAGCTTATATTCAGCCTATACCTAGCCCAAACAGCAGCATTCATTACTTGTTCCTTCCTTGGAGTGTAATCCTTTTGATAACTCAACAACAGATCATTCAAACCTTTCTTATATGGTGTGGGGACTGCATCAGCCCTGCGTCTGACCCCAAGCTTTTAAACACCTGTCTTATATACGGACTTATTAGCAAGACTTGGAAGCTTTGTGGTATCCCCCTTGTCTTCCGAGGTGGACTTGCCTTGCTTGCCCTTGCGGAACATCATAGAATTGAAGATAGCACCCGTACAACCGGTCATACCTGTGTGTTTCCATCTCTCAGTATTCTGGCTCCAAGTTATATTCAATTCCTGGTTCCCTGGCACAGTACAATTTCTCAAAACAATATTTCAGCTTGGCTGACCAGTTCAGAAACAGCTGACTTGTTAACTAGCATGGTTACCATCCTCTGCTACCAGTGTTGAAACAGATCTTTAATGGCCCACAGCTGGGCAGATTGTTAAGGGTACCAGTGAAAATTCAGGTTCAATTTCCTCAATGCACAGCAATTTATTTGAGAAAGACTCACACAAGCAATAAAAGGTTACATAATATGTCTCCCTAATAAGTCTTAATTCCCCAAGCATAAACCCTCAGTAACTATATTGGCCTTACACAGCATCCTAAGCAGGTATAGCTACCAGTCCTAGATGGAGACTTCTTTTCTTCTCTTCTTTTCGCCTTGGTCTGTCAAATGTCCCCTGAAGCAGGATCTTGGTTACCCCGAGGCCCTCTGTCTTACAGCTTGACAAGACATCTTCAGATATTAATAGGAGAACTAAGTAACTAACTACCTAACACTGATTTTTAGAATTTATATCTTTTGTTCTTAAATGAGTCACATGTCCCAGAAATATGCCCTGTGAGCATTTCATTACTGTTTCATTGTCTAATTAACATTTTAGAAGGGGGCTGCAAAGAGACATAGACCAAAGATCAGTTGACCTTTACCCTCTTATCAATCGTTCACTTGAGCTCTTAGTGTAGTGTCATCCAAAAGGGTCATTTTGACCTGGGCCAGCCTGTGCCAAGCTCACTGATGGCATGTTTTGCATTTTATTTGCTTGGTGAGCTGGTCCCTGGCTGATATGGCCAAAGTTCTATGTTGAAACACATACACACAGATAAAGTCTCTAATCAGGCTCAGTAAATTTCCATACCAACTGTCTGATGCTAAGAGAACCCTGCTCCCAGAATCCTCTAGCAAATTCAGATGTACCAATCCATACCAAACTCACGTTCGCCACATTCATTCATATCACAGTAATGCCTAATAATAATTTGGCACCGTTCCAACAGTGCCCCAATCGATATCCATTTATCAAAGGTAATTGCGATATCGCACCAATCGTGCCAAAAAAATGTAGATGCCAAATGAGTTTAGGTGCCTACAAGCAGTAGCCAGGAGGGCGTGGGGGATGGTAGATCGTGGTAGATTGCCTAAATATGGGATCTGTGCACCTAAATCTCTTTGTGGATCTGGGCCTGCCTGCTTTTTGAACAGAAGGGACTAAATACAGATTTCAAAACTGAGCCTAAAATGTTCTGCCTCAATTCAGTTCACTTGCTTTTGTGATGTTCAAATGAGCATAAATTTTCTTCTAAAGTGTTTGTCCAGTTCTAATTGAACAGCTTTCCCCTTCCCCTCAGTAGGCATTCTAATTACCAGCTAGAGACTTCATGTTGGTCACCACATACTTCATCTGGACAGAACTGTAAAGCAATAACTGATGATGACTGATTGACACTGACTGCTCCAAAATCAGCATTTCCATGGGAGCCAACATCAATTATCATCAAGGAATGTGATACTCATGTAGGCAATTTTGAACAACTTGCCAATAGAGATTAAATCACTTAGTTGTACAGCAAATGCGAGAGAAACCTCTGCAAATGAAACTAATAGGGTTGTTGCTTCAAGGAGCATGTTTTCTGCAGGAAAAACATACGGGCATTTAGCAGACAAGATCTATAAAGAGCCTACTTCTTATTATTTTAGTGTTTATCTCTTATATGTAAGATTTTACTTTTTGAAATGGTGCCTGATAGTATGTCTTTTAGGGTAAAGAAAATATGCTTTTATTGATGATAGGGTAATACATTTTCAAAACAGCTATGCTGAAATGCCATGAAACTAACCAAATTCAAAACTACATTCAAAACTTGCTTCTTCAACTTATTTTTTCTTCCATAATATCTACACCCATGCATATTATCACAAACACATGCAATACACCTATTCAATTCCCAATACAAAACCAAACAGGCAAATACTTTGTAAACCCAGCAAGACACGTCTCCTAAAAAAAACTAGGAGGGGGAAAAGAAAAAGACAGAGACTGGTGGTATACTTGGGAGACACTCAGATACTAAGAAATGGAAAAGGGAAATTTAAGTACCTAGACAGTTAGGAGTTTGTAATTTGTTTATGGCATTGCTGAGAACATGAAAAGCATTTGAGAAAGTAAAATTTTTAAAAAAAAGTTGGGTGGATTTACACTGCTGTTGTGCATTTTAATGCTTATACTCTAGCACGATAATAACTAGTTTTACCCAGGGTCATTAATTTATGACCCCATTCTATTAGGTTAGATGGTCTGATTATATTTCATGACATGCAGGACATTTACAAGTTATAAATAAGGGATAAAATTCACCACAGTGCTTGAGGGGGATGTGCAGGAGATGTAAGTGGCATAAATCTGAGTGCAACTCCACTACTTCATTATCTATGGAGAAAACTGCTGCTCATGTGTTCTGCAGTTTGCAGAAAAGAGACATCGACGTGATACACTCGATTTATGCAAGTGTGTGGGCCCATTGCTTAGGAAAGTAAGCCCAAAGGAAAAGTGAGTAGAGTGGATAAAAAAACAAAAATCTTGTGACCCAAGACAGTAATCTAATAGACAAAAGAACAGAAAGTAGCTGGAAAATGGTTAGTTTTTAAAATACATGTGCACAGATGTAACTAATGAGTTTTTATGAACAGAAGGTCAGCCACAAATCCCTCTTGAACTGTCAGTACAATATAGAGTCAGTATGAACAAACAGAGTATCTCTTCTATTTTTTCTATCTGTTTGTTGTATTTATAAAGCACCAATCACTGTCATATTTAGGTGAGCAAGTATCTAGACCTTATCTGAATTGTTGTTGTGATGATTCTGTTGTGCAATGTCACAATGTGTCAGAGTGGTATTCCTCTGTCTAGTTGGGGATTTAGGCTGTGCCAAATACACTCAGCCACAATGTCAGTCTTTGCGTCCAGCAGCTTATGTTTCATCTTGTTCTGAGGCAGGAAGAAGGAACCAGTGGTAGTTTTACATTTGGGGAGCCATGTACACAGCCACAGTATAATTTTTGGGGCAAGTACCCTATTTCTCTGAAGTAGCAGTTAGCTTTCATGGTGCCCACCATTGGGCTTTCATTTTCTTTTTTTGTAATTTGCAAGAATAGATTTTTGTTTTTGTTAATTGTATGAAGGGACATGCCCTCACTCTGGTGTGGAGGAGGAGACTAATGAGCTCTTCTGGGCCTGTTCAGCACTAACGAGGCACACCTGCAAGGCTTGTTCAGTGGGGGAGTGGGCAGGAGCTTAAAAAGGGAAAGCTACCACAAGAAGGGAAGGAGTGTTGAACAGGACGAGGACTACTCCATCTCAGAGACTGCTGACAACAGAGAGAGGCCAGCCAAGGAGACAGTCATAGGCCACACTGCTCCTGAAGCTGCTCTGACTGGTGGCAAAATGGTATGTCCCAAGAAGAGGGGAAGAAGATAGACCCCACCCCAGGGCAATAGACTCTGATAGATCAAATTTACAGAACTAAATCCAGAAAGACTGCCTGAGGAAACAGGCTACTTTTGCCTTTATTCATTTTCACCCAGATTCTTCTCTCTCATAAGGGAAAGAGAGGGGAGCAGACTCAGAGATGCTCTTAGGCACTACAGAGGAGGAATGAGTATAAATGATGGACAGAGGGGCTTTGGGGAGTCCAGTGAGCTCCTGTTCCCCCACGTACTGATAGAAGAACAACAGAATGAACTTCCTAGTGCCAGTATTGCCCCCACAGCCAAGTTCTGTAGCATTGTCATGGAGAAGATAATGCACACAAGGGGATAAATGTATATGAAATGAGCCTATGCCCCAAGGCAGACCCATACCCAATGTGTATACAGACCCCGCCCCAGGTTTCAGAGTCCAGGCTCCAGCCAAAGTGGAACATTTACATGACTATTTTTAGCACCATAATGCAAGCCTCAGAAGCCTATGTCTGTAGATTTGGACTCTGAGACTCACTGCTGTGGGGCTTTTTGGTGTTGTTGTTTTTTAGTCTGTATGGTTAGTTTGTGTGGTTTTAATTTTTTTTTTTTTTGGCAGAGTAGACATATCCTAAGTGCCCCATCAATATGCGAGGCCCCGGGCTGGTGCCCATTGGAAAACCCAGGTGCCCTATGCCTGGGCGAGTGATCTTTGGGCCCCCACGGTATCAGGAGAAAAACTGATGGGTGACATTCAATCACAAATCCTTGTTCCCTGGTCTCACCAGTGCAAGATCAAGTGATTGGTTAATGCTGTCCCCTCTGTGGGCCACTTCAGCGACAGGAAGACCCTGGCCGGGATTCAGGGGATCTTTTACTGGCCTGGGATTCACTGTAAGGTCAAAGATTTCTGTGGCCCCTGTTCCAAATGCCAGCTCATCAGGCCTAAAGGGGTAGCCCTTCTCTCTGTAGTGGGCATTCCATTTGAAAGAATAGGAATGGATCTGATTGGACACTAGAAAAGAGTGCAACTGCATATAGATCTATATTAGTCATATCTGATTATGCCGCCCAATATCCAGAGCCAATACCTCTCTGCTCCTCTAATACAAAGATCACTGCAAGAGAACTGCTAAAGGTATTCACCAGGATTGGTGTACCTAAGGAGACCCTAACTGATCAGGGTATTAATTTTGCATCCTGTCTGTTGAAGGAGGTGTGTGATTTATTTAAAATATAGATTATTCAAAAATCTGTATATCACCCGCAGAGTGATGGTCTGGTTGAACGTCTTAACTAGATACTGAAAAGGATGTTAAAGTATAGTGCCACAGAACCCCAGCATGGGGAGCCAACTGATTTCTACCCTTTAATTTGCCATTCAGGAGCTACCCCAGTCATCTATTGCATTTTCACTGTTCATACTATTATAGAGAAGACAATCCCTGGGGTATCCTAGACCATGTATGAAGGTTGTGGGATGAGCAGGCTCCTAGAACAGATAATATTGTGCCGTACATACAAAAGTGCCAGGAAAGGCTAAAAACTCCAGGGACTTTAGCCAAAGAAAGCCCTGCTTAGTGCTCATCAAGCCCAGGAGCAAGCCTATCACAAAGAGTTCCCCAATTCCCAAGTGCAGAATTGAAGCTAATCACCAAGTGGCAAATACCCTATGAAGTAGGACATCAAGTGAGGCCAGTTAATTATGAAATCAGACAACCTGACAGAGGAAGACAATACAGATCTACCATATTTATTGTCTGAAGTCCTGCAAGGCCCAGGAGGGATTGTTTAAACTCCTTATACAGCTGAGCCAGGATTGGGACCCCAAAACATACATCTTTCAGGACTCTGACTCTATACAGATAGGAGAGAACCTCTGTGTGGAGCAAAAGGCCCAAGTCTTTGGTCCTGGAGAGAGGACTGGCTAAGGCAAGAATTCTTCCCACAGCTGCTCCCCCGACCACGTGAAGGAAGGGAAGACCTGATGTTGACTCAACTTTGATGGGGCTATTTCTTTATATTAGCCTATGACCCTAGTTGGGTTTGTCACAGTTCAGGGCAATTGCACCTATATTTCCCCTCATTTGGTCCAGCAAGGGCACCCACTCCCCGATTTCCAATTTCCCAGTCATTTCCATTCTTCGGTGGAGACCCACATCTCACTCCTTTCTGCCAAGGGAACTTCCAGGCTATGCAGTTCCCTGCTTTCACTGTGTTTTTCCCGTCAGAAACAGGTTGCCCAAGCACACCTGCTTTCTTTTTCTTGAAAGACAGTTAACAGTGCAGTCTTATAGATACTACAGAGATTTTTTTATGTAAGCCTTTTTGTTATTAAGGTAAAAGCACTTCAGAGAAGACATTAAAAACAAAGAAAAACCTATATGCACACTAATAAGCTTACCAGAGATCATCCCAAACCTATCATGGGCTATGGCAGGAACTGTCCTTCAAAACCTCACAAAGGGGGTCTCTTCTATGGTCATAAGTTCACAATAGCCTCAGCTCAGAACTAGCACCTAGACTTTTGGGACTCCATATGCCAATTCCTTCAAACCCTTCTCAAGAATTGGGGCCCTCTGTGGACCTAGAGACCTGTCTGCTTGCTGCATCAGGAAAAAGGCCCTGAGCCAGTTCAAAACTAGGCTATTTATACAAAAGTCTTTTCTTGTCTGCTGGTCACTGGACAATCGAATTTGAACTAGTATATGAGCACCTCTTCAGGGGAGTGGCCTCAAAGGGCTGATAATTAAGGAATACATTAGCAACCCCTTCCTAGTAGAGGAGGTGCATACAATTCCACAATAATGCAGACACAGTTGCATTTTAATACAATGGACCCAAAAGAATTTACACCTAATTCAGAAAGGTTTAACTTAATTCTGTAAGGTTTGTCCAGAATAATATAGAAGATTGTCAGGCTGTCACAGGGGCTACAGCTTAACTGAAGTTTCTTTTGTATAGGTGTTAGGATTTTTTGTTTGTTTCTTTGTTTTGTAAGTTTATCCTTCATTCTGAATTTCCAGGATTTTTTCTTCTATTTAAATTCTGGTGTTCCTGAATGCTCATTTACACTCCATCAACTTTATGTGCCTGCAACATTAACAACATCCTGTTTTTTGGTTGGTTGGTTGGGTTTTTTTTTGGGGGGGGAGATATTTACATATGCTATCGGACTGTCTGTGATGGACTGTTCACCCACACCAGTCCTAAAGGGACTAAGGTAGGCTAGATGGGCCAATTAACCATGTAGACTGTACCTGCATGGAAGCCAGGGCTCAATAATATTTAATTAAGGATGAAGCTCACCTGGGGAGGAAGAGGCAGGGCTTCTATAGAGTGGAGAACAAAAGAGGCAGCAGGGAGAAACAGCCTGCAGTCACTCCCTGACAGGAGGGAAGTTTGTTGGAGATGACAGGGTCTGGCAAGAAACCAAAGGGGGAAGTAGCCACAGGGAGTACAGAAAGCTAGGACAGGCGATAAATTCAGAGGTGCCAAATGATAAAAGGAGGAAGTATGATAGAGACCAGGAAAGTAGCTACCAGGTCTGGGAGTAAGTAGACCATAGTTGTGGAGCACAGCGTCCCTGAGTTGGAACCTGGAATAGAGGATGGGCCCAGGTTACCCTACCAGACACTGAGGAAGTGGCACAGCTATGAATGTAGAATGGAGGATTGCCTGGAATGGCAGAGGGACAGCTTGTCCAGAGAGATGCTGACAGATCCCTGGAAGGACAGAACTAAAATGACCTGTCGGGAGGGCCAAGTCACAAAGAAGAAGGCACCCAGAATCCTGGACAGCGAGACTGAGACAACGGGCTGAGTGATCAAAGGAAGTGGCATCTGACCAATGGGAAGCTAATCCACAGATGAGCCATGAGGAGGTGCACCAGTGGTAAACAGTGAACCTGGTTACATCGGTGAACAGTTTTTAAGGAACTAACTTACAGCAATCCAGGATTCATTCCTTTCCTTGCTCAGTATGATTGGTTAACACTGATCTAAAGACAATCTACTGACCACTGAGAGGGTCTCATGCATGATCTTGTCACATGACTGCTATCTGAGCCAGGATATTCTCCTTGTATGTTACAATAATAATAAAGATTTTGTCTTATAAGTTAGGGTAGTTTAAACATTTGCCTTTTTCAGGTAAGATAGTACTGAACTTGCTACAGTAAAATCCAAAAGTAGTTGGTTTCTGTTGACTAGGCTAACAAAAGGTAGTCAGTTGCCAATGAAAAAGAGTCTGTGGTTAGCTATCCAAAGAATAATTCTTTCTTTTAACAACAACAACAACAACCCACCACCACGCCCCCAATCAATTTACACTTCCAGAAAGCATTTGTGGGTATGTAAAGGCTGGTTAGAATGGAGTGCAGGGATCCAGTGGGATAATAAAACCTATCAGGATAGCTGTCCAGATGGCTGCGCTTTTGTTTATACAATGGGAGTTGAGAAACCCAAGTTTGAGAGCAGACATAAACACCATTTCATGAAAGGTCTGAGGTGAGAGTTTAGTCTCCAGGGAACGTCATTCAGTTATCATTTCTTAGGTGTACTTCCAGCTTGCTAAATGAGGTGTGATTTGGGGGGGGGCTATCCTTTCTGGCAGGTGTTGGTCAGTCTGTTCAAGCTACAGGAGCAAACATGACAGCAACTTTACAAAGTAGTGTTGAGACAAATTCTTGTTGGCACTAAATCTGAAAAACTCTGGATTATGATAGGAAACAAGGTTGGTATTTCCTTGTATGAGCTCTATGTAAGTTTTGCACACACAGTATGCAATCATCAGAGATTGCTGCATTCACTATTATCAAAATCCTTTCTGCATAGTTACAGTTTTTATGTAAAATTGACCAAATAATGAAACACAAACTGTAATGAAAAAGTCTCTGCTTTACTCTGAAAGAGCAGCCAATTGCTTCTGGATATATTAGGGTTTATTGGTATTATACAGATGTGTATAATCATTGCTTTGCCCTGCCTGAATAGCAGCCATCTGTTTATCTTTGGATGATTACAACATTTAATGAATACACATCTGCCTATAGCTGTGAAATCAGTCTCTCTTTCTCTTCCAAATTGAGCTTCAGGGAGGGCATGTTGTATAACAAACACTGAGACAATATAACTTTCATCATCCTTGGCCTCTGGAAGAACTTTAAGCACCACAGACCAATGCAGTCTTTTATAAAACAATATCTGTAGCTCAATTAGGTCAGCTTTGTTAAATAGCCATGCTGACTATGCAATGTATATCAACAGTTAGGATTTACTGTCATCAATACCTGGAAATTGCATAGACATTTTTTTTTAATCCTACTGGGACCCTGATGTTCACATTATTTAGGAAAACAAAAGGACCCTTCTGAGTCATTTCACTGATGAATCAGTATTTACCTGAGAAACTGGAAAAATCCATTAGTCAGATATAAAATGTTGTTACTAGTCATTCATTGGTGATTTTATTTTTAATGTTAAGTAATACTTCAGAAACATTAATACATTTTTACCCATAACGAATAAAGGATTATAAATAACTTAGTCTATAACATAGTTCTACATTCTTTAACCAGTCTTTTTGAAAGCTGAATATATGAGAAAAGACTCCCCAGCTGCCTCTCACTTTCCATGCAATGCATAAATGCAGCAATTGATGAGCCTAATTGGTGTGAGACACTAAACAATTACTCTTAAAGTTTGCAGGGTCAACAAGGGAGCAATGTGAGAGGATTAATTTTGCAAAGCAGAGGAGGAAGGGCAGGTAAATGTTGTAATAAACAGATCTTTAATGTGCTTTCCACTTCATAAATAGCTACAGTTCATACAGAGACTATCTAGCATTTGATGGTGTCTGCACAACTTGTTATGGAAATGGAATGCATGCCATGAGGTAGTCTGGAAAATGATTACTCATTTTTTATTTCAGTGGGATTACTTGATATCAAGCCTATATTGAGTACCATCATTGTGCTTGGTGCTGTGCAGATCATAAAGGAAGCTATGGTTCCTGCTACAATGAACTTTCAGCCTTGGCCTGATTCTGTTCACAAGGAATTCACTGGTAAAAGACTGGGAGCACAATCCAGTTCCATGTTAGACAACACAACACACACTGGGCACCTGTCTAGCAGTGTTGATATGCAAACTAGGAATTTATATGCACATGTGATGAAGAGGAGGCACACTCTTTGTATCTGTAAATGCACATCTGCAACCTTACTAAACAGCAATGACACACATACTGGATGATCAGAAGAAGTTCAAAACTCCAAGAAGTATAAATATTTATTTGGAGTTTAAAGATAACTTTCATTTTGCACTTAAAGCAGGTATTCAAGTTCTTTTATATGAAAAATATGGAGTATCTTCTATAAAATTGCATAATTTACTCTTTGAGTACAAGATGAATATTCTGAGAATTTTTAAACAAATCTATTGGCTAGTTTCAGATAAAATTTAATTAAAAGCAATGTCTGGTTATGAAATTTAGCATCTGTCAGTTTTTTTTTGTCTTGAATTATTTTAATACAGGAATCACACACTCCAAGTTTTCCTAAAATTCATTAGGCTCTTGTGTGTAGAGTGACTATTGGAAGAAATGTGGTTATAATTATGCTAAGTTATTAAAATTGAGATCTAATAGTCATAATTATATTCTCAGTCTCCCAAAAAGAAATGCAACCCTCTAAAACCCTACATTTAAATGGAGTTAAGATTGAGAATAAGCATAAGGATAAAAAAAAATAATTACAGGAATGTTGTAATTATCCCCCAACCAAGCATCAGAAACTCAGAACAAGAGTTAAGGTTACACTAAAAGGAAATGCAAATGTACCATGGTATGAAAATGCATATTTAAGGTACCTTGTTATGTTAGCTGCTACCAGGTGGTTTTTGGACACATAGTCTTAGTTCTTTTACTAAATGTGAGAGCAAGTTTTAAGCCTTGGAAGAAATGTATGTATTGTTTGTTAGTTTTTATAGGGAAGATTCTTTGTAGAATGAAGTTGTGCAAGCAACTGATAAACTTTCTCGATAGCTAGAGTCAACTCTTGTATTAGAATAATTTCTTGGGGACTGGCATATGGACTGAGATTTCTAGAAGAGGGGGTAGATGTCAATAGGCAGGCAATCACTCAGCATAGGGGCATCACTGATGTGAGAAACAGTACACTAGTGCTGGAAGAAGTGAGAACACACCAAACAGAACTAATTCTGCTCTATATTGGCAATATGCAACAACAATGTGATTGTGATTGTCATAAATATAAAGGGAAGGGTAATCACCTTTAAAATCCCTCCTGGCCAGAGGAAAAACCCTTTCACCTGTAAAGGGTTAAGAAGCTAGGATAACCTCGCTGGCACCTGACCACAATGACCAATGAGGAGACAAGATACTTTCAAAGCTGGAGGGGGGGAGAAACAAAGGGTCTGGGTCTGTCTGTGTGATGCTTTTGCCGGGGACAGAACAGGAATGGAGTCTTAGAACTTAGTAAGTAATCTAGCTAAATATGTATTAGATTCTGTTTGTTTAAATGGCTGAGAAAATAAGCTGTGCTGAATGGAATGGATATTCCTGTTTTTGTGTCTTTTTGTAACTTAAGGTTTTGCCTAGAGGGATTCTCTATGTTTTGAATCTAATTACCCTGTAAGGTATTTACCATCCCGATTTTACAGAGGTAAAATCTTTTTTTTACTTTTTCATCTATTAAAATTCTTCTTTTAAGAAACTGAATGCTTTTTTCATTGTTCTTAAGATCCAAGGGTTTGGGTCTGTGGTCACCTATGCAAATTGGTGAGGATTTTTATCAAACCTTCCCCAGAAAAAAGGGGGTAAGATTTGGGAGGCTTTTGGGGGGAAAGACGTTTCCAAATGAACTCTTTCCTAATAATAATAATACCGGTGTTAGACATTTGGTGGTGGCAGCGGAAGTCCAAGGGCAAAGGGTAAAATAGTTTCTACCTTGGGGAAGTTTTAACCCACGCTGGTAAAAGTAAGCTTAGGAGGTTTTCATGCAGGTCCCCACATCTGTACCCTAGCGTTCAGAGTGGGGAAGGAACCTTGACAGTGATTAAAGCACATGACTTCAGTCACTGATTATAGTGATTTTTAAACTCATTTTTCCCATGTACAGGGAAAAATTAAAGTTGTTTGGGTGCCTTATCTGCATTTCCATCTATGATGGAGTGTGCCTAACTTCTACAGCTCCCTAGAGGAGGCCCCATGTCCAATTACACCCTGCCCCAGGAAGAAGCAACGTAGGAAGAAGGTAGCAGTAAAGGTGGGTTCTTCTATAGAGGCCACTCTGGAGCAGCCATCCTGGAAATCACAAAGATCTGGTCCTCCAAGGACTAGAAGAGTTAGCAACAGACATTCAAAACCCATCAGGCTCAAGTGAAAAAGGAGCTTCAGGGCCTTAGCAGTCCAGGTCTTGGCTGGGAGCAGAGGAGTAAAGAAGGCAGTTCCTCTCTGGCCAAAGGAGTCAGAGTTTATGGTTAGCTGAACTTACATAGCTGTGAGAGAACTTGAGGATATTGGCCCTGAGATAGGGCTGGGGGTAGAATAGACCCAGGAAAATAGCAGAGAAGGACTGAAGGAAGAAATACAAGGCTGCTAGCTGTAGAATCCCTGGGTTAAATCCTGGAGTAGTAGGTGGGCTGGCTGCAGGCAAAGTGATATAGACCCTAAAAAGGGGACAAGCATTATTTGGGACCCCAAAAAGGACTGAATTTAAAGGGCCCAGAATCAGGACTAAAGACACTAGTGAGCACAGAGAGATGCTTTATTTATTGGACGTTTTGTTTTATTACACCTAAAGGGTTCATTGACTTTGTGACATGGTTCATGGGCCAAGCCACTGAAGACTCACCAAGGTTGGCTGGCAGACTGCAGGGGGCACCAGGGGCGAGAGAAGGACAGCAATTCCCCACCCAGACACAAGAAGGTGTTCAAGAGGTGAGTATCTCCTATATACCAATGATACTCAGTTAGATCTACCCATGGATCAATTTAAGAATTTTATAACAAGAAGCAGGCCATTTGCTCAGAAAGCTGACAAAATAATAATCAAAACCTCAGCTGCCAATATATAAAGATCTTGACTGCAATATAAGTATTAGTGTTTTTTAATTTTTAACAAAGTTTATAAACCAACATTATTCCCTGTGTTTGTAGCAATCTGTAATGGGAGAGGTGACATTGACAATCTCTGGCAAACTTTGTGAAGAGTGGCTTGTAGGAAGTCAGGGCACATGTACTGGAAAAGATGCTCATCTCTCAGGTGATCACAGTGTTAGTTTTTTATGATGTTCATGGGAGAAAACCCAGATTCTTAGAGGTATGTTTATCCAAACATCATTAAAAGATAGTGGATTCTTGTTATTCTGAAACTGGTCAGCATATCAAGTCCAGAAATC
Source organism: Natator depressus (assembly GCF_965152275.1). Taxonomy (NCBI): domain Eukaryota; kingdom Metazoa; phylum Chordata; order Testudines; family Cheloniidae; genus Natator; species Natator depressus. The sequence goes on along the minus strand of NC_134234.1, from coordinate 85,995,330 downwards.
AAAGTCCCACTTCTCTGAATTTTGACTTCAAGACATCTGAGCTCTGGAGCCTCACAATTTGTAATTGAAAGTCACCCTCATCAGTTGAATCAAGAATGTTCTTTGCCTCAGAAGGGCAAGGTCTATCAGAAGATACTTAAAAGTATTACAAACAAATAAAATTAAATCCTTTGGAATTTTAATATTCTCAAATTGCATTTTAAAATTTTCAATAAGATTGATGAAACCAGTGCAAGAATTACTAAACAAAGTTTCATCTGTAGCAACAACATACGACGTGGGAATGTGTAACGTCTTTCCTATTAAGTCTGTCTGAAAGATTTCAAGATTTCTCTGAAAGGCACATGCACATGCCTTTTCAGACAGATCCCTGACACTTTTTGCATGGCCTTGGAGCTGCAATTTGAGGGAATTCAAATGACCAGTAATATTGCACAGAAAAGCTACCTGTAACATAGAGGGGACATCATTCATAAATACCAGGAACTCACAAGCCTTGTTGGTCTTGTGAGTTGAAAGAAATTCAATTTATTTTTGAAGCACACAAACCACTCTAACACTTGCCCCCTACTGAACCAGTGCAAGTCATTGTGCTGCAACAGGTCACTGTATTCAGCTGAAACGTCTTGTAAAACGCTTTAAAAAGATGTTGCAAGCTAGAAGTTCACGTCATAGTTCACTCATCTCATCACAATACCCATTGCTGTTGGGTTTTTTCAAGTTCCTGGACAACTTATCACAAAGGACAGTGTGGTGAATGATGCAGTGAAGTTTATTGAATGAAGGGTATAGCGCTGCCAAACGTGAAGCAAAGCCCTTCTCTTTCCCTGTCATGGAGGGACCTCCATCTATAACAAGCTAGTTTACTTTCTGAAGAGTCCACCCCCATCCCCCACAAAAAAAAATATCTTTTCAAAAATGATCTCTCCTGTGGTGTAGGTTTGTAATGGTATTAAGCACAAAAATTCTTCCTTGAAAATTTCACCATCTTAACATCTAACAAACAGCAATATCTGGGCAGTGTCACTTAAGTCACTTGATTTGTCCACTGCAAGAGACATGTATTTGGTGTTTTTTTTTTAAAAATAGGAGAGCAGCACTGACAAACAATCTTTGTAAATTACCTCCAATCTTCACACTTCCATGGAATCAGACAGGGAAACTTGCTTCACAGGGTTCACAATGTCACCTTTTGTTTTTATTGCCATCAGAAAGCTCTCCAGTATATCCAATGTGCACTCCTTCACAAACCTGGCATCCAGGAACAGCTCTTTCTTTTAGCTAGTACCAATGTTATCTGAAGAGAAGCAGCTGTTGCTTTCTCCTGTGCAGTTGCGAATGTTGTGAAAATGACATTTTAAGTGTGATATGAAGACTTCAGATTTTCAATTTTGTCATGTCTTGCAATGCTGCTAGGAGGATAAGTCACCTTGGAGTTACTGTGCTTTGATTTAAAGTGGCGCCTCCCGTGGACGATCTTACAGACAGACACAGTGGTTTGGGATATTAAATACAAAGGTTTTGTGTTTAAATTTTAACCAAAGTAGCACAATAAAAAGAAAATCCACTGTCCAGTCTGGATTAAAAGTTTGCTTTTTGCTGTCAACTTTCTGATGTTCACTCCCACTCACATTCATTTTTGGCTCCATTTACATCACTAATGGAAAAATGGGCAGTGTCCTAGCCAAATTGTAGCTGATGCTATTTGCAAGAACTTAAGCTCCAGTAAGCCAGTGCTTAATTTGTGCCGAGGTTTGCTGCGGCTGAGCCCCAGCAACGCTAGGCGTGGCAACTCACCGCTCTGGCACCTCTGGGCTACCAGCCAGAAGCTGCTGCTCTCTGGCTGCGGAGCTCTGCAGGCCGTGCTGCCGCCAACAGCAGCACAGATGCAAGGGTGGCAATACCATACCTTTCCACACGTCCTTCTGCACTGCTGCTGGTGGCAGCTCTGTCGTCCGAGCTGGGTGCCTGGACAACAGCTGCCACTCTCTGGCTGCTCAGCCAGAGCTTCGTGTGTGCCGGGGCTCAGCCCTGGCATCTTTTTCATTACAAATTTAGCACTGCCAGTAAGTTTCTCACTAAGGAAGTCCCAGGCAAATGATAGGCAGTGCATCATTGATTGTGAATTTAATTCAGCATATTTAAGGGGTGCTGGTGGGCTATTCAGGAAGTCTTGGTGGGACATATTTGGCCTGTAGACTGCCTATTAAATATTACTGCTCTACACCATCCCTCAACATATATTTTAATTTCTTTTAAATATAACACTAACTCTGAATTTCCTGTCTCTGCAATAATTGGGGTTTTGGCATAATTGCAACATCCCTGTTTTTTCACTGTTAAGTCACTGGGAGTCTCAGTGTTAACTCTACCTTAAAATAGTTTTTGTTTGGGAATTTATTTAGACCTAGAATGTGGCATTTAAAAACAGCCATGAATTGTGGCTAGTGTGACTGCTTCATGAGTACCTCAACTGTTCTGTGGGGAAACCAGTATTTGTTGTCTATTTAAGGGGTGTTGTGTACTTCCCGCTGCCTGGCTAGCCAGCTGTGCCTACTCCCTACCCCTTCCTGTCCTTATGGCTGTCCTTTTTGTGGACTCTGCAAGAAGGACAGCTCCTTATCCCCCCCAGCCCACTGCCCAGTCACCTGTTGTATGTTTGAACTTAATGCCAGATGTCAAAAAAGGCTCAAATTGAATCATTTAATGAAACATTATTTATCAAATATAATATAGCACTATATAGAAACAAAACATACTTTACCATTCTTTGTGAATGGTGAAAGGAGAGCACCCTATTCTCTCCCTCTGTAAGTGGTGGAATGCTAGAAGTGTTCATTGTCTGATCTATAAAAGGAAAGAGGTTTTAGGATTTAGACTGAGAAAGAAGCTCCTTTCTGGGGAGGCAAAAATTACTTTCCTACAATGTGTATTGTTTTCAGTGTTGCAATTTAGCTCTTTGCTTATGGAATTTCTTTGTCTCAGTGTATCAATCAGAAAACTAGAGGGATTTCCAATCTAGTCGTCATTACTGACAAATGTGGAAAGTAGCCCTTCTTAATGAGTTAAAAACATCTTTCAGTGGGTCATTTCATCCATTACAGAGAATATCTGCGATAACATATATCGCTTATGAATCACAGAGTATAATTGGATTAGAAGTTCCTTTCTCAATTACCGCATCTTGTTTATTATAACATACTTCTATAGTTGTCTTTCATTAGTTTCAAGGGGTCTCCTTCCTTGGACATCTGGACTCTCACTGGGTATGTCAACACAGCAAGGAAAACCCACAGCTGGCCTGTGCTAGCCGACTCGGGCTTCTGGAGTTCTGGTTGTGGGGCTGTTTCATTGCTGTGTAGACTTCCAGGCTTGAGCTGGAGCCCAGGCTATAGGACTCTGCGGGGTGGAGGGTCCCAGAGCCTGGGGTCTATCCTGAGCTTGGACATCTACACAGCAATGAAACAGAATTGCAGCCCAAGCCCCATGAGCCCAAATCGACTAGCATGGGTCAGTCATTGCTGTCTAGTGGCTGTGTAGATATACCCACAGACTGAGAGTTGCTGAAGATAATTGGGTACAGCTCACTACTTCATTATATATGTTGTTGAATACCAAGCACACACTAGGTTCAGGTTAAGAACCAATACTGAGGCCTTAGAATTCAAGCAAACGTTTTTTGCTAATATTGCAAGGATTTGGGGAGAATCATTAACATGCAAAAATTGAGTATTAAACATTCAAAAATCATAAAGATTAATATTTACTAACACACCAAAGAGTTGGTCATGATCTTGAACTTATTCCTCACTAATTTCGGTTATTTTAACTTATAAAGTGTGATGTAATGGTGCATGTTTGTATAGAAGAAAATAGTAATATCACTTTATAGAAACGACTGGCAATTTTTTATAGCAATGATTGGACAGCATTAATTTGTTTGTTTTGGGATTCAATAAGAAAAGATAGCACTAACTCTTCAGTACAAAATTTTGTTCGTACTCCCACATCCCTTGTGTGTGAAAAGAATGCAGGATCAGTCACTCATTCAAGATATCGAAACAGAATTGTATCATGTTTTGAACTGGGATATTTCCATATCACACTTAAATGAAATCAGTAAGGTATAATCCTCCAAACTGAATATAGCATCTGCAGTTCTGATATTAGTACAATAGATTCTTTTCTTTTGTCTGTATTGACATGTCAGTTACGGTAGCTGAATATTCAGGGAACAGAAGTTCAAATGCTCACATCTAACACATACGATTCCGAGAGACAAAAATCCATCTTATAATAAGCATCTACTTTTCACCAGACTCTTCATCTGTGAAGCTGAGCCAATGTAGCGCGGTAGTGTAGACGTGCCCATAGTTAACTGCTTCCAAATCTTGAAACAGAGCTGGAAATGTGTGTATATACATATTTTTCCCAAAACAGCTGAAGTTGTAAAATATGGAGAGTCTAATTTTGAGGTTCTAGATGCAATAAACGGAAACCTCTGGACACAAAATATTTTTCTCTCAATGACCTGATATCATCCATTATGTTGATTGTGCAGTTTTTGATTGCTGAATACATCTTTAGCAAAAACAGATTTGCAGATTTTCAGTTGGTGCAAACTATCATAACTCCATGAAGTAAAAGGAGCTATAACAATTTGTAACAGCTGAACACCTACCCATCAATATTTAGTGATAACAGGCACTGGTCCTGCATGTTCTTTTAGGACAAGAAACTGTGTGCAAGTTTGTTGCACCCCAGCACAATTGAGACTGGATGGTAAGTGTGCCAAGTAAGGTTAAGTGCTAGGCATAGTCCTTTACACTGCACAGCAGAATCCTGAGCAGCTATTCCCTTGTTTCATTACAATTATGCAGGATTTTTTTTTTTAAAGTGCGGGGTTGGGGGAGATAGGGCAGAGAATGGACTTGTCTGAGGAGACATGTGCTTTGTCACGTTAATAAAATAATTAGGTTCTCATTCCCTTCTTAGACCTTACCTTGCTTCTAGGGAGCATTAGTGTGGTGGCAGCAAAGCAGTGCTCTCATTAATACGAGTTCCCCTGTGCTCCCTCTCCTGCTGAACACTTTTTTTACATGCTTATGTACAAAGAGATCCACACTTGAATACTGAAGTATCAAGCCCAAAGACGTGTGCGTGTGTGTGTGTGCGTGTGTGTGTAAATGGATTGAATATACGGTGGGGGAAAGTATTGTTGACCTGACCCCATCCCACTCTGTGACAAGATCTACGCACTATATGCAGCATAGGCAAGAGCGGTAATGCAAGAGGCCTACAGGCCTGCGTCCTGTAAGACTTACCTTAAGCTAAGAGCATTTGCATATGCTGGGCCGTGGTATTTTGACCCAGATAATGAACTAGGCCAACCTCTAGCCTAGTTCAAATCCCTAGCTGTCCATTATATGCAACCCCCACCCCCAAACCTGCAAAAGCCCCAAGACAAAACGCTGCCACAAGCAAACCACAGATCTTGATAATAATGAAGTGCATCAGCACAGTGCTAATTATGATACTGTTTACTTTGGCTCCTTATAAGGCTTTATTAACAATGCTTGAGTGAAAAAAAAATTAAGGAAATGTATCATTTGACTTGAATGTAAAAAAACTATATAAGACTGTAAAAAGAAAAGGAGTACTTGTGGCACCTTAGAGACTAAAAAATTTATTAGAGCATAAGCTTTCGTGAGCTTCAGCTCACTTCATCGGATGTTCCGATGCAGTGAGCTGAAGCTCACAAAAGCTTATGCACTAATAAATTTGCTAGTCTCTAAGGTGCCACATGTACTCCTTTTCTTTATATGGATACAGACTAACACGGCTGTTACTCTGAAACCTGTCATTATATAAGACTGGTATTATAGGCTCAGGACAGAGAGAGACCAGGGTGGCACCTGCATGTGACCATCTCTGTCTCCTTCTCCCTGCATGCTTGTATTCAGTAAAAGGACCTCAGACTGTTTGAACCAAACAGATGGCGTGACTCGTTTTCCACAGCAATACAAATAAGCTTTTAAAATATAGGGAGGCATTACATTTGTGATAAGAGGCCTGGCAAGTCATGCCTGACTAATCTAATTGCTTTCTATGACAAGATAACGGGCTCTGTGGATGAGGGGAAAGCAGTGGACGTGTTGTTCCTTGACTTTAGCAAAGCTTTTGACAATGTCTCCCACAGTATTCTTGCCAGCAAGTTAAAGAAGTATGGGATGGATGAATGGACTATAAGGGATAGAAAGTTGGCTAGATTGTCGGGCTCAACGGGTAGTGATCAATGGCTCCAGGTCTAGTTGGCAGCCGGTATCAAGTGGAGTGCCCCAAGGGTTGGTCCTGGGGCCGGTTTTGTTCAATATCTTCATTAATGATCCGGAGGATGGTGTGGATTGCACCCTCAGCAAGTTTGCAGATGACACTAAACTGGGAGGAGAGGTAGATATGCTGAAGGGTAGGGATGGGATACAGAGGGCCCTATACAAATTAGAGGATTGGGCCAAAAGAAATCTGATGAGGTTTAACAAGGACAAGTGCAGAGTCCTGCACTTAAGACGGAAGAATCCCATGCACCGCTACAGACTAGGGACAGAATGGCTAGGCAGCAGTTCTGCAGAAAAGGACCTAGGCATTACAGTGGACGAGAAGCTGGATATGAGTCGATAGTGTGCCGTTGTTGCCAAGAAGGCCAATGGCATTTTGGGATGTATAAGTAGGGGCATTGCCAGCAGATCGAGGGATGTGATCGTTCCCCTCTTTTCGACATTGGTGAGGCCTCATCTGGAGTACTGTGTCCAGTTTTGGGCCCCACACTACAAGAAGGATGTGGAAAATGTCCAGCGGAGGGCAACAAAAATGATTAGGGACTGGAACACATGACTTATGAGGAGAGGCTGAGGGAACTGGGAGTGTTTAGTCTGCGGAAGAGAAGAATGAGGGGGGATTTGATAGCTGCTTTCAACTACCTGAAAGGGGGTTCCAAAGAGGATGGATCTAGACTGTTCTCAATGCTAGTAGAAGACAGAACAAGGAGTAATGGTCTCAAGTTGCAGTGGGGGAGGTTTAGGTTGGATATTAGGAAAAACTTTTTCACTAGGAAGGTGGTGAAACACTGAAATGAGTTACCTAGGGAGGTGGTGGAATCTCCTTCTCTAGAAGTTTTTAAGGTCAGGCTTGACAAAGCCCTGGCTGGGATGATTTAGTTGGTGATTGGTCCTGCTTTGAGCAGGGGCTTGGACTAGATGACCTCTTGAGGTCCCTTCGAACCCTGATATTCTATGAAACACTTTCATATTTTTAAGAATTGTAACATTTCCTTTTACAGTTTTATGGCTCCTTTATCAGTATTCAGCAAAGTTTACTACCAGGGGAAATAGTGTACTTCTATAGTTTTATTGTCTTTGGACTACATTTTTGCTGTCCCTTTCTGTCAGCCCTGGAGAAAAAGCCAGGTGTTTCATGATCAGTGGAACTGGAGGCAGAGGTTCCATGTTCCATAGAGTTAATGTGATTGAGGGGATACCAGAAAAATATGGAATTCATAGAGATAGGTTAGAAGCAGTTTTAATAAAGTTCCATTTGTTTAACTTCACCTGCTTTCAGCTTTGCTCTTTGCTAATGAAACACCAGAACCTCTTTGTCCCGCCAGTGCCACCATACAGGAGATAACGATCCACTGTCTACTTGCATTAATAGAGGCAAACCCTGCCAGGTATTTAAGCACCTTAAAACTCTAGTTGATGATTTAATTGAGAGTTGGGGGAACTGAATAACTCGCATGAAATGTTCAGCAGCTGGCAGGACTTACGGGGATTGAGCATGAGGGGAAGAAGACAACTAGGTCTGTCTCAACGCGCAGTACCCTATATGGATATGATTGGGCCTCTTAGTCTGTGACCATTGTTCTGTCCTCTCATGCACCTGAAATTACTTGCAAGGCAGTGCTGAGAGAGTATTGGCTACAGTTCTTTAAAGATGTAACAACTGCCCCAAATAATGTGTGTCCACCAGAAGACATTGTTTCGTACATAGACATTAAGGTAGGTAACTCACCTCCCGAATCCTGGCATCCCTTTCATTTTTTTTCTTCTTTTCTCTTCTCTTCTCTCTCAAGAGCCATGATATTTCCTTATATGTTGGACTGGGAAACTGACAACCTTAACTGATAGTTGGATAGATCTAGGTCAACTATACCATCTCTCTATTTCCCCACCCCTCAAAAAATGTACTTAGAGCCTGATACTTCACACCTTACTTAACCAAAACTCCCATTGATGTCATTGAGAGCTTTACCTACAAATAGTCTGGTGTATTTTGGGGCTCTGTTTTACTGAACATTTAAAGATCTAGACAGTTCAGTTAAGGAAAGAGTTTGCTGAAACAGCTGAAAAAACATTTAAATTGTATTAAGCTAAAACACCTATGTCCAAAAGCTTTCAACATTTTTTTTTATTTGCCCAATAAAATTCAACAATAAACTGATTTATATAAAAAAAAAATCTTCAGACACTCAATCACCTTCAGTAGATTAGTTTTCTGAGTTGTTTTGAATTTTTCATAAAAAAAATCTAGTGAGTGGTGAGCTAAAATTGTATTCACTGCCAGCAACACATAGAGGGATAGTCAGTTCAAAGAGGGGGAAATTATGTTACCTGAAAACTTATGGCTGGTTAACTCAGTTTTAGCCCTCTGGTATCCCCTGTGCATTTCTTGGCTTCAAATCTGCACAGATCCTTTTAGTAATGATTCATGTTGGTATCATTGTATTGTCATCATTATGAAGAGAAACACACAGTACCATGCTGTAGCTGATGCACCTCTGAAATTGTTGCTCAATTAAAAAAAAGAGACAATAATGCTATCTTAAACTTTGAGATATATCCCTATAGTTTCTTAGTGTGTACTTGATTTCATGACCTCAACTCTTTACTAACATTAATATAGATGTATTCTGATAGAAATAGGAGTTCAGAAATTGTTGTAGCTTGATACCAAAGAACTGAGGGCAACGTACAAACTAACATCAAAGAATCATTATAGCTTTAACCCAACCCCTGCGTATGGGGTAGTGTATAAATGCACTACCCAAGGAGTAGAATGGGAAGTAGATTGTGACTCCTTGTTCCAGGAAGAGTAACCTGTGCCAGCCCAATGCCTTCCAGTGCTTTCTGTATGACTTGTAAGACTGTGCTAGCTGGCTTGCTGGGGTAGAGCGCTGGGGACAAAGTCAAGGCTCTGCCCTTCCTGACCAAATGGGGACAGGGGAGATCTGTAGCTGAGTCAATACTGCTTTCCCCTCCAGGCTGCTGTCCATGTTAGGAGTAGCTGGCACAGGGGAGTGAGGGAGGAAATGCCTTACACCACCTCCCTCCCTTGCACAGGCATGCCGTGTAGGCCACATTCAGGGTATAGTTTCTAAGTCCTTTTTATGTTCATCATCCACCCACAGTATATAATGCCAGAAAACTCTGCAAAATTGAAGACTAAAAGTTAAAATATTCTTAAATCCCACAGGAAATTTCTTAATCCATTGTGCATTTACTGGAATTCTCAACTGACAAATGTGCAGTGTTAGGGGGCTTATTCCTTCACCCACTTACTTCCCTGGTCCTTCTCGCATGAACAGAGAGCAACAATACCCGAAGTCCAAAGGTACAAACAATTCGATATTTATTGGGGTGAACTTCCAGCAAGCATGATTCCAGTTTCCTTCCTTAGTGTCCCCCTTCCCAGCTCTGACACCACAGAGCCTTACGCCTGTGTCCCTGTTCCCATTCCTGCCCTTAGCCAAACATGATTCCAATTTCCCCACCCCCATTACCTGTTCCCATTTCCGCCCCACTCGCCCCCTCACTCCCTGATTGACTGCAGACTATATAGTAAAACTTGAGTTCTGCTTAGCTATACCTTAACCAATCATTTTCCTGAAATTTAACTAACCAATCCTAACATATTGTAACATGATTATATAACCAATTATATCCCACCACCTTAATTAGTTTACACCCAGCAAAATTAATTATACAGCAGACAGAAACAATCACAGAACCAGACAGAGACCATGCAAATAAACAATAGCATAGTGGGAACTATAATGACAAAACAATACAGAAGTGAGGATTTCACATCCCAGCTATTGATAAGTGAGTTCTTGCCAGACAGGATGCTATCAAACTAAGTTTCCTTTTACATCTTCTAGGCACTTCCCTTTCTCTGGAGGCGATAGGCATTATCAGGACAGGATTGTATTCCTAACAGCCCAATAGCACCTTATTTCAATGTGACTAGTTTGGAATGTGAGGATGTGACCATTCGCTTCCCAGCTTATGGCTGCCTCTGCTGCTTAGCCAAAGGCCTTAGCCTAAGAACAGGGCCTCAGACTGTCACAGTAAGAGAAGGCTCTTACACCGGCAGACAGTGATTTTGATTCTTTCTTTTATACCTCTATAACTAGCCAAGTGATAAGAATACACCTAAATTCTTATAGACCTTTACAGACAGGCCTGAATATCTGTATCCTAACATGCAGCAGTGATAGGAGAGAAGAATAAGTAAAGGGGACAGACTGAAGAGTAGAGATAAGGATATTCTTACTTTTGGCTTGATTTTGTACCACGAAAGGGTTCTGGTTCTGATTTAATGTGAGTGCTACTGCTTGGCTGCCAAGGGTATGGCTACAGTGCAGCTAGAAGCGTGCTTCCCAACCTGGGTAGACAAACATGCCCTAACTTTTCTTGAACTAGTATGCTAAAAATAACAGTGTAAATGTTGTGGCATGGGCTAGCCACCTAAGTATGGACCTAAGAGATCAAGCAGACTTGTGCTCAGGCAGCTGGCCTATGCTGCCAACTGTGCCACAATGTCCACACTAACTTGAGGTAAGCTAGGGTATGTCCATCTACTCAGGCTGTGAAAAGATACTTCCAGCTGCAGTATAGACATACACCAAGTTACTCCCCCTAAGAGGGGGGAGTGTACTGAGCTGCAGAATGCAAATTTAAAACAAATAGAACTCTTGTGGGATGGGGGAGGAAAGATGCAGATGAGTAAACATGAGCTAGGTGCTAAGTAGCGATGTGTGAAAGCACTAACTTTTAGTCATCCCCTTACTACCAAAAGCAGAGGAGAAGATGGCAGCTAGACTTCCAATAAAGGGTTTCTCTGGTCAGGAGAAAAAATGAGGAAGCCTTGTGGCACTTTAGACTAACACATTTATTTGTGCATAAGCTTTCGTGGGATATAACCCACTTCCTCAGATGCACAGAGTGGAAAATACAGTAAGCAGGTATAAATATAGAGCACATGAAAGGATGAGAGTTGCCTTACCAAATGGGGGGGGGTCAGTGCTAACAAGGCCAATTCAATTAGAGTGGATGTGGCCCATTCCCAACAGTTGACAAGAAGGTGTGAGTATCAACACAGGCAAAATTACTTTTTGTAGTGACCCATTCACTCCCAGTGAAGATGACACCAGTGTAGTGCAAGTAGAGTAGGGGCACTAGATGACGAGAGCTCTCTACACCAACATTCCACGCAAAGATGGATTACAAGCCCTCAGGAACAGTATCCCCGATAATGTGATGGCAAACCTGGTAGCTGAACTTTGTGACTTTGTCCTCACCCATAACTATTTCACATTTGGGGACAATGTATTCCTTCAAGTCAACGGCACTGCTCTGGATACCCTCATGGCCCCACAGTATGCCAACATTTTTATGGCTGACTTAGAACAACGCTTCCTCAGCTCTCGTCCCCTAACGCCCCTACTCTACTTGCGCTACATTGATGACATCTTCATCATCTGGACCCATGGGAAGGAGGCCCTTGAGGAATTCCACGAGGATTTCAATAATTTCCACCCCACCATCAACCTCAGCCTGGACCAGTCCACACAGGAGATCCACTTCCTGGACGCTACAGTACAAAAAAGCGATGGTCACATAAACACCACCCTATACCGGAAACCTACTGACCACTATACTTACCTATATTCCTCCAGCTTTCATCCAGACCACATCACATCATCCATTGTCTGCAGCCAAGCCCTCAGATACAACCACATGTGCTCCAATCCCTCAGATAGAGACAAACGCCTACAGGATCTCTATCAGGCTTTCTTAAAACTACAGTATCCACCTGTGGAAGTGAAGAAACAGATTGACAGAGCCAGAAGGGTACCCAGAAGTCACCTACTACAGGACAGGACCAACAAAGAAAGTAAGAGAACACTACTAGCCATCACCTACAGACCCAAACTAAAACCTCTCCAGCGTATCATCAAGGATCTACAACCTATCCTGAAGAATGATCCCTCACTCTCACAGATCTTGGGAGACAGGCCAGTCCTTGCTTACAGACAGCCCCCCAACCTGAAGCAAATACTCACCAGGAACACCACTCAACAGAAACACTAGCCCAGGAACCAACCCCTACAACAAACCCCGTTGCCAAATCTGTCCGCATATCTAGTCAAGAGACACCATCATAGGACCTAACCACATCAGCCGCACCATCAAGGGCTCGTTCACCTGTACATCTACCAATGTGATATGTGCCAGCAATGCCCCTCTGCCATGTACATTGGCCAAACCGGACAGTCTGTATGCAAACAAATAAATGGACACACATCAGACACCAAGAATTGTAACATTCAACAACCAGTAGGAGAGCACTTCAATCTCCCTGGACACTCAATAAGAGACATAAAACTTGTCATACTTCAACAAAAAAACTTCAAAAACAGACTTCAGTGAGAAACTGCAGAACTTGAATTAATTTGCAAACTTGACACCATCAAATTAGTCCTGAATAAAGTCTGGGAGTGGCTGGGTCACTATAGAAAGTAATTTTCCCTGTGTTGATACTCACACCTTCTTGTCAACTGTTGGGAATGGACCACATCCACTCTAATTGAATTGGCCTCATCAGCACTGACCCCCCACCTTTTCATGTGCTGTGTATTTATACCTGCTTACTGTATTTTCCACTCCATGCATCTGATGAAGTGGGTTATATCCCACAAAAGCTTATGCCAAAATAAATTTGTTAGTCTCTAAGGTGCCACAAGGACTCCTCATTGTTTTTACTGATACAGACTAACATGGCTGTTGTACCAATAAATTAAAAACCAGCAGGATCTTATTAAAGGGAAAAAGGCAACATACCACATTTATTGTGAATACAGAAAGAATCATAGTAAGCAGTTAGTTACAGCTATAACATTCCATTCAATCTCATATTTATTCACACATACATACACACACACACACACACACACACACACACACACACACACACACACACACACACACACACACACACACACACACAGAGGTTCTGCAAAATTGTTATCATAGTTACCAGCCTTAGAGTTGCTCATGCCAAGCCACTGGCCAGGTGGCCTGGACATGAGGAGGGAGCAGGGCCCTGTCAGATGCTCATCTGATTCTCCTGGAAGTTACTTTGCAGAATCAGACCCCAAAGTTCTCACTTTTTAGAGTCTATTTTTATAGGAATTTCTTCCTATGCCAGTCTATGGGAATTGCTTCATCATGCTGTTGCTGAATCAATCAGCAGATAGCACATTCCTGACGGCTCCAAGAAGTTATCTTGTTCTTTGGTTCTCCCATTCTTGAGGCTGTTGGGTGGATTCCAGTCTGCCCTCCGGGGGTCCTCTGGTTATTTCCACTTGACGCCTTCTTCAGCCGATGGACACTGGATTCTTAGGCTGGCACCTCCCTGATCATTCAGTTATTATCCACACCAAGCATCCATCCACATACATCCTCTATCTCTATTTTAATCACAATTGTTAATACAACAAAAGGGCGAGGAGTCTCTGGGTGCTGTTTCTGTTGTTAGAGTATTGCTTTGAGTCTCTGTGAATTGCTTTGAGAACAGACTGTCTTAGAATGTACTAACACAATTAGCAGCTTGCAAGTTTCACACACAGAGGGAGAGAAACAGTACCAAAAACCAAGAGACCTCTTAATTAGTAATACCCTGGAATTTAAACTATGGGGAATCAAACTCATTTGTGATTTTAATACAGAACTTCTTTAATATGATCCAACATGGCTACCCCTTTAAATCCGGTCAGGAGGGGATTTCTGCAATAGTTCTCCAAAAGGTAACTTTGACAGCTGGTTTGTAGCTGGAGATTTCACAAAGCTTATTTGTGGAACCCCTACTTCTCTGTGTGTGTTCCATTAGGATTGTATCAGGAGTTACATGCTAATTTTAATTCATTTGAAGACATGAATTAACCTCAGAATATCATGATACACATTAACCTTAGGTATATCCGTTTTTTTTCCCATTACTTGAGAATTTGCCTATATGAGGAAACAATGTTGTATCTTTCTTTAATGTTATTGCTGGAAGTGATGTTTTCAGAAGACAGTAATTCTGCAAATGACATTTTAGACTTAGAATACAGATTTGTTAGCTCCATAAAGGAATTCTGAAAAATGCTGCTGCCTTCAAAAGACACTAATTCTGGGAATGGTTTCTAATTGCCAGACTTTGAAGGGACAGCATTAAACAGAACTTGCAGCACAAAATGGTCCCTTCTGTTAGGAAGACTTGAACTCACCTTGACAATGAGAACATTTCTCCACCACATGGCCCACATAATCATTTATTGTACCATAAATTGGAGTACTGAACAGAATTATGTGTCACTTAAATGAACACAATATGTTGGGGAAGAGTCAAGATGGCTTTTGTAAAGGAAAATTATGCCTCACTGATCTATTAGAATTTTAGAGGGTGTTGTCAATCATGTGGACAAAGGTGATCCAGTGGATATAGTTTACTCAGAAAGCCTTTGACAAGGTCCTTCACCAAAGGCCAGTGCTTAATTTGTGTTGAAAGAGATGCCGGGACTCAAGCAATTCTCTTTACTTTAACTGACATGGCAAGCCCAGAGTTGTCAGGGCTATGAACTGCCAAGCCTAGAGGTACTGGAACTCAGCCCAGGCAAGTCCTGGCATAAATTAAGCACTGCCAAAGGCTTTTAAGCGTATTAAGCAGTCATGGGATAAGAGAAATTCCTATCAGATCAGAAATTCCTTAACGTAGGAAAGGGTTGTAATAAATGGCCAATAAAAAGGACCAGTATTGACATTAAAAATCATGTTAATATAAACATGAGAATGGTCATACTGGGTCAGACCAATGGTCCATCTAACCCATTATCCTGTCTTCCAACAGTGGCTGGTGCCAGGTGCTTCAGAGGGCATGAACAGAACAGGTGATCATCAAGTGATCCGTCCCCTGTTACCCATTCCCAGAAAAAAGCAAACAGGCTAGGGACACCATCCCAACCCATCCTGGCTAATAGTCATCGATGGACTTATCCTCCATGAACTTATCTAGTCCTTTTTTTTAAACCTGTTATAATCTTGGCATTCACAACATTCTCCGGCAAAGAGATCAACAGGTTAAATGTGCATTGTATGAAGAAATACTTCCTCATTTTTGTTTTAAACCTACTGCCTATTAATTTCATTTGATGACCCACTTGGTCGTATGTTACTTTCTTCACACCAGTCATAATGTTATAGACCTCTATCATATCCCCCTTAGTGTTCTTTTTCAAGCTGAAAAATCCCAGTCTTATTAATACTCCTCATATGGAATCTGTTCCAGATCCCTATTCATTTTTTTCCCTTTTCTGTGCCTTTTCCACTTCCAATATGCCTTTTTTGGGCAACCACATCTGCAAGCAGTATTCAAGATGTGGGCATACGATGGATTTATATAGAAGCAGTATATTTCCTGTTTTATTATCTATCCCTTTCCTAATGATTCCTAACATTCTGTTAGCTTTTCTAACTGCCACTGCACATTGAGTAGATGTTTTTAGAGAACTATCCACAATGATCTCATCCACAATGATCACAATGATCCAGGATCTCTTTCTTAAGTGGTAACAGCTAATTTAGACCCCATTATTTTATATGTATTGTTGGGATTATGTTTTCCAATGTGCATTACTTTGCATTTATCAACATTAAATTTCATCTGCCATTTTGTTGCCCACTCATTCAGTTCTGTAGCTCTTCGCAGTCTGCCCGGGACTTAACTATCTTGAGTAGTTTTGTATTATCTGCAAATTTTGCCACCTTACTGTTTATCCCTTTTTCCAGATCATTTATGAATATGTTGAATAGGACAGGTCCCAGAACAGACCCCGGGGCGATACCGCTATTTACCTCTCTCCATTCTGAAAACTGACCTTTATGCCTACTCTTTGGTTCCTATATTTTAACTAGTTACTGCTCCATGGGAGGACCTTTCCTCTTATGCCATGACAGCTTACTTTGTGTAAGGGCCTTTGGTGTGGGAACTTGTCAAAGGCTTTCTGAAAATCTAAACACACACACTGGATCATCCTTGTCCATATGTTTGTTTACCCCTGTCACGGAGTGTGGGGGAGTCCAGGCCCTGCACCCCTCTTCCTGGGATTCACTGAGACTCTCAGCCAGCCAGTAAAACAGAAGGTTTATTGGACAACAGGAACACAGTCCAAAACAGAGCTTGTGGGTACACCCAGGACCCCTCAGTGAAGTCCTTCTGGGGGAGCAGGGAGCTTAGACCCCAGCCCTGGGGTTCCCTGTGTTCCTCCACCCAGCCCCAAACTGAAAACTAAACCCACCGAGCAGGTTCCCTGCTGCAGCCTCTGTTCACATTCCTGGGCAGAGGTGTCACCTCCCCCTCCCCCTCCTGGCTCAGGTGACAGGCTCTCAGGTCTCCCGTCCCCAGGGCACATTCCCAGGTCAACACTCCCCCGTCCCTGCTGCGTCACATCGTCACATCTCTCCCCCCTTCGAGACTGAACTGAGCGGGGTCACTGTGACCAGTGACCTGGGGAAGTTCGGGGCCCCCTCTCCGGGACAGCGCATCCGCTATCAGGTTGGCACTTCCCTTCACATGGACCACGTCCATGTCGTAATCCTGCAGGAGCAGGCTCCACCTCAGGAGCTTGGCGTTGGCTCCTTTCATCTGGTGCAGCCAGGTCAGGGGAGAGTGGTCGGTGTACACGGTGAAGTGTCGCCCGAAGAGATAGGGCTCTAGTTTCTTGAGGGCCCACACCATGGCCAGGCACTCCTTCTCGATGGCCGCGTAGTGTTGCTCCCGGGGTAGCAACTTCTTGCTCAGGTACACGATGGGGTGTCTCTCCCCCTTTTCATCCTCCTGCATTAACACCGCCCCCAGTCCCGTGTCGGAGGCGTCGGTGAACACCACAAAGGGCTTGTCAAAGTCTGGGTTTGCTAGAACTGGGCCACTGACCAGAGCCTCCTTCAGCGCCCGGAAAGCCTCCTGGCACTGCTCGGTCCAGACCACCTTGTCTGGCTTCCCCTTCTTGCATAGCTCAGTGATGGGGGTGGCTATGGCGCTAAAGTGGGGCACAAATCTTCGGTAGTATCCTGCCATCCCAATAAAGGCTTGGACCTGCTTTTTGGTGTGGGGAGCGGGCCAGTCTCTGATCACCTCCACCTTGGCCGGTTCCGGCTTTAGGCGGCCGCTCCCCACCCGATGGCCCAGGTAAGATACTTCAGCCATCCCCACCTTGCACTTCTCCGCTTTGACAGTCAGCCCAGCCCCCTGGAGTCGGTCCAGCACTTGTCTAACCTGGGACACGTGGTCCTCCCAGGTCTGGCTAAAGACACAGATGTCGTCAATATACGCCACGGCAAAACTCTCCATCCCCCTCAGGAGCTGGTCCACCAGGCGCTGGAAGGTGGCCGGCGCTCCCTTGAGGCCGAAAGGCAGGGTCAGAAACTCATAGAGCCCCAGAGGGGTGATAAAGGCCGATTTCAGCCGGGCATCTGCATCCAGCGGCGCTTGCCAGTAGCCCTTTGTAAGGTCCATGGTGGTAAGGTACCGAGCTCCTCCCAGCTTGTCTAGGAGCTCGTCCGGCCTGGGCATGGGGTAGGCATCCGATACAGTGATGGCATTGAGCTTCCGATAGTCCACACAGAACCGGACTGACCCATCCTTTTTGGGGACCAGCACCACCGGCGAGGCCCAAGGGCTGGCCGATGGCTGGATCACCCCCAAAGCCAGCATGTCCCGGACCTCTCTTTCCAGGTCCTGAGCAGTTTTCCCTGTGACTCGGAAGGGGGAGCATCTTATCGGCGGGTGCGACCCTGTCTGCACCCGGTGGACAGTCAGATTAGTGCGTCCAGGCTGGTTGGAAAACAGCTGTCGGTCCGGATGCAGCACCCCCCTGACCTCAGCTTGCTGGGCAGGGGTGAGCTGATCCGAGAGGGGGATTGTTTCCAGGGGGGAACCAGCTCTGGTCCCAGGGAATAGATCTACTAAAGGGTCATCTCCCTGCTCCTCCCACTGACCACACACAGCTAACACCACATTCCCCCTGGCATAATATGGCTTCATCATATTCACATGGTACACCCGGCGGTGGTGGGCCCGGTTCGACAGCTCCACCACATAGTTTACCTCATTGAGCTGCTTGACGACCTTGAACGGGCCCTCCCAGGCGGCCTGTAGTTTGTTCTTTCTCACGGGGATGAGAACCATCACCTGATCCCCGGTGGCATAGGCACGGGCCCGCGCCGTGCGGTCATACCAGACCTTCTTCTTCCTCTGGGCTCTGGCCAGATTCTCCCTGGCCAGGCCCATGAGTTCAGCCAGTCTCTCTCGGAAGGTCAGGACATACTCCACCACTGACTCTCCATCGGGAGTAGCCTTCCCCTCCCACTCGTCTCTCATCAGGTCCAGGGGGCCCCTCACCCTCCTTCCATATAACAGTTCGAAAGGCGAAAATCCGGTAGACTCCTGGGGCACCTCCCTGTACGCGAACAGCAGGTGAGGTAAGTACTTGTCCCAATCCTGCGGGTGCTGGTTCATAAAGGTTTTCAGCATCATCTTTAGCGTCCCGTTAAACCTCTCCACCAGCCCATTGGACTGGGGGTGATACGCTGAGGCCCAGTCATGCCGGACCCCACATTTCTCCCACAAGCACCGGAGCAGGGCCGACATGAAGTTGGAGCCTTGGTCTGTCAAGACTTCCCTGGGGAACCCCACTCGGCTGAAAATGGTCAGGAGCGCATCTGCCACGGTGTCTGCTTCAATGGAAGCTAAGGGCACTGCCTCGGGGTAGCGGGTGGCGAAATCTACCACCACCAGAATGTATTTCTTCCCCAACCGGGTCGTCTTGCTGAGAAGCCCCACGATGTCCATGGCCACCTTCTGGAAAGGCTCCTCTATGATGGGCAAAGGTCTCAACACCGCTTTCCCCTTGTCCCGGGCCTTCCCCACCCTCCCTGCTGCGTCAGGCTCTCAGGTCTCCCGTCCCCAGGGCACATTCCCAGGTCAACACTCCCCCCTCCCTGCTGCGTCACATCGTCACAACCCCCTCAAAGAATTCTAGTAGATTGGTGGCAGTAATATTTATTCTAGGGCTGTCAATTAATCATAGTTAACTCATGCAATTAACTCAAAACAATTAATCATGATTAATTAATTGTGATTAATTACAGTTTTAATCACACTATTAAACAATAGATTACCAATTGGAATTTATTAAATATTTTGAATGTTTTTTCTGCATTTTCAGATATATTGTATTCTGTGTTGTCATTAAAATCAAAGTATATGTTGTAACAAAGTTCCTCCTCTACCTTGGTGGGTCTTGCGCTTGTTGGTGGATTTGCTCACCTTGGAGCTTCACTGCAGCCCTCAGTTTGGCTGTTTTCATGAACCCACATACCAGGTCAACTCCTCCTGTGTCTGAACAGGAGCTGGGAGGTTTGGGGGGGGGGGAACCTGGACCCGTCCTCTACTTCAGGTTCCAGCCCAGGGCCCTGTGGAATGCAGCTGTCTAGAGTGCCTTCTGGAACAGCTGTGTGACAGCTACAACTCCCTGGGCTACTTCCCCATGGCCTCCTCACGATAGGACCTTCCTCCTGGTGTCTGATAATGCTTGCACTCCTCAGTCCTCCAACAGTATGAGTTCTCACTCTCAGCTCCTAGTGCCTCTTGCTCCCAGCTCCTTACGCATGCACCACAAACTGGTGTGAGCTCCTTTTTAAAACCTAGATGCCCTGATTAGCCTGCCTTAATAGATTCTAGCAGCTTCTTGATTGGCTGTAGCTGTTCTAATCAGCCTGTCTGTCTTAATTGTCTCCAGAAGGTTCCTGATTGTTTGGGAACCTTCCCTGTTGGAGGACGGACCGTCCCTAGCTTGCTCCCCAGCTATCTGCTTTCTTTTCTTTCCTAAAGCCCCCTGGCCCGGATTTTTCTTACTTTTGGACCCTGCCTTAGTCCCCCCCCCAGACCGGGCTGGACGCTTTGCTGATTTAGTTTGATTTTTTGCCGCTTTTGTTTTTTTTTGGATTGCTGACAAGTCGCCATCTTGCAGTCAACACTACCCCCCCTCGCCTGCTTTCGGGCGCAGCTATTTGTTTCAGCTGAACCCCCGGAGGAGGGGGGGGAAGATTGCCGATTTTGCTGTTTGGAGGGGGAGTGAAAGCCCCCAGACCCAGCCGCTTTGCTGGCAGCTCGGACTATCTTTACAACATTCTTAGCATGCCGGACGCCTTGGAACACAGCCAACATGGCCGGAGAAGAAGGACTTCAGAAGACAGGAGACATAATTTAAACAGCTACGAATCATCGTGAAGGGGTCGTAAGACTGAGGTTTTTTTTTTTTTTTGAATTCTACTCTCGTGGGGGGGAGTTTGACTGTGTTTTAATTGCATTTGTGGCGGCACAGGGGGTGTGGCAATAAGCTGCCCCCCTGATCCATCGGTGCCCGCTCCACCCCCCCCACCATTACTACAACTGTCACGACCCCCCCGCCGCTTCGTCCCTGCTGGCAATTTGCCATCCGCCTTCGGATCCAGCTGTTTGCTTTGAACTTTGCCTTTCGGACCGGACATAACAGCTGACCAAACGAGACTCTTTGGACAAATGTGCGTGGGTTTACACCCCTCCCCCGGATTGCTTAGCTTATAGCTTGCCCCTATTATTGGATTTTCCCTCCCCCCCTTGATCACCCCATTTGGTATTCCTCTCCCCTCCTGTAGCTTAGTAGGGAGGAGTGGTTATTTTGTTTCCCCCCTCCCCCTTTTTCCTTCCGGTGTCTCTCCGTCCCTCCCTGCTTACAATGGCGGGGAATGAGGAAGGTGAGGCCCCTTTAAAAAATTTAGTTGTTTTTCCCCCACCCCCCCCCTGCCCAACCCCCAATCTTGCCCCCCCCATCACGATTGTCAAAAAACCTGCCACCGCCCCTACTGGGGTACCGGCAGCAGGAGGCACCGGAGCGATTACTGCTGCTGCTATGCCCCCTTCCACCTCAGGTTCTAGGAACTCTCTGCCAGCTGGCCGCAAAAGCCAGGACGGGCAGAAAAGAAAGGGCCCCGCCAAAACATCTGGGCCCTCCATGGCAGGGGCGGCCCCCACAGCCGTGGCCTCGTCATCGACCACGGCACCCCTCCCTGCAATTCCCTCCACCAGCGCTACATATGTCCCCCCCCCCCGGCCCCCAGGACGTATGCCCGGGCGGTGGCAGGCTCCCCCCTGCCTGCCGCCTCGTCATCTCGCCCACCCACTGCCTCCGCTACAATCACCAGCAGTTGGGGCCCTTTTTCCGCCCTGACCAGGAAGCACAGTGTCCGTTGCCTCCTGGTGCCCGCCTCGCCCCACGTGGAGACATACGTGCAGGCGTTGGCGAAGGTGGTAGGACCCACGGCTATTGTGGCGGCCTCCAAGATGTATGGGAAGGTCGTTTTTTTCTTAGCTACGGAGGCTACCGCCCAAGAGGCGGTGGAGAGGGGCCTGGTGGTAGGGGGGGTGTTTGTCCCCCTAGAGCCGCTAGAAGACCTGGGTGTTCGCCTTGTCCTTAACTCCGTTCCCCCCTTTTTACCCAATGATGCCCTGTTACCCGCTCTCTCCGCCCTGGGGAAGCTAACCTCTGTCATCAGCCCTCTCCCGTTGGGCTGCAGGGACCCCACCCTCCCTCACGTCCTTTCTTTCCGCCGGCAAGTGCAGCTTCTACCGCCGGCGGGGGTGTGTGACGGGGAGGCGCTCGAGGGGTCCTTCTTAGTCCCCTACCAGGGAGCCCGCTATCGGGTCTTCTACTCCACCGGAGAGGCCCGGTGCTACCTCTGCCACTCGGCCAGGCATGTCCGCAGAGACTGCCCTTTGGCCCGGAGGGGAGGGGCACCTGAAACCCCCGAGACCCGGCAGGATATCGGCCCCGTTGTTGCCGACGCCCCTGGCTGCCCAGCACCTGAAACCAACCCTCCTCCTACTCAATCCACTGCTGCTCCCGCCCGGGCCCAGGAGACTCCCTCCCTACTACGCCCGGGCGAGCAAGGGAGTCCCACCCTTGCTACTACCACCTCAGTGGAGCGTATGGAGGAGGGCGCGACAAAGATATTATCGGGCATAGGAGAGGGCCCACCCCAAGGAGAACCCCCCCTCCTCATGCTGCCTCACCGCTGCCCCCCCGAACCCCTGAACCATCACCTCCGCCCCCTGACACGACCCCTGCTAACCAGCCCCCGGACGACGCTATGGAGGACTGGAACTTAGTCCAGGGGAAACGGAGCAAGCGGAAGGCTCGAGCTCCGCTGCATCCATCCGACACGGAAGCCCCCCGGAAGACCAGGAAGGGACGCACTGACATCGAGCCCTCCGCTACGACCACGAGTGAGGTCCATCCGCTGGTGTCGGGAGGAGAAGACAGACTGGCTTTGGAGGGCAGAACTCCCCCTCCACGGGAGACCCTCCCCTCCGAGACCCCTGAGGACGCCCTTTCTGCTCGGATACCATCCGAACCCCCCGTGAACCCCGAGGCGACCGTTGAGGCGGGCCCTAGAGGAGAGGCCCCCGGGGTAGCAGGCGTTGGCCTCTCCTCCGTGTACGCGGAGATTGAGGCCCTAGATTTGACCCCGGTCACCCAGGGAGAGGATGATCTACTCCCGGCTGGCCTCAGACTGGGCAACCTCACCCCAGCCCCTTTCTCCCCATACTCCCTCCCCCTGATTGCCTTCCCGGGCGAGCACCCTGCAGAAGGTGGTCCACCACCAGATGCCACGGCCGCCAAGACCAACGCGGGGCCAGCGCCTAGCATTACTGGGAGCCCCCTCCCTTACCCCTTAACCCTCGACTCTGCTCAGGAGGCACCTTTCTTCAGTTGCTTGCCTCCTGAATCTCAGAGCCTTACCTTTGCCCCTGCCCCCTCCCCTAGCCCCACCCAGTTTATCCCCTCCTGCGATGCTCCTGCTGCCCCTGGGGTCGTTTCTTTTCCGCCTTCTGCAGATTCCCCCCAAGGAGCAGTTTTTGCACTTTCTAATCGCGACCCATTAGGAGTTGCAATTTTTTCCCCGCCATTCCCTTCCACCTCAAGGCATGAAATGGATTTCATAACCCCAGCCTGTCAGACCCCCCGTCGGTGGTCCGCACCCTGCCTACCCGCCTTAGAGGACCTCGAGGCTGTATTAAGGGCCCCACCGGGGAATACCCTGGGAACCGTAACCCCATCCCCCCATGAGCTGCGGCATGCACTACGGAAGTTCTTAGAACACACCCGTGGTGCCCGCAATAAGGTACAGCTAGCTCTTCAGCTCTGGGGGGACTTTGAGCAACTTTTTCGGACCACAAGGGCCCTTATAAAGGAGGGCAAAGGGCAAGGCAGGCGCGGTGCTGCGGCCTACGAGTAGGCCCGCAACTTCCAAAACGATCTACTCATCTATGAGATGGGTCACGGGTTGGTGCGCAACCCGCCGGGGGCCAGAAACACCCCCGCCACCGGGAAACCTCCACCCCACCAGCCCTCCGCATGATGCCTACTCTTATTGCAACCTTGAATACCAGGGGCTGTAGGATGGCTCTCCGCAGCTCCCAGGTGCTCTCTTACCTTCGGGAAGGAGGGTACTCTGTAGTTTTCCTGCAGGAGACCCATACGGACCCGACCTTTGAGGACAGGTGGCGGCTGGAGTGGGGGGACGGGGTCTACTTTAGCCACTTCACGACTTGGCAAGCTGGAGTGGCGACCCTGTTCTCCCCCACCCTACGGCCCGAGGTGCTAGGGGTCACTGAGGTCGTGCCGGGCCACCTTCGAGTCCGTATGGAGGGGCTCGTGGTAAATCTTGTTAATATTTATGCCCCACAAATGAGCCCAAAGTGGCCACAATTTTACCAGCGGGTGTCCGACTTTCTCGGCACCCTAGATTCGCACGAGTGCCTGGTCCTGGGAGGAGACTTTAACACCACCCTCGAGGAACAGGATCGCTCAGGCGCCGAGCCGAGCCCGGCTGCCGCGAATATTCTTCGGGGAATAGTTGAATATCACTCCCTAGTGGACGTCTGGCGTGACCATCACCCAGATGACACCTCCACGTTCACTTTTGTTCGGGTGGAGGCCAATCGGTCACACCACTCTCGGTTGGACCGTATTTATTTATCCCGTTTCTATCTTTCACAGGCCCACTCCTCTACCATTCGGCCGGCCCCTTTTTCCGACCATCATTTAGTTACTATAACGGTCTCCCTCCGTGCAGAGAGACCGGGGCCGGCCTATTGGCACTTTAATAATAGCCTGTTGGAGGACGAGAGCTTCGTGACGTCCTTCCGGGAGTTTTGGCTCGCCTGGCGAGAGCAATGACGTGCCTTTCCCTCGGTGCGGCGATGGTGGGATTTAGGGAAAGTCCGCGCCAAGCTCTTTTGCCGTGACTACACTCGGGGCACCAGCCGACGGAGAAATGCGGCGATAGAGCAGTTGGAACGGGAGGTCTTGGAGCTGGAGAGGCGCCTGGCCGCCGACCCCGAGGACCCGTTCCTCTGCGGAGCGTGCCAGGAGAAGCGGGAGGAGCTTCGGGCCCTCGAGGACCACCGGGCCCGAGGTGCCTTCGTCCGGTCCCGCATTCGCCTCCTTCGGGAGATGGACCGCGGCTCCCGCTTCTTCTATGCCCTGGAAAAAACGAGGGGGGCCAAGAAGCACGTCACCTGCCTTCTAGCAGAAGACGGCACCCCCCTCACGGATCCCGAGGAGATGTGTGGGAGAGCCCGCGACTTCTACGCAAGCCTTTTCTCCCCGGATCCGACCGATCCTGGCGCCTGCGGGGTGCTCTGGGAGGACCTCCCCACGGTCAGCGTGGGCGACCGAGAGCGGCTAGAGCTGCCTCTCACCCTGGCCGAGTTCTCGGAAGCCCTCCGCCGCATGCCCACCAATAAATCTCCGGGCTGACCGTGGAGTTTTACCGCGCGTTCTGGGACATCCTCGGCCCAGACCTAGTTACTGTCTGGGCTGAGTCCTTGCAAGGCGGGATCCTCCCTCTGTCGTGCAGGCGAGCGGTGCTCGCCTTGCTGCCGAAGAAGGGGGACCTCCGCGATTTACGAAACTGGCGTCCCGTCTCACTCCTTAGCACGGATTACAAAATTGTAGCGAAAGCAATTTCGCTGCGGCTAGGGTCCGTGATGGCAGATGTGATCCACCCAGACCAGACCTATACTGTCCCAGGTCGCAGCATTTTTGACAACCTATTTCTAGTCCGAGACCTTTTGGAACTTGGGCGGAGAGACGGTCTGTCGTTCGCCCTCCTGTCCCTTGATCAGGTGAAGGCATTCGACAGAGTAGACCATGGGTACCTCCTGAGCACTCTGCAGGCGTTTGGATTCGGACCTCAGTTTGTGAGTTTTCTCCGGGTGCTGTATGCCTCCGCGGAGTGTTTGGTTAGGCTCAACTGGACCCTGACCGAACCGGTCAGCTTCGGGCGAGGAGTGCGACAAGGGTGCCCCCTCTCGGGCCAGCTGTACGATCTTGCGATCGAGCCTTTCCTCTGTCTCCTCCGCAGGAGGTTGACAGGGTTGGTGCTGCGGGAGCCGGAGCTGCGGCTGGTCTTGTCAGCGTATGCCGATGACATACTTCTCGTGGTCCAGGACCCGGGCGACCTGGCGCGAGTGGAGGCATGCCAAGCCATCTATTCGGCAGCCTCCTCCGCCCGAGTCAACTGGGTCAAGAGCTCTCTCTTGGCGGTGGGGGACTGGCGGCGGGTAAGCTTCCTCCCACCCGCACTTCAGACCCTCCGGTGGAGCGCGGGTCCTCTGCTCTATCTCGGCGTTTACCTTTCCGCCACGCACCCTTCCCCGCCGGAGAACTGGCAAAATGTGGAGGGCGGGGTGATAGAGCGGATCCGGAAATGGACAGGGCTACTCCGATGTCTCTCCCTCCGAGGGAGAGCACTGGTGCTTAACCAACTAGTCCTGTCCACGCTCTGGTACCGGCTCAACACCCTGGCCCCGGCCCCGGGTTTCCTGACCCACCTCCGGAGATTGATTCTAGAGTTCTTTTGGTCGGGAATGCACTGGGCCCCTGTTGGAGTTCTTCATTTACCCCTGAAGGAAGGAGGACAGGGCCTGAAGTGTCTGTACACTCAGGTCCGCGTTTTCCGCCTCCAGGCCCTGCAGAGGCTCCTTTACAGTGCAGATGGTTCGACGTGGAGCATACTGGCGCACGCCTTCCTGCGCTGCTTCCAGGGGTTCCGATACGACCGGCAGCTCTTTTACCTTTGTTCGAGAGGTTTTCCGCGAGACCTCTCCGGGCTGCCGGTCTTCTACCAGGACCTCCTCCGGACCTGGAAACTGTTTCTAACGACCAGGTCCGTGGCAGCCACCGCGGGAGCAGATCTCCTCACGGAGCCCCTGCTACACAACCCCCAACTCCGTGTGCAGGTGGCGGAGTCCCGCTCGGTGCGCCAGAGGTTGGTCTTGGCGGAAGTCACGAAGGTCGGAGACCTCCTGGACTATGACCGGAGAGACTGGCTGGATCCCCTGACGCTCGCTCGGCGCATGGGGCTCTCCAGCCCCCGTACTCCCCGGCGCGTACTTCAGGAGGTGAAGGCCGCCTTGACCCCTGCAGCTCGGGATTATGTCAACCGAGCTTTGCGCGAGAGCGCACCACGCCCATCCTCTACCCCGGGCCCGCCGGACCTTTCCATTGGGCCCCTACCCTGCCGATCCCGACAAACCCCTCACCCTTTCACTGCGAGCCGGCTGCATGAACTGCAACCGGTCAGTTTTCAACTTGCATCACGGAAATATTTGTATACACTCACGCTTCACGCCCTTCACGCCCACACCCTGGTGTCCCGCCCCGACACAAAGTGGCGGGACCTCCTGCCACCTTTGGAGGGTGAGCAACCTCGATGGGCCAGCTTGTATTCCACCTTGGTCCCGAGGCCCGTCGGAGACATCAGTTGGCGGCTCCTTCACGGAGCTGTGAGCACGGGCGTGTTTTTGACACGGTTCACTTCCATTCCGGATACTTGCCCTTTTTGTAATGTGAGGGAAACCCTGGCACACGTCTATTTAGAGTGTACCAGATTGCAGCCCCTTTTTCGGCTCCTCACAAATATTTTGTTGCGCTTTTGGCTTCATTTTTCTCCCCACCTCTTTATCTATACACTCCCCATCCACGGCCCCACAAAGTCGCGGGATCTCCCGGTTAACCTCCTCCTAGCTTTGGCAAAAACAGCCATTTATAAAACCAGAGAGAGGAGGTTGGCCCATGAAACGTCCTGCGATTGTAGGGCCTTTTTCCTATCCTCAGTACATTCACGTATCCGGGCGGAGTTTCTTTGGGCGGCGACCACCGACTCCCTTGACACCTTTGAAGAGCGGTGGGTGCTTTCCGGGGTTCTTTGCTCGGTGACCCCATCCGGTTCCCTCCGTCTAACCCTTGGCTAGGAGGGCCCTATAATACGTGGGTGTCAACCCCCCACCCCCAAACTGCCCACCCCGCAGCCGTGCCCATCTTGCCGGGCACTCTCAGGGGGGGGATAATTGGTGACACTGGGCACGGCCCTAGGTAACTTGAGGGGGTGGAAGACCACGAGTGTCGAGGAAGCCCCCCCGCTCTAGGCCACCAGGTAACTCAGGAGGGTGGAAGACCAAGCCCCCCGCTCTGGGCCCAGGCTAGCCTGAACAGTTCTCCCTCCTGAAAGCTGCTGTGTGATACCTTCTGTTTGTGTTGTTTTGTTGCATACTTTGATTTGGTTCTTGATAATTCTTGTAATTGTCACAATAATTTTTTTTTCTGTTTCAATAAAAAAAAAAAAAAAAAAAAAAAAAAAACCTTCCCTGTTGGAGGACGGGACCATCCCTCACTTGCTTCTCAGCTATCTGCTTTCTATTCTTTCCTAAAGCCCCCTGGCCTGGATTTTTCTTACTTTTGGACCCTGCCTTAGTCTCCCCCCCCGACCGGGCCGGACGCTTTGCTGATTTGGTTTGATTTTCTGCCATTTTTTTTGCTTTTTTCTTGATTGTTGACAAGTTGCCATCTTGCAGCCAGCACCACACCCCCCCTCGCCTGCTTTCGGGCGCAGCTATTTGTCTCAGCTGAACCCCCGGAGGAGGGGAGGGAAGATTGCCGATTTTGCTATCCGGAGGGGGGAGTGAAAGCCCCCAGACCCAGCCGCTTTGCTGGCAGCTCGGACTATCTCTACAACATTCTTAGCATGCCGGAAGCCTTGGAACACAGCCAACACGGCCGGAGAAGAAGGATTTCAGAAGACAGGAGAAATAATTTAAGAAGCTACGAATCATCGTGAAGGGGCCGTAAGACTGAGTAATTTTTCAAATTCTACTCTCGTGGGGGGGAGTTTGACTGTGTTTTAATTACATTTGTGGCGGCACAGGGGGCGTGGCAATAAGCTGCCCCCCTGATCCATTAGTGCCCCCCCACCCACCCCCATTACTACAACTGTCACGGCCCCCCCGCCGCTTCGTCCCTGCTGGCAATCTGCCATCCGCCTTCGGATCCAGCTGTTTGCTTTGCACTTTGCCTTTCGGACCGGACATAACAGCCGACCAAACGAGACTCTTTGGACAAACGTGTGTGGGTTTGCACCCCCCCCCCCGGATTGCTTAGTTTATAGCCTGCCCCTATTATTGGATTCCCCCCCCTTGTTCACCCCATTTGGTATCCCCCCCCCTGCAATTTAGTAGGGAGGAGTGGTTAATTTGCTTCCCCTCCTCCCCCTTTCTCCTTCCGGTGTCTCCCCGTCCCTCCCTGCTTACAATGGCGGGGAATGAGAGAGGCTCCCCTTTCATAAATTTAGCTGTTTCTCCCCCACCCCCCCCGCCCAACCCCCAAACTTGCCCCCCCACCACGATTGTTAAAATACTTGCCACCGCCCCTGCTGGGGCACCGGCAGCAGGAGGTACCGGAGTGATTACTGCTGCTGCTACGCCCCCTGCCCCCTCAGGTTCTAGGAATCCCCTGCCAGCTGGCCGCAAAAGCCAGGGTGGGCAGAGAGGAAAGGGCCCCGCCAAAACATCTGGGCCCTCCATGGCAGGGGCGGCCCCCACAACCGTGGCCTCGTCATCGACCGCGGCGCCCCTCCCCACAATTCCCTCCACCAGCTCTGCATATGTCCCCCCCCCAGCCCCCAGGACGTATGCTCGGGCGGTGGCAGGCTCCCCGCTGCCTGCCGCCTCGTCATCTCGCCCACCCACTGCCTCCGCTACCATCACCAGCAGTCGGGGCCCTTTCCCCACCTTGACCAGGAAGCACGGTGTCCGTTGCCTCCTGGTGCCCGCCTCGCCCCACGTGGAGGCATACGTGCAGGCGTTGGCGAAGGTGGTGGGACCCACGGCTATTGTGGCGGCCTCCAAGATGTATGGGAAGGTCGTTTTTTTTCTTAGCTATGGAGACTGCTGCCCAAGAGGCGGTGAAGAGGGGCCTGGTGGTGGGGGGGGTGTTTGTCCCCCTAGAGCCGCTAGAAGACCTGGGTGTTCGCCTTGTCCTCACCTCCGTTCCCCCCTTTTTACCCAATGCTGCCCTGTTACCCGCTCTCTCCGCCCTGGGGAAACTTACCTCTGTCATCAGCCCTCTCCCGTTGGGCTGCAAGGACCTCACCCTCCGTCAAATCCTTTCTTTCCGCCGGCAAGTGCAGCTTCTACCGCCGGCGGGGGTGCGTGACGGGGAGGCGCTCGAGGGGTCCTTCCTAGTCCCCTACCAGGGAGCCCGCTATCGGGTCTTTTACTCCACCGGAGAGGCCCGGTGCTACCTCTGCCGCTCGGCCGGGCATGTCCGCAGAGACTGCCCTTTGGCCCGGAGGGGAGGGGCACCTGAGACCCCCGAGACCCGGCAGGTTATCGGCCCCGTTGTTGCCGACGCCCCTGGCTGCCCAGCACCTGAAACCAACCCTCCTCCTACTCAATCCATCTCTGCTCCCGCCCGGGCCCAGGAGACTCCTTCTCTACTACACCCGGGCGAGCAAGGGAGTCCCACCCTTGCTATTACCACCTCAGCAGAGCCTATGGAGGAGGGCGCGACAAAGATATTATCGGGCATAGGAGAGGGCCCACCTCAAGGAGAACCCCCTCCTCCTCATGCTGCCTCACCGCTGCCCCCCCAAACCCCTGAACCATCGCCTCCACCCCCCGACACGAACCCTGCTAACCAGCCACCAGACGACGCTATGGAGGGCTGGAACCTAGTCCAGGGGAAACGGAGCAAGCGGAAGGCTCGAGCTCCACTGCATCCATCCGACGCGGAAGCCCCCCGGAAGACCAGGAAGGGAGGCATGATATCGAGCCCTCCGCTATGACCACGAGTGAGGTCCATCCGCTCATGTCGGGAGGGGAAGACAGACTGGCTTTGGAGGGCAGAACCCCCCCTCCACGGGAGACCCTCCCCTCCGAGACCCTTGAGAACGCCCCTTCTGCCCGGATACCATCCGAACCCCCCGCGAACCCCGAGGCGACCGCTGAGGCGGGCCCTAGAGGAGAGGCCCCCGGGGTAGCAGGCGTTGGCCTCTCCTCCGTGTACGCGGAGATTGAGGCCCTAGATTTGACCCCGGTCACCCAGGGAGAGAATGATCTACTCCCGGCTGGCCTCGAGCTGGGCAACCTCACCCCAGCCCCCCTTTCCCCATGCTCCCTCCCCCTAATTGCCTTCCCGGGCGAGCACCCTGCAGAAGGTGGTCCACCACCTGATGCCATGGCTGCCAAGACCACCGTGGAGCCAGCGCCTAGCATTACTGGGAGCCCCCTCCCTTACCTCTTAACCCTCGATTCTGCTCAGGAGGCACCTTCCCTTAGTTGCTTGCCTCCTGAATCTCAGAGCCTTACCTCTGCCCCGACCCCTACCCTGCCCCCGCCCAGTTAACCCCCTCCTGCAATGCTATTGCCGCCCCTGGGGTCGTTTTTTTCCCGCCTTTTGCAGATTCCCCCCAGGGAGCAGTCTTTGCACTTTCCAGTTGCAACCCATTAGGAGTTGCAATTTTTCCCCCTCCATCCCCTTCCACCCCAAGGCATGAAATGGATTTAATAACCCCAGCCTGTCAGACGTCCCGTCGGTGGTCCGCACCCTGCCTACCCGCCTTAGAGGACCACGAGGCTGTATTAAGGGCCCCACCGGGGAATACCCCGGGAACCGTAACCCCACCCCCCCATGAGCTGCGGCATGCACTACGGAAGTTCTTAGAACACACCCGTGGTGCCCGCAATAGGGTACAGCTAGCTCTTCGGCTCTGGGGGGACTTTGATCAAATTTTTCAGGCCACAAGGGCCCTTATAAAGGAGGGCAGAGGGCAAGGCAGGCGCGGTGCTGCGGCCTACGAGCGGGCCTGCGGCTTCCGAAGCAATCTATTCGTCTACGGGATGGGTCACGGGTTGCTGCGCAACCCGCCGGGGGCCACGAACACCCCCGCCACTGAGAAATCCCCACCCCACCAGCCCTCCGCATGATGCCTTTTCTTATTGCAACCTTGAATACCGGGGCTGTAGGATGGCTCTCCGCAGGTCCCAGGTGCTCTCTTACCTTCGGGAAGGGGGGTACTCTGTAGTTTTCCTGCAGGAGACCCATACGGGCCCGACCGTTGAGGACAGGTGGCGGCTGGAGTGGGGAGACGGGGTCTATTTTAGCCACTTCACGACTTGGCAAGCTGGAGTGGCGACCCTGTTCTCCCCCACCCTACGGCCGGAGGTGCTACGGGTCACTGAGGTCGTGCTGGGGCACCTGCTGCACCTTCGAGTCCGTATGGAGGGGCTCGTGGTCAACCTTGTTAATATCTATGCCCTGCAAATGAGCCCAAAGCGGCCACAATTTTACCAGCGGGTGTCCGACTTTCTCGGCACCCTAGATTCGCACGAGTGCATGGTCCTGGGAGGAGACTTTAACACCACCCTCGAGGAACAGGACCGCTCAGGCGCCGAGCCGAGCCCGGCTGCCGCGAATATTCTCCGGGGAATAGTTGAATATCACTCCCTAGTGGACGTCTGGCGTGACCATCACCCAGATGACACCTCCACGTTCACTTTTGTCCGGGTGGAGTCCCATCGGTCACACCACCCTCGGTTGGACTGTATTTATTTATCCCGTTTCCATCTTTCACAGGCCCACTCCTCCACTATTCGGCCGGCCCCTTTTTCCGACCATCATTTAGTTACTATAACGGTCTCCCTCCGTGCAGAGAGACCGGGGCCGGCCTATTGGCACTTTAATAATAGCCTGTTGGAGGACGAGAGCTTCGTGACGTCCTTCCGGGAGTTTTGGCTCGCCTGGCGAGAGCAGTGGCGTGCCTTTCCCTCGGTGCGGCGATGGTGGGATCTAGGGAAGGTCCGCGCCAAGCTCTTCTGCCGTGACTACACTCGGGGCACCAGCCAACGGAGAAATGCGGCGATAGAGCAGGTGGAATGGGAGTTCTTGGAGCTGGAGAGGCGCCTGGCCGCCGACCCCGAGGACCCGTCCCTCTGCGGAGCGTGCCGGGAGAAGCGGGAGGAGCTTCGGGCCCTCGAGGACCATTGGGCCCGAGGTGCCTTCGTCCGGTCCCGCATCCGCCTCCTTCGGGAGATGGACCGCGGCTCCCGCTTCTTCTACGCCCTGGAGAAAACGAGGAGGGCCAAGAAGCACGTCACCTGCCTTCTAGCGGAAGACGGCACCCCCCTCACGGATCCGGAGGAGATGTGTGGGAGGGCCCGTGACTTCTACACAAGCCTTTTCTCCCCGGATCCGACCGATCCTGGCGCTTGCAGGGTGCTCTGGGAGGACCTCCCCACGGTCAGCGTGGGCGACCGAGAGCGGCTAGAGCTGCCTCTCACCCTGGCCGAGTTCTCGGAAGCCCTCCGCCGCATGCCCACCAATAAATCTCCGGGCATGGACGGGCTGACCGTGGAGTTTTACCGCACGTTCTGGGACATCCTCGGCCCAGACCTAGTCACTGTCTGGGCTGAGTCCTTGCAGGGCGGGGTCCTCCCTCTGTCGTGCAGGCGAGCGGTGCTCGCCTTGCTGCCGAAGAAGGGGGACCTCCGCGATTTACGGAACTGGCGTCCCATCTCACTCCTTAGCACGGATTACAAAATTGTAGCGAAAGCAATTTCGCTGCGGCTAGGGTCCGTGATGGCGGACGTGATCCACCCAGACCAGACCTATACTGTCCCAGGTCGCAGCATTTTTGACAACCTATTTCTAGTCCGAGACCTTTTGGAACTCGGGCGGAGAGATGGTCTGTCGTTCGCCCTCCTGTCCCTTGATCAGGAGAAGGCGTTCGATAGAGTAGACCATGGGTACCTCCTGAGCACTCTGCAGGCGTTTGGATTCGGACCTCAGTTTGTGAGTTTTCTCCGGGTGCTGTATGCCTCCGCGGAGTGTTTGGTTAGGCTCAACTGGACCCTGACCGAACCGGTCAGCTTCGGGCGAGGAGTGCGACAAGGGTGCCCCCTCTCAGGCCAGCTGTACGCTCTTGCGATCGAGCCTTCCCTCTGTCTCCTCCGCAGGAGGTTGACGGGGTTGGTGCTGCGGGAGCCGGAGCTGCGGCTGGTCCTGTCGGTGTACGCCGATGACGTACTTCTCATGGTCCAGGACCCGGGCGACCTGGCGCGAGTGGAGGCATGCCAGGCCATCTATTCGGCAGCCTCCTCCGCCCGAGTCAACTGGGTCAAGAGCTCTGTCTTGGCGGTGGGGACTGGTGGCAGGTAAGCTCCCTCCCATCCGCGCTTCAGACCATCCGGTGGAGCGCGGGTCCTTTGCTCTATCTCGGCATTTACCTTTCTGCCACACACCCTTCCCCGCCGGAGAACTGGCAAAATTTGGAGGGCGGGGTGATAGAGCGGATCCGGAAATGGACGAGGCTACTCCGATGTCTCTCCCTCCGAGGGAGAGCACTGGTGCTTAACCAACTAGTCCTATCCACGCTCTGGTACCGGCTCAACACCCTGGCCCCGGCCCCGGGTTTCCTGACCCACCTCCGGAGATTGATTCTAGAGTTCTTTTGGTCAGGAATGCACTGGGCCCCTGTTGGAGTTCTTCATTTACCCCTGAAGGAAGGAGGACAGGGCCTGAAGTGTCTGTACACTCAGGTCCGCGTTTTCCGCCTCCAGGCCCTGCAGAGGCTCCTTTACAGTGCAGATGGTTCGACGTGGAGCATATTGGCGCACGCCTTACTGCGCCGCTTCCAAGGGCTCCGATACGACCGGCAGCTCTTTTACCTTTGTCCGAGAGGTTTTCCGCGAGACCTCTCTGGGCTGCCGGTCTTCTACCAGGACCTCCTCCTGACCTGGAAACTGTTTCTAACGACCAGGTCCGTGGCGGCCACCGCGGGAGCAGATCTCCTCACGGAGCCCCTGCTACACAACCCCCAACTCCGTGTGCAGGTGGCGGAGTCCCGCTTGGTGCGCCAGAGGTTGGTCCTGGCGGAAGTAACGAGGGTCGGAGACCTCCTGGACTATGACTGGAGAGACTGGCTGGATCCCCTGACGCTCGCTCGGCGCATGGGGCTCTCTAGCCCCCGTACTCTCCGGCGCGTACTTCAGGAGGTGAAGGCCGCCTTGACCCCCGCTGCTCGGGCTTATGTCAACCGAGCCTTGCGCGAGGGCGCACCACGCCCATCCTCTACCCCAGGCCCGCTGGACCTTTCCATTGGGCCCCTACCCTGCCGATCCCGACAAACCCCTCACCCTTTCACTGCGAGCCGGCTGCATGAATTGCAGCCGGTCAGTTTTCAACTTGCACCACGGAAATATTTGTATACACTCACGCTTCACACCCTTCACGCCCACACCCTGGTGTCCCGCCCTGACACAAAGTGGCGGGACCTCCTGCCACCTTTGGAGGGTGAGCAACCTCGGTGGGTCAGCCTGTATTCCACCTTGGTCCCGAGGCCCGTCGGAGACATCAGTTGGCGGCTCCTTCATGGAGCTGTGAGCACGGGCGTGTTTTTGACACGGTTTACTTCCATCCCGGATACTTGCCCTTTTTGTAATGTGAGGGAAACCCTGGCGCACGTCTATTTAGAGTGTGCCAAATTACAGCCCCTTTTTCGGCTCCTCACAAATATTCTATTGCGCTTCTGGCTTCATTTTTCCCCCCACCTCTTTATCTATACACTCCCCATCCATGGCCCCACAAAATCGCGGGATCTCCTGGTTAACCTCCTCCTAGCTTTGGCAAAAACAGCCATTTATAAAACCAGAGAGAGGAGGTTGGCCCATGAAACGTCCTGCGATTGTAGGGCCTTTTTCCTATCCTCAGTACATTCACGTATCCGGGCGGAGTTCCTCTGGGCGGCGTCCACCTACTCCCTTGACACCTTTGAAGAGCGGTGGGCGCTGTCCGGGGTTCTCTGCTCGGTGACCGCATCCGGTTCCCTCCATCTAACCCTTTGATTGAGGGGAGGAGCGGGAGACACCAGCCCCAGCCGTTGCCACTGTGGATACCATCGTTACTGTCATCTAGGAGGGCCCTATAATACGTGGGTGTCTACCCCCCCACCCCCAAACTGCCCACCCCGCAGCCGTGACCATCTTGCCGGGCACTCTCGGGGGGGGATAATCTGTGACACTGGGCGCGGCACTAGGTAACTCGAGGGGGTGGAAGACCAAGAGTGTCGAGGAAGCCCCCCCGCTCTAGGCCACCAGGTAACTCAGGAGGTGGAAGACCACGAGTGTCGAGGAAGCCCCCCCGCTCTGGGCCCAGGCTAGCCTGAACACTTCTCCCTCCTGAAAGTTGCTGTGTTAGACCTTCTGTTTGCGTTGTTTTGTTGCACACTTTGATTTGGTTCTTTGGTAATTCTTGTAATTGTCACAATAATTTTTTTTTTCTGTTTCAATTAAAAAAAAAACAAACAAAGAACCCTTCCCTGTTGGAGGACGGGACCGTCCCTAGCTTGCTCCTCAGCTATCTGCTTTCTTTTCTTTCCTAAAGCCCCCTGGCCTGGATTTTTTCTTACTTTTGACCCTGCCTTAGTCCCCCGCCCGACCGGGCCAGACGCTTTTTTTTGTTTTGGTTTGATTTTCTGTTGCTTTTTTTTTTCTTGCCGCTTATGTGCTGGTCGGGCTTCAGCTTGCAGCCAGCACCCACCCGCCCCCCCCCCCCTCGCCTGCTTTCGGGTGCAGCTATATCTTTCAGCTGAAACCCCCGGAGGAGGGGGGGGGGGGAGATTTCTGATTTTGCTATCTGGAGAGGGGAGTGGAAGCTCCCAAACCCAGCCGTTTCGCTGTTTTGTTTGGACATTCCAGCTTTATCTTTACAACATTCTCGGCTGCCGGAAGCTTTGGAACGCAGCCAACACAGTTGGAGAAGAAGATTTTCAGAGACATCACCCCGGGAAGATACAAATCATCGTGGAGGGGGCCGTAAGACTGAGTAACTTTTCGAATTATACTCTTGTGGGGGGAGTTTGACTGTGGTTTAATTGCATTTGTGGCAGCACAGGGGGTGTGGCAATAAGCTGCCCCCTGATCCATCGGTGCCCCCCCACCATTAATACAACTGTCACGGCCCCCCGTCGTTCGTCCCTGCTGGCAACCTGCCATCTGCCTTTGGATCCAGCTGTTTGCTTTGAACTTTGCCTTTCGGACCAGACATAACAGCCGACCAAACAAGACTCTTTGGACAAACGTGCGTGGGTCTACCCCCCACCCCCCCCGGACTGCTTATTTCACAGCCTGCCCCTATTACTGGATTCCATTTTTTCCCCCTCCCTGTCCAACCCATTTGGCATTTTCCCCCCTCCCCCTGCCTGCAGTTTAGCAGGGAGGAGCAGTTAATTTGCTTCCCCCTCCCCCCTCCTCCTTCCGGTGTCTCCCCATCTCTCCCTGCTCACAATGGCGGGGAATGAGAGGGGCGAGGCCCCTTTAACAATATTAGCTGTTACTCCCCCACCCCCCCCGCCCAACCCCCAACCTCGCCCCCCCCCACGATTGTCAAAATACTTGCCACCGCCCCCGCTGGGGCACCAGCAGCAGGAGGCACCGGAGTGATTACTGCCGCTGCTGCGCCCACCGCCCCTCCAGGTTCTCGGAACCCCCCGCCAGCTGGCTGCAAAGGCCAGGGCGGGAAGAAAGGAAAGGGCCCCGCTAAAACATCTGGGCCCTCCATGGCAGGGGCTGCCCCCACAGCCGTGGCCTCGTCATTGACCGCGGCGCCCCTCCCCGTAGTTCCCTCCACCAGCTCTGCGAATGCCCCTCCCCCGGGCCCCAGGACGTATGCCCGGGCGGTGGCAGGCTCCCCCCTGCCTGCCACCCCGTCATCTCGCCCACCCACTGCCTCCGCTACCATCACCAGCAGCCGGGGCCCTTTCCCCACCTTGACCAGGAAGCACGGTGTCCGTTGCCTCCTGGTGCCCGCCTCGCCCCACATGGAGACATACGTGCAGGCGTTGGCGAAGGTGGTAGGACCCACGGCTATTGTGGCGGCCTCCAAGATGTACGGGAAGGTCATTTTTTTCCTAGCTACGGAGGCTGCTGCCCAGGAGGCGGTGGAGAGGGGCCTGGTGGTGGTGGGGGGGTGTTCGTCCCCCTAGAGCCGCTAGAAGACCTGGGCGTTCACCTCGTCCTCACCTCCGTTCCTCCCTTTTTACCCAATGCTGCCCTGTTACCCGCTCTCTCCGCCCTGGGGAAACTTACCTCTGTCATCAGCCCTCTCCCGTTGGGCTGCAAGGACCCCACCCTCCGTCACGTCCTTTCGTTCCGCCGGCAAGTGCAGCTTCTACTGCCGGCGGGGGCGCGTGATGGAGAGGTGCTCGAGGGGTCCTTCCTAGTCCCCTACCAGGCAGCCTGCCATCGGGTCTTTTACTCCACCGGAGAGGCACGGTGCTACCTCTGCCGCTCAGCGGGGCATGTCCACAGAAACTGCCCTTTGGCCCGGGGGGGAGGGGAACCCGAGACCCCCGAGACCCGGCAGGACATCGGCCCCACCGTTGCCGACACCCCTGGCCGCCCGGCACCTGAAACCAACCCTCCTCCTACTCAACCCATCGCTGCTCCCGTCCGGGCCCAGGAGACTCCTTCCCTACAACGCCCGGGCGAGCAAGGGAGTCGCACCCTTGCTATTACCAATTCAGCAGAGCCTATGGAGGAGGGTGTGGCAAAGATATTACCGGGTACAGAAGAGGGCCCGCCCCAATGAGAACCCCCCGCCCCTCATGCTGTCTCACCGCTACCCCCCCGCACCCCTGAACCATCGCCTCCACCCCCCGACACAACCCCTGCTAACCAGCCCCCAGACGACGCTATGTAGGGCTGGACCTTAGTCCAGGGGAAGCGAGGCAAGCGGAAGGCTCGAGCTCCGCTGCGTCCATCCGAAGAATGGTCCCCCGGAGACCTGGTCCCCCGGAAGACCTGGTCCCCCGGAAGACCAGGAAGGGACGCACTGATATCGAGCCCTCCGCTACGACCACGAGTGAGATCCATCTGCTGGTGTCGGGAGGGGAAGACAGACTGGCTTTGGAGGGCAGAATCCCCCCTCCACGGGAGACCCTCCCCTCCGAGACCCCTGAGGATGCCCCTTCTGCCCGGATACCACCCGAACCCCCCGCGAACCCCGAGGCGACCGCTGAGGCGGGCCCTAGAGGAGAGGCCCCCGGGGTAGCAGGCGTTGGCCTCTCCTCCGTGTATGCGGAGATTGAGGCCCTAGATTTGACCCCGGTCACCCAGGGAGAGGATGATCTACTGCCGGCTGGCCTCGAGCTGGGCAACCTCACCCCAGCCCCCCTTTCCCCATGCTCCCTCCCCCTAATTGCCTTCCCGGGCGAGCACCCTGCAGAAGGTGGTCCACCACCTGATGCCATGGCCGCCAAGACCACAACGGAGCCAGTGCCTAGCGCCACTGGGAGCCCCCTCCCTTACCCCTTAACCTTTGACTCTGCTCAGGAGGCACCTTCCTTTAGCTGCTTGCCTCCTGAACCCCAGAGCCTTACCTCTGCCCCTGCCTCCACCCCTGTCCCCGCCCAGTTTACCTCCTCCTGCAATGCTATTGCCGCCCCTGGGGTTGTTTTTTTTCCGCCTTTTGCAGATTCCCCCCAGGGAGCAGTTTTTGCATTTTCCAGTCGCGACCCATTAGGAGTTGCAATTTTTCCCCCTCCATCCCCTTCCACCCCAAGGCGCGAAATGGATTCAATAACCCCAGCCTGTCAGATGCCCCGTCGGTGGTCCGCACCTTGCCTACCCGCCTTAACGGACCACGAGGCTGTATTAAGAGCCCCACCAGGGAATACCCCGGAAATCGTAACCCCAGCCCCGCATGAGCTGCGGCATGCACTACGGAAGTTCTTAGAACACACCCGTGGCGCCCGCAATAGGGTACAGCTGGCTCTTCAACTATGGGGGGACTTTGATCAAATTTTTCAAGCCACAAGATCCCTTATAAAGGAGGGCAGAGGGCAAGGAAGGCGCAGTGCTGCCGCCTACGAGCGGGCCCGCGGCTTCCGAAACGATCTACTCACCTACGGGATGGGTCACGGGTTGCTGCGCAACCCGCCGGGGGCCACGAACATCCCCGCCAATGAGAAACCCCCACCCCCCCAGCCCTCCGCATGATGCCTCTTATTATTGCAACCTTGAATACCAGGGGCTGTAGGATGGCTCTCCGCAGGTCCCAGGTGCTCTCTTACCTTCGGGAAGGGGGGTACTCTGTAGTTTTCCTGCAAGAGACCCATACGGACCCGACCATCGAGGACAGGTGGCGGCTGGAGTGGGGAGACGGGGTCTACTTTAGCCACTTCACGACTTGGCAAGCAGGAGTGGCGACCCTGTTCTCCCCGACCCTACGGCCCAAGGTGCTAGAGGTCACTGAGGTCGTGCCCGGCCACCTGCTGCACCTTCGAGTCCGTATGGAGGGGCTCGTGGTTAACCTTGTTAATATCTATGCCCCGCAAATGAGCCCAAAGTGGCCACAATTCTATCAGCGGGTGTCCGACTTTCTCGGCACCCTAGATTCTCATGAGTGCCTGGTCCTGGGAGGGGACTTTAACACCACCCTCGAGGAACAGGACCGCTCAGGGGCCGAGCCGAGCTCAGCTGCCGCGAACATCCTCCGGGGAATAGTTGAATATCACTCCCTAGTGGACGTCTGGCGTGACCATCACCCAGATGACACCTCCACGTTCACTTTTGTCCGGGTGGAGGCCCATCAGTCACACTGCTCTCGGTTGGACCGTATTTATTTATCCCGTTTCCATCTTTCACAGGCTCACTCCTCCACCATTCGGCCGGCCCCTTTTTCCGACCATCATTTAGTTACTATAGTGGTCTCTCTCCGTGCAGAGAGACCGGGGCCGGCCTATTGGCACTTTACCAATAGCCTGTTTGGAGGACGAGAGCTTTGTGATGTCCTTCCGGGAGTTTTGGCTGGCCTGGCGAGAGCAGTGGCGTGCCTTTCCCTCGGTGCGGCGATGGTGGGATCTAGGGAAGGTACACGCCAAGCTCTTCTGCCGCGACTACACTCGGGGCACCAGCCGACGGAGAAATGCAGCGATAGAGCAGTTGGAATGGGAGGTCTTAGAGATGGAGAGGCTCCTGGCTGCCAACCCCGAGGCCCCGTCCCTCTGCGGAGCGTGCCGGGAGAAGCGGGAGGAGCTTCGGGCCCTCGAGGACCATCGGGCCCGAGGTGCCTTCGTCCGGTCCCGCATTCGCCTCCTTTGGGAGATGGACCACAGCTCCTGCTTCTTCTATGCCCTGGAGAAAACGAGGGGGGCCAAGAAACACATCAACTGCCTTCTAGCGGAAGACGGCACCCCCCTCACGGATCCGGAGGAGATGTGTGGGAGGGCCCGTGACTTCTACACAAGCCTTTTCTCCCCGGATCCGACCGATCCTGGTGCTTGCGGGGTGCTCTGGGAGGAACCCATGGTCAGCGTGGGCAACCGAGACCGGATAGAGTTGCCTCTCACCCTGGCCGAGTTCTCGGAAGCCCTCCGCCGCATGCCCACCAATAAATCTCCGGGCATGGACGGGCTGACCGTGGAGTTTTACCACGCGTTCTGGGACATCCTCGGCCCAGACCTAGTCACTGTCTGGGCTGAGTCCTTGCAGGGCGGGGTCCTCCCTCTGTCGTGCAGGCGAGCGGTGCTCGCTTTGCTGCCGAAGAAGGGGGACCTCCGCGACTTACGAAACTGGCGTCCCGTCTCACTCCTTAGCACGGATTACAAAATCGTAGTGAAAGCAATTTCCCTGCGGCTAGGGTCCGTGATGACGGTTTCCTGACCCACCTCCGGAGATTGATTCTAGAGTTCTTTTGGTCAGGAATCCATTGGGCCCCTGTCGGAGTTCTTCATTTACCCCTGAAGGAAGGAGGGCAGGGCCTGAAGTGTCTGTACACTCAAGTCCGCGTTTTCCACCTCCAGGCCCTGCAGAGGCTCCTTTACAGTGCAGGTAGTTCGACATGGAGCATATTGGCGCACGCCTTCCTGCGCCGCTTCCAAGGGCTCCGATACGACCGGCAGCTCTTTTACCTTTGTCCGAAAGGTTTTCCGCGAGACCTCTCTGGGCTGCCGGTCTTCTACCAGGACCTCCTCCTGACCTGGAAACTGTTTCTAATGACCAGGTCCGTGGCGGCCACCGTGGGAGCAGATCTCCTCACGGAGCCCCTGCTCCACAATCCCCAACTCCATGTGTAGGTGGCGGAGTCCCGCTCGGTGCGCCAGAGGTTGGTCCTGGCGGAAGTCACGAGGGTCGGAGACCTCCTGGACTACGACCGGAGAGACTGGCTGGATCCCCTGATGCTCGCTCGGCGCATGGGGCTCTCCAGCCCTCGTACCCCCCAGCGCGTACTTCAGGAGGTGAAGGCCGCCTTGACCCCCGCTGCTCGGGCTTATGTCAACTGAGCCTTGCGCGAGGGCATACCCCGCCCATCCTCTACCCCAGGCCCACCGGACCTTTCCATTGGGCCCCTATCTTGCCGATCCCAACAAAGCCCCCACCCTTTCACTGCAAGCCGGCTGCATGAACTGCAGCCGGTCAGTTTTCAAATCGCACCATGGAAATATTTATACACACTCACGCTTCACACCCTTCACGCCCACACCCTGGTGTCCCGCCCCGACACAAAGTGGCGGGACCTCCTGCCACCTGTGGAGGGTGAGCAACCTTGGTGGGCCAGCCTGTATTCCACCTTGGTCGCGAGGCCCATCGGGGACATCAGTTGGTGGCTCCTTCACGTAGCTGTGAGCACAGACGTGTTTCTGACACGGTTTACCCCCATCCCGGATACTTACCCTTTTTGTAATGTGAGGGAAAACCTGGCACACGTATATCTAGAGTGTGCCAGATTGCAGCCCCTTTTCCGGCTCCTCACAAATATTCTATTGCGCTTTTGGCTTCATTTCTCCCCTCACCTTTTTATCTATACACTCCCCATCCGTGGCCCCACAAAATTGCGAGATCTCCTGGTTAACCTCCTGCTAGCCTTGGCTAAAACAGCCATTTATAAAACCAGAGAGGGGAGGTTGGCCCATGAAGCGTCCTGAGATTGTAGGGCCTTTTTCCGATCCTCAGTACATTCACGTAGCCGGGCGGAGTTCCTCTGGGCGGCATCCACCGACTCCCTTCACATCTTCGAGGAGCGGTGGGCGCTGTCCGGGGTTCTCTACTCAGTGACCCCGTCCGGTTCCCTCCGTCTGACCCTTTGATTGAGGGGAAGAGCGAGAGACACCAGCCCCAGCTGTTGCCGCTGTGGATACCATCATTACTGTCATCTAGGAGGGGTCCTATAATACATGGGTGTCTACCCCCCCCCACCCCTCAAACCGCCCACCCTGCAGCCGTGCCCATCTTGCTGGGCACTCTCAGGAGAGGGATAATCGGTGACACTGGGCACGGCACTAGATAACTCGAGGGGGTGGAAGACCACGAGTGTCGAGGAAGCTCCCCCGCTCTAGGCCACCAGGTAACTCAGGAGGGTGGAAGACCACGAGTGTCGAGGAAGCCTCCCTGCTCTGGGCCCAGGCTAGCCTGAACACTTCTCCCTCCTGAAAGCTGCTGTGTTATACCTTCTGTTTGTGTTGTTTTGTTGCATAGTTAGTGTTAGGATATAGATATTCAGGCCTGTCTGTAAAGGCCTGTACTTTAAGAATTTAGGGGTATTCTTATTACTTGGCTAGTTAGAGGTATAAAAGAAAGAATCAAAATCACTGTCTGCTGGTGTAAGGGATTTTTCTTACTGTGACAGTTTGAGGCCCTGTGCTTAGGCTAAGGCCTTTGGCTAAGCAGCGGAGGCAGTCATAAGCTAGGAAGCGAACAGTCACATCCTCACATTCCAAACTAGTCACATTGAAATAAGGTGCTATTGGGCTGTCAGGCACTATCAGGACAGGATTGTATTCCTATCACCTCCAGAGAAAGGGAAGTGCCTAGAAAATGTAAAAGGAAACTTAGTTTGATAGCATCCTGTCTGGCAAGAACTCACTTATCAATAGCTGGGATGTGAAATCCTCACTTCTGTATTGTTTTGTCATTATAGTTCCCACTTTGCTATTGTTTGTCTGTATAATCTCTGTCTGGTTCTGTGATTGCTTCTGTCTGCTGTATAATTAATTTTGCTGGGTGTAATCTAATTAAGGTGGTGGGATATAATTGGTTAGCTAATCATGTTACAATATGTTAGGATTGGTTAGTTAAATTTCAGTAGAATGATTGGTTAAGGTATAGCTAAGAATATTACTATATAAATTAGGGGCAAACAGGAAGTAAGTTGGGATTCGAAAATAAGGAAAAAGGAACTTGTATTTAAGCTTGCTGGAAGTTCACCCCAATAAACATCGAATTGTTTGCACCTTCGGACTTCGGGTATTGTTGCTCTCTGTTCATGCGAGAAGGACCAGGGAAGTGGGAGAGTGAAGGAATAAGCTCTCTAACAGTTTGTTTTGTTTTCTTTGGTAACTCTTTGCAAGTGTTACAC
This sequence comes from Natator depressus, assembly GCF_965152275.1. Lineage (NCBI taxonomy): Eukaryota > Metazoa > Chordata > Testudines > Cheloniidae > Natator > Natator depressus. The sequence continues at coordinate 85,951,163 of NC_134234.1, read as the reverse complement.
AATAAAATTCTTTTCTGTTTAAAAAACAAACAAACAAACAAACCCTTCCCTGTTCCTTTACCCAGGGAAAAGGGACCTGGTTAATCCCTTTTCCCTGGGTAAGGGAACAGGGAAGGTTCCAGAAGCAAAAGTGGATGGGAACCTGGGAGGCAGTGACCATGAGATGGTCGAGTTCAGGATCCTGACACAAGGAAGAAAGGAAAGCAGCAGAATACGGACCCTGGACTTCAGAAAAGCAGACTTTGACTCCCTCAGGGAACTGATGGGCAAGATCCCCTGGGAGAATAACATGAGGGGGAAAGGAATCCAGGAGAGCTGGCTATATTTTTAAAGAATCCTTATTGAGGTTACAGGGCAAACCATCCTGATGTGTAGAAAGAATAGTAAATATGGCAGGCGACCAGCTTGGCTTAACAGTGAAATCCTTGCTGATCTGAAATAGAAAAAAGAAGCTTCGAAGAAGTGGAAGATTGGACAAATGACCAGGGATGAGTATAAAAATATTGCTCGGGCATGCAGGAGTGAAATCAGGAAGGCCAAATCACACCTGGAGTTGCAGCTAGCAAGAGATGTTAAGAGTAACAAGAAGGTTTTCTTCAGGTATGTTAGCAACAAGAAGAAAGTCAAGGAAAGTGTGGGCCCCTTACTGAATGAGGGAGGCAACCTAGTGACAGAGGATGTGGAAAAAGCTAATGTACTCAATGCTATTTTTGCCTCTGTCTTCACGAACAAGGTCAGCTCCCATACTACTGCACTGGGACAGCACAGCATGCGGAGGAGGTGACCAGCCCTCTGTGGAGAAAGAAGTGGTTTGGGGCTATTTAGAAAAGCTGGACATGCACAAGTCCATGGGGCCGGATGCGTTCCATCTGAGAGTGCTAAATGAATTGGCGGATGTGATTGCAGAGCCATTGGCCATTCTCTTTGAAAACTCATGGTGATCGGGGGAAGTCCCGGACGACTGGAAAAAGGCTAATGTAGTGCCCATCTTTAAAAAAGGGAAGAAGGAGGATCCTAGGAACTACAGGCCAGTCAGCCTCACCTCAGTCCCTGGAAAAATCATGGAGCAGGTCCTCAAGGAATCAATTCTGAAGCACTTAGAGGAGAGGAAAGTGATCAGGAACAAGTCAGCATGGATTCACCAAGGGCAAGTCATGCCTGACTAATCTAATTGCCTTCTATGATGAAATAACTGTCTCTGTAGATGAGGGGAAAGCAGTGGACCTGTTGTTCCTTGACTTTAGCAAAGCTTTTGACAATGTCTCCCACAGTATTCTTGCCAGCAAGTTAAAGAAGTATGGGCTGGATGAATGGACTATAAGGTGGATAGATAGTTGGCTAGATTGTCAGGCTCAATGGGTAGTGATCAATGGCTCCAGGTCTAGTTGGCAGCCGGTATCAAGTGGAGTCCCCAAGGGTCAGTCCTGGGGCCGGTTTTGTTCAATATCTTCATAAATGATCTGGAGGATGGTGTGGATTGCACCCTCAGCAAGTCTGCAGATGATACTAAACTGGGAGGAGAGGTAGATACACTGGAGGGTAGGAATAGGATACAAAGGGCCCTAGACAAATTAGAGGATTGGGCCAAAAGAAATCTGATGAGGTTCAACAAGGACAGGTGCAGAGTCCTGCACTTAGGACGGAAGACTCCCAGGCACCGCTACAGACTAGGGACCGAATGGCTCGGCAGCAGTTCTGCAGAAAAGGACCTAGGGGTTACAGTGGATGAGAAGCTGGATATCAGTCAACAGCGTGCCCTTGTTGCCAAGAAGGCCAATGGCATTTTGTGATGTATATGTAGGAGCATTGCCAGCCGATTGAGGGACATGATCATTCCCCTCTATATGACATTGGTGAGGCCTCATCTGGAGTACTGTGTCCAGTTTTGGGCCCCACACTACAAGAAGGATGTAGAAAATGTCCAGCGGAGGGCAACAAAAATTATTAGGGGACTGGAACACATGACTTATGAGGAGAGGCTGAGGGAATGGGGATGTTTAGTCTTCAGAAGAGAAGAATGAAGGGGGATTTGATAGCTTCTTTCAACTACCTGAAAGGGGGTTCCAAAGAGGATGGCTCTAGACTGTTCTCAGTGGTAGCAGATGACAGAACAAGGAGTAGTTCTCAAGTTGCAGTGGGGGAGATTTAGGTTGGATATTAGGAAAACCTTTTTCACTAGGAGGGTGGTGAAACACTGGAATGCGTTACCTAGGGAGGTGGAATCTCCTTCCCTAGAAGTTTTTAAGGTCAGGCTTGACAAAGCTCTGGCTGGGATGATTTAGTTGGGGATTGGTCCTGCTTTGAGCAGGGGGTTGTACTAGATGACCTCCTGAGGTCCCTTCCAACCCTGATATTCTATGATTCTAATCGGGGACCCAGAGCTCTGTCTCTTTAATCACATTCCTGTAGCCCTCTGGCATGGAGGGAGAGGGCTGCTGCTGCTCCTGCTGCTGGGCCCTGGGCTCTCCCTGCTACTGCTGTTGCTCAAGGTGCTCCCCTGGCTGGGCCAGACACCACCCCCTCCTTCCCTGCTGCTACCTAGTTGCTGGCCAGCTGCTGGACCCCCCACCTTTGGGTGGTGCTACTGCTCCAACTGCAGCCCCTTGGGGAGGAGGGGAGCCTGCTGGCCCGCTCCCCAGAAGGGAGGAGTGAAGGACCCCAGCCTCAGCTGTTGCTGCTGTGGACAGCACCACCACCTGAGAGGGGCCCTTTCTGCCTGCCTAGACCACCACCTGGAGTTCCTGGAGCTGCTGCTGCAGAGTCTGCTGCCTGGAGCTGCTGAAGCCCCGAGGAGGAGAAGAAGAGGACGATCTACCAGTGGGGAAGCACCGGGAGACTTTTCAGACCAACGTGGAGGGGGCCTTAAGACTGAGTATCTTTCAAACTGTGCTCTTGTGGTGGGGGTCTTGATTGCGTTTGTAGGGACACAGGGGGTGTGGCGTGGAGCTGCCCCCCGATCCATCTGTGTGTCCCCCCCCACCACTACCACCACCGTTGCCCCCTCCACCACCCCCACTGGCTGTATACCATCTGCCTCAGCTCCTGCCTCTGGACTCAGCTGCTTGCTTGGCTTGCCACGCCCTGATTCCACCATTTGGGCCAAAAGCAGCAGCCAGCCTAAACAGCCTAAACAGACTTTTTGTGCAAGCGCACGTAGGTGCACATGTCCCCCACCCCTCCCGGACTGCTCACCCCATAGCTTTGCCCCTTGCTACCTGCCCCATTTACCACTTGCAGCCTTTTGCCCCCCCTTTTTCCCCAGCCCCCCCTACTAGCTTCAGTTTGTTTGCCCGCCCCACCCATTTCCCTCTACAGCCTTTGTTTGTGTGCCCTGCCCCAACCTCTGAAGCTAGCCCCTTGGTTTCTCTGCCCTAACTCCAGCCCGCTCAGCCCCTTGCTCCGTGCATCCATGCGCCCTCCCGTGCGCTTGTGCCACTCCCCATTTTAGTTTCAACCCTCTTCACTGCACCCCCAATGTTATTGTATCCCCCCTATCCCTAGTGCAGCTAGAGGAGCCGGAATTCCACCCCATGTTGGCGACTGACCCCTAACCCCTGTTTTGTCCCTGTGTCCCTTTCAGCACCCTCCTCCCCTGCCTGCAGCCTAGTGGGGAAGAGTGGTCGACCTGCTTTCCTTTCCCCTCCTCCTTCTGGTGTCTCCCCTTCCCTCCCTGCTCAAGATGGCGGGGGATGAGATGGGTGGGGCCCCTCCAGAAGCCCTAGCTACCCCTCCCCTGCCTGACCCTCTATCACCCCCCCAAGCCTCTACCTCCACTGCTGCTGCCGAACCACCTGCCACTGCACCCGCAGTGACCTCCGCTGCTGCCGCATCTCTCCCCCCCCATAGATTCTGGGGGAGCCCCCCCAGCCGGCTGGAAAGGCCAGGGTAAGAAGAAGGGGAAGGGCCCCACTAAAAAGACCAGGCCCTCCATGGCAGGGGCTGCCCCCACTGCCACGGCCCCACCACCGGCCATGGCAACCCTCCCCGATGTTCCCTCCACCAGCTCTGCAGGTGTCCCTCCCCCAGCCCCCAGGGCATACACCCAGGTGGCGGCAGCCCCCCCGCCTGCCGCTACATCATCTCTTCCGCCAACCACCCTCGCTACCATCTATAGCAGCCGGGGCCCCTTTCCCACCATGACCAGGAAGCACGGCGTCCATTGCCTCCTGGTGCCCACCTCGCCCCATGTGGAGACCTACGTGCGGGCGTTGGCGAGGGTGGTGGGGCCCACGGCCATTGTGGCGGCCTCCAAAACGTACGGAAAGGTCATCTTCTTCTTAGCATCAGAGGCTGCAGCCCAGGAGGCAGTGGAGAGGGGCCTGGCAGTGGCGGGGAGGTGTTCGTCCCCCTGGAACCGCTAGAGGACCTGGGCGTCCTCCTGGTCCTGCCCTCCATCCCTCCCTTTCTTCCCAATGCCGTCCTGTTACCCACCCTCTCCACCGTGGGGAAACCCATCTCTGTCATCAGCCCTCTCCCATTGGGCTGCAAAGACCCTGCCCTCCGTTATGTCCTCTCATTCCGCCGGCAAGTGCAGCTTCAACTGCCGCTGGTGGCCCGCGGTGGAGAGATGCTCGAGGGGTCATTCCCGGTCCCTACCAGGGGGCCCATTACTGGGTGCACTATTCAACGGGGGAGGCCCAGTGCTACCTCTGCCAGGCGATGGGGCACGTCCGGAGGGACTGCCCCTTGGCCCAGCAAGGAGGGGCATCCGGGACCCCTGAGCCCTGGCAGGGCACTGGCCCCATCATCACTGGAGCCCCAGCTGCCCGGCCCCCGAAGCCACCCCTCCTCCTTCCCAGTCTACCACTGCTCCCACTTGGGCCCAAGAGGCACCTCCCCCTCTATGCCCAGAAGAGCAGGAGAGCCCCGCCCCCACTGCTTGCAATCTGGCGGGGCCTGTGGAGGAGGGTGCAGCAGGGACACTGCCAGGAGTGGGAGAGGGCCCGCCCCAGGGGGAATCCTCCCTCCCTCATGCTGCCCCACCGTTACCCCCCTGAGTCCCTGAGCCATTGCCTCTACCTCCTGACATGACCCCTGCTAGCGAGCCACCGGATGATGCCATAGAGGGCTGGGCCCGAGTCCAGGGGAAGCGGGGCAAGCGGAAGGCTCGAGCTCCGCTCCTCCCATCCGATGCGGAGGCCCCCTGGAAGACCAGGAGGGGGGTACCAATGCCGAGCCTTCCGCTTTGCCCACAGGTGTATTCCATCCACTGGTGCCGGCTGGGGAAGACGTGGCAGCACCGGAAGGCGAGGAAAAATCTATACATGCTCGTGCTCCACACCCTTCACGCCCTCATCCTCATGCCCCGCCCTGATACAAAATGGCAGGACTTCCTGCCACCTTTGGAGGGTGAGCAGACCCGGTGGGCCAGTCTCTATTCCACCTTGGTCCGAGGCCCGCCGGAGATATCAGTTGGCGGCTCCTTCACGGAGCCGTGAGCACGGGCGTGTTCTTGGCATGGTTCACCTCCATCCCAGACACCTGCCCATTTTGCAGCATGAGGGAAACCCTGGCACACGTATATCTGGACTGTGCCAGGCTGCAGCCCCTATTCCGGCTCCTCACCACTATTTTATTACGTTTTTGAATGCACTTTTCCCCTCACCTTCTTATTTATGCACTCCCTATCCGTGGCCCCACAAAGTCATGGGATCTCCTGGTCAGCCTCCTCCTGGCCCTAGCTAAAATGGTCATCTATAAAACCAGAGTGAGGAGATTGGCTGATGGAGTCTCCTGTGACTGTGGGGCCTATTTCCGATCCTCGGTCTATTCACGTATCCGGGCAGAGTTCCTGTGGGCGGCGTCCACTGACTCCCTTGATGCCTTTGAGGAGTAGTGGGCGCTGTCCGAGGTTCTCTGCTCAGTGTCCCGTCTGGTTCCCTTCGTTTGACCCTTTGACCGCACTCCTGTCCCTGTTATTTCATTAGTTGTCCCCCAGATTTATTTGGTGTCCAGATCCTGTGGATCCCCCTCTTAGGCTGGGCGGGGGGAATCCTTTAGCAGTGGGCGGGATCCCAATAGGATTACTCTTCAGTAGCCATGTGGCCTGACCCTGTCACAATATTTTTGATTATAAGTATTTGCACTGTAAAAATGATAAAAAAATCATTATTTTTTTCAGTTCACCTCATACAAGTACTGTAGTGCAATCTTTGTCATGAAAGTGCAACTTACAAATGTCAATTTTTTTTACAAAACTGCACTCAAAAACAAAACAGTGTAAAACTTCAGAACCCACAAGTCCACACAGTCCTACGTCTTGTTCAGCCAATCACTAAGACAAACAAGTTTGTTTACATTTACAGTAGATAATACTGCCCTATGATGTCACCAGAAAGTGAGAACAGGCATTTGCATGGTACTTTTGTAACTGGCATAGCAAGGTATTTACATGCCAGATATGCTAAACATTTGTATGCCCCTTCATGCTTTGGCAACCATTCCAGAGGACATGCTTCCATGCTGATAATGCTTGTTAAAAAAATAATGCATTAATTACATTTGTGACTGAACTCCTTGGGGGAGAATTGTATGTCCCCTGCTCTGATTTAACTCATTCTGCCATGTATTTCATGCTATAGCAGTCTTGGATGATGACCCAGCATGATGTTCATTTTAAGAACACTTTCACTGCAGATTTGACAAAATGCAAAGGAAGTACCAATGTAAGATTTCTAAAGATAGCTACAGCACTCAACCCAAGGTTTAAGAATCTGAAGTGCCTTCAAAAATCTGAGAGGGTTGAGGTGTGGAGCTTGCTTTCAGAAGTCTTCAAAGAGCAACATTCCAATGCGGAAACTATAGAACCCGAACCACCAAAAAAGAAAATCAACCTTCTGCTGGTGGCATCCGACTCAGATAATGAAAATGAACATGCGTCGGGTCCGCACTGCTTTTGGATTGTTATTGAGCAGAACCCGTCTTCAGCATAGACGCATGTCCCCTGGAATGGTGATTGAAGCATGAAGGGACATATGAATCTTTAGCACAACTGACACATAAATATCTTGCGAGGCTGGCGACAACAGTGCCATGAGAATGCCTGTTCTCACTTTCAAGTAACATTGCAAACAAGAAGTGGGCAGCATTATCTCCTGCAAATGTAAACAAACTTGTTTGTCTGAGCGATTGGCTGAACAACAAGTGGGACTGAGTGGACTTGCAGGATCTAAAATTTTACAGTTTTATTTTTGAATGCAGTTTTTTGTACCTAATTCTACATTTGTAAGTTCAACTTTCATTTGAAAAAGAGATTGCACTACAGTACTTGTATTAGGTGAAATGAAAAATACTATTTCTTTTGTTTTTTTTACAGTGCAAATACTTGTAATAAAAAATAAATATAAAGTTAGCACTGTACACTTTGTATGCTGTGTCATAACTGAAATCAATATATTTGAAAAATGTAGAAAACTTCCATACATATTTAAATAAATGGTATTATATTAACTGTGTGATTAATCGTGATTAATTTTTTTAAGTGCTTGACAGCCCTAATTTATTCTAATTCTATTATTAAAAAGTTGAATGTCAACTAAGATAGGTTTGTCAGTTGCAATTCGCTACTGTGCATGTAATAGGCTGCTTGGTCTTCAAAATTTTAAGTGGAGGGTCAATAATATACAGACTAACATATTACCTGGTTTAATCAGGTGGCGTTTTGATCAGTGTTCAATAACAGTACATTTAGGATCATTTGAAAGTAATTGCAGTAGAAGGGGTGTGTAAGTGAATGTCCTCTAAACAACCAGAAGAGACATTCATAGAGCCTCTAGTTGTTCAACCACCTTCAAAAGCACAATAGGAACATGATATTTGAAAAGAGGAAAAATACTAAATTACAGTTCCTAAGGCCATGTTCTCACAAGTGCTGCAAAAATGTATATAAATGACAAGTTGAAGCCTACACTTAAAGGAATCTGTGCTGCCCCATGAAAGTCAATGCGTTTTTTTCCCATTATCTTTAATAGGAGCAGGATCAAGCTCAAAGCCGTGCAGAAGATAATTCCTGGATTCTGGCCTGATAATTCTAGAACAAGACACTTTGTGGGCCCCTCTTGATGAAGGTCCTGCATGGTTTCACTTCTGCTGCAATAGAATGTTACATCCAAGAGGTATGGTCCTAGGCTCAGTTGTGGGACCAATCAGTACTCCCCAGAGGGTCACAGTTGCCAACTTTTACGTGGTAAATAAGCACCCTGACTTTCACAATAAGCCCAAAATCAAGCCAATCCCATTTCAAAACAAGGCCAAAACAATCCAATCCCTAAGAACCTGAACACTCTTTGTGACCAGATCCCCCCAGTATGCAATCTGTGACTGTGGTGGGCCTGCTGTGCACCCCTGACTCCCCTGCCCCTTCCCCCTGCTTGCCCCTTGCCCCTGCTTGCTTGCCCCCCCCCCCCCCAGCCTTGCTTGCTGGGAGCGAATCAAAAAAAAAGAAGCAACAAGCTACAAGCCCAACAAGCTACAAGCCAAAAACTAGCCAACAAGCAACTCACAACCCAATTAAGCCAAAAACAAGCCCAATTTCTGCATTTTTTCACAGGTTTGGCATGTCTGCAGAGGGTCCCACAAACACAGAAGGTCTAATTGTGTCTGTCTGGATTCAGGAGTAGATCTTTTCTGAACTCAAGACACATCAATCTGACACATAAATATTTGCACAACAGGACCTATTTAATACACCATATACACCAGGGTCATGCATTCGGGTTGTGCAGGAAGGTGACTAAGCAGAATATTTAGGTATTTGTAATTCTGATTGTCTTTTTTTCCCCCCACCAACTTTTGCTGAGAAGGGATCAATATGTTGACTGAAATAATGTGAGATCAGGGGTGAAATCCTGGCTCTCCAAAGTCAGTGTAAGTTTTGCCATTGATTTTAATGGGGGCAGGATTTCACCCCAGATCTCTGCTTGATATGTCCATCACTTAGGAATTTAAGGAAGTGTCCATTAGAAGCAGAAACAGCTTCTGTGTGTGTGTTGCCGGGGGTGGGGGCTGAGGGTCAAAATAAATACCAGCACCAAAATATATGAGTTTATTCAGCTTCCTACAGAAATAGAGTGCAGAATCCCTAGTGTGTACATTGTATCAAATCATTATCAAACATCTTAATCAACACATACAGAAGATGGCTATTTAGTAAAAGTTTTCATCAAAACTGTTTTATGTCCAAAAATATACTGTTTTGATTAAACCATTTTGTTCAAAATTGTATCTATTTTTAACTAAATCTTGTCTATATAAACACGGGGGGAAACATTTTGAAAAATGTCTAAAATTAGACACTTTTGGAACAAAATGTTGACTTGTTTTCAAAATGCATTTACTATATTAAAATTAATTGGATAACATTTTGATTGACCTGAACTATTTTTTTTCTTTTGGAATCTCATTTTGTATAATTGAAACATCACTCTGAAACATGGACTTTTGGGGACAATATTTTTTTCCTCAATCTTGAAATTTTTCATAAAAAAGTATGAACATAATTTTAAATACTAGAAGCTATGCATACTTCTATTATATACATAACCTACAATACTATGCTCACTCTCATGAAAAAGATAACTTTCCTCTATTCGAGGTGCTAAGCATAGTGGATTCTAATTCTGAAAAGTGATTCTGGGAAAATAATAAACATTTTAATACATTTTTAAACATTATTTATTAATCCATTTGCTCAGTGGCTACAATAACTAGCACACCTCTGTCGTCATTGAACAGTGTTTGTACTTCTGTATGGGTTAATAAACGGTTAATCAATTTTTATAGGGTCTTAGAGTATGCCTACACAGAAATTAAACACTTTAAAAGGCTTAAATCTTCTTTTGCTGGGAATAGTTGTTTTCCTTTATAATACAAAAATCAGAAATACAACATGAACAATGCAAACCAAGAAACAATTAAGAAGGTAATATGTGCAAGTCATCTGAATTTCCCCTTTATGCCACCGATTCAACAGTGAATCACAATCCAAATTGGGGAAGCCTTGCTGCTAAATTATGTGATCATACAAACATATTAGTGGGGTTTCATAGCTACAGCATTTATAAGTAAGGACCTGTTTTCAACAGCAAACAAATGGACTATAGTCCAAACCAAGTACATCCATAGGCTGTAGCACAAATTGTCACTTTTATAAAATAGAGTCCCTAGATAGGCTTGGAGCTACATCTGACACTCCTTATTCTGTGCTAAGGAGAAAATGCCTTAATCACTGACAGGAAAACAAGTTGTTTTTTATAATATATAAAGTTTGAAGGAATTCTCAAGTTCATTTCTATAGGAAGATCATAGAATCATAGAATCATAGAATATCAGGGTTGGAAGGGACCCCAGAAGGTCATCTAGTCCAACCCCCTGCTCGAAGTAGGACCAATTCCCAGTTAAATCATCCCAGCCAGGGCTTTGTCAAGCCTGACCTTAAAAACCTCTAAGGAAAGAGATTCTACCACCTCCCTAGGTAACGCATTCCAGTGTTTCACCACCCTCTTAGTGAAAAAGTTTTTCCTAATATCCAATCTAAACCTCCCCCATTGCAACTTGAGACCATTACTCCTCGTTCTGTCATCTGCTACCATTGAGAACAGTCTAGAGCCATCCTCTTTGGAACCCCCTTTCAGGTAGTTGAAAGCAGCTATCAAATCCCCCCTCATTCTTCTCTTCTGCAGACTAAACAATCCCAGCTCCCTCAGCCTCTCTTCATAAGTCATGTGCTCTAGACCCCTAATCATTTTTGTTGCCCTTCGCTGGACTCTCTCCAATTTATCCACATCCTTCTTGTAGTGTGGGGCCCAAAACTGGACACAGTACTCCAGATGAGGCCTCACCAGTGTCGAATAGAGGGGAACGATCACATCCCTCGATCTGCTGGCTATGCCCCTACTTATACATCCCAAAATGCCATTGGCCTTCTTGGCAACAAGGGCACACTGTTGACTCATATCCAGCTTCTCGTCCACTGTAACCCCTAGGTCCTTTTCCGCAGAACGGCTGCCTAGCCATTCGGTCCCTAGTCTGTAGCGGTGCATTGGATTCTTCCATCCTAAGTGCAGGACCCTGCACTTATCCTTATTGAACCTCATCAGATTTCTTTTGGCCCAATCCTCCAATTTGTCTAGGTCCTTCTGTATCCTATCCCTCCCCTCCAGCGTATCTACCACTCCTCCCAGTTTAGTATCATCTGCAAATTTGCTGAGAGTGCAATCCACACCATCCTCCAGATCATTTATGAAGATATTGAACAAAACCGGCCCCAGGACCGACCCCTGGGGCACTCCCTTGACACCGGCTGCCAACTAGACATGGAGCCATTGATCACTACCCGTTGAGCCCGACAATCTAGCCAGCTTTCTACCCACCTTATAGTGCATTCATCTAGCCCATACTTCCTTAACTTGCTGACAAGAATACTGTGGGAGACCATGTCAAAAGCTTTGCTAAAGTCAAGAAACAATACATCCACTGCTTTCCCTTCATCCACAGAACCAGTAATCTCATCATAAAAGGCGATTAGATTAGTCAGGCATGACCTTCCCTTGGTGAATCCATGCTGACTGTTCCTGATCACTTTCCTCTCATGTAAGTGCTTCAGAATTGATTCTTTGAGGACCTGCTCCATGATTTTTCCAGGGACTGAGGTGAGGCTGACTGGCCTGTAGTTCCCAGGATCCTCCTTCTTCCCTTTTTTAAAGATTGGCACTACATTAGCCTTTTTCCAGTCATCCGGGACTTCCCCCGTTCGCCATGAGTTTTCAAAGATAATGGCCAAGGGCTCTGCAATCACAGCCGCCAATTCCTTCAGCACTCTCGGATGTAACTCGTCCGGCCCCATGGACTTGTGCACGTCCAGCTTTTCTAAATAGTCCCTAACCACCTCTATCTCCACAGAGGGCTGGCCATATCTTCCCCATTCTGTGATGCCCAGCGCAGCAGTCTGGGAGCTGACCTTGTTAGTGAAAACAGAGGCAAAAAAAGCATTGAGTACATTAGCTTTTTCCACATCCTCTGTCACTAGGTTGCCTCCCTCATTCAGTAAGGGGCCCACACTTTCCTTGGCTTTCTTGATGATGCAGAAACAAGGAGGAGATAAGTAAAAAAATTCATCACACAACTTTAGTTACTGGATTGCACCTCATGTTGTAGGCACTGCTGCACATTGGGGCCAGGTCAGAGCCTTTTAACAGGAGCTCTCCGTTATCAGGGGTGGGAGGCAAAACATCTCCAGAAACTCCCTAGCATTCAGGATGCAGGATCAAGTTACTGGCCAGCGAGTTCCCATGGGTAGTGCAGATAACATATGTAATCATCATCCCAAGTCCCCCTTCCTCTCTTTGTGTGGCTAGTGCCCCTATCAGAGTGAATGGTACACATTTCGTGCAGTCAGGTGTGCGCAAGGACTTGTGTCAGACACTCTGTAAGGTTTAAAGGGGACGGCTCAAGGCACTCTGTGCTTTCTTATGAACCCAAATAGGTCAGTCTAATCCTATTGTTCTCACCACACATAGCCATTCAGGGTTAAAATGAGGATGTTCATTACATATAAATACTTAATGCCCATGTTTTGTTGATTATATTTATTACTATAACAATGCATTTTACTTATTTAAATCCCCACACATATATACTGTTGGTATAAATATTCAATCTGTCCTTGAGTTCTTTGGTATCCGTATTCCAGACATGATACACCAATGGAAACAAAAAGGTCTGCATTACAATTATATATTCATCAGTTTAGGGGTGATGTTAGTAACACTTTAGACTAAGGCAGCACTTACTAATACTAATACTCTGGGCAGCTGGAAAGCTTGTCTGGTCACCCGCAGAAGTAGGTCAAGTAAGGTGTACTACCTCACTCACCTTGTATCTCTGTTAATGATTTGTCTTGACTTCTGGAACTTCTTAGCTGGCATAATCCCTCATTCAATTGTCACTGACACAATAAACACCCTGTCCTATTGCCCTAACCATGTCACCCCCTCCCTGAATCACATTATTTTTCAAAATTCTACTGCTCACTTCTAAAATGCTCCGTAACTGTGGATGCACCTATATCTCATCTGCATTTAATTCCTGCCCACTCCTTGTGGTATACTCATCCAATCATTCTAACCATTCTCTTCATTTCCTTTACCTTTTATCCATTTGATAAAGGGAGCCTCTAAGATGCTCTGTATGCTTAGAATAACTTCCTATTTAATATATGCTCAACTTTGTGGCAGTTTTTTAACCTTCACTCCAGTCTTCAGTCCATCCTTCTAGTCTTCTATTTTTGTTTTATGTTGTGTTTACTGAACCTTCTGCACCTGTACTGTATAAGATCTTTAAAGCAGACATCTTTTTTTTTTACATTTTGAGCACTTCCTTGGTTGTCAAGTCCCATATTTACTGATAGTGATAAGAGCATATTAATCATTGTTGTACTCTGAGTATTTTATTACAGTCTAATGGACCATAATAAAATATAGACTACAGTATGGCACTCATGGAAGAAAAAGCTTAATATAGCAAGGTGGGATGGTAAAGAGGGGGAAAGCATGATTCAGGACATGGAATTTTCAAAAACAGCAAATGCACATAACTCCCCATAAGTGCTTAAGCACTTTTGAAAATAAGATTGTTAAATCTTTTCACAATAAAGAAAACCAAACAGGAAAAAGTGGAGATAGCTAAGAGTTGTGTGTCCTCTACCAACCTAATTGAAGTTTTGTCTCTTGGTCTTTAATTTGACTGTGATGGGGAGTTATACATAAGGGGGGAAATCCTGGCCCCACTGAGGTCAATAAGAGTTTTTCCATTGACTTCAGTGGGGCCAGGATTTCATTCAGTGTGACTGACACACAAGTTGACTTTATCTTCAAGGTATGTGATTTCCAAGAACCATCTCACATAGTTCAAAAAGTTTACACAGAATGCTGGTCAGAGTCTGTGAAGTGGAGGGAATTACACCACTTCTCTGCATAAGCATACAAAGCTTTCTGCTGTTTCAGAGGTTGCTTAAGCACATCAATATCACAATTTCAACTAGCAGGAACTTCACACTATTCACTATGGCAAACTAAATTTCATCTGCAGGTTGAAGAGCCTATATCCTGCCAAAAAACTATAATCCTCAGATCTTGCATTCATGGTAGGTGGAAAGTATGGTACACTCATACTATGAAATACTAGTTTCATAGTATTTACTCTGATGGGTCCATTTTGTGCAATGAAAAAGAACAGGGGGTTGACACATACAACCACGTGCTGCTGAAATATCTGCAGCATGCAATCATCTGGGTATATTAGGGTATCTCATAACATTCAGAGCAGAATGTTTTCTAATACAATGAGTTTAAAAAACAGTAAAGACATTAGGTCATGGCAGCTAGTTAGCAGACTGATTTAGATTATTACAAAGAATAAAGACAGGTGACTATTCAAAAATGCTACTTTCTCACTTTTTTTGATCTTTTCCCTTTCCTTTCAGCGGAAAAGGAAGGGATGGGTGGCTTTGGAGTTAAAAAAAAAAGCAAGCAATTTTTCCTTTATTTTTATTTCAAAGTACATGGAGTGGTGTGAGGGAGAGATAAAGGGGAAAACAAAAATGGAATCCTTACCTTGAAACCTGATGCATTTTGTTTTAGATTTTTTTTGTAAACTGAGACACTCAATATCTAACCATGTTGTTTGCAGACAGGACCATACATGTACACATAAACAGAGTTATTTTGTGTGAAGGTGACAACTTAAAATTGAATGTAAAGTCTGCTAAACAGGCAATTCTGGCTTATATCTTTCTTTCAAAAAGCAACCCACGTATTAATAAATCTGGGTCAGACAGATGTCTTGTAGAAAAGGGAAAGGTTTTATTGATACTAATTAATTAGTACCAATACATTTAATTCCTTAGGCTGCTTATCTCCTTCAACCATTCTTTCCCTAAAATGCTTCACCCATGCGATGGGGATAATTAAACCCAAATGAGCTGTTTTTAACTTTTCTCATTTATTTTCTTATAAAGGCAAGGTAATCCAATCAGGCGACAGTCAATTATTAATGTATTATTGTGTGCTCCAGCAGCAGTAATAACAAAAACCCAAATCAAAAATAACCCTACGTTGGGTTTGGAGTTGCATGGAGACCGAAGAAGATATGGTCACGCTCTATAATACTTACAAACTAAAATGACAAAAAAAACATACAGGATGGGATACAGAATAGAGTGCAACAACAAGACTGGGCTGTGTAGCCTTTATGATCATTGATAGCACTTACTCGCTACTAGTGATGGAACTATTTGTGTAAGGGTTGCACTATCTTTTCCAAAGAGATCAGAGTGATGGTTATTGTTGGTTGTATATTGATGGAATATACATAAAGTTAGTTCAGTTTCTTCTTATTTTAAATGTATTCCATAATGGGGGGCAAGTGTGGGGAAAGGGAAGATGTCAAGATAGGAACAAGGAAGTGGGAAGAGGAAGAAAAGGCTTTGAGGAGGAGGAAGGGAAAGGGAGACGAGAAAGCTGAAATGTTTAAAAGGAATTTGAAGAGGTGGGTGAGTAAGACTGACAGTGGTGTGACTGAAAAAGTTATTCAGAATTTTCTGTTCTATCAAATATTTGAATGTGACAGCAGCAAACAATCCGTAGGCTGAAATATATTCACACACTGTATCACTGAACACTTTTTCAAAGTGATTGTCTGTTCATAGACAAGTCACACAGGGGAGAGAAATGGGAGAGGGGTGCTAAACTTGCTATGCTCCGCCCCCCTCCTTCTGCTGCCAGTCAGCATAGCTCATTTTGATTAGGTGAGTGGATCAGGAGCAGCAGGTCTCCTCTGAGGCCACAATTAACGATTGTTTTTTCCTCTGGATATTAAGTCACCAAGTATAACCTCTGAGAAGTGAACTAAAATCCCTGATTATCTGTCTACCCCATCTACCCCATAATGACCACTAGGTAGCACTGATTAAATTCATAACATTGTTTTGGAATTATCAGTGTCTCTTAAAAATAAAATAAACACTAACACAGCTCTTGATGTTGGTTCTACTTTAGTGATCCTAATAAGTCTCCTGCTCCCTGCCCCCTCCAAGCATCTGGTAACATCAATATTTTTAAGATCCCTGTTACAAGGCACTGAAAATGTCACTGAAAGTGAAAGAAAGTCCCACCCTTTGTTACAGAATACCGTGTTCTAGCCATCCCCACATTACAAAAAAGTCATACTGAATTTTCTTCAACAAAGATGCTGTTCCAAGTAAAGGTTTCTTGTCCAGCACTTTAACTTATTCCACTGCCACTAATCTTGGCTTTAGCCATTTTTAATTACATCTGGAAGCATGGCTAGAAATATAGAACATGGTGATTTTTTTTTGGAAGTCTGATTAAACCAAACAGGGCTTTATTTCCTCCCCTGCTGTTATAATCCTGTATTCTCTGGGTGATTTTTTGGGAATGAAACATGCAGAAGCATGGTCAGCTTTAAATTGCTATGAGGTACCTGTCAATCTCAGAACAATATAGTTAGGCACTAGCAAAGGAACACACTTGATAAGATAATTACCTCTCAGCTCGTAAAGGGCTAAAAATTGAATAAATTACCATTTTCAGCAAACTCCGTGGGTGTATAATGATTCAACTTCTTGCTTTCATCTAATGCCTTGTCAATCATTGTTGTAAACAGTAAGCATTTTCAAAAAGTCCAGTTTAACAGACATGGTGCTTCAGAAATTGGAGTTCTGAAGATGTCAGTGATTACTCACATCTACAAAACCTCTATTGCTGTTTCAAAACACCCATCTGATGGACAAGATGCCTTCATTGGGTCTGTTTCAGTACTATTTGTGCATTCTGAACTCCCACTAGGAGGTTTCAGAGTGCCTGGAATGTTGGATTGGGCTATGCAGCTTGATATACACATCTTAGCTCGACCTGTATTGAAGTCAAGGGGAGTTTTGATGTTAGCTTCACTGAGAATAGGATCAGGTTTTGGAGAGTACTCTGCAGCACTAGAGCCTAAATAATACAATGAGGTCCAAATAGGTGGGCCAATGTACCCACACAAAGCTCCAGGGCCTGCGTTCATCTGCAAGAAACTCATTGGTGGATCTAGGTCTTCATGTGCACAATGATTAAAGCAAAATTATAATACCAAATATTTCCTGCTGGTTCCCTATGGAATGAACTACTGTAAAAAAACTACACTGCAAATATTAAAAGTGTCATAGTATCACAGAATCATAGACTCCTGTGGTCCCTTCCAATCCTGATATTCTATGAAGGTCAGAAGGGACCATTATGATCATCTAGTCTGACCTCCTGCACAACGCAGGCCACAGAATCTCACCCACCCACTCCTGTAACAAACCCCCAACCTATGCCTGAGCTACTGAAGTCTTCAAATCATGGTTTAAAGACTTCAAGGTGCACAGAATCCTCCAGCAAGTGACTCGTGCCCCTTGCTGCAGAGGAAGGCGAACCCCTCCCCCGTGGCCCCCAGGGCCTCTGACAATCTGCCCTGGAGGAAAATTCCTTCCCAACCCCAAATATGGAGATCAGCTAAACCCTGAGCATGTGGGCAAGACTCACCAGCAGACACCCAGGAAGGAATTCTTTGTAGTAACTCAGATCCCACCCTATCTAGAGTCCTATCACAGGCCATTGGGCTTGTTTACCACTAATAGTCAAAGATCAATTAATTGCCAAAATTAGGCTATCCCATCATACCATCCCCTCCATAAATTTATCAAGCTTAGTCTTGAAGCCAGACATGTCTTTTGCCTCCACTGCTCCCTTTGGAAGGCTATTCCAGAACTTCACTCCTCTGATGGTTAGAATCCTTCATCTAATTTCAAGTCTAAACTTCCTGGTGGCCAGTTTATATCCATTTGTTCTTGTGCCCACATTGGTACTGAGCTTAAATAATTCCTCTCCCTCCCTTGTATTTATCCCTCTGATATATTTATAGAGAGCAATCATATCTCCCCTCAGCCTTCTTTTAGTTAGGCTAAACAAGCCAAGCTCTTTGAGTCTCCTTTCATAAGACACGTTTTCCATTCCTCGGATCATCCTAGTAGCCCTTCTCTGTACCTGTTCCAGTTTGAATTCATCCTTCTTAAACATGGGAGACCAGAACTGCACACAATATTCCAGATGAGGTCTCACCAGTGCCTTGTATAACAGTACTAACACCTCCTTATCTCTACTGGAAATACCTCACCTGATGCATCGCAAGACTGCATTAGCTTTTTTCACAGCTATATCACATTGGCGGCTCATAGTCATCCTGTGATCAACCAATACTCCAAGATTCTTCTCCTCCTCTGTTACTTCCAAGTGATGCGTCCTCAGTTTATAACAAAAATTCTTGTTATTAATCTGTAAATGCATGACCTTGCACTTTTCACTATTAAATTTCATCCTATTACTCCAGTTTACAAGGTCATCCAGATTTTCCTGTAGGATATCCCGGTCCCTCTCTGTATTGGCAATACCTCTCAGCTTCGTCTCATCTGCAACATTATTAGCACACTCCCACATTTTGTGCCAAGGTCAGTAATAAAAAGATTAAATAAGATTAGTCTCAAAACCGATCCCCGAGGAACTCCACTAGTAACCTCCTTCCAACCTGACAGTTCACCTTTCAGTATGACCCGTCGTAGTCTTGTAATCCACCTTTAACCAGTTCCTTATCCACCATTCAATTTTCATATTGATCCCCATCTTTTCCAATTTAGCGAATAATTCCCCATGTGGAACCATATCAAATGCCTTACTGAAATCAAGGTAAATTAGATCCACTGCGTTTCCTTTGTCTAAAAAATCTGTTACCTTCTCAAAGAAGGAGATCAGGTTGGCTTGGCATGATCTACCTTTTGTAAAACCATGTTGTATTTTGTCCTAATTACCATTGACCTCAATGTCCTTACCTACTTTCCCCTTCAATTTTTTTCCCAAGACCTTGCATACTACAGATGTCAAACTAACAGGCCTGTAGTTACACGGATCACATTTTTTTCCTTTCTTAAAAATAGGAACTATGTTAGCAATTCTCTAGTCATACCGTACAACCCCTGAATTTACAGATTCATTAAAAATTCCTGCTAATGGGCTTGCAATTTCATGTGCTAGTTCCTTTAATATTCTTGGATGAAGATTATCTGGGCCCCATTAAGCTGTTCGAATTTGGCTTCTACCTCAGATGTAGTAATATCTACCTCCATATCCTCATTCCCATTTGTCATCCTACCATTATCAGTAAGCCCCTCATTAACCTCATTAAAGACTGAGGCAAAGTATTTGTTTAGATATTGGACCATGCCTAAATGATCTTTAACCTCCATTCCATCCTCAGTGTTTAGCGGTTCCACTTCTTATTTCTTTGTTTTCTTCTTATTTATTTGGCTATAGACCCTTTTACTATTGGTTTTAATTTCTTTTGCAAGGTCCAACTCTACGTGGCTTTTGGACTTCTCACTTTATCCCTACATGTTCTGTCCTCAATAAGGTAGCTTTCCTTGCTGATGCCTCACATCTTCCACTCTTTGTAGGTTTTCTGCTTTTTCTTAATCACCTCTCGGAGATTCTTGCTCATCCAGCTTGGTCTACAACTCCTGCCTATGAGTTTTTTCCCCTTTGTTGGGATGTAGGCTTCGGATAGTTTCTGCAACCTTGGCTTGAAGTAATTCCAGGACTCCTCTGCCTTTAGATTCACAAGTTCTTCAATCCAATCCACTTCCCTAATTTCCTTAATTTTTTAAAGTTAGCCCTTTTGAAATAAAAAAACCCAGTCACAAATCTATTTTTGTTTATACTTCCATTTAGTTTGAACTGAATTAGCTCATGATCACTCGAACCAAGGTTGTCCCCACAACTCTTTCTTCTGTGAGGTCCTCACTACTCACCAAAACCAAATCTAAAATGGCATCCCCTCTAGTTGGTTCAGCAACTACTTGGTGAAGGACTCCATCAGCTATCACACCCAGGAAAATCTGAGCCCTATTATTATTACTAGCACTTGTCCTCCAGTCTATACCTGGGAAGTTAAAGTCTCCCATGATTACACAATTCCCATTAGTATTTACTTCATTAAAAACATTAAAGGGTTCTCTATACATATCCAAATCAGATCCCAGTGGTCTATAGCACACCCCAAGCACTATCCTAGGGGAGGCTCTAGTAGCTTTCTTCCCAGTGTCATTTTTGACCAGACAGACTCCATCTTATCCATTCCATCACTTCTTAGTTCTTTACAGTCTACCTCATCATTGATATAAAATGCTACTCCACCACCTTTGCCTTTATTTCTGTCTTTCCTGAACAGCACATACCCTTCAATACCTGTACTCCAGTCATGACTACTATTCCACCATGTTTCTGTTATCCCTATAATATGTGGTTTCACTTCCTGCACCAATAGCTCTAGTTCCTCTATTTTGTTACCTAGCCTCCTCGCATTAGCGTACAGACATCTTAATTTTTGCTGTTTGGCTTCGCTCACATTCTTTACCTGATTAGGCACAGACATTCTACTGCCAGTATCACCAATTAGACTGGTATCTACACTACCCTTCCTCCTTATGTCCATTCTCCTACCCACGGCTGTATTCTTTCTTAATTTGTTTTTTCCCTCTCAATTTTAAAATCCGGCATGGAGATTACCTGGACATCTCCCAACCATCTCCCCCAAATTCCTAGATTAAAGCTCTCTTAATCAGTTGTGCCAGCCTCCATCCTAGAAATCTATTTCCCTCCCTCCCTACTCAGGTGAAGTCCATCCCGAGAGAACAGTCCTCTGTCCACAAATGCTTCCCAGTGGCCATACATCCCAAAGCCCTCCTTATAGCACCACTGCCTAAGCCATCTGTTGATCATCATAATCTTGTCACACCTTTGTTGCCCTTCTCTGGGAACAGGCAGAATCCCACTGAAGATCACCTGAGCCTCAATTTCCTTAAGCATTTTCCCTAGCATGGCATAGTCTCCCTTGATACGTTCCAGTGAGAATCTAGCTGTATCATTTGTATCCACATGAAGGACAATCAGTGGATTCTTTTCTGCTCCCATTAGGATTCTCTTCAGCCTCCAGTTCACATCCCGTATCTTAACACCCAACAGACAGCACACCCTTCTGTTCTCTGGATCAGCTCTGGTTACAGGCCTGTCTATTCTTCTCAGTAAAGAGTCTCCAATCACATAGACCTGCCTTTTCCTGGCGATAGTCCGATTCTCTGGTCTATCCCCTGTTCCCTCTGGCTGCAAGTCCTCTTGATTCCTATTGTCCCTTGAAATCCTCTGCAACTCATCCCGTATCCTCCTGGGGCTCACATTTGGTGTTGTTATCTCCATTGACTCTTGCCCTCTTCCTATAGGACTAGCTGCTCTTCTCTTCTTCCTTGCCCTCTCACCTTCAGTGACCACCTGCTGTGCCCCTTCTTCATTTTCCAACTCTGCAAACATCTTCCTGAGCTCTGTTTCTCCTTCACTAGCCTGTCTTTTCCTCTTCCTGGTTCTTAGTCACATGCTGCCACTGTCCACTTTCCTCACCCAGCAGTCTCCCCTCAGAGTTCTTTGGTCCTGCTTCTGTCTGCAAGTCTGAGCTTTTCCCTTCAGCCTCCTCATGTCTTTGCTCCATCAAACCCCCTTCTATACTCAACCAGAGTTTCCACCTGCATCTCCAATCCTTGGATCTTTTCTTCCACCAGCTCTATCAGGCGGCATTTCATGCAGAAGAAATTCTTTTCAGGTACCCCCTCCAGGATCATGTACATGCCGCAGCTTCCACATCCAGTCATCTTCATTGTGTCTTCCACTACTTGGGTCACTACCACTGCTGCCTCTGTATCTGTCAAAACCTTTTCACCTAAGTCCTGTTAGTCCGGGAAACACAAACCAAACCAAAACACAACCACCCACAGCAAAACAAACCCCCAACGAGCACCACAACACTGCCAGAACACCACACACTCCCTTCACTAGTCTGTCTGTTCCTCTGCCTGGCTCTCTTAGTCTTCCCCCCAAACTCCTCCAACAGAACTCCCACTCAAACTCCTCTGTTTACAGCTCTGTTTGCTGGCTCCTGTGATGCTGCAAGCTGTCTGTGCCACTGCCTGACTGGCTGGCTGCCTTTATAGAACCCCTAGTGTCTGGTTGTTGTTAGTGTCCTAGATGCGTCACAGAAACACAAAATGCCGCATTCCCTGCCCTGGGGAAGTTAGACCTTGATCCTGGAAAGATGGAGGTATATGCTTAGCTTTACACATAATAAATAGTCCCATTTATCTCAGTGGGACTACTCACAGAGTACAATTTAAATATGTGCCTATGGCTGTGCAGGATGAGGGTCTTGCGAATGGGCAAATGTTGCAAATTGATCTGTGTGAGTGGACCTGTTAAAGAGAAACTATTTGCAGGATCTAGCCCTAAATTCACATGCAAAACAGCAAATCAGGGTCATAAAGGATTGAAAGTGAGTGGAAGGATAAAGTTATGCAGTTATTCAATTAAGATACACACATTCTGAAGGTTCCTTAAAACAATAACCTAATTTAAAAATTCACTTCTCAGAGGCATGTGCATTACTGCACATATAGTATATTATTTTACAGAGTAAGTGTCTCAAAGCTCTCCCTCATATTATAAGGCATGATTTATTTTTAAGCTCTTTGTGTGTGTGTGTGTGTGTAAATCAAATAGTACTTTCTAAAGCTAAGAGCCACAAAATTTCATTGGAATGAAGAGAGACATTTGTCTCACTGGTAATAGTCATGTAAAACTTTTGAAAGGGTACTATTTCATTTTTATAGTTCTCTGGAAACTCTCCTCTCCTGTGTAGTGAGTAATGGAATTTCTCATCCTTCTCAAGACACCTCACAGCCTTTTGTTATTTTTTTCTCTCCATCCCCCCCCCCCCCTTTTAGGTCCAGTGCGGAGTATGAACTATGGAACTTTAGACACCTGTAAAATATTAATGAACATAAATCTAACAGATTTTCACAAACTGCAGCTCAGTATGAACATAACAGACTCCTCACAATTACAACCAGATTTTTCTTTTCAGTTGGAGTCTGTGGCTGGGATTTTCAAGAGCACCTAAGTGACTTAGGAGCAAAAGTCACATAAGTGCTTTTGTATATCCCATCCCCATACATATGAACTATTAATGACATCCTGATTTGTAATAGCAATGAAATGGGCTAAAGGCAAAATACTTTCTATCTTAATTACTTATATGGCCCCCTTTACCATGGTAAATGTCTCATAACATCCCTGAGAACTACTCCTATCCCTACTTTACAGCGAGACTAAGAGCTAAGGTCACACAGGAAGCCTGTGTGGAAGAGTAGGGAATTGAATCCAGATCTCCCAAATGTCAGGGTAAGGCCCTAACCACTGGACTAGAGCTGGTTGAAAGCATTCACATGGAAGAGTTTTCTATCAAAACCTTTTGTGGGAATACGTTGATTCCATCAAAACATTCAATGGCAACCAGGCATGTGGTCTTCCTGTTTCCCCTGTTGCCCAGCCAGCCAACTAGGGAGATGGCTGAGTAGTCAAGAGATTCAGATTGCCAGGCCAGAGATCTTCAAAAAATCCCATTTTGGTTCTTCCAAAACAGATATTTGGAATAAGAATTTTGAATTTGTCCTGCAGACAATTCCTCTGTGATATCCAGACCCTGTAACTGGCTACTAACAGAAATCCCAGAACTTCTGCCCCTGAAGGAGCAGGGTGCCAGTTTACTAGGTTTACCTTAAACCACCGCCCCTCTAAACCATACAGCACTTGCACAGCACTTATTATAAAACAAAAGTATGTTAATTTAAGAAAGGGTAACTATTTAACTAGAAAAAAGTGGTAGAAACAAAAGATTTGAATAAAAAACAGTCGTTAAATATGACCCTGGATCTAAATGTATCAATAGTTACTTTTCTTATCTAATAAAGTAGGTCTGCCACCCCACCAAGTCCAGTCTGTTGCAGAGCTAGCTGGTTTCACAAGAACCAGGATCCAATTGTTCCTGAATACATCTCACTCCTCAAGATGTCTCCTCAGTGGAAGGATCCAAAGAATCTCTCCCTCCTCAGGTTTCAGAGTAGCAGCCGTGTTAGTCTGTATCCACAAAAAGAAAAGGAGGACTTGTGACACCTTAGGCACTAACAAATTTATCTGAGCATAAGCTTTCGTGAGCTACAGCTCACTTCATCGGATGCATGCTCATGAAAGCTTATGCTCAAATAAATTTGTTAGTGCCTAAGGTGTCACAAGTCCTCCTTTTCTTTCTCCTTCCTCAGTATAACACAAAACGTCTTTTTGTTCCTATTCATAGACAGGGAAAACCTCTGATGTAATGTTCATTTTTTATCTTTAAGTGGTTTTTGTTTTTTGTTTTTTTGCAATTGCCTCTGATGATTTTTTTCTGTTGAAAGACTTAGTATTGTGCAAGGCTAAACAACTGAGCCTTGTATTTCATCTCTGGTTGAAGAGGGCAGGATGACAACTTCCTTCCGCCTCAATGGGCCATCACTCACTACAGGATGTGTATCACTACTTTCTACTCCAAGTCCTTAAAGTATACTTTCAATGAAAATACATTTTTCCTTTATTAATCATGCATACATTTCACAGTAACGATGATTCTTGACAATCTATGAGCTTTCTGTAAATACCTTGCATGTTATCCTTTATGGATAACTATTCCATAAAACCATGTTTGGTGTAGCAAGTTTGCCAGGTCTGAGGTTCCAGTTGTTTGCAAAGAACAGGGGACCCTTTGCTAAGTAGCTTCTATCACACAGTTCTATACTGATTTCCTTTGAATTTCTGCTGTGATACCAGTCTAATTTATCTGCAATAATAAAAATCCAGGCTTCACCTTCATGTTTCTACAGTATGTCAGCAGTAGATTTGATAACAAAGAACACCCTCAAATACTACTACAT
Organism: Natator depressus; assembly: GCF_965152275.1. Taxonomy (NCBI): domain Eukaryota; kingdom Metazoa; phylum Chordata; order Testudines; family Cheloniidae; genus Natator; species Natator depressus. The sequence goes on along the minus strand of NC_134234.1, from coordinate 85,926,226 downwards.
TATTGCTTAGTTATATTGTCTATTGCAATAGCTGATATCACTAAACGATATTAACAAAGTAATAGCCCGTATTACTATCATCATAATATCTGAGCACTTGATGTAAAACATCACCAGGAAGGAATTGCATTAATCCATATCCTACTAAAGCTATGTAGGTGATCCTAGTAGGTTTCCTATGATAAGTTCAGACTATTTGCATGTTCAGGCCAACAACTTATCTGGTGTAAACTGATGTTGCTCCATTGAAGTTAGTGTAACTATGCCAATTTACAGCAACTGTGGATCTGGCACTCAATTTTCAGTTCTCCCCTCTCCTTAGTTTTGAAATAAAACTTGGCCCTGGATGTTGAAATAAAGTGATCTAAGCACTGAAAATGGTTGTTCTAAGATAGTATTGAGTACTTTTTATTTTCAAAATTACATGTCACTCACAGGGTGATTGGACCCTTTAGGGGAGCAGAGGCCAGCTGCACTTGTGCCAACATTAATTAGCTGCTTCCCAGTCTGAGGGAGTGGTATTCAGGGGGTCAGATGGCAGCTTGATGGACACATGAGCCTCATAAAAGGGCTAAGAGGGATCAATGTAGGTATAGAACAGCCAGTGTAATGACTCCAGGGCAACCAGCCTGGTCTATACCAGAGCAGGAGAGATTCCAAGGTAGCTCAGAATGAGGCTGTGAACAGGCCCCAGAGGAGGTCAGGGGGCTGAAGAGAAATCAATGAAAGGCTGAAGAATCTTTTTGTTTTCTAGGACTTTTGAGTTGAACCTTTGTTACACTGGAGGACCAAGCCACATCTTCAGCACTGATCTGTTCTTGGAAAGCTGAGAAGACCCATGATGGGGAAGGAAACTGAAGCAAGAAGGGCTGGCAGTGTCAGGCCTACCCAGCAAGGGATACTATGGAGCCCTACACAAGTGTACAGATCTATGCCTAATTTGCATGCCCATATACTGTGTTTTCACATGTACATTTTGCATGCAATTGCACATACATTTTAAAACATCTTGTAAGGTATAAATGTCTTCTTTTATGTTTATAAAATTCTAGTTCACAGAAGTGATGTAAAAAGCTTTCGGAACAGCACTTTTTGAGTGAGTTTATTTAAGGGATCACTTACTGTAAGTGAACAGGCTGCATTCAATGCAGTGAACCACATTAGATTTGCACAGTGTGTAAGTACAATACACTGAAGATAATTTGTCAGCAGAAACACAACTTGCAATTATTTTGCCACAGTACGCTGATCTCATCAGTATTATCTGACAAGCACTGTGACACCATTCACATAGCTAAAGTTAAGAATATATCAATGTTTCCATTAAAACCCATATTTTCAGGGGTTTACAACTAAGCTGTTTAGAAAGTATCATAGGCTGAAACTTAACAGACAAGGTCTTAGCATGGAGCAATTTTTTTTAACAAAATTGTTAAAACATTATTTTGTGTGCATTTGAATTCTGACAGTAAAATTCTATTGCTTCCATTTTACGATGCCTTGTTATGCTCTTATACAGAATATATATATATGTATATTTAAAAAGTTGATTGCTATTGTTCATAGCACCGCCAGTATTTTTATAGTTTTCAGTGAACTGCCTTGTGTAACTCTTTGAGATGTCTATTAAACTGAACATTATGTTCAAGAGGAATCCCAGAAAAATATAATTTTAGATGCTGTCTGAGTTTTGTCCAAATTGTATCCCAGTAGGGTTGCCAACTTTCTAACTGCACAAAACTGAATGCCCCCTGCCTCTTCCCGGAGGCCCCGCCCTGCCTCTTCTCCGAGGCCCAGCCCCCGTTTGCTCCATCTCCCCTCCCTCCGATTCTCACTCTCCCCCACCCTCACTCACTTTCAGTGGGCTGGGGCAAGGGGTTAGGGTGAGGGAGGGGGGTGAGAGCTCTGGCTGGGGTGCAGGCTCTGGGGTGGGGCTGGAGATGAGAGGGTTGAGGTGCAGGAGGGTATGCAGGGTGTGGGATCCCAGCAGGAAGCAGCTGCTAGGTCCCTGCAGCTCCCAGGCTCATGGTCAGCCAGGGAGGCTCCATCCGCTGCTCTTACGCTCACAGGCACCGCCCCTGTAGCTTCCATTGGTCACAGATCCTGACCAATGGGAGCTGCAGAGCCAGCACTAGGGGCAGGGGCAGCACATGGTGCCTTCCTGGCTACCCATGCACTTAGAGGCCACAAGGACCTGGTGGTTGCTTCTGGGAGCCATGCAGAGTTAGGACATTCAGGGAGTCTGCCTTAACCCTGGGCCCCCACTGCACTGGCAACTGCACTTTTAATAGCCCAGTCAGAGGTGCCAACCGGAGCTGCCAGGGTTCGTTTTCGACTGGGCATTCCGTCAAAAACTGGATGCCTGGCAACCCTGTATCTGAGTAATCATCTCCTTCAGCAATTTGAAGCTCTTTGCCCTCCTCCCACCATTTGATCTTCAAATGGGAAGGAGAAAATATGACAAGGTGTTCAGTCAGCCCTCGCTGTGCTTGACTGCCGAGTGATCTGGAGAAATTTGCATCATAAATTTTTTCTAGTGGTGGAAGATTTGTCACCTGCCAGTTATGACGAAAAAGTTTTATTTAAATTAGAATGTGAGTGAGTGATTGTAAAAGGGAAGATTGGATGAAAAAAGTTGAAAATTGTTGCACTGAAAGTTGGACACTGAAATATGATGGTCAGTAGGAACTAAATTTCCGAACACATTTTTTCCAAGATGCACACTTAAAACTTGTCACTTGCACATCTAACTGGGAACACAGTGTGGCGGGTTCGGTCACAGAGACCCCCTTGGGACTGTCACTTGATGTGCTGAAATTACCTCTGAGCCCATTTACCCAGATGGCTTGGGATTCCAGAACCCTGTCTTGTTGAGCCAGACAGGCTAGCCTGCTGCAACACAGACCCAGGTCTGAAACACACCCCCCCAAAGCTGCAGGCTTTAACTGAAAACAGCTCAGCAAGTACTCCTGACTCCAGCACCCAGCACCAATGGGATCCAAACCCCAAATAAATCCATTTTACTCTGTATAAAGTTTACACAGGGTAAACTCATAAATTGTCCGCCCTCTATAACACTGATAGAGAGATATGCAGAGCTGTTTGCTCCCTCAGATATTCATCACTTACTCTGGGTTTAATAATAAACATAAGTGATTTTATTAAGTATAAAAAGTAGGATTTAAGTGCTTTCAAGTAATAACAGACAGAACAAAGTAAGTCACCAAGCAAAATAAAGCAAAAACACACAAGTCCAAGCCTAATACATTAAGAAACTGATACAGGTAATATCTGACCCTCAGAGATGTTCCAATAAGCTTCTTTCACAGAATATACTTCTTCCTAGTCTGGGCCCAATCCTTTCCCCTGGTACAGTCCTTGTTAGTTCCAGCAGACATCTTAGGTGGAAAGCAGGGATGTTCTCATGACTGCAGCCCCTTTTGTTCTGTTCTACCCCCTTTTAATCTTTGGCCCAAGGCAGAAATCTTTTGTCTCTCTGAGTCCCCACCCTTCCTTCTAAATGGAAAAGCACCATGTTTAAGATAGATTCCAGTATCATATGACATGGTCACATGTCACTGTAACACCTCATTCTTCATTACCCAAGTCATGAACACAGGAAGGCTTGCAGGTAAATAAACCCATTCACAACCAATTGTCCTAGTCAATGGGAGCCATCAAGATCCTAAGCCACACTTTGCATAATTACAATAGGACCTCAGAGTAATATTTCATATTTTAGTTTTAAATACAAGTATGATATATTCATACAAATAGGATGAACACACTCAGTAGATTATAAACTTTGTAATGATACCTTACAAGAGACCTTTTGCATAAAGCATATTCCAGTTAGATTATATTACACTCATTAGCATATTTCCATAAAACATACAGAGTGCAACATCACACACAGTTTGTACTTGAACATCTTTTTAATATTTTTAATGGGTGACATTGTTACCCAGGGGTTTTCAGTGATCACTTAACTTAATTATTTCTCTTCAGGCAGTATCAGGAATAAATCAGAGGGAACACAGCACTTCCATCCGATAAATGATTGGCACAAGCAAGCATGCTCTTATCTAAAACTACTGTTTATTAGGTATTAATCAAACACACCCATGCAATATGTTTAGGACATCCCAGATATAGTTACCCTCAGTCTGAGATGGCTTCCAAGGGCCCTCTTTCTGACCAGCTGATGGGGAGTTCAGATGTCAGCTCCTTGCTTGAAGAAAAGCTCTGAGGTATTTACTTTTACCTAATCTTTTATAGCTAACTCTAACAAAGCACATAGCCTACAGTGACTCCTAGTGGGTCAGTATAAGAACCTCTACTGGGTCACCAATTCTCCTAATTTCAACAATTCATTTGTTCAACAATTTCAACTACTCATTATCTCAAAATATCTCTGGTATTTCCAGCCATAACAACGATATGTCAGGGGCACCTAAAATCAAGGTCCTCTATTTATTTATTTTCTTCCGTAACTTTCTTTCCCATCTTCCCATTCTAATTAACAAACTGCAATTATGCAGTTGTCTGACCTTGTCTTATAAAGGACCAAGATTATTCCTAGCTATGTGATATTTGGTTTTCAGCTGGCAGTGGCTGAACATACTGTCAGGTTCTGGGGTACATTCAGGAATGTCAAATTTCAGGGCAAAACTCCCCTCCTTGAAGAGCATATATCTTTAATATTAAGATGTGTGCACATGCATGCATGTGTACACACACACACACACACACAGTGAGTTCAGTGAGGCCCAGCATAGGCTCAAGGCTCTCGACCAAGACCAAGCAATAATCTTCTCAATGGCACATTCTGTTTTCACCCCTGATTCTGCCTTGTTATAGATCAGACCTCATGTAAATTCCCTTGGGGGAGTACCCATGGTTTGTAAAAGTACGGGCTTTGCAACCAAACAATCTTCCTTTGAATCCATCAGGTCAGCACCAGGAACAAAACAGCCACCACTATCTGAAACACTAAAATTACCACAGTTGGATGTAAAGGCAGATTAAAGATCCCCATTGCCATGGGAGACCATCCCAACAATATTTTCCACAATTTGTATTCCAATCTTTGTTAACCTTCTTAATTAATTGCTTAATCTCATTGGTAGATTGATGGATAGTGATGATAATCTTACAAGCTTCCTATTTTGCAATGTATACATAATTTCTCAAAAAGGAACTATCTTTAAAACAATTACATTCATTCCAATATGTACATATATTACATTTGAATGCGATGTGTATTTCACTTTTAATTGCTATATTTCAGTTCAGGCACTTGAAATTTAAAATTGCATCCTTCAATAGCTACAAAACAGCAAAAATATCTATCTTCATGGGGATTATGAAGTACATGATGCACATAATTAATTATGAGCACTGGGTACCAATTTCTAAAACATACACAATTATCATCCACATAAACAGTCACAAATTCATTTACAAATGAATTAATAACATAATAGAATTTTCCCTCTATTATTTCTAAACCCACATTTTGTGATTGCAAGGTATTTGTGGTGCATTCATATTCAATGCCAAATTCTTCTAAATTGGCACCCAATTCTACTGTCTTCCACCCCTGGGCCTCTTTCATTACCCATGCTCTGTGGTCCATTGGCTCCATCACTATTTGATTAACATTAAGGCCCAAGGCTACAATGAGGAAAACCCACCTCATTTCCACTTCTCACATTAGTAAAACAGATACACTGATTTCTCCAAATCCTTTATCAAAGGTAAAATTTACCATTTTCAACTAGGATTTCAAATCTCTCTCAGTCTGGATGTAATGCTTCCAAATAATGCCCCTAATTTCCAGTGAGTATCCCACTCATAACCACTCAAATCATGTTCTCTACTGCATGAATAATTCACATCTGCATTTGTATGCATGCCAGGTTCAAGAAACATTCTTCTGGAAGGCAGCAACTTCCTGCAAGAGGCAGAGATGGTCCTTTTCCTGGGATTGCTCCCATTCCTTTAAAACATGTGCCATTCCATCCTTAACTGATTTAAGGATATCCTTGGGGTGTTCCTAAATCCTTTATATATTACCCCAGTGAATTCATTTTATTTGCAACCACTTCCTTATTTATACTATTGAGAAGTCCTATCCCAGTACCAATTGCTCCCCAAATATCCACTTTCTTTCAGTCCTTACAGGATCTAGGAATATCATGACGATTTATCCAATTTCTCCAGCCTTCATATAACAGTTGGATGAACTTTCCACAGTGGGGTTCTATTGTTGAGATGTTTGGTACAATGAGGTCCACAATAACCTCCTTCTTTTCTGCACATTTCATTGTGTTTACTGAACATCAACAGACTAACCATAATTTGATTTACTCTTTACCTCATCTCTACATGCTTCTTTACATTGGTTTGCACATATGCTCCAATAAAATTAATTACAGGTGGTTCCAGAATTCACACTTCTATAACTTTTACTCTATGGGGTCCCTGAAGGAGCCCTGAAGGAGCCTGTCTTGTGCTGCAGATTAATAACCATTTTACCACAGCATCATTTAAACACCCTATTGTCCAAACATCCTGTATCCCTGTTACAAATTTCCTGAGGACACAGAGCCTGCCAAGTACAATGCAAAACAATCTCCCATTCCCCTCCTGGTATCACTGTATGTAGTCTTGCCAGTGTTTGGATATAAAAGGGAGTGTTTCAGCCTAAAATGAATTGTCTTTTCCCCTGGTGCAGTTATCTTGGGGATGTCAGTTCACAAATGAACACAAATGGGATTTACGGGTGGAAAAAGAATTAAAATTTCAACTAACATTTGTCACCAATTTGAAGTCCGAAAGTCCCACATCAGTGTTGTTTTTTTCCTTCCACCAGCATATGGCGCTTCATTTTGGCATTTGGAGGTGGGTCGTGGGTAGGGTCACTTCTCTCCAATTGACATTTAACCACTTCCAGGAAGCATTGGCAGCCCTGCTTGAGGCTTTTATGGTCACTGCATCATCCACCTTGCAAGCCAGTGCCATCCACAGGAAGTTTTCCCATGCTCCTGGCACAACCAGTTCCGAATTCATACCGTCAGAGGAGTAGGCCTGCAATTCAATTGTCAGCCAAAACACCCCACAGAGGTGCATCATCTCCAAGGTCTTGCAGCATCCACACAATTAATAATCTGAAACACAAAGCAGAACCAAACTTCTCCCCCATGTAGCAGGAGGTACACATTTCAATGTAATTTAAATATTTAACTAACTTATTAACTTGTACGTAGACCCATCTGGGCCTATGTCCCTCTTTCCCCTCCCTATTTTTCCTTCTTTAAATGTTAACTGTGCTTTGTGCACCCACTGGGGGCTCAGCAAATTCATCAGCTCTTATTTGCTTAGGGCTTGTTGGGGCTGGACACATGACAATTATTAATCTTGCCAGTGAGAACATATTTCACTGGGGAGTGAGCAGCTTTCAGTAACATGGGGGATAATCCCACTAGAAATGTCCAATACTGCAAAGCACAACCTAGTGCCAAAACCTCCTTTGCACAGGGATGAATCCCCTCTCTACTTCACTTAAAGGTTTGGAGGTATAAGCAAAAGGGCAGAGTGCTGCTCCATGGCACTGACACAGCACAACTTCCATCCTCCTTTCTGTAATTACCAGCTGCAGCACAAATGATTGTCCCAACTTGGGGCTATGCTAGGGCTGGGGCTTACGCTAAAGCTTGTTTTAACTGGACCATGGCTTTTTGTTTCAAAGGGCTCCAATTCTAGTTCACCCCCCTCTTTAACAATTCATGTAGAGGCACTGCTTTCTCTAAGAATCCCTCAATAAAATCTCAGGAGAAATTAACCATTCCCAGAAAGAATCTAAGAAGTGTGACATCTGTGGCTAGGCTGACCAGATAACAAGTGTCAAAAATTGGGACAGAAGGTGGGGGGTAATAGGTGCCTATGTGAGAAAAAGACCCCAAAATCTGGACTGTCCCTATAAAATCGGGACATTTGGTCACCCTATCTGTGGCAGCTGGTAATTTAAGAATCAGTTCCACTCTCTGTTAGTCAGGGGAATGCCCCTTCTATCCCAAAATCACTCTAAGTACTTGTTGGGAGCACAGCTGGACTTTCTTTGGGCTTACTTTAAATCCAGTTTTCTGAATCTTTTGTAACACCCTATCAGATACTTCCAAATTCTCCTCCATGATCTGAGTGCAAACCAGGATATCATCACAATAAAAAATCACACTGTGCCTCTCAAGCAACCCATCCCACATCTTGACACATGACAAATAATAGGGGCAAAATTCCAGCCCCGGGAGACCCTGAAAAACACAACTGCTTCCCTTGAAATGCAAAAGCAAACTTACAATTGCTATCCTGATGTAAAGGGATAAGAAAAAAAGCATTAGCAAAATCCAAAACTGAAAACCACTGGGCCCCTCCTATAATGGATGCCATCGCCTCCTGATATTTAGCCACAATGGTAGTCTTTCTCATTGATTCATCACAGAGCTTCTGCATAGATATTTCCTTATCTCCATCTTGCCTGGCTACTGGCTACAGATTGAGACAGTACTTGTATGCCCTCAACTCATTCTACACCCCATTTTTCTCTATAAACAAATGTTAACAATAGTGAATATTTAAAAAACAAAACTTTTCTGGTTCTATTAATCAGCTTGACCACTTGTCCAATTTTAATCGCCTTCTAGTTATGAGGAATGTAGCCTGGCAACCTCCTCCTGAGCACTTCTCCATTGCTGAAGGTGATGCCATAGTACCCAGTCTGTTTCTCTTCTTCAGGACCCTTTACGATACACACACACTTCTGTGGCTACCAGCCCCACCTGGAGCCAGTTTAAAATAGTTCTCAAAGTCCCACAAATAAAGTCCATCACCATAACACAAAGATTCATACTCAGCTCTGGCTTTTCCACCAGACACAGAGTTCTTCTCCTGTCTCAGTCGGCCACTCCCAGCTCTTTCTACCTGGAACTTAGCCTCATCTGTGCCTGCCAGAGGTCAGCTCCCCAACTCCTCTGACCATGGTCAACACAAGCACTCCCCCCAAGACTACGTTTGTCCCACTGTCGCTCTACAGGTTAGTGATAAGAACATGCCAAACTCCGAGCATCTCCCTGGAGTGTCTAGCTACTGTGTCAGTGGACACTCAGAATATTCACAGATTTGTTCGTTCCAAAGAAGCAGAAACCCCCAATTTACCAGTTACTCCTCAGATCACCACTATGCTTAACACACAGCACTTAGATATGTTTATAGTGAAAATGAGTAAAAAAAATATTTAACCGAGTACAGAGTTTCAAGTGACAGTAATTAGATGTGTTGGAAACCAATGGCTACACGTAAAATAAAAAAATGTAACACACATTGTAGAATCTAGGTTTAATTAACAGGATACACTCATGTTCTACAGAGCAATGCTCACCCAAAGTCCTTCCAGTATTTTACAGCTGTGATCCTCCATTTATAAGACAAACATGGTGTAGCTTGCTGCCTCAGTGAAGGATCCAGGGTGTATCTCTTCACCCTTAGATATCATCCAAAAATCCATTAGCTCCACTCATAAAGAGGATCCCCTCCTGCTGTTTATTTCTTCCTACAAGTTTCCCTTCCTGAAGATTTTTGCAATCTCTTGATTAGGATTTGCCTCAGTGTTCAAACAGGCATCTATTGTGAGGCATACAATGTCCAATACACATATGACCAGTCAGAGATAAGTGTCTGTTACCTCCCATTTGGGAGGAAACTATCTGAGACATGTCACCTCCTAGTTACATGCCTTAAGAACATAATTTTAAGTACAGTCACAACTCCTTAAATAGAGTACTAGCTCTCAGTAGAGACGTCACATGCCATCCTTTAGTGAATTATTATGCATATATCTGACCCCTGGGATCCCTGCAAAACTCTATGCACCCCTTGTGCTCTCTGCCAGTTGGTACCAGGAGGTTCCTGGATCACAGAAGTGTTATGGTGGGAGTCATCATATGTTGATATTACAAAGATTTACAAGTTTTTTCTTAGCATGTGAGTATTGTTCATTCTTTGGAGAAATGTTGCATTGTTAGTTTTGGTTTTGGGGGAACTGTTGCAAACAGCAAGAGAGTTTGCTCTCTGTCTTCATCTCTCTAACTAGAGTTAATTCTTGGGGGTGAGCTTCTTTAAAGTGTGGACTGCATGCAGTTTGACCACCTCTGTTTAAGAATGGGTGTATACAGTGTAAAATGGCACTGACAGAACACTCAGACTCTGCATCACTGATTTCTCCTCCAATGGGAAGTGACTGCAAAGATCCTACATCTGCTATTATTCAGCAGAGAGGTGATACTTTAGGATTTCACTTCTGGTACAATTCATTACCCACATTTTCCCCATTATGTTCTATCTCTTAATTAATTCACTAATCATTAAATGGACTTGACTGGCCTCTAAATGTTGTCAATGCCTTTTATTCAGAGGATAGGAGAAATGCGGCTAGATCTTCTAAATTACTCCTCACTGCAGTGACCACCTCACGGGGTCATTCTGGAAGTGAGAGATTGTCATAGAACAACAGTGCTCCGGCTATGTCACTTCACTCCTTTCCAAAATCCCTTTGTCACCTAGAGATTCCTTTGGACCAGCAGAATTCCCAATTTCTTGGTTAAACTGGGTTTCCATCTAATTTGTACTGCTGGGGGGAGGGTAGCGGGAAGTAGGGGTATTTGTGTAAGACATATGCAAACAAAGTAGACAGAGTCCACAGTATGGACAAGTGGCCATAACACTGGATTAGCAATCAGGAGACCTAGGTGCTGGTCTCACCTGTGACCTTGGGTAAATTGCTTCCTGTCTGTGCCTCTTTTTACCCACTTACCCTTTGTTTACTTGTACTGTAAGCTTTTGGGGAAGGAACTCCTAAAGCATCATAGTCTCAGTTGAGGCATCCTGATCCTACCATATTATAAATAGATGATGATGAAGCATATAACCTAAAAATATTTTTCCTCCCAGCACCAGTCTCTTGAGCAAAGCAGTTTCTTGCTTCTTAATTTTTTGAATACTCGGAGCATTTCCTAGTCCCATTTCTTGAAGCAGTAGGGTAGATTGTCTCTCATCTTAACCATTCATCCTGTTTATTTTGCCTCCATCTGAAAGACAGTCGCTTTGCTATCATTGTTGTATTTTCTCTTCAAACAATCTGTTATATTTCTGAAGAAGACTGAATTGTTTTCACTTGAACTGTAAACATGTATTGTTATTATTGAGTCAAGATAGGTGAGGTAATACCTTTTTATTGGACCAATGTGTCCAATGTGTTTTTATTTGTGGAAGGGACAAGTTTTCAAGCTTCACAGAACTCTTCTTCAGGTCTCGAGAAAGAAACCAGAATGCCCAAGCTAAATACAAGGTGGGGCAGATAGTTAAGCATAAGGATTTCACACATGCTGTAGGAAACTACTTAAAATGAAGGGTGTAATTAAGTGTTAGCAGAAAGTAGGACATGTTACAAATTGTTGTAATGAGCCATAAACTAGTGTATCATTAAGTTCATGTTTTTTTAGTATGTAGCAGAGTTATGAATTTAAGTTTCCAGGCGCATCTTTTGGAAGTGTTCTGCAAGTTTCATTTGAAGATGAGGACTGATAGGTCAGATATGGAGTAATCACTTTGTGAAAATTGTTCATCATTATAGTTTTTTATCTTTCATCTTTTTTCTGTGTGAGTTCACTCAAGAGTGCAATGATTGTCTGGTTTTACTCACATAGTGGTGGAGCATTTGATGTGCTGGAGGTTGCTGAATGTTGTGCTGGCATTTGTAGGACCTATGCACCTTGAAAGCTTTGTTATGGGGGATACTGACCACTGTAGCAGTGGAGATATGTCTCCAGGTTTTGTATAGGTTGTTCTGGCAGGCTGTGGTACTGCTTTGAATGTCTGTGGGAACTTGCTTCTGGTGATGAACTTGGTGAGGTTGAAGGGCTGTTTGAAGGCCCGAACAGGGCATTCAGGAACTATTTCTTTCAGGATGTGTTCCCTATCAAGTATGGGTTGAAATTGTTTGGGTACTAGTGTGGTGCGGCAAGTCACAACTAAGAGTGTGTGGTCAGTGGGTTTTCTTTCTGCATTAAAGCATGTACTTTGGGGGTATTGGGATTGCCTGTTTCATGATGTGATCTACTTCTCAGGTGGAGTGTCCTTGTTTAGTGAAGATGGCTTTAAGTACAGTGAGGTGTGTATACCTTCCGTATTTCTCTTCAGAGAAAAGTCTGCTGTATCATATTTAATGTATTTATTATTATTGCATTGATAGTCTCTCCACTAAAATTAATCTGTCAAATGGCTCACTCTTCCATTTAACTAAAAAAAATGGGTTTTTAGATATTGTGGTGACTTGGGGAATCTCTCTATGCACAACTTATGGATTCTGGTTGATATTATGAAATTGCTGTATCACTGGATGTCTCAGTGTATGTAGAGTTAGACTTATGCTGTCAGGCTGTGGTATATAACTCCCAGATCATAGAATCATAGAACCATAGAATATCAGGGTTGGAAGGGACCTCAGGAGGTCATCTAGTCCAACCCCCTGCTCAAAGCAGGACCAATCCCCAATCAAATCATCCCAGCCAGGGCTTTGTCAAGCCTGACCTTAAAAACTTCCAAGGAAGGAGATTCTACTTCCTCCCTAGGTAACGCATTCCAGTGTTTCACCACCCACCTAGTGAAAAAGTTTTTCCTAATATCCAACCTAAACCTCCCCCACTGCAACTTGAGACCATTACTCCTTGCCCTGTCCTCTTCTACCACTGAGAATAGTCTAGAACCATCTTCTCTGGAACCCCCTTTCAGGTAGTTGAAAGCAGCTATCAAATCCCCGCTCATTCTTCTCTTCTGCAGACTAAACAATCCCAGTTCCCTCAGCCTCTCCTCATAAATCATGTGTTCCAGACCCCTAATCATTTTTGTTGCCCTCCGCTGGACTCTCTCCAATTTATCCACATCCTTCTTGTAGTGTGGGGCCCAAAACTGGACACAGTACTCCAGATGAGGCCTCACCAATGTCGAATAGAGGGGAACGATCATGTCCCTCGATCTGCTTGCTATGCCCCAACTTATACATCCCAAAATGCCATTGGCCTTCTTGGCAACAAGGGCACACTGCTGACTCATATCCAGCTTCTCGTCCACTGTAAGCCCTAGGTCCTTTTCCGCAGAACTGCTGCCTAGCCATTTGGTCCCTAGTCTGTAGCTGTGCATTGGGTTCTTCCGTCCTAAGTGCAGGACCCTGCATTTATCCTTATTGAACCTCATCAGGTTTCTTTTGGCCCAATCCTCCAATTTGTCTAGGTCCCTCTGTATCCTATCCCTGCCCTCCAGCGTATCTACCACTCCTCCCAGTTTAGTATCATCCGCAAATTTGCTGAGAGTGCAATCCACACCATCCTCCAGATCATTTATGAAGATATTGAACAAAACCGGCCCCAGGACCGACCCCTGGGGCACTCCACTTGACACCGGCTGCCAACTAGACATGGAGCCATTGATCACTACCCGTTGAGCCCGACAATCTAGCCAACTTTCTACCCACTTTATAGTCCATTCATCCAGTCCATACTTCTTTAACTTGCTGACAAGAATACTGTGGGAGACCGTGTCAAAAGCTTTGCTAAAGTCAAGAAACAATACATCCACTGCTTTCCCTTCATCCACAGAACCAGGAATCTCATCATAGAAGGCGATTAGATTAGTCAGGCATGACCTACCCTTGGTGAATCCATGCTGAGTGTTCCTGATCACTTTCCTCTCGTGTAAGTGCTTCAGGATTGATTCCTTGAGGACCTGCTCCATGATTTTTCCGGGGACTGAGGTGAGGCTGACTGGCCTGTAGTTCCCAGGATCCTCCTTCTTCCCTTTTTTAAAGATTGGCACTACATTAGCCTTTTTCCAGTCATCTGGGACTTCCCCCGTTCACCACGAGTTTTCAAAGATAATGGCCAATGGCTCTGCAATCACATCCGCCAATTCCTTTAGCACTCTCAGATGCAACTCGTCCGGCCCCATGGACTTGTGCACGTCCAGCTTTTCTAAATAGTCCCTAACCACCTCTTTCTCCACAGAGGGCTGGCCATCTACTCCCCATGTTGTGATGCCCAGCGCAGCAGTCTGGGAGCTGTCCTTGTTAGTGAAGACAGAGGCAAAAAAAGCATTGAGCACATTAGCTTTTTCCACATCCTCTGTCACTAGGTTGCCTCCCTCATTCAGTAAGGGGCCCACACTTTCCTTGGCTTTTTACTTGTTGCCAACATACCTGAAGAAACCCTTCTTGTTACTCTTGACATCTCTTGCTAGCTGCAGCTCCAGGTGCGATTTGGCCCTCCTGATTTCATTCCTACATGCCCGAGCAATATTTTTATACTCTTCCCTGGTCATATGTCCAACCTTCCACTTCTTGTAAGCTTCTTTTTTATGTTTAAGATCCGCTAGGATTTCACCGTTAAGCCAAGCCATATTTACTATTCTTTCGACTCATCGGGATGGTTTGTCCCTGTAACCTCAACAGGGATTCCTTGAAATACAGCCAGCTCTCCTGGACTCCTTTCCCCTTCATGTCAGTCCCCCAGGGGATCCTACCCATCTGCTCCCTGAGGGAGTCGAAGTCTGCTTTCCTGAAGTCCAGGGTCCGTATCCTGCTGCTTACCTTTCTTCCCTGTGTCAGGATCCTGAACTCAACCAACTCATGGTCACTGCCTCCCAGATTCCCATCCACTTTTGCTTCCCCCACTAATTCTTCCCTGTTTATGAGCAGCAGGTCAAGAAAAGCTCCCCCACAGTTGGCTCGTCTAGCACTTGCACCAGGAAATTGTCCCCTACGCTTTCCAAAAACTTCCTGGATTGTCTATGCACCGCTGTATTGCTCTCTCAGCAAATATCAGGAAAATTAAAGTCACCCATGAGAACCAGGGCGTGCGATCTAGTAGCTCCTGCGAGTTGTCGGAAGAAAGCCTTATCCACCTCATCCCCCTGGTCCGGTGCTCTATAGCAGACTCCCACCACTACATCACTCTTGTTGCTCACACTTCTAAACTTAATCCATAGACACTCAGGTTTTTCTGCAGTTTCGTACCGGAGCTCTGAGCAGTCGTACTGCTCCCTTACATACAGTGCTACTCCCCCACCTCTTCTGCCCTGCCTGTCCTTCCTGAACAGTTTATAACTATCCATGACAGTACTCCAGTCATGTGAGTTATCCCACCAAGTCTCTGTTATTCCAATCACGTCATAATTCCCTGACATCACCAGGACCTCCAGTTCTCCCTGCTTGTTTCCAAGGCTTTGTGCATTCATATATAAGCACTTGAGATAACCTGCTGATCGCCCCTCATTCTCAGTATGAGGCAGGAGCCCTCCCCTCACAGAAATTCCTGCCTGTGCTTCCTCCTGGTATCCTGTTTCCCCACTTACCTCAGGGCTTTGGTCTCCTTCCCCCGGTGAACCTAGTTTAAAGCCCTCCTCACTAGGTTAGCCAGCCTGCTCGCAAAGATGCTCTTCCCTCTCTTCGTAAGATGGAGCCCGTCTCTGCCCAGCACTCCTCCTTCATGGAACACCATCCCATGGTCAAAGAATCCAAAGCCTTCTCTCCAACACCACCTGCGTAGCCATTCGTTGACTTCCACGATTCGATGGTCCCTGCCCTGGCCTTTTCCTTCCATGGGGAGGATGGACGAGAACACCACTTGCACCTCAAACTCCTTTATCCTTCTTCCCAGAGCCACGTAGTCCGCAGGGATCCGCTCAAGGTCATTCTTGGCAGTATCATTGGTGCCCACATGGAGAAGCAGGAAGGGGTAGCGATCCGAGGGCTTGATGAGTCTCGGCAGTCTCTTCGTCACATCACGAATCTTAGCCCCTGGCAAGCAGCAGACTTCTCGGTTTTCCCGGTCAGGGCGGCAGATAGATGACTCAGTCCTCCGGAGGAGAGAGTCCCCGACCACCACCACCCGCCTCCTTCTCTTGGGAGTGGTGGTCGTGGAACCCCCCATCTCAGGTCAGTGCATCTCATACCTTCCAACCAGCGGAGTCTCCTTCTGCTCCCTTCCCTCAGACGTATCATCTCGTCCACTCTCCGTATTAGTACCTGTGGAGAGAACATGAAAGCGGTTAGTTACCTGTGTCCGCGTTGCTGAAACCCAGACATTCCCCCTTCTTCTTCTGGAGGTCACATGTTGCCAAGCTTCTTCACTGGCCTCTTGGCTCCGCTGTGCAACCTGCTCTAAATCTTTAGAGCTCTGTGCCCGTAGAAGCATATCCTGACTTTTGTCCAGAAAATCCTCAGTTTCTCGTATGCAACGCATGGTCGTTATCTGTTGCTCCAGACCTTCAATCTTCTCTTCCAATATGGAGACCAGCTTGCACTTTGTACAGACAAAGTCACTTCTGTCCTGTGGAAGAAAGACAAACATGGCACATCCAGTGCAGGTCACAACAGCTGAACCCCCCCCCCTTCCATATCACCTTCCTACTATGAGCTTCCTCAGAGAAGTTGGCAAGATGTAAGCCTCACTGGGCTCACTCCAGGCGAACTCCCAGGCAAACTCCTGCTGTGTGCTGCTCTGCTGTCCCCCGCTGCTCAGCTGATTCACCACCGCTCAGCTGGTTCGTGAAGCTCTGGCTATTTTTAAACAGCCAGGCTTCCCTGAAACAAACAAACAGACAGCCCCAATGCCCGCCCCCTGCAGGCTACCAGGATCAGATCAGGAACAATTGGGGATCATTATACCCTGATGGCTCCCACTGAAATGGAAGCACCTTGGGACAATGGGATGTCCACATTGTATGTGAAATCAATTTTCTTCAACATCATGGTAGGCCGCTGGGGTTTGGAGAGTGGAAAATCCCCTGACAGGAAAACAGAGAGATCAGGTGTTAACCCTGGAGCTTAAAAATCACCAATCATCAGAGATCATAGAATTATAGAATCATAGAATATCAGGGTTGGAAGGGACCTCAGGAGGTCATCTAGTCCAACACCCTGCTCAAAGCAGGACCAATCCCCAACTAAATCATTCCAGCCAGGGCTTTGTCAAGCCTGACCTTAAAAACTTCTAAGGAAGGAGATTCCACCACCTCCCTAGGTAACGCATTCCAGTGTTTCACCACCCTCCTAGTGAAAATGTTTTTTTCCTAATATCCAACCTAAACCTCCCCCACTGCAACTTGAGACC
The DNA here is from genome assembly GCF_965152275.1 of Natator depressus. Taxonomy (NCBI): domain Eukaryota; kingdom Metazoa; phylum Chordata; order Testudines; family Cheloniidae; genus Natator; species Natator depressus. The sequence continues at coordinate 85,909,007 of NC_134234.1, read as the reverse complement.
ATTACTCCTTGTTCTGTCATCTGCTACCACTGAGAACAGTCTAGATCCATCCTCTTTGGAACCCCCTTTCAGGTAGTTGAAAGCAGCTATCAAATCCCCCCTCATTCTTCTCTCCCGCAGACTAAACAATCCCAGTTCCCTCAGCCTCTCCTCATAACTCATGTGTTCCAGTCCACTAATCATTTTTGTTGCCCTCCGCTGGACTCTTTCCAATTTTTCCACATCCTTCTTGTAGTCTGGGGCCCAAAACTGGACATAGTACTCCAGATGAGGCCTGACCAATGTCAAATACAGGGGAATGATCATGTCCCTCGATCGGCTGGCAGTGCCCCTACATATACATCCCAAAAAGCCATTGGCCTTCTTGGCAACAAGGGCATGCTGTTGACTCATATCCAGCTTCTCATCCACTGTAAGCCCTAGGTCCTTTTCTGCAGAACTGCTGCCGAGCCATTCAGTCCCTAGTCTGTAGCGGTGCATTGGATTCTTCCGTCCTATGTGCAGGACACTGCACTTGTCTTCGTTGAACTTTATCAGATTTCTTTTGGCCCAATCCTCTAATTTGTCTAGGGCCCTCTGTATCCTATCCCTACCCTCCAGTGTATTTACCTCTCCTCCCAGTTTAGTATCATCTGCAGACTTGCTGAGGGTGCAATCCACACCATCCTCCAGATCATTTATGAAGATATTGAACAAAACCGGCCCCAGGACTGACCCTTGGGGCACTCCACTTGATACCGGCTGCCAACTAGACCTGGAGCCATTGATCACTACCTGTTGAGCCCGACAATCTAGCCAACTTTCTATCCACCTTATAGTCCATTCATCCAGCCCATACTTCTGTAACTTGCTGGCAAGAATACTGCGGGAGACTGTGTCAAAAGCTTTGCTAAAGTCAAGGAACAACAGGTCCACTGCTTTCCCCTCATCCACAGAGACAGTTATCTCGTCATAGAAGGCAATTAGATTAGTCAGGCATGACTTGCCCTTGGTGAATCCATGCTGACTGTTCCTGATCACTTTCCTCTCCTCTAAGTGCTTCAGAATTGATTCCTTGAGGACCTGCTCCATGATTTTTCCAGGGACTGAGGTGAGGCTGACTGGCCTGTAGTTCCCAGGATCCTCCTTCTTCCCTTTTTTAAAGATGGGCACTACATTAGCCTTTTTCCAGTCGTCCGCTCTCATAGCAGCAGGGACTTGTTTAACTTTGGAAGCAACCAAGGAAAAAGCAAAGTGTGTGTACTAGGGAGAGAGAGAGAATCCATAAATGGGAAGTAAAGCCATGCACAAGAACTGGGATCTTAGAATCCCTAAAGGACTTCTGAACATTCTTTAGGCTTAGGTCAGAGTAGTGAGGAAATTGAGGCATGAAATGTGTACAGGTGTTTTATTGTTTTATCTGTGTCTGTATATTTCCTGTGTTGGCTAAAAAAGGGTGATTGGTTCTTGGAACACTTACAAAGCCTGAATGTATGTTTTCTTCAACCATTGCAGTCCCTGAAGAGGTGAACTCTAAACCCAGAGTGCCTACAAAGCTGGAGCTTGGAAAAGGGTGTGCTTAAGATACTGGGAGTCGGGGGAGTGGGTGAGCACTGATTCAGTGGGGTATAAGGCAGTTATTCTGTGAGGTCCCATTTCTGTAAAGGAGTACAGACAAAGAGCCTGTGCCCAGAAAGTGTGTCAGAGAGGCCAAGAAAAGAGACGGTATTGCAGCTCACTCAAACAAAGTAAAGTTTAAGAGAACAAGCGCCTATTTTGGTGGCATCCAAACACAGCAGCCTGGTGAATGTCCAACTAGGAGAACTCTACCAGGGCTGAGTGACAGGTATAATAATAGCAAATGCCCCTTTGTTTTATCCCACTCCATCATTCTTACTTCTATTACTGTCCTTTTCAAAAAGTGTAGGGTTGTTTGTTTGGTGTGAATTTTGTTTTTAAGTAATGTTATATGAAACTTTGTAGGTTTGAGATGTGTGGTTATTTTCATTCTTAAATAAATGGGTTTAGCCCTCTCACATTCCATGTGCAAATCTTAATATGAACTGTACTTACATGAGGATGTAGTTTGTCAAACAGATATTTTTATGTCAAGTATATAATAGTTCAGACTGCTTTTTGATTGATATAATAAAATGCATTACAATCCAGCTTTGGGCACAGGGGCAGGAGTAAGGATGGGGTGAGGAGGGGGACATGTAATATACATTCTCTATTTGGCTATATATACATAACACACAAACATTTTCTCTATATGGAGAGATTTCTCTCTCTCTCTCTGTGTATAATATATATATATATATATATATATATATAATACACACATTTACACAAACACATCTAAACCCTTACCACATTGTCAGATATCACTAAGGCCCTGTCTACACTGGCAAGTTTCTGTGCAGTAAAGCAGCTTTCTGCACTGTAACTCCCAAGGTGTACACACTGCCAAGCCACTTAATGCGTAGAAACTGTGCAGTTGTAGTGCTGTAAAAAAAACCAAATACAATGAGAGGCATACAGCTTTCTGCACTGGGGCTACAATGCTGCAGTGCCAGTGTAGACACTGTGGTCAATTACAGCACTGCAACTGGCCTCAGGGAGGTGTTCCACAATGCCTGTTCTTGCCACTCTGGTCATCCGTTTGAACTCTACTGCCCTGCCCTCAGGTGACCAACCGTCATCCTCACCCCATAAATTCCTTTGGAATTTTGAAAGTCCCCTTCCTGTTTGCTCAGTGATGCATGCAGTGGTCTCAGCGCATCTTTCCAGGTGGTCATGCCTGCTCCACGCACCAGGCGATCCCCCACTTGGAGCAATGTCGAGCTTCTGGACCTCATCAGCATTTGAGGAGAGGAGGCTGTCCAGCCCCAGCTGCACTCCAGCAATAGGAATTATGTTACCTACGGACAGATTTCATGATGTATGACAGAAAGGGGCTATGACTGGGGCACGTTGCTGTGCAGGGTCAAAGTGAAGGAGCTGCAGAACACCAACCACAAGATGTGGGAGGAGGAAATCTTGGATGAGGATGTGGTGGAGGAGGGGGACCCAGAGGCAGAGGATGACTTGGAGGTCAGAGATGCATGCAGCTAGGAGCTCTCTTCTACCCCGGAGGAGGCTAGTTAGTCACAGCTGTAGGATGTTGGCGAAGAGCAAACAGGAGAGGAGGCCCCTGGTAAGTGGATTTGATATTGGGAATCGCTGAAGCGAGTTGTTGGGGGCAGAAGGGTTGCAGAAAACAGTCTTGTCTCCCACTACATGCCTAGTCTGAGTGGCGGAACATGACGTAGGGTGCCCCGCGACTCCCTTCTCCTTCCCACAATGCTTAGCGGTAGAAGAGGAAGAGGTGCTCTGTGGGATAGCTGCCCAGCGTGTACCACTCCAAATACCACTGCAAGTGTTACAAGTGTGAACACGCTTTTGCAAAGGCAGCTGACAGTGTGAACACACAACAGCGGTTTCCCTTCAATCTCTCTGAGCGGCGCTGTAACTCCAGGCACTGTAACTCTGCCAGTGTAGACATGCCCTTAGGGCATGAAAAAAGTTATGCCATCCTTTACTATCATACCATTTGCTGGAATGGCTACCTTGTTGTGTTTCTATAACAACTGTTTTATGAGGATAAGTTGTTGTCCTATCACTCAATCACCAACATGGAATACCAGTGAGCTGTTTTTTTTATTTGGTCCCTACCCTTTGTCCTGTCCAATTTGGGTGGCCCTATTAGAGCTCTTGAGGTCACTGGACACACAAGCCTTCCCATCATATCATGGTGCAATCCCCAGAGAGCAATGTCTATATACATATTAAACACAAAAAACTACATTTTAAAACTTAAGAATCTAAAATCAAGCATTCAGAAATTAGGAAACACCAGTATTAAGGTTGTCTGCACAACCTTGCGCATATGCATTATATTAGTATATGATCATGTAATTAAAAGCTATCTTTTTCCCCACCAGAATCCTGGTCTCATTCAGGTTGGCAAAATTAGAAGCAACTGAAAACAGGGCATTTGACTGATTGCATATTCAAATTACCAGTTCTAGAGGACACAAGAAAAGAGGCTATTCTTGACTTAGTTTTAAGTAACACCCAGGAGTTAATTTTAGAAATGAGAGAAGGATAGCCACCTAAAGTAATACTGGCCACAACATAATTGGGTAATAAATTGGATGAAACCTATGCTTTTAATCAACTCATTCTGATTATTGTCATTCTCTCTGACTCGATCCTAAATTCAAGATGATGAAAATGAGATTATAACATCACAATTGTTCTGCAGCTTTGGTTCTGGCTTTAGCAGTTCTTGAGATAACTACTAAGGTTAGGTAGAAAACAAAATTAGTGGAAAGCAGCAAAATGGTAATCTACAGAATGAGAATTTACCACAAACTTTATTATACATCCTTGAAAAGCTCTCATGCTCAGCTGTCTAGTTGCTATACATTAGTTTCCATCCCTCGTAGTCATACAATGTGGTCCCTCAGGAAAAGAAAAAAATATATTGGCCTTTACCAGCCAGGACATGGTACTTTCAGTATCCCAAATATTATTATCCAGGCCACCCATAGTGAAATAAACAGCAACTAATGCAACTCCTTTTTGAGCTGGGTGGGTCCACAGTGGTAAAATTTAATCCACGTTTATAGCGGGTGTCTTTTGAAAATCAGATACATTTACTGAAATTACTTACCAGCCGTATATTTTTACCATTATTGAAATGATGTAAAGTGGGGGCAGGAACTTGGCTGTAAGGAAAAAGAACAAATAATTATGAGATATGATTTTTTTTCTCCCTCAAGGACTCCAAATGTGTCTCTAATTTTAATTTATCATTATGATGTTTATTTATTAAAATTCCCTCAGGCTATTTAACCATTCTGCAAATTCCAGCTAACGTGATATCTAAAAAGAGATATGTATACACTTTAAGAAAAGGAGTACTTGTGGCACCTTAGAGACTAACAAATTTGTTAGTCTCTAAGGTGCCACAAGTACTCCTTTTCTTTTTGCGAACACAGACTAACACAGCTGCTACTCTGAAACCTGACACTGTAGTGCACTGTGGCTTCAGATTTCAAATATTCTTTATTGTTATGCTAAAATAGTATTTGTATTCCAGATGCATGTATTCCCTGTGTTGGAAAAAGTATATATGTCATGGGATGGACTGGCTTTTTAACAGGAGTTGGACTAAGCCCCACCTGTGCATAATTAACCTCTTCCCAGGTGATGAGTTTAGGCTTCAGATTGGGCTGGTTGGTTGGGTAAAGTAAGTAGGTATCACATGATTGTAACTTGGAGGCAGTTTTTCCATAAGAGGGAGATTGCTCCCTCAGAGAGGGGAAATCAGGAGCTAGGAAAGACCTAGGGGATGACTCTGGAGAGACCCAGGGTGGGATTCACAAAGATATTTAGGAGCCAAAGGGCTAGATTCACAAAAAGCCTTAGTTGACTAGATACCACTTTATGTGCCTAAATTCCAGAATCAGGCCCAATTTGGATTAATAAAATTCCTGCTCAGCTGCCCCCCAAACCCTGTAGGCACCTAAAATCACTCATCACCTGTCTTTTTGCAGTAAAAGTTGCTTAGGGACCCATGTTTCTGCTACGTGCATTTTGCCATGGTATTATTGATCCACAAATCATAAGTTTTTAAATGATACCTCATCAGGCATACCTTATACAAACATTATTACAATTTAAATAATAATTAAAACAAATTATTTTCAGAAACTGGGCCCCATTCTGCACACTGGGTCCCATTCTGCACTCCCTGACCCCACTGAGTTCAGTGCAAACTGCTCTCTTGTGTTCAGTATGTTAACTGGAATTCTGTTCACACAAGACTAGAATTTGATACTTAGGGTGACTAGCCCTTTACTTCAATGGAGCCACTTGTGGAGTGAGATTCTACTGGACATGAGTAGAGGTATTGGAATCTGGCTAGTGGGGATAATGCTCCCTTAATATATATGCAAATAAACAAGTGCATGTGAGATCATAGTGTTCCTCATTCATGAATATTCAGGTCATCACCAAGGGTTCATGAAAAGTTTGTGAATGCTGAAAAACTCATGAACTTGTACCGTTTTCATATTTGTATTTTGCATAAGCCTTTTGCTGTTCATTACTCTTTTTCTGCCACAAAGCAGAAATTTCAGAGCATGTGACCAGTTACACACTACAAAATCAGAGCGCATGGGCTCAAGTGAACAATTTGCAAGCAGCCCACAAGATGAACAGTATATGTCCAAAATATCTGGCAAATACTTACAAATACTGTTCATACAAATAAAGTAATTGACACTGAGTCACAAATCATTGATGAACAAAGAGCTAAAATGAATGTAATTGTTTGCTGACAAATATTACTTGACCAGCTTTAGTCAGGAATGTAGGAAGCTGCCTTTCTACATAATATAATGCAACATCCCTTGGATCTGAAGCTTAACAAGTTAACATATTCCCCATGTTTACTACACATTTTAATTAAAAATCTAAACTAGTAGTGAGCCAATAATTGTTGTTGGTTTTTTTTGTCTGTTTGTTTGTTAGTTAGAAAATCAAAAAATCAGGAGAAACATTCACTACAGTTTTGAAAATGTTTACAATTTGTAAAAGTTCATTTCAGCATGTGCATGCACATGTTTGTTCCTCCTTTACAATTTTTAGTCCAGTGATTAGGGCATTTGCATGGGATGAGGGAGACTCAGGTTTGAAACCTCACTCTGGAGCAGGGACTCAGACTCAGATCTTCCCGCTGCTTAAGTGAGTGGTCTTATCACTGGTCAATTGATTGTTCTGGGGTGGGTTGCTCTCAATCTTTCCATCTGGTGCTGTTTGACTGTGTAACAATACTAAGGGTTAACCAAAAATGCATTTTTTGGTGAATAAACTATTCACCAGAAAAATAACACTCAGCTCTAGTACACACACAAAATAAAAGATGGTCCTTGCCTCAAAGAGCTCATCAACTAATAGCCAGACACTGACAGGTAGATTGTAGCAGCTATGCAATAGACATATGGAGAGGGCAGTGTGAAGCCACATCTCCCCAGGAGGAGCGTGGGTGAGATTGTTCTTCAGTCTCTCCCAAGGCTGCTCTCTAAGCATGAGGAGGGGTGCATAAGGTGCATTGCACATTGAATGACACATGTTGCTCTTTATAGATACTCACCAGTTTAGCTCTAGATCAATGCTCTAGCTCTAGATCAATGACAGGGTGGGCCCATGGCCATACTTCCTTATTCCTCTTCAGGCAGTATGGTCCTTGGGAGAAGCAGTGAGCGTTCTGTGAAGTTCCTTGCTCAGCAGTGGAAGAAGAGAGGGAGGCATCTTCGTGTATTCAGAGATTTCAAGGCAAGAAGAGACCAATGCGATCATCTAATCTGATCTTCTGTATAACACAGGTCATAGAATTTCCCCAAAATAATTCCTAGAGCATAGCTTTTAGAAAAACATCCAACCTTGATTTAAAATTGCTAATGATGAAGTCACACCAACCATTGGTAAATTGCTTCAATGGTTAATTAACATCCATGATTAACGTTTATGCCTTATTTTCATGCAACCCTCCTTTGCACAGCCATGCAATGGCCATGCATTCTGACATGCTTCAGAAGCCTGGGAAGGGATCCTTTTCCAGATAATCCAAAGAGAACAGGAACTACATTAAAGTGATTCTCTCCACCTCCTGCACACACTGATTGATTAAATCTGGTGCCTTCCCTCCCCAACCAATTGCATAATCTGAAAACATTCCAGAAACAAAGAAAGGTGTAAACAGAAGTGTCAACCAGAACTTGGCCCTTAAAAAGACAGTCTGCATTAAAGGGAGAGCCTCTGAAAACCTTAAAGACTGCCTGGGGAGGAAAATGTCAAAATGTGACATGAGAGTACTGTTCTTGGAAGATCAATTCATATCACAATGGCACAAGGGGATAAGCTAAATAACAAAAAAGTGACTCTGATGGAGCTCAAAACACAAGTTGTATGCTTTCCTAGGAAGTGAGTAGCTATCAGTATAGCCATAACCTTGAGTGGTGAACTACAGGGTGTGCAATGCCTTTCATATGACACAAAAGAAAGCATGAGACTCTGCTAATGTTACTTATGCCTGAGAAAGCCCCTGGATGCATGGGGTCTTAAGTGAAGGTAAAAGCCAGATAATGGATCGTTTGACACTTAGCCACTCTCACCCCATGGATAGCAGTACATTAATGTGGCAGATATAATCAAGAACCTTCAGATGCCTATGTTAGCAGATCATCGGCAGACATAAATGAACACCACTGTCTGTACTACTCAACATGTGTTCTGCATGATTTTGTCTTTATTTACTAAAATGTAAAAAAAAAATCAGCAAAAATAGTTTTCAGCAATTATTTATAGTAATAAGCAATTCAGCTTATTTAACGTGATTATGTGGTTCACTTTCTCACGCTCAAATACAGACACAAGAGTTATTGAGCTGCACTCATTACATAAATTGAGGATTTGGCCTGTACACTAGTGGTTGTAGCTCTAAAGGATGCAGTAAGATTCTTGACTGCCCCTTTAATTGTTTTTTTGCCAGGCCTCTGGTGATTGGTTTGGGGAGCCCCTTTACCCCCACTATGTTAAGTAGCATCCAATTCCAAGTATAATATCCACAGGTATTGTTATATGCATGCTTGGAGTTGACTTTCTATGAACGTCTGGGCAGCTAAAACTCTCTGACTGGAAGGTTCTCAGAAAGGGGCTGATCCAAAACCCACTGAAGTGACTAGAAAGATTCCCTTTGATCTCAACAGGCTTATCGGGCCCAAAGGCTCCCAAAAGATCATAAGCCCATGTAAATTCAAGATACATTTTGCTATCTATACCCCCAGCACTAATTTTCTAACTGCCACAAAGTCTGTTTATTTTGCTTTCTTCTCCTTGAGGAAAGTGGCAATGGCAAAATAAGCTGTTGTTATTTATTGCAAGAGTTCAGTAAAATATTAAAACAAATAATTTGAAATATAAACCATCATAATGGTTATTGTTATGTATGTTCTATCTGTAGCTGAAAATCTAGTGGAGGCATTTAAAAACATGGTATCTCTTAAACTGATTATGGTCTTTTCAATATATACAGAGCATTTCTAAACAAGCAAGAAATAATAAATATATATAATTTTTTGTAGTTGTACAGGATATTATTCCAGGCTCATGCACAAATACAGCTACACAATGAATATTGAGCATACCCATTGGAGCTATTGATCTCGATCCTGAAAACGCTTATGCACATGTTTGGAACTACACCCAGTAGTGAAGTTAAGTGTTAGCAGGATCAGGATCTTAGTTCTATTGTTCTGAAGGCTAGCCAGACCATTTGATTAATTTGAATATAAAGGCTTAACTTAGACAATATTTATCTATAATATATATAGATAAAACACAAAACCTATATTTGAATAATGCTGTTAAAGCTGCAAAGACAAACCCTCAAAAGTTAGGAAATACCAGAATTAAAGTTCCTTGTACAACTTTAATTCAGCTGTTTTGTGTATATGCATTATACTATTCTTTAAGTCTGCAATCATATACCATACTAATAGTCTCACTCTTTCTTTCTCTCTCTCTCTCTCTTTTGAAATGATTTTGCTTTGTGTAATTTCCTAGGCTTTTAGAGAAGCAAACTGAAAAAAAAATCCATCATGTGGCATCATCTTGACACCCACATGGGTTATAACTTTAAGATCACCACACAGACCTCTGTCACTTGATTTAAGGGAGTAAATCACAGCCATATCGGTTGTTATCCTCTATGTTGACCAGGACTAGAGGGGAATGAGATATTTTTCCACGGTGTTTCACAGATATGTGCTGTCATAAATATAAAGGAAAGGGTAACCACCTTTCTGCATACAGTGCTATAAAATCCCTCCTGGCCAGAGGCAAAGTCCTTTTACCTGTAAAGGGTTAAGAAGCTAAGATAACTTCGCTGGCACCTGACCAAAATGACCAATGAGGAGACAAGATACTTTCAAAGTGGGAGGGGAGGGGGGAACAAAGGGTCTGTCTGTCTGTGTGATGCTTTTGTCGGGAGCAGAACAGGAATGGAGTATTAGAACTTGTTAGTAAGTAATCTAGCTAGAAATGCGTTAGATTTCCTTTTGTTTAAATGGCTGGTAAATAAGCTGTGCTGGATGGAATGTATATTCCTGTTTTTGTGTCTTTTTGTAACTTAAGGTTTTGCCTCGAGGGATTCTCTATGTTTTGAATCTGATTACCCTGTAAGGTATTTACCATCCTGATTTTACAGAGGTGATTCTTTTACTTTTTCTTTAATTAAAATTCTTCTTTTAAGATCCTGATTGCTTTTTCATTGTTCTTAAGATCCAAGGGTTTGGGTCTGTGTTCACCTATGCAAATTGGTGAGGATTTTTATCAAGCCTTCCCCAGGAAAGGGGGTGTAGGGCTTGGGGGGATATTTTGGGGGGAATACATCTCCAAGTGGGCTCTTTCCCTGTTCTTTGTTTAACACACGTGGTGGTGGCAGCATAAGGTCCAAGGACAAAAGATAAAAGTTTGTACTTGGGGAAGTTTTAACCTAAGCTGGTAAAAATAAGCTTAGGGGGTCTTTCATGCAGGTCCCCACATCTGTACCCTGGAGTTCAGAGTGGGGAAGGGACCTTGACATATGCTGACAGCAGAAGTATGGTTGGCCTCAGGAATCCTGAGTGCCATTCCAGGCTCTGGAGAGGAGTGTGCTCTTGTCCATTACACCCTACACATAACTCCTTCAACCTGTCCCAGTTCTGTCTCTTCCCCACCTCTGGCTCCTTCTCCTTGTCCTAATTCCCTCACCTAACCAGTCCAAGTCTCCATTTATCAGGCTTCTCACCCCAATCCCAATCTCCTTGCCTACCTAATCCCAGTAACACCTTTCCTGTCTCTTCATCTGATCTGTCTTTCTCCCTTATCCTGAACTTGAGTTGTCCCTGCTAACTTTCCCCATCCCCACTGTCTCCCAACCTGGTTTCCATCCCCAGGTTTATTGTCCAATCTCAGTGTCTCCCTGCCCCAGTTCCTTGTCCCATTCCTATTTCTCCCCTGCCATATGTCAGATCCTCATCAGATTGGTCTCTTCTCCTGTCCCACTGGTTCTCTGCTCCAGTCCCAGTCTCCATGCCTAGCCTGTCCTAGTTTGTCTTCCCTCCATTCAGCCTCCAGCTCTAGTTTCTCCTTGCCATGCTTTTTGTGAGAATCTATTCCCTTCACCTTCCAGGTCCAGCTCTTGCCCCATCCATATTTGTTACTTCTCACTCCATGTTGGCCAGGCACTAGCAAGGGGTCATTTAGACAACAGAAGAGACAGTCTCCCTAGGAGCTTTCAGTTCCAGTGTCCAAATCTTTATAGACAGGAGCAGCAATTGCAGGGAAAGTCCTTTTTGGCCTCTGAAGCCCTGAGCTTGAGCATGCTCAGTTGCTTGTTGAGGCTAGTGCATGTGCAGTCCAGATAGCATGAAGGAGTTCTGAGGGGATGGAGCATACCCATTGCAGAAGGAATCCTCAGAGAACTTAGCTGTCAAACTCTGACAAGTCTCTTCTAGAGAGACATTGTGGGTCAGGTAATATATTTTATTGGACTAACTTCTGTTGGTGAAAGAGAGAAGAGTTCCACAGTGCTCTTCTTCAGGTCTCTACTGAGCATGTGTGAACAAGACTTATCTTGGACAAATTTGGGTGTATCTTCAGTGGGAGACCAAAAAGGCATGATCCTGCACTAGGGTGACCCCTTTGTCAAATTTCAAGTCCCTGATCCAAAGCACTTGGGGCTTCAACAAAACTGTTCTGATCTTATTAGAAATATTCTTACAACTATCTATTTTTCTTTAACTTCATTCTTGGAAATGGCTGAACTATGTTTGCTGAACATTTCTAGAAATATTCAGCCTGAGTCAGACACCTGTCATACAAAATTTCAGCCTGAGTGACTGAAGTTATAAGCAACTGAAAATGGGGTCTTATAATAGGAAGTGACAGCCAACCTGACTATAATATTTCTTAAATATTAATAATCCCCTTTAAGTTCTTTTCTAGCATAATTTATATGAATTACTTAATTTATGCAAATATATTTGAATTTAGCATGGCTGATTATGTATAAATTGCTTGCTCACTCATGGTGAGTAATTTTTTTAAAAATTGTTTGATTGTGATGGGCAAGTAAAATATCTTCAGGGTGTTTTATTTTATTTTTTTTAAATGATCAAGATTTTGTGCCTATGCTTGGTGAAACTTCATTACAATTTTGTCAAGGTTGTATCATAGGCATCAGTGTGGAATTGTTAAGTGGTAAAACTATGAGTGACTTATGCAGGTTATTCCAAACTAATGCCTAGTACTGGGGGATACTGCTCATGTTGGACCAGATCCTTCAGGAATAAAGTGGGATTCTGAGTCTCTGGGATATTAGTCTAAGACTCTGTGCTAGTGGTCAGTGTTAATCATCAAGGCCCAGAAGCATCTGATCTCAGTTATCCTCTCAAAAAGACAGACCGGAGAAATAAAATGAGTAGGAGGAAGAGGAAGAGAGTGACTGATTTCTGGACAGGTCAGGAGAGTTGAATAGTTACTTAGGTAACAAGACTATGTGTATTGGAAATCCTTTTGAAGCAGCTCTTAGGTATTTGGTTTTTGTTGTTCCCCTCCATCTTCCACACCCTCCCCCGCCTTGAGGAAAAGGAGTTTGGGACTTCTGTTTCCCTTGCCCATAAATACAGAGGGAAATAGGCCTCTTAATGCTGAAGTATTAGCATTTGAGACTTTTGTTTGACAGGACCCTGAAAAGAGTTAACTTTGGGGTGGAATTTAGATATTTATTTTGTCTCTGTTTTCTTGTCTAATCTCGTTTAGGCTCAATCACCACTTTATACCAGACCATTGGGTACTCTGTGTACTGCAGGGGAAGAAAAAAATCACAAATATTTCTAAGTTTTAAAAAACTTAATTAGATCTTTCTCTGACTCTTAACGTTACTATGAGTCCAAGAGGGAGACACAGAAGCTTCTTAAAGTGACCTAAAATAGCATTTCTAAACATAACAATATCAAAACTTTGCAGTCCAATATCTCATAGCCCTGGAGGCTAGAAGTCAGTGCTGGTCCCACAGGGTTCTCCCCTTCCAAATGGTATAAAGTGCCTTTGTCTATCCTTGCAGGGCCAGGAGACACTGGACTTTAATGCTGTAAGATTGCAAGGTATAGAAAATGACTTAATTTTGCCTATCCCTAGGCCTTGAACAGCTGCAACTTTGGTTGGGGAGGTGGGGAGGGCTACATTATTTGAGTGTGAATGGGGGAATGCTAAGCAAACTTTTAAGAGTGGATATCTAAAACTGTTAAAAGGTTTGGATATTAGAAAACTCCTGTGGAGAGAAATTAGAGGTACAGGTGAATCACTCAAAAAAGCATGACATAATATAAGTTATATAATGGCCCTACAACATACTGATTACTATAATTACACAACCACCTGATTGCTATGGCATTAGTCAATGCTCTCCTTACTCTTGCCCTACTTTCCTATTTATTCCCTTCTGTAAATTCAACATGCAGTTACTAAAACAACCATCCTTTTCCTGTTTTACTAACCATATTACTTTCCCTCTCTTTTCCATCATTTCCTCATGAACCCTCCTTTGAGGTTGTGCCCCACCTCCCCATGCTTCACTCAAATAAAAGCCTATCACTGCTCTCTTTCATCTTCCCACCTCTAGAGGGGTGGGGGCAATCAAATGGGGGACCGACAAGAAACTCCCTACTTGGAATTCTTTTTTTCCGTTACATGCTGCTGCTCCACCTATTGGTGGGAGGTCTGGAGCATCATAAAACTCTCAGTCAAACTCCTGTTGCCTGCACTGTAGATTCTCCAGCTTGATGTGTGCTTAAGTCACCAGCCAGTGAATGGGAGTGGTGAGGGAGCAGCTTATGGGGTACTCAATGAGACAGAGACAGAGAGAGAGAGAGAGCGAACAAACACAGTGAACTCTCCTGAAGCTCTGCTCTCACCTGACAGGCTGCAGTGTATGTGACTGTTGAAAGAGTCATATGAATTACCCCTAGTGGTCAAAGATATAGCTAGCTCCTAGCTTCTTAGCAAGTGCATCAATAATCCTCTTCGGCAATTTTAAATCAGTTTGTGACAGACCAGGCATCTAACATTAGAAGAGGAGCTATGGCTGATGCCTTAGGCTAGAGCTGGCCAAAATATGTTCTGAGGCTTACCAGCTGTTGGGAGTGTGGCCTACAGGTTGCTTGCAGAACAGCAGCGCTTGTAGCAGCATGTTTCCTTTTCCTTCTATCTTGCCTCTTTCACATGCAAGTGATTCATGCAGAAATGTCTCAGTAGTATTCAGTGTCTCCAGTCAGTTGAAGAAGGTGCTATATTGAGTGCGGATGCCACACATCCTCCTCCTCCAGTTCAGGCAACTCTGCCTCAGCTAGCTGACCTTGTTAGTATGCTTCAGTGGTGAATCATCTTGCTGGGACAGAGGGAGAATAAGAAATAAATAATTGGAGCAAGGAGTGTGTGTGTGTGTGTGTGTGTGTGTGTGTGTGTGTGTGTGTGTGTCTGTGTAAAAGAAAGAAACAGGACAGAGACAATCTAATAGGGCAGAAATTGTGTATCCTGTTAGCCACGAACAAGAAGTGTTGCCTACTGAACACCTTTCCCACACACTTAGAATCATAGAATCATAGAATATCAGGGTTGGAAGGGACCTCAGGAGGTCATCTAGTCCAACCCCCTGCTCAAAGCAGGACCAATCCCCAATCAAATCATCCCAGCCAGGGCTTTGTCAAGCCTGACCTTAAAAACTTCCAAGGAAGGAGATTCTACCACCTCCCTAGGTAACGCTTTCCAGTGTTTCACCACCCTCCTAGTGAAAAAGTTTTTCCTAATATCCAACCTAAACCTCCCCCACTTCTCCCACCACTACCACGACCACAATGAGAAATTGCAAGAATAATAGAGGCAATATAAATAAACTTTCCCATTTGATGCCAGGAACCATCCCAAGGCTGGTCCATGGTTGAGAGCTGCACTTACTCAACCCATCCTGAACTTTTATTAGGGCTCCTCGGCAATTGCTCAGGATCTGGGCCCAGAATTTCAACACACTCCTATTTAGAGATCTCGGTTCTGCTGCCACTTTAATAAAGCCTGCTCTAAAATTTTATCTTGAAATCCTGTTCCTGTTGCATTTATAATACTTCATCTATGCGTGCAAGAAATATTTTTCTTCTGTTAAACAATTTCTACAAATTCTAAACACTACTTTAAAAATAACCACAACATAAATATTTCTCAAGGCAGGCTTCTACTCACACAATGGACATTTTTTATTAATTTACCCAAGAATATTCAAAATTATTCTGATCTCTTCGTGTGATTACTACTATTAACCCCCACACACACACACACACACTACTTGTTCTTTTGAGGTAACATTATTATAAAGTACCTTAATAAACATATTATAAAACTTAACATATAATGCAAATAGCATGAGGAAACTAATAGGGATTTTTTCTCTGCAATTCATATGAGGAATCAGAATTGATAATATGTTTAGGTGACAGGTGTAATGTTGGCTATCCACAATCCTCTCGTATACAGGGTTATTTTAATTTTAAAGTGATTTCAGCATATCCTGATGGGCAGATAATCAATGCGAGCCCTTACCAGTGTTCCTCTGCTTTGGCCGTGGTGGGTTTCAATGACCTAAGTTCTTAGCTGCTTACATGGTGCCTCTGCCTGACCCTTTAAGGTAGGTGGGAACCTACCTTACCTCCCTATGTGGTTTCAACTATCCCTGACCCAGTACTTATCCATATGACTAGCCTGATATTCATATATATATTCTTCTGACACTTCTGTAATGGATGGAAACAACAGTCAAGGCTCTCTTTATTTACAAGTGGAAATACCAAGAAAGCCTATAAAGGTTAAGGAACGATTGATTTGGAGTGGGTACATGTGTACACTATGGTAGCACTTTGCATTCATTTTGCATGAGTGTAAAGGCTTTATCCAAAGCCCATTGAAGTCAATGGGAATCTTTCATGGGCTTCAGATCAGGCCCTAAATGTCAAGAGGTGCTAAGTCATAGAGAATTGGGCTCAATGTATTAAACAAATAATATATAGGTAGCTTGGTTTCTTTCTTGTTTCCTTTTTTAGTGTGATTAATGATTTGTAGGCTTTGTCATATTGTTCATCCCTAATTCAACCAAAGGTTGTCATAATTTAATGTTATTACCATAACTTGTGCTAACTGTGCTTCTGCACATAATCAGTGTCATGGAATTGGAGCAAGTCAAGAAAGTTCAAAACATATGGCTAATATGGCATTTTGACAAATACTGCTATTGATCTAATTTGTGAACTTAAACATTTTGCCACATACGCCTGACATTGGTAATATGCCTGAGTAATTCTCTAAACGGAAATATGCTGAATACTACTTAACAGATGTCTGCTACATATCAAACCACGACTTGCTTCAATTTTCTTCACTCTTTGATTGGACAGAGTTGTCCTTAAATCTTCTGATGACTGTTCTACCTGAAGTTATACACTAGTATTGTACTCTGCATCCAGTAATAAGTTCCTTTTACTTATCTTTTTACAGTTTGAAGCATGCAAAATGTTCATGTCCCATGAAATAAATATCTGTTGTGAAGGCTAAGGTATTCTAAATAGTACCGTAAACTGTAGAAAGATCTTTCCAAGTCTCTTTCATACAGGACTCTCTTTTTTTTCTTTTTTTTTTAGAAAATATAAATGAGGTGCCATTTATGTAGCAGTATAAAATCTTTCTGGTAACAGTAGCAAGAAAACAAACTACTTCCCCTCGGGGGTGGGGGTGAGAATGAATTGTGAATTGCTTTGTGAGCTGGTAGGAGACATGGTACAAGTGCACCTAAACTAGCATTAAGTGCTCAAACTCTCTCTCTCTGACATGCATAGCAGCCTGAGAATATCAAAACCTTATGTTCTCTCCTGCATAAACATGTTTAGAAGGCGAGAACTTAAAACCCTTGCTTTTTTGCCAGTTTTCTCTCTTCCTTCTCTGGGCTGAGTTAATGGTGATGCACAAGTAGAAGTGAGCAGGTGCTGGGAAAAGAGAAGAGGTTGAAGATACTTGGAAAACCCAGCCAAATCTTGCATTTCTTCCAGACATATACACAGATACCGCTCTTGCCAAGTGACTCTTAAAACACTAGTATCTCTAAGAGTAGCAACTTTGTTCAGAACGGCATTCACATCCTGATTGGGTTTTTTTTTTTTTTTTAGGATAAAGTTCCCGGTAATGGAAAGGGAGCTTCATATGTACAGAAACTGAATCAGGACTCTTCCCCGTGCTGGCTGGCTCTCACCTAATTCTTGTCTGCCACATGCAGACTTCATGAAAAGGGGGCTTTCTCTTTCATGGCCCCTTTCCCCTATTTCCATGTGATTGAAATGGTTTTGTCTAGAGCTTGTTGAGAATGATTTGACTAAGCAGTGTTTCTCATTGGAAAATGTTTGTTCATCAGCTGAAGCTTTTCATGGGAATGTACTATTTTAAAGATATTTTTTGTTGAGAAGGCTTCTTGGGTCCAAAATGGAATTCAGAGAGAGAATGAACACCTACCCCTTCTCTTGCTTCATTGCAGAATAACCAATATCCCAGTCATCAGGGCATTTACCTACGCTGGGAGAGAACTAGGTTCAAGTCCTTGCTCTGCCTGGGGAAGACCGGAGACTCAAGCCCAAATGTCTCACATACTAGACAAGGGCCCTGACCATGAGGCTACTCTGGGTGAATCTCTTTAAAAAATCCAAATGTTCATCCTGATGCACAATGGGAAATTCTTTGAAATGTAAATTTTCATGGGATGGGAAAACTGTCCCTGCCTAGCTCTAGTTTTGTGCCTCTATGTGCTGCATAAAAGACAGAAGCAAAGAGGTCTAAATGTAAATTCCGGGAAAAGCCACCTTTAATATGGCTCCTGATAACACTGTTCCAATTAGTCCTTTGTTTACAAAGGGGAACCAAACAAGGAATACATTAAATAGTAGGGACTTGAGTAAATGTAACCATTCTGGCAAGTTGGTATGTCTCATAATTTTTCACGATGACAACATATATTGACACACTGTTGCCAGCTCTTATTAGAGCATGCTAGCAGAATGGTGATGCTGTCATTTTCTTAACATGCCCTGTTTTTGCTATGGCATGACATTACATGCTTGTTTTAAAACAGAAATCTGCTCTTTGTGCTTATAAACACATTAGAGAATGCCAACATTGTACTGTAGTCAGGAAAAGCAAACATTTGCTATTTACCTCAAATATAGAGCTAGATTGTATGAAAATATATCTCCATTTCTTATTTTTTTTCAGAAATAGCTTTTTATACATAAAAATTAGCAATTATATAAATGTATAAAAGCAACTCTAACTTGCTATGTTTCTTCAAAACAGGCTGACTTTTTGTCAATGCACAGTATAACAAAAATAGCATTCAGATTATATTATACAGCAGTTTTAGTTTATTAAGTTGGGTCCATACAACTCCCATGCATAAAAACTACTGCCGAGTTCTTAATGTTAAATTCAATATCTTATGGCATTGACATCCAGGAAATGAAGATAGATACGAATCATATTTCTAATTATCCTGAAGCTTAATTTTGGAGCACTTCATAGGAAACATAAATCAGGCATTGCTACAACACTTGTAAAATGTACTGAAATTATCAGTTGACAATATTGTATGAGAATGGTGGTCATTATCTTTCTGGCCTGGGACTTCTAGAATATATTCCCTGTTATTTTGTGGGCATCAAGATGAGAAGAGGTCCCAAAGTGAACTGTAGTCAAGGTACAGTATTTAATCATTCTGTAGAAAATAAGAAGGGTAGAGTTTTTGGTTTTGTTTTTTAAAGAGATGGTCTGTAGAATATTCTCTACATTAGCAACAAAGAAAAGTTTGAATAACTGTTAGAACTGGCTGTAGAGTGCCGTGTTTAAAAAAAGTCAGGAAACATTTTTCTGACCAGATTTAGTGGCTTGCTGTGATTTGTGGGATTGTATTCAGCAGCCATGAGTACTTGGCTTAAACTTCGCACCAGAAGTGCACTGTACATCATAATTCTCCAGTGAGAGAGCAGAAACAAACATGTGATTTGGTGACTAGCCAAACAAGATGAACAGCAAATAGTCTTGCAAGATATAAATGAAATTATACATAACTTTGCCTTTGGAGTTTTTACTGATAAGATGCAGCCCACTTTGGTGCAGCCCATTATTAGAGTTGATCAGAAATTTTTCAACTAAATTATTTTTGTTGGAAAATACTGACCTGTCAAAATGGAAACTTTTTTGCAGAAATCTATCTGTTTTGACTAAACCTTTGTTAGGACTGTTTCTCAAGATGGAACTTTAACAAGACCCCAGAATAGCCAATAGCCCACAGGTCAGGGTACTCAAATGGGATGCGAGAGCCCCAGGTTCAAGATTCTGCTCTGAATTGGGCAGAGCGGGGACTTGAACCTAGGGCTGTCAGCCTTCGAGGTGATGGACCTAAACACAAGGAGATTCTGGGGTGGGCGACTTTCATGTTTGTCATGAAAAAAAAAATCCAAAAGTCTTGGTTTCATTTGGCTGTGGAGAAAAAAAAAAGCAAACAGAAACCTCAATATTTTTCAAAAACTGAATTCTTGTTTTCCAGTCAGTCCTACCCATTATAGAGATTGGGGGGAGGGGGCAGAAATTAAATGTAAGTAAAGTGTCAGATCCAAAGAGCAGGGATGTTCAGATCTGGAGATCTGGTTCAGGCCCATCCACTGGGCTTGTTGGGAGAGCAGCATTCCTTCCCTGCAGGTGGACCAGCAGCAGTACTGCAACTGGCTGCTCTACATTCTTCAGAGGGAAGAATATCTTAGGGTGTGGTCCTCATTTCCATTCTGGGGATGGAACAGCAGCACTCAAATCAGCTGTTACTGTAGGAAATAGCAATGCTTCTGTCACCCAAATATGTGCAGGAGCATTTGTTACCTTTTGCTGTAATGGGACATCATTCTTCAATGGAAATGAGATACGTTGTCAAATATAGAGTAGTGGGTATTTTAAATCCTTCATCTGGACTGAGATGTCTGTTCTTAATCCACCTTCTGGCAAGGTCAGTGTTATTAATTTGTGTTGATGCAGTCCAGTGATAGCTTCTGTGTAGTAGTGCCTGTTCATAATGCTGAGTTGACTAAATTAAGGTGCAGAATTTATTTCTCAATAATGTTGAGACTGAGTTACTGTCAAGTGGGACAAGGGAAAGAGTAGGAGGCTGGCAACATGCCGACATTAAAGTAAGAGGGTGCTAAAGTGAATTGTTCACTTTCCGTTTTTGTTGCACGTGTTCACTGACAGCAGCAGAGAGGTCAAGCCTGCAAATGCAGCTGCAGAAACAAGAAAAAATGGAACTAAAAACTATAAACGGCTACAGTTTTCAACCAAACAGATCCAGAAAGCTTTGAAATATGATAACAAGGCTTTCAATGGTATCAAAATAAAAACTGAAAATAAGCAATAGCTATAAGATGACACACAATGGGAAATACGAGTAAAACAAGAAAAACAAGTAAGATGACACACAATGGGAAATACAAATAAAATGGAGAATGTTTTTGATTAAATTAAAACAGGCACAGCTTTAATAAGAGTGTCTTTAATAAAGAAATCTGAGGAATTGTCACAGATTGAAGTGTCACTAGAGGAGGTTTTGGAATTAACTGAGAAACTTAACAGTAACAAGTCACCGGGACCAGATGGCATTTACCCAAGAGTTCTGAAAGAACTCAAATGTGAAATTGCAGAACTATTAACTGTGGTTTGTAACCTGTCCTTTAAATCAGCTACTGTACCCAATGACTGGAAGATAGCTAATGTAACGCCAATATTTAAGAAGGGCTCTAGAGGTGATCCTGGCAATTACAGACTGGTAAGTCTAACGTCACTACCAGGCAAATTAGCTGAAACAATAATAAAGAATAAAACTGTCAGACACATAGAAGAACATAAATTGTTACGCAAAAGTCAACATGGTTTCTGTAAAGGGAGATCATGTTTTACTAATCTATTAGAGTTCTTTGAAGGGGTCAACAAACATATGGACAAAGGGGATCCAGTGAACATAGTGTACTTAGATTTCCAGAAAGCCTTTGGCAAGGGCCCTCACCAAAGGCTCTTACATAAATTAAGTTGTCATGGGATAAGAGGGAAGATCCTTTTATGGATTGAGAACTGGTTAAAAGACAAGGAACAAAGGGTAGGGATAAATGGTAAATTTTCAGAATGGGGAGGGGTAACTAGTGGTGTTCCCAAGGGTTAGTCCTAGGACCTATCCTATTCAACTTATTCATAAACAATCTGGAGAAAGGGGTAAACAGTGAGGTGGCAAAGTTTGCAGACGATACTAAACTGCTCAAGATAGTTAAAACCAAAGCAGACTGAGAAGAACTTCAAAAAGATCTCACAAAACTAAGTGATTGGGCAACAAAATGGCAAATGAAATGTAATGTGGATAAATGTAAAGTAATGCACATTGGAAAAAAATAACCCCAACTATACATATAATATGATGGGGGCTAATTTAGCTACAACTAATCAGGGGAAAGATCTTGGAGTTATCATGGATAGTTCTCTGAAGACATCCACGCAGTGTGCAGCTGCAGTCAAAAAAGCAAACAGGATGTTAGGAATCATTAAAAAAGGGATAGAGAATAAGATGGATAATATCTTATTGCCCTTATATAAATCCATGTTATGCCCACATCTTGAATACTGCATACAGATGTGGTCCCCTCATCTAAAAAAATATATATACTGGCACTGGAAAAGGTTCAGAAAAGGGCAACTAAAATGAGTAGGGGTTTGGAATGGGTCCCATATGAGGAGAGATTAAACAGACTAGGACTTTTCAGGAAAGAGGAGACTAAGGGGGGATAGGATAGAGGTATATAAAATCATGAGTGGTGTGGAGAAAGTGAATAAGGAAAAGTTATTTACTTGTTCCCATAATATGAGAACTAGGGGCCACCAAACGAAATTAATGGATATCAGGTTTAAAACAAATAAAAGGAAGTTCTTCTTCACTCAGTGCACAGTCAACCTGTGGAACTCCTTGCCTGAGGAGGTTGTGAAGGCTAGGACTATAATAGGGTTTAAAAGAGAACTGGGTAAATTCATGGAGGTTAAGTCCATTAATGGCTATTAGCCAGGATGGGTAAGGAATGGTGTCCCTGGCCTCTGTTTGTCCGAGGGTGGAGACGGATGGCAGGAGAGAGATCACTTGATCATTACCTGTTAGGTTCACTCCCTCTGGGGCACCTGGCATTGGCCACTGTTGGTAGAGAGGATGCTGGGCTGGATGGACCTTTTGTCTGACCCAATATGGCCATTCTTATGTTCTCATGTAATAAAGACCCTAGGTATAGTCCACATAATATATCTCTCTGTTTATTTGTTAGGCTTCATCTCTTTCATAGATGTCATGGAGTCCATTATTTTTAAATGTTTGCATTTTTTGAGATATGTGTGAATGATATAATGTGCACTTGGACGGTGGCTTTCAGGAGACCTTAGTTAAAATTCTACCCTCAAATTGAAATGAGGAGGGGCGTCAGGATGAATTCCCTATGTCTGGTGGATTCAGCCCCTTTCGGGGACTGCTTAAATCATCCCTGGTAGCAGGGGCGTGTGCAAGGATTTAAATGTGACCACTTTGGGGGGGGCACTTTAAACACTGGCCCCTTCAGCCAATGCCCCTGGGTCCTGCTGCCTCCCCCACCCTCTTGGCTCCCACTGCCTCCCCGAGCTCCCCATCGATCCTCCCCAGCGACCCGCTCCCTCCCCACCATTGTCCTGGGCTCCAAACACTTACTGGAGGCTGCAGGGGAGGAAGGGACAGGGCTCATCAGGCTTCCTGGGCCCCTTTTTGCAGTACTCTCCTGACAGTCCAGCTTCTCTGCTCTGAGCGCCATGTAGTGGGGCTCAGCGAAGCACTAGCTACAGTGCCTTTCCCAGGCATGTCTCTACAGCTACTCTCAACCCAACTCCCATCCTGGGATAAAGGGGGGAGGAGGGGCTTGGGGGGAGGGAATCCTTGGGCCGGGGCTAGGAAGAAGCTGCTGATGGTGTCGGAGACGATTATTGGGGGCGGGGGGGCGTGCCTCTGCTTGCCCCCCTTATGCACTCCCCTACCTGGTAGAAATGTCCTGTCCCCAGGGATTATAAAAAAATACTCTGAGTTCAGAGCTATTTGCCTTTAGAATTGCAAGACTGCATCAAATTATCACTGTTTGTCACAAATGTTTATGAGAGAGGATATTCTCCCAGCTTCTCTTCATCTCCCAATGTCCCTTTCACCTAATCTCATTTACCATCAAACTTATATAAGTCAAATATTGTAATCAGTGTACATAATGTCATTTCAGGTCTAGGGATATGCATGCTTCCAGCAGAATGTGCTTAATAATCTTGTTTCCTGTTGCTTAGACATCTGGTTATGAGAAGGCATACTTTGTTTATACGGGAAAGTGAATGAATATATTCCTCAGCCTGTCCTAAATCTTATCTCTGAGACTACATCCACACCCATCGGATACAAGATTTAACACAGGAAAAGGTCAAAATTGTTGTGGAACCCTCTTTCAGTACCAGCACTCCACAGCATGGGTGTGGCGGTGATTGAATCAATTTCATCGGTACCCTCATTAAGTCATCATTAAGCTCTGATCTGCTTGCTCACTTCAGCAACACAGAGGACCACACCAGTGAGATCTCAGAGAGAGTTTTCATTCCTCTGGAGGTGAGGAGGCCCAATACATTTAAAAAGCCCCAAAACATGTGGAGGGTGAGATTAGGTTTATAAAGGATGGCTCTGATTTGTGGTTATTAACATGCTGAAATCTGTCTCCTTTTACACAAATAAAGTTCTAGTTACTTAGAATAAATTGGCAAAATATATTCTGGGGATACACAGCTATCTTCTGCCAATACACTGACTTTTAAATCCAGCCTTTTTAACTACAGTACATGAATCTGGGATTTATTGATCAGGATAGTTAATTCCAGGAAATTTCATTGTGCCTGATGATCATTCTGGCTAATTCAGCAGTTGGTATCATATGATATCTGTGAGTGTGTAATTAGTTGCCTGGGAGAGTTACTCCTGCCTTGTGCAGCCACAGCAGCAGCTGCTGGATTGGGTTTTGTGGCATGAATCCAAAAAACTTAAATACTAAACAAAAATGATTTCTGGCCTCCTGCCAAAATAGGCCACTTTGCCATCTTTTGGAGAGATTTCAATTTTTAATCATCTTTCTTTTTTTTAATGTTTTTGGATCTCCGGAATCATCTTTCTCTCTAAATGCTGACTTGACTGGCAGCCAAACTCTGATTTGGCACCTCTATGACAGGCATTGCTCCTACAGGTCAACAGTTTCGTTATTCTTGTGGAAGTTCATGGAATACCAAGTCAAATCACCACATCTGAGCACCTCCCAACTATTTATGAATTTATCCTCCTAACACCCTTGTGAGGGAGAGAAATACTATTACCCCAGATGGATAGAAGTGGGGCACAGAGGGATTGCATGACTTCTCAAAGCTATACACACTGTTTGTGATAGAGCAGGATTTAGACCCAGGTCTCCTGTGTCCCATTCTGGCCACTTAAGTGCATGACCATCTTTCATAGAATCATAGAATATCAGGGTTGGAAGGGACCTCAGGAGGTCATCTAGTCCAACCCCCTCCTCAAAGCAGGACCAATCCATTTCCTCTTCATTAGTCTTCATTAGGTTGTACAGAGAGTCAACCATTGGGGTGTACAGCAATCTTGTGTGCAGTTACTTGGCAGATGGACTGCTGGGTTTTGTCCCACTGAAACTTTTCCTGGATGCATTACTTCATTCATAGATATGAGTGGCTATAATGATGTTTGGTGAGTAGAAATAGGAAGGGGATATTACCACTATATACAGCATTAATGGAACCTTTACTTGAATACTGTAACCCGCTTTAAAATTGATGTTGACAAATTTGAAAGGGTTCAGAAAAGGGCTACAAGAATGATTCAATGGCTGTTTAAAAATACCTTAAAATGAGACACTAGAGAAGCTCATTTATCTAAGAGAAGGTTAAGATTTGATTTGATCAGTCTATAAGTACTAGCATATGAAGAAGATTTCTGATAGTAGAGAGCTCTTTAATTTAGGAGACAAAGAGAAAACATTATCCAGTGTCTGGAAATGGAAGCTAGATAATTTCAGACTAGAAATAAGCTGCAAATTATCAACAGTGAGTATAAATAACCACTAAGACATTAACTAAGGATATGGTGGATTCTCTGTCACACAAAGTCTTAGATATCCTGTTTTGATGATAAAGATATATGTTCTATCTCAGCCTGAATTTACAGTCTTGATGCAGTATCAACTGGTGAAATTCTGTGGCCTGCACTACAGAGGACGCCAGAGTATATGATCAGAATGTATCCTTCAGGTCTTAATCTATAAATGGAATAATCACCAACCCCAAATCTGTCTGACAGGATGGGGCCCAGTATACCAGCAGGAATGCAGTACATAATCTGTAACTCATTCCATGGTCACTTAATCTGGACTAGTATTTAAAGAGAACCAATGCGGTGAAAGGTTTCAGAGTAGCAGCCGTGTTAGTCTGTATTCGCAAAAAGAAAAGGAGTACTTGTGGCACCTTAGAGACTAACAAAGCTTATGCTCAAATAAATTTGTTAGTCTCTAAGGTGCCACAAATACTCCTTTTCTTCTTTCAGTGTGGTGAAAGTGTAACACAAGCAGTGGTCACCAGTCACCTGCAAACTAGAGAGAGATGCGGAGAATTATCGGTTTTCCTCTTCCATAAAGAATGTTAGTTGTGTGTACTACATTTGTTAGTATTTAGTAAATATTAACCCTTTTACTCCTCTTTCCCTTTTTTGTATAGTGATTTCATTCACTTATTTATTTTCCAGAAATCTTTATGGTATAATTAGCAAAGAATGTGTTTGAATTCTAAGGCCAGAGTGCTGATTTATAGCCTGTGAGTGGCCTGTATTCAGAAATTCCATATGATTGAGTATTGAACTATACAACTTTCTGGCTGGCATCTCCAAATCAGAGGAAGAGGGAATATCCAGGAAAGAGATTTCTTCATACTACTAAAAGTGCCTATAGAGATATTAGGAGGACTTGGAGACTGATAAAGAATTGTTATTGCAGATTTTTTTTTTGTAATGATGAAATGGAGATCCATTAAATGAAGTTTTTGGGAACTGCTCATTGTCCCAGCTGTTAGTAATAATCTCTGAATTAGTTTCCTCTTATTTTATCAATCATGCAACCTAAAGATACCATAAAGGAAATTCCATAAGTAATGAAGTAAAACAAAAATGTGAACACATAACACATGGTGAAATTAATCATGGGAAAGTATTTTTCTCTCCAAAATGATAGAGATTTGTGGAATTAGTTGGGGAATGCAAAACTTCCAGCATTTCATCTGATGCAGAGAAGAGAGAAACAGTGGCCATTTCTTTACCTAACACCAGGGGTGGTAAAGTATCTATTCTTTCTGTATTCCGTAAAATGCTGTACTAATTTTTGATTAAATAATTCCATCTGAGGCTATGTGACAATCTAAAGTTGTTATTGAGCTCAAATATTCAATACACTAGAGTCCTGTTTTAGAATACAAAGGATAATAGAAAGAAAAGGAGGACTTGGGGCACCTTAGAGACTAACAAATTTATTTGAGCATAAGCTTTCGTGAGCTACATTCGTGAGCTGCATTCCGATAGTAGAGTTATCTTTTCAAATACTTCAGCTGCATTTGCCCAATGTGGTGATGAATGGCTCATATGCCAGCAGATCTTTGACCATTCCAGAGCTTCACATTTCTAAGGTGATTCTTTCAGGGGTTATTTTTTAGAGAACAGAAGAACAGCAATGGAGCAACACCGCAATAATATGGACCTGCCTGACATCCTCCTGACGTCATTCTCTTTCTTTCCCCATTAATGCTGTATTGGCTGAGGTCTGCTGCACATTGCTAACAGGTTTTCTCCAAGCTAGTCCACAGTTACTTTTAAAGTGCCTTGGATGATTTTCCCAGGTGGATACCTAGTTTTCCTTTACTACTGACAATCTATATGCATGGAAAGCAGATTGCTTTGCTGCTGCCACCACATTTATAATGAACAAATGTTGCACCAAGGACATTTTCCCATCCCCCACAATAGACTATTTTGTCCTTCAAATGACTCCCTCATATCCTGGGACCAACATGGCTACAACTACACTGCATCTCAGGAATAGTCATGAGCAGTAATTCAACAGTTTTGAGTATCCCCTGAGAATCAATTGTAATTGCTAAATTCTCCTCCTGCCAACTGTACTAATTTGAGATGCTCTTGATAGTACAGAAGACTGGGGAAATTTCTCTTTTATCCAAAGCTTTTTGCAGTAACTGTTTTTCTGTCCCTTTATTCCCTCTGGAGTCTGAAGTCCCAACTTAGCTAATTTACAGTCCAGACAGAGGATCCTGGATTCTCCGTCATTCCTGCTGGTTCTCTACTTAAATGATCACCTGGATGTTCTTCTAAGTTTTAGCTAATCACCTCCACATTCTCTAAAAGGAGAGAAATATCAGTATGTCCCTTTGCTGTTACAATGCTTATGCCCATCTTCGTTTTTTCTTTCTGTCACTTTCCTTACAGGATGACTGTGCTGTTACTAACAGTATGTTTTCAGGAGTAGGGGGGTGCTTTTTACATGTCTTAATTTGGATTATATGGTTCCCCTTTTACTGTGTATTATCTGATGCTAACAATGTCTTATTTCACAATCACTGTTACACATTAACCTCATTGTTTAGCACTGAGATGGACCAACCCATAGCACTCACATGACTGTAGCACTGGCATAGCTGTTTCTTTTCAGCACCAACCCTCCCTTAGCTGTTTTCTCCTGGCCGGTGATTTTGATGCTGTTATCTACCTAGTCTGGAGTTTTCCTGGAGCTTCCTTTACAGTTTGTTTTGAAAATCTCTCAAATGAGGGCACCACAAGTAAGACACCCACATCCATCTGTAAGGATATAAGTAATGTTAGTCTGATTTTTCAGATGTGTTGATCACATTAGTGGGTACTCAATTCTTCTGAAAATGGATCAATTTTTATTTAGCTGCTTATCTAGAAAGCCAAAGACAGTGGGTGTGATTCTAAAGATATATTGGAGATTAAGTGGATTTGTGGGGTGAGAGGATTAGACTAAGGTAACATTTTCAAACAATCTCCCATTCTACTACCTCTAATTCAGCCTTCTCCCTCTTTTTTTCTTTCGTGCTTGACCTCCTCACATAAGTGCCTCTTTCATTTATCCCATCCTTCCCTTCTTTTCTCATTTAGCTTACAAATGTTTAATCTTTTGATGGCTATTATAAAAACATAGGTTTCAAATGTGGGGTGGAATGATGATGGCATTATGGGTTCCCTGACATTAGCTCTCATTTGAGTTTGCTTTGCCCATTTTTATTGTGTATATACATTTGGTATTAGGTTCCAAATGATTTATGCCTCTAATCTTCTCATTGCGTAATTCCCATTGCAGTCTGACTTTGATACCTGGGAAGCTACCAGAGCGATGTATAAAACATTCAATTTGCATATATCTGTAGAATTATGGGGTAATCACTAGCCGCTAGCATGGATTTACAAAGAACAAATCATGCCAAACCATGACAGGATAACTGGTTTTGACAGGATAACTGGTTTTGTGGATAGGGGGAATGTAGTGGTCATAATATACCTGTACTTAAGCAAGGCTTTTGACACAGTTTTAAATGACATTCTGATAAGTAAGCTGGAGAAATGTGGGCTTCGCGGAACTACCATTAGGTGTATACATAATTGGTTAAACAGCCGCAAACGAAGAATAACTATTAATGGAATGATGTGAGATTGGAGGGAGGTCTTAAGTGGGTCTGGTGTTGTTTAACATCTTCATTAATTACCTGAATGTAGGTATAGAGAGCATATTGATCAAACTTGCAGATGACATAAAGCTGGGGGGGAGGAGCTGCCAACACTTCGGAGGATAGAGCTAAGATTCAGAGGGATATTGATAAATTTGAGAACTGGGCTATAGAAAACAAAATGAAATTCAGCAAAGACAAATGTAAGATGCTACACTTAGGGAAGAAAAAACAAATGCACAAATACAGAATGGTGATAACTGGCTTGGCAGCATTCAAGGAGCTGAGAATTGTGATGGATCACAAACTCAACATGAGTAAGTAATGTGATGCTGTTGCAAAAAAAAAAGCAAGTGCAATTTTAGGTTGCATTAACAGAGGCATGCAAGTCACAGGAGGTGATAGTACCACTCTACTTGCTGCTGGTTAGTTCTCAGCTGGAGTATTGTGTCCACTTTTGGTCACCAATGCATAGAAAGGATGTGGAAAACTGGAAAGGATCCAGAGGCGACAAAGAAGATCAAAGGGATGGAACGCCAGCCATATGAGCAAAAACTGAAGGGACTGGGTATGTTTAGTTTGGAAAAGAAGAGATTGAGTTGGGGACATGATAGCGGTCTTCAGATACTTGAACGGCTGCCATAAAAAAAGATGGAGAAAAGTTTTTCTCTCTTGCCACAGGGTGCAGGAAAAAAGGCAACGGGTTTGAACTATGTCATAACAGATTTAGATTAAATCTCAGGAAAAGCTTCCTAACTGTAAGAACAGTAGGATAATGGAACGGACTGGCTAAAGAGGTTGTGGAAGCTCCTTTACTGGAGGTTTTCAAAAGGAGGCTGGATAGCCATCTGTCTTGGATGATTTAGACACAACAAATCCTGCATCTTGGCAGCGGGTTAGACTAGATGACCCCTTCAGTCCCTTCTAACCCTAGGATGGTATGACTCTATAATGGTAGATGATGGTCATTTTGATAAGTTACAGATGCCTATGTATAGGATCACACTTTACTTTAGTTCCTATCCATTAACTCAGTGGGATCACTCACTGTAGAAAATGGGAAGTAGTTACTGCAGGACTGGGACACTGGACTCCTAAAATTCTACCTGTCCTGTACACAATTTCCTGTCTTTCAATGTTAATCAGTGGCAATTCGTCTTGAATTCATGCGCTGTTAAAAAGCCACTCCTTTATATCAGGTAAATGTATTTTAAGATTGCAGGGTGAAAACCTAGCACCATTGAAGTCTGTGGTAAAATTCCCATTTTTGGCACCCAGATTTCACTGGAGTACTATAGCCTTGCCAGGGTTACATGAGGGATTCACTCTGTTAAACAATATTATATCGAAATAAGATTTCATTGTGCATACAACATGAGTTTCTTTGCTGTCTGCTGTGAATAGATTTGAACAAGCACCAAAGGTGGTCAGACATGTATTTCACTTATGATTTTTATGCTTAAAATACGACTAAAACCAAAGTGCTTTTATTTAACTAGCAAAGCATAGCCAATAACAAACAACATCGCAGTCTACAGTAGAATGTGTATGGGAATTACATCTCCCACTACATTTGACCGTGGGCATCAAAATCTTTCAATCCACCTATAGATTTTTAGTTTGGACAGAGGAGATAGGATAAGAAACCAATTGCTACTTGTGTGAATCTTGTATGCTACTGCTCTCTGCTCATATGAGCTAACATCTATTTAAATGATGTAAAGTTCTGAAAAAAAAACAAACTCGACAAAGCTGTGGTGAGGTTCAAAGCAGAGTTGATCAAAACCTTTTGGACAGAATTTTGGTGTTTTTTTTTTTTTTTAATTTTTTTGTTTTTACAAAATCAATTTTTTCACAAGATGTATCTGTTTTCCATGGAAAACTTCAACTTTTAGTGGAAAAACTGAACAATTGAAAACAAAATTGGTCTAAACTTCTGTCTGAAAACAAAACAAAATAAGGAGAGAATTCTTCTTTTATGTTTCTCATGGGACTTGTAGTTTGTGTACCTTATATCACCATTCTCATCTATGGGTCAGGCTCTGTGGCTGGACTACCTCTCCCATGATGCACTGCAATAACTAATCAAGAAGGGAGACTGGTCCTCCAAGAAAGATAGAAATAGTTCAGCTCTTGCACACTCTGCAGGGAGGAGAATGGGACTTGAGGCACTGCACCAGCCTTTCTGATATAAGTGTTTGGTTTTCAATTACCTTGTTGAAAATTCAAAGTTTTCCATGGGAAGAAAACACTATTTTCTGACCAGCTCTTGTTGTGGAAGATAGAATGGGATATATTTTTTTAATTAGGACACTCTAGCTCTAAAAGAAAGTTTTAGAAAGCTCAGAAACTCTGGAAAATCCAGAAGGCACATCCTGCGTGTTTCATAAACAACGAAGATTCTATCACTGTGTCTCTGCTTATCCATTCCTGCACTTACAGTTTTCTGATGATAAAAAGGACCTTAGACTTTAATTGTACATTTCTGTGTAAATACTATGGCTGAAAAAAATCTCAATTTTTCAAGATATTAGTCAAAAATTGATAAAATATTTTACTTGTGGTTTTTGATCAGCTGTAATGAATATTGATTATACATTTGAAACATATATATATATTTAAAATTACACATTTATAACCTTAATTCCATCTGAAATTTCTTTCTCTGAGATTCCTTTGCAGGTTTTTAGACAGTTTTTAATGATTTTTATATGTATAAATTGTTGGTAAACAGACTTTCTACAACTTGAATCAGAGATGTGTGAGTGACTAAAGTGGAGCTTCAGGAGCTCTCACAACGATTATAAATTTCAAGGGGCTCCCTTTTGACTATCCTAAAAACTTATTGGCATTGCAGATTTCCTAGAGGAGGAGATTGCAAGAAAGTTGTAAAACATGTAACTGAGGGAGTGTAATTGAGTGTATAGACCGCCCTTAAAATCTCTCATTTCCGAAGTTTTTGGTGCGTGACTTTACAAATTTTATATGTTTTAATGTAGTATTTTCTATCTATCTATCTATCTAGCTACATAAAAAGCAACCATGTAATTTTACCTTGAATTGCTTCCATTTTAGATTGGAGGAGTAAATAACAAAATGAGATAAAAATAAACTCTGCATGATGGAGAAAATAGTGTGTGTCTTTGCAACTTGCTCCATAAGGTGTGTTTCAAAATAGCTGCTGCCTCTTGACTCCTAAAAATTTAAAGGTGCTGTATAAAGAAAACAGCAAGTGAAAAGCTCCATATCCCTATATAGGCCTAGATTGTGCAATCTTTACTCATACTGGTGACTACTTACTCACACAATTAGATCTAATAAAGCTAACGTGCATTAACACCAATACATGTTTTTTTATCCAGGTCTTAGCATGCTATATTTGAAAATGTATTGTTAAAAGCTGATCTCACAGATATTTACTTCTAGTTTCTTGCAGTTAGTAAATCACTTCATAAAATAGATTGGTTCCGGAAAAGTTACTGGGTGTGAGGTATAAAATCAAATCTCTGTCCTGTGCAGGTTGCATATTGTGCTCTCACTTTCAATGATTTTGTTATTTTAGGAGGGGTGAACCACAATCACCAGTGATGATGAAATGTTCACTACTCAATAGAGACTGATGTTAATTGCAGAATTCCACTGGGCCTGGGAGCAATACCATTGTTAGCTTCCTCTAGATAAAGCCAACAAGCATTAAAGCAACAACATCTGCAGTATTGCTTCAGTCATATACTGCTTGTTAGTAATACAGAGCAAGAGGGAGAAAATGCTGCTGACGTTCTACAATTCCCATCTCTACTGCAAATGTGTATAATGTATTTTTTCTTTACGAAAATAATTACTATTAGTCTTTCATGCAAAACGATTTAACACAATTGATTTGGTATTGTGCCATAGAAAATAACGGTATTCATTCATTTAATAAGCATTAGACCACATTGTGAACATTTTATGTGGCTTTTGTTCTCCTGCAGTGACTAAAATGAAAGGAAAGGGTGCATGGAGGGAATTACTTAGAAATACGCTGAATAGTTCTAAATAATTCAGATAACTACAAATCTGGATGCTTGCCAGCAAGGAAGCAATGCTGATACTTATCTATTTTTTTTCTGCTTCACTTAATCAGATACATTTAAACTGGACTCTAGGAGGAATATTATCCATGAGGTGTACAGGGAATTAGCTGAATCATTTCCACTGACTATAGCAAGAATTGTGTGCCTAATTCCCAGTGTGTGCTCTAAAATGACCCCCAGATATTTCCAAACAAGCTGTTAAACTGAAAACAAAGCAGATCCGAAAATAGAGAATGTGGGGATGTTTCTGATATTTCATGTGGTTCACATTGTGGAAGTCTCTCTCCCCCACCACAGCTTTTATTGTTCCATCCACAACATATTCAAGTTCTGTAGTATTACTGCAATAGTTATTCAAGTCAGAGATCTGTGGAGAAGGTGGCAATGACAAAGCAGAGTAACTTCAACTTTTCTTCTATCACTGCTTAAGAATTCAGTTTAGAGGACTCTTTCCTTCTCCTCCCCCTGGATGGGTGAGTTGCTTTACTTTCCCTTCTGAATGGTGTGAGGTTTCTCAATGCCATGTAATATCATGCTATGATAATTGGAAGCATGGTAATTTTTGTTTGAACTCCATAGAAAACAGTATTTATTAGAAATTACAGCTGAAGGCAGATGGGAAATCACTTGCCTGAAACCCCACACTCTACAGTGCAGAGCAAGTTCTTAAAGCTTTTCGGAAAGGTGCTTCCTACAGTGTTCAACTTCAACAGATCTGATATGGTTGTCAATAGAAGTCTTGTCGACAAGAGATGATTGGTTCAGCCTCCATCAGGTTCCATTATAAGAAACGTACGTTCCTCTCTTAAAAATGGCAGATGCTGAAATAAAGTTACATACTTATATCTTGCTTTATTTTGGTACCCAGAGTGTACTTTGGTGTCTGCATGGATGGAGATTAGAACTCAAGACCGTTTTTCTGAATGGTTTATATGCAAAGGACCTGAGCCTGTGAAGGGCTGATTACTTCTCACTTCTCTGAGTGCTCGCAAATCAACATTGGGGATCTCTCTTTGTTTTTTCTTCCTTAGTGCTTGGGGAAGGCTTGAGTTTAGGAATGTATGGATTATGCAGCAGGTTTTGTTGCGAGGTTGGTTGGTGGGTGATTATTGGCTAAGAGAGATGTATAAAATGTATATTAGGCTATACTGACACTTTAAAGGCATGCAAACTTAAGTTTGGCACTTATTGATCAATAACTGAAACTGGACAGGTATTAGGTCTATTCCCATTAAAGTCCATGGGACCTGAAGGTATTCAATATCTCCTAGGAGGATATTATATCAGACTGGAGAGTAGAAAGTGACATTGCTATTAGAGCTGGGTGAAACTTTTCAGGAAAATAGTTTACTCACAAACACACACACAAAATGCAGTTTTGGTTGACCTGTAACTATTTGCAAATTTGGCATGAATTTGCTAAATTTTTCATCCAAAAAATAAATAAGCATTTGGGATTTAATACTTTTCCCAAAATAAGCAGTGGAAAAGGGGAAAGAGTAGTAGCCTTATAACGGTTAGCCCAGTGGTTAGGGCACTCACCCAAGATGTGGGTTATCTCAGTTCAACACCACCTGGTCTAGTGAAGGGATGTGAATGTAGGTCTCCCACATCCCAGGAGAGTACTCTAACTACTTTAGCACCTGGGTGGGGCTTCCTCATTCTCTCCTGGTGAAGTTGTTTCACATTTAATAAACAACTAGCTATCAGAGCAGGGACTTGCAGTTTGGTCTGCTACATCTTAGATGAGTGCACTGTAGAGTCATTCTCACTCTTTCTTGCCCTAATAACTACTCAGTGTCATTATGAGTGAGTATGAATGTCACTACAACTCAGCAGAACTTGGGAAAAGGGAGGGGCAGGAAGAGCTAGCTGCAGCCAGGATGCACCTCTAACTTATGCCATGGCATAAGGTCCCCCACTGATCTTACCCCACTGAAGGATCAAGTGTAACAGAGCTCCCTTCCTCCCTTGTACTGGGGATGGGGTGGGGCTAGTGCAGGAGGTGGCTCCACTACCATTTTTAGTCTTACACCAGTTTTATGCTAGCAGAAAGTTTCCCTCCACAAGGAGATAACTCTGTGGCCATGTGCAGCTAGAATATACCCCTTAAGTGGCACAGATCTGCTGTAGCAGACCAGAGATGGACCTGAGGCTGCTGAGGAAGCTGGTGCAGCTCATCACCTTTGTCCTTCAGCCTCAGTTCCTCAGTCAACTACTGCAACATCTCCTCCTTCTCCAAAGCCATGATGAATGCTTCAAAATCAATATTAGGAGTATTATGAAGACAGCCAGCCCAGCCTAACATTTCAGACAAATGACTGAAGGCACTCCTCCTTTCACGGGGGGGAAATGGATAACAAAGATGTAGATAGACACACCAGCCTCTGTATTACTGTATTCTTCTCACACCTTTCAGACTATCATCCTCCCTACCTACGCACTTTTCTTTATACCTCTCCCTGCCACTTCATAATGTTCCTTATATTACTCTGAATGCTCAGACACAGATCCCTGTTATATAAACCTAGGTCCCTTTGTTTGTTGTGCATGCACAATATCTTGTGGAAGCACGCGATGCCTCACAAGATCCAGACCATATATATTAATTCTTTCACTGAATGGCAGCTTAACTGTTTTGTTAAAAAGTGTATTACAAAAAATGGCCATTTTTTATAGCTCAACCAGAGGAAACTGCCTTCCACCATAAATGCTTTAATATATTAGGTGTTTAAAGAGAGGTACAACAAAGAGTTCATAATTATACTGTCATCAAAGGCTCCCCATGCCCCCACTTCCCTGCAGATACATGTTTGATGAAATAATCAAGTGATATACATAATCAGGAAGATGATTACTAAATCAATTAAAACACTGCTTAATTTGTTGCTCAGAGCAGCTGAAATTGGCACTGGGTTTCAGTTAATGTTTCCCTTCCTCTCGGCTGTTACAGTGGAAAGTAGTGGCAGAACCTAGCTTATCCTGTTATTTTTTCTGACCCTTCACGGTAGTGCTGGACTCTGGCACCACATCAGTCTTCTGATGGGGAAGTGTCAAAAACATTTCTTGCAGCTTTTTATTAAGGCCCTAGACCAATGTCAAATGAATTTAAGGGAAAGACTCTGATTGACTTCCGTGGGCATTAGATCAGACCCAAAACTCCTTGAAGAATCCTCTACTCATGTATCTTTCACCCCTGTATATTATACATTTGTGAAAACAATAATGCCAAAAAAAAAGTTAGCGAGGCTGTTGGAAGAACAATGCTAATGACACCAAGTGCATCTTCACCTTGATAGGCACATCATCCTGCTCTTGTCTTACTGATTATTATTTTTATTAAATATTTAACTTCATACCATAACTTTGCCTGGTGCTTCACAGAGAGGTTAAAAGTCATGATCCCTGCCCTAAAGACTCAACGGTCTCTCAGACATACATAGAAACCTATGAAGTGAGGGATGAACATTAAAACAAAGAAAGATAAGGTGAGTTGCAATGTATTGTGAATACTTTACTTTTGTCCTCCTGTGAAGGAGGAGGTAGGAGGAAAGTAAGGTGACCAGATGTCCCGATTTTTATAGCCACAGTCGTGATATTCAGGGCTTTGTCTTATGTAGGTGCCTATTAACAGCCCACCCCCATCCTGATTTTTCACATTTGCTATCTGGTCACTCCATAGGAAAGGGGTGCTGTAGGTAAAATGGGAATGGTGGTTGTCATAAATATAAAGGGAAGGGTAAACCCCTTTAAAATCCCTCCTGGCCAGAGGAAAAATCCTCTCACCTGTAAAGGGTTAAGAAGCTAAATTAACCTTGCTGGCACCTGACCAAAATGACCAATGAGGAGACAAGATACTTTCAAAAGCTGGGAGGAGGGAGAAAAACAAAGGGTCTGTGTCTGTCTGTATGCTGCTTTTGCCGGGAACAGAACAGGAATGGAGTCTTAGAACTTTTAGTAAGTAATCTAGCTAGGTATGTGTTAGATTATGATTTCTTTAAATGGCTGAGAAAAGAACTGTGCTGAATAGAATGACTATTCCTGTCTGTGTGTCTTTTTTGTAACTTAAGGTTTTGCCTAGAGGGATTCTCTATGTTTTGAATCTAATTACCATCTAATTACCATGTAAGGTATCTACCATCCTGATTTTACAGCGGTGATTCATTTTACTTCTATTAAAAGTCTTCTTGTAAGAAAACTGAATGCTTTTTCATTGTCCTAAGATCCAAGGGTTTGGGTCTGTGTCACCTATGCAAATTGGTGAGGATTTTTACCAAACCTTCCCCAGGAAGTGGGGTGCAAGGGTTGGGAGGATTTTGGGGGGAAAGACGTGTCCAAACTACATTTCCCAGTAAACCCAGATAAAGTTTGGTGGTGGCAGTGGAAATCCCAGGGCAAAGGGTAAAATTAATTTGTACCTTGGGGAAGTTTTAACCTAAGCTGGTAAAAGTAAGCTTAGGAGGTTTTCATGCAGGTCCCCACATCTGTACCCTAGAGTTCGGAGTGGGGAAGGAACCTTGACAGTGGTTGTTGGTGGAAAGTAAGAAAAAATAGATGTGAAGAGGTATTTGAAGGATGTGGTGATTGACACAAATGCTGAGCACCCACAACTCTCACTGAAGTCAATGGAAGCTGAAAGTGCTCATCATCTTTGAAACTCTGGCCACTTCTATTTGAATTCCTAAATTTGGATTTAGGTTTTTCACATTAGGGAGCTTTATTTGAACATGTCACCCTTAATGACACCATAGGCTCCCAGTATTATATCATTCTACTGTAGATTAAGGCCTTGTCCAAAACCGGTACTCCTGGGAAAGGTTCATAGTCAGAAAACAAGATGAAAAGCACCATTAAAAATTTCAGAGAGTAGCTAAACAAACTGTTCATCCTTAAACTCTGTTCTCTATAAATCCAGTCTTGACATTTTTAATCTCCTGAATTCTGCCTGATGTTGGTCAGATAGAACTCTTCCACATTGTCCACTCTCAAATGAAACAGAATGCCAATGTGAAAAGCCAGTATCTCTTCAGTGTGGCCTATGCTGGGGTTCATATTGGCCATAGTAGGAATATCAAACCAGCTTGAGAAATCGCGGACACTTAACCAAAACTTGTAGACTACTTTGCAATTCCAAGAATGTGTCACAAAGTGGGGGCAGATATTTAGGAAACTTGTCAAATGCTTGTCAATCATAACTGGCACAGTAAGCTGTCTCTTGTGTGTGGATGCATCAAAACCATTCACTCCAAAATGACATAGCTGTGTGGACCGTTGAAATAGCTACCAGGTCAAGAAAGGTGATCAACTGCTTCAAACAACTGATGTCCCTTTGTGATTTCTTTGCTTCATATAAAGCATTCCATACATAATATGGCTTAATATTTGGAATATGCATTTTACTTATTTTTTCAATATGCTACAGACAGTGGTTGCCCTTAAAAAGCTTTTTTTCTTTTAAGCTGTTTAACCATTATCTCTGTATATCCTCGTCCTAAGTAAAGAAAATACTTGCTCATACCTGTAATACATTCCTAACAATAAAATAGAATGTAATAGATAAAATAGAATGTAATTCAGCAATGTAATTCAGTAGCTACCTACAAAGATTGATGTATGTCCTCAACAATAGCCCCTCAGAAACCCATTGCTATCTAAATGGCATAAAACTTACTGAAGACCATCTTATTTAACATATAGTGCTTTTTATTGTGTGTATTTGATTTTCATCAGTTAAAAACTGATTCTATGTTATAAGCAATTCACCGCACTTTAAACATTGCACTAGATTGTATATCGACATGAGGTCCTTATATCTGGATATATGCTGTGAATAAAAATTTAAGGGATTAATGCAAAGTTCGCCTCTTATAATCCCTACATTTTTTTCTTGATTAGTTTCTATGGAGAAAGTCAATAGAAATATTATTTTGAATCTGTGACCAAATCCAGAGATGCTGAGCACGTGTAATTACCAATAGATGCACAGAATCCCTCAGGAGCTTGCCCCTGCAGATTTTGTAGCTGAAAAGTAAACAATCTCTGGCGCTACAGTATGTGTTTCTTGGACTTGATTCTGCAAAATGCTGAGTGCTCCTAGGAGGTGCGGCGCTCACACATTGAAGTACCTATGAGTTGAGGGTGCTCAGCAGCTTGAAGGCTCCAAGCCCTTACTGACCATATTTTGGTGTGAACCATTCACCATTTATAATGTCCCATTGTGGGCAAATCTAGAGTTTATGTTTGAAACTTCAGCAAATATTTCCTGGAGGGGCAAGGGAGGCGAGTTATGCCAAG
This sequence comes from Natator depressus, assembly GCF_965152275.1. Lineage (NCBI taxonomy): Eukaryota > Metazoa > Chordata > Testudines > Cheloniidae > Natator > Natator depressus. Next base: position 85,869,561 of record NC_134234.1, on the reverse strand, counting down.
CTTAAAACGCTGAATCTGCAACATCTTCCATAATTCAGGCTTTCCTACCCAATATGCCATAGAATAATTTCACTACATTATATTGTGTCATGTAGTTTAGATATGGGACTGGGAGGCAGCAGTTGTGACACACTGCATGTACAACCGTGGGGAAGTCGTTAAAGAATCTCATAAACAATAGATGTGGAATTAGAGTGGGCATGTTTGACAGGCCCTTTGTAGTTAAAGTTCTCACACTATTTCCATTCTAGATAGCTTTTTGTTGTTGTTGTTGTTAGCATGTAATTTGACAACCCTAACATTCTTTTCTTGTGTATATTAATATGCCTATCATTGATTTTTATTGACACACATAGGTACAAAAACCTGCTTATTATAATCATGCACAGCTCCCAGATCTAATTTGCCCACTGTGTAACACATAATTTGTCTCTTTTCTATTATATTTTTGTTAGTGCAGTAACATTTGATAACATGCCCTGAAGATTAAATTGTATTAGCTATGTACTCTGTCTGCTTATTCTGATACTCTAACTATAATACAGTATAGTAAATAATTATCTGTACAACAATATGTCACATTCCTTTTGGAATAAGGAATATACAGTACAATCCTTCCAGAATGAAACTAGGTTTTGCATCTTTTATTAGCTTTTATCTCTTCAGACCATAATGCCAAAATGAAAATATAGTGTTACACTTCTATGGTAAATTGATTAACTTTTCCATTTGCCTAGCAATAATAGCTGTGGATATGAAACCAGATGATACACTTTTATTTTAATATATTAGTTGTCACAATATAAAAACAAATTTCCTTGTGATAGCTAATATAGCTCAGATGCATATGTAATTTTGGCAGTTGGTACTCTAAAAAAATGTAAAATACTAAAATCATATACAAAGTATCAAAGCACTATTGCCAAGGAACATATAACATGCTACCTTTTTCCAGGCATCTTATTTAAAGTTTTCTAAAAGTTCATTTTCTCTAAATGGTAACATATTCATAAAGCAGACCCAAATGCCTTATACTGTTCTGACCGAACATTATCTCTCCAGGAAATTGAAAATTCTCTATGAAAAAATTTATATTTATTTTCCTAAGAGTTCTTTCAAATTCTTTGTAACCTTGGTCAAGGATAAGTTGTAGTCTGTTGCTAACCAAGATCCCGAATAAAAATAGAAAAAGCCAAAGATAAGCTCTTTATAGTTCAAGTTGTTTTTTTCAAATACCTATCCTAATTGAAATTTCACATTATATAACCATAAAAAAAAACATAGAAAATGAAAACACTTAAGCAAATCCCTGTTAAAACACAGCTTTAACCTAACAAAAGCCAAGGTGGTATTTTGGCCTTTAAAATGTGATAAAGGCTTATATAAGGACCACAACACAAAGGAACAGAATAGAAAGGTTGAGATAACATAGGATTCATTTCTTTAATGTGAACAAAGTTCATTGAGCTTTATTTTCATTATTCAGCACTTCTTTTGTCAGCAGTCTCCAATGTTTCCTTCCTAAACATCCTAGACGTGTGATGAAATGAAGGAAAATGTAGGTCTGCAATTAGTTACCTGGTAATCGTATATGATTCAGAGAAATGAAACTGTTCATTCTACAATCTAAATAAGATATAGATCTCTATTCAGGCAATACATTAGTTTGCAGCATCCTTCATACAGAATATCACAAAATTCTTTTAAAAATCTTACGTAGTCAAAAGACAAAAGGTAATTTTTTTAAAGTGAAAGTGTAGAGTTTTGAGTTGGGTGACTGCAAAAAGTCCATGAGGTTTATAAATTATTATGTATAATATGTTGTAAGTGTATAGAAGGTGAGCTATGCTAAATACATACAAAATCCATACCCTGCGGGGTTTATATTCTTTAGGCTAACGATAGGACTGTATAATGAAAGGACATGGAAGTAGCTGGTCATTATTATTGGAACTGGGGAGGAGTAAGAAGTAGGCGGCTATGAGTTCAGAGAGGTAAGGTGCATGGAGTCTGCTCTGGCTTTGATTGATTTGGAGATGGACACGAACAGACCTCTGGCTTCCTATACTCCAGCCCACTTGGCTTCTGACCTCTCTATTTCCTTTATCTACTCCCAAACTTCTTGGGTTTTTGCTTTATACCACCCTATGTGCCGGGATGTCCCTATATACCAATCATAACATCCCAACCCCCTTCCTCTCCTCTCAGAAAACTTCTAAAATTCCACCACTGTGTCACATATTGATTGTGGAATATACCATAGTACTGTTATTGTTCTGTTTGCATTGTCTCTGGCCAGTTTGTGGCCTTATTGGAAGGACACCAAACAATTGTCATAGGCCTCTGGTTTCCTAGAAATCACATATATGTCAACACGGCGCTATCTGACTAGCACTAAAAGGCCATAACAAGTTGAGTTCCATATGTTTCTCTGCTGCTTTTTGCTTGGAAAATTTTCTTTAGACTCAATACACTGGCTTCCTGGCCCACATAATGGGGCACCAATGCCCACAGAGCTTCAGAAGCATATGTGTGGTAGAGGGAGGACACTGACCACAGTAGCTGGAAGCAGGAGAGAATTGGCTGTGGCTGGTGGTGTCTAGACCTAGGTGAATAAGTAATCTTCTTTGGTTCACTAAAAGTTCTGAAAAATTGGGGGGGAAATTATTTTGACCTAAAATGAATAAAAAAAAAACTTAGTAAAATGAAAGAAGTACCATAGATACATTTAGTTTTGGGGTCAAACAAAATGTTTTGTGCTGCCCAAAATGAAGCGTTTCATTTTGGTCCTGGGCACTTAATATAAAAGCAAAGGAAATGTAGGGCTCTATTCACAAATGGAGGAGGAGGGAGTGGTGCTGCTGCCTCCACAACAACCTTTAGCCCAGTGGTTAGGACACCCACTTGCAATGTTGGAGACCCAGGTGGGGACATCTGCCTGATGGGGAGAAGGGTTTGAACCACCTCCTGAGGAGAATGTCCTAACCACTGGGCTATGGGATATTCTGGGGCAAACCTCTTTCAATCTCTCCTGTTGAAGCTGTTTCACTGTGCATAAATTATTGGGTCTGGTCTCTTCCCTGGCAGCTGAGTTCCCTAACAATCTGGGTTACAGAGTTATTCTCTCTCTCTCTCTCTCTCTCTCTCTGGCCCAATGACTTATGTAGTGACCAATATCTAATACTACTAAAATTTCCTACACCCAACCAACTCCCCACCCAAATCTCCCATCAGGGCCTATGTTCTATATTTCCTTATGTCCATCACATAGGCTTTCAGGGTAGTAATTATGAGCACAGTCCACTCCATCTGTCATTCTTGTTTTCTTCACCTTCCCAGGGCTATGGGCAGATTTGGAGATACTAAGGGATAATCTGTACAAATAAACAGCTCTTTGGTAGGTGGTGGGATGAAACTAATTTGTTTACTTCTATTGTCCCACATAAATTTTTGTATTCAACAAAAATCTAAGACGATATGCATGCCTAAAGTAAAATAATGTTACCAGTTAGTAGTAATGGTTCAGCCTAATGTGGAGAACACTAATGTAACTGAAACCACTGTAATGATACTGTGGTCAGTGGGGCTTTGGGATGATTGGCTCCAGGAGTTGCTGGTTTAAGCTGCCCTCTCAGAAATAGTCTAATTTACTACAGACATAGTTGTATATTTTCCCTGCATACACTAGGCAAATTGCATGTTTAATTTGACATGAACTGTGAACAACATTCAAGGTGGATAGAAATGGTATTTTACCCTGAAAATTAGGTATCTTATTACTATTAGTTCAAACCTGCTGATGGATATGACATTGTATGCATTCTTTCTTGTTCTAACAAAACTGTGAAGTGCTGTGTTTGTTGTTTCTTCCCTATTACTGCTTCTCTCCCCCAAGACCCTTTTCTTACTGATCTCCTGTTCTTTCATACTTTTCCAAGTGCCTCTTCCCTTTCACTGACAATTCACAGTTCCTCAGGAGCACAGCAGCAGTTAAATCATTTCAGTTCTAATTACATGGAAATAAGATGTTTAAAGAGGATGTTGTAAGGGATGGAAAGCTTAAGTGTACAAATCCTCAAAAAGTAAAATCCCTTTTAGGATACTACTTTGTCTCCTGGGCAATATGGCTCTTCTTCACCTAAATCTGAAAAGGTGATTGATCAAAAATTCCAACTATAAAATTAATGAAAATTAATTTTGGCAAATACTACAACTGAATCCTTGTAAGAGCTGTGACAGAAAAGTATCAACTAATGAGCATCCTCAGAATGACTCTATGCTGCAATATCTGGAATGGGTGGAGTATTGAGACCAAGTGTTAAGGCATGACAGATATAGAATTTAAAGCAAAGCGAATAGGGGTGTGTAAAGCTTCCCCTCCTCTTAAAAGCATTAGGTGAGTCCCGCTCCTTTCCCTGACTTCAGTGAGCCATCCTCTACTATAACTCCCCCTTTCCATTGGATGGTGTGGTATGTTTCCCTTTCTGTTTCAACCTTCTTTAGTCACTGGATACATTGGAATGCTGGAAGAGACTAATCTTTGTTTCCTAAATTCTGTCATGTGATATGGATGAGAGTGAAAAAAATAGTTTAACGCTGTCACATGGCACAGGTAACTATCCGTTGATGCCAAGGGCTACTGGTAACCAGTATTGCTAGTCCCAGGCATGTGTGGGCCCCCCAAAATGAGACATTTTAAAAAAATAAATATATCTCTTTCCTTGCATCCTGGATTTGGAGTCTTTTCTGGATTTTTGAAAGTTCAATTTTTAAATGTTTCTCTGCAACCAAAAGGGCTAGAATCCTTTGTATAAACAAATAAAAAAATAAATTTTAAAAGCTGGGAGTACCATGTGATCACATGTCCGAAACCTGGGACTTTAAGAGGAAAAAACCCTACACCAAATAAATTAACATTTTGAGGGTTGGCTCCACTGGTTAACTTTCCTTCCCCATTCTCTCCCCCGCCCCCCCAAAATAATTGAAATCAGATTTTCACCCTTATAACTATTGCTTACATAAGAAAATACTTGCACACTCTTTCAAAGCCATTTTGAATTCTTCTTTAGGTCTGATCTAAAGTCCACTGAAGTCAGTGGGAGTCTAACCATAGACTCTAATGAGCTTTGGCTCAGGTCTCTATTGTGCTTGTGTGTATGTACACAAGGGATGAGCCTGTTTGAAACATAGTAGCTTACATAAACACACAGCACAAAGCATACTGCTGGCTCTCAATGAATAATCACAATAAAAGGGATTTTCTCTTTATACAATGAGTAATTCTCATTATTGGTGCTCCTATGCTTTTAATTATTCACGGTTACAGCATCAGTTGTAAGACATAAGATTCTTGAAGGAATTTGGAAGAATAATTTGCTGACACTGATATAATAGAACACCATCAATATTTTATTTTTTAAATAGATTTGTGCTTCAAATGGCATTCATCATCTTGAAATAAACAGGCGTAATTTTGAAATTGGTTTAAACGGAAGTAGTTCAGGGTACTTTTCATGTGTAAGGGACATTTCCTAACATCTAAAGCCAGAGCCTCTACTGCATTGCAGCCTCTGCACTACTCATCTAGATCTGGCCAGCTGAGAATGCCTGATTGTGAGAGCTCTCCACCTGTATAAAGGTGGTATATCTGGTTCTTGAAACCAATCTCACACTCACACACCTGTGTCTCTCCTCCAGCATCAAAGACAGAGCCCTGCTACATTTTGGCCAAATCTCAGCTGCTACACTGGCCCTTGGGAGCTTGGCTACTTTAACCTATGGTGTCAGCACTTGCTCCACATAAGTTATCAGGGCACTATAACTGGCTCCCTGGCAGACTCCTTCCTCCAACTATTAATTCCTTTGTCGTCCTACCTCAGCAGCAATCCAAGTATGTGTTTTCTTTTACTCAGGGAAAAACTTGCAATCTCATCCTTGCCTTTTATGACTATAAATCTGTGTACACTTTCCAAGCAATGTCCAATTACAGGTTACAGTGTATCCCTCCCCTAGGTAGTACTGTGGTGTCTAAACATAGGTATTTGTGTTCATAATATGGAAAAAAACAAAAACAAAGTGTGTGAATCTTGTGAACATGCTGGTTTCTTGCTCAACCTCTTCACTCACTGAAACATCTCAGGACACAGGGAGGACACTGATGTCCTTCTGAAGGCATACTGTCTTTTGGTTACTAATAGGACACTGGTTACTTATAAAAAAGGTATTGCTGGCCAGCTTGCATTGACTTGAGGATGGTCTTCAGCATCTGTATAAAGAGACTACTTTGTCTCTAAAACCAAATTAAATTTACATTCCTCTGATAGCCAGGAAACAAAGAAAAAAGCTAACTCATTCACGACCAAGGAGAAGCTGAAAAACTTCCCCCAGTGAATCTTGTAAAGGAAAAGTGAAATTATCTAAAATCACCTTACAATAGGAAATAAGTGCACACTATCTCTCTATCAGTTCTATAAATTTGTCTAGCTGTACCATTTCCCCCCTGCATCTTTACTTACTTCCAGATTTCTGTCCTGCTTAGTGGGACCCTCTTCACAGTATGAAATCTATATCTATTTGTGTGGGGTATGAATGAAGATCAGTTCTTAACTACAAACGGAAACAAAAAAAAAACACAGATTATTCTAATATCTGCAGAGCTAGCACACTGATAATTAAGTGGATATGATATTTCTGTAAATGATTTTAAAATGTCAACAGCCTTTTGCTATTTATTTCTTAAGAATAAGCCTAGTATAGCTAGAAGGGTACTATCATTTGTTCCTAAATCCATAATAGTCTGATGCCAACAGCACCAGACTAAGTGAACCAAATATTGACTAACAGAAAAGTTAGGTAATATTGTATGGGAGGTTAAGCATAATTGATATTCATGCTTCATAAGTTTGACAAACTTTTTGTTTTCCCATCACTACAGCCTATTACTAAATTATTACATTTTTTGCCTTCCTCTCTCCCTCCCAGATCCACCAGTCTGGTCCCCTTCTTGCTCCCTTACCACACTGGTCTTGACTTTATCAAAAAGAAATGCATTGCTTTTGAATGCAACCTTGAAAATCATGTTAACTAACCTGATGTTGACCATGATTTTGCAATCAGCGTGGACAGGGACAATCTGTGCTCAAAATTTGATCTGTTAGATCTGTGTGAACCCTAACTGGGATAGGATTTATCCATGACCCACAGACAAAATATAGAATAGGACTCATCTCTGTCCACACAGACTAAAAAGTCAGGGTCAACAATGACTGTGAGATGTTGTGCTCTAACTCGATGGAAGTTTCTAGTGAAGACAATCCATGAATAAGATTGGCAAGATATTTATATAGTTGAAAATTTGGACTAAATATTTAAAATACATACTTTCTCACAAGGTTTCAAGCCAGTATTGATTCCTGGCAGATTGCAAACAGCATGAGAACAATATGTTTACACACTATTGTGCTGAAAAACAGAGTGCATGGGCAGCAGAAAACCAGTTTAAAGATGGTTCTAATGGTTCAGAATATCAAAAAGGGGTGATTTAGATTAATTTCTGAGGTTGAGCAAAGGATCTTCAGGGTTCTAATTTATTATATCTATTCTGTACATCCCTAAAATAGACTCTAAAACCACACAAATATTAATTAAAAGATGCTGCATTTTTTGTGTGGTGTGATTCTGTCCTCCAGAATAGCAGAACAGGTTTGTCGAAACAGTGCAAAGAGAAAGAGATGCTTTCCTCCTAGGAGAGACAAATCCCTTAGTTCCTCACTATAAAGTTCTTGGGACATTCAAGTGACGTATTATAATCCCAGAGGGTGCTTCTATAAGAAATATTGAATTCTTGTCATAAACCATTGTTATACTCAATTTGCTTTCTTCACTGAAGCTGAAGACCATGCTAAAAATTTGCAAGAATTCTCTACAGCGAATTTCAAGTAATTTTTCCCCAGTGGTAGTAACATGCCTTCCTATTTACTGTGTTCACCTTTTTGTGTTTGCTTCCAAGACACTTGTCTAAACTGATCTATGCCTAGCTCAAAATTTTTTATAAGCTGACTTTAGTCATGTTCCAGTCATTCAACTGTACAGAACAGCCTAGCTATTTATAGCATTCTTATATTCTGTGATACCTGAACAACTTCTAAAGCAAAAATTTCCCATTTCTTGGCTTTTCAGTCCAAATGAAAGACATCCATTTTCATTTGTGTTGAATACTTTTTTCTTTTTTAAACACTATCCAAAACAACCATGACATCATAAGTATAATATGAGTGTAACAGATAATATGGCTTTGCAGTTACTCCTAAATTGCTATGCAATCAACATATGATTGGGCCTGATGAAGAACGTGTTTTTTTTTTAATTAATACAAATGTTTACAAAGCTCTGTATTTAAAATATTGTTTCCTATAGATTATCATGTGCTGTAGTCTCACAATATAAACATTCTACTGTGAAGCACCAAATCCTCATTCTCATCTGAAGATGACTTACTGGTACATTGTGAAAAGAGTTGTTTACTACCAGAGAAATATGAACTGCTATCTGGTACTAAATGTCCTAGAAGTAGACTGCTTGCTGGAGGTTATTTTCTCTATTTTGATGCCAGATCTTGCACTCTTTGTATGAGTGCAAAACTCTCTAATAGCTTCCATCGTCCCCTAATGCTTAGGAAATTCGGGACTATTCTAACTATAGCCTGTTCCAGTTAGTTTTCTGCAGAAGGTTCTGGGATTTACCCATACATATCCAATATATATTTTGTTTACTTTTGCATCTTCACATGCTCTAGTGCTTGAAAGTGGTCAGATCTAGAAAATGGATCCCTTTGGAGTTCCTGGAACTTCAAAGCCATGCTATAAATCTAGCAACAAGGCTGTATGTTCACTAATGACAGTAAACATCCCCCAGAAAAGTTGATGTCACTCGAGGAAAGTGATAGAAAGTCCCAACTACGCGATGAAGGTGTTTAACTTATTAAATATTAACCTACAAATCAATACATACAGTGCAGTAGCCAGATTCATAGCAGTCAATTCAGTGAAACAGCTAGAGAATGGAGGTGATTAATGCATGTTCCCTAACATATTCAAAGTGCTGTGGGTACATATAAAATCTTCCATCTGATGTCTGTGTTTTCTATCTGCAACAACATCTTACAAAGCATACAGATTTAATCTTGACAGAGAATAGTATTTATCATAGTAAAATAATGCAGAATAGAATTTTATAACAAAAACCTTTAGGGAACGTGAACTGTAAAATACTCTAGCTACCATTTAATAAATAGATAAATTAAAGCAGAACACAATTTACAACTCAGGATGACAATCTGATATCTGTTGCTAGGAAAGCAGTTTGAACATTATTAGAGATGTGCCCATTTTTTTTTTATTTTGTATTTCTTATTTTTTTGTCAAACACTGAACCAAAAAATTTGGAGGGAAAAATCATTTTGAGTCAAAAAAACATTTTTTTTTAAATTTTGGTGAAACAAAAAAGAAAAATAGAAATCAATGTATTTCAGACTGAGCAATGGGCTTTACTCAGTTCAAAATTAAACATTGAATTTTTGAAGTGATTTTTTTTCTTTTAGTAAATAAAAATCAAAACAATAGTTGTTAGGAATCAAAAGCAATTTTTTGTTATTTAAAAAGGCTTTGAAATCATATGTTTACAGCCCCCCTCCCCGCAAAAACAAAATAAAACACAAAAACAAACAACCCACCACAACTATTTTTGGTGAATTTGACCAAAAAAATGCAAAATGTTTCTATCAACCCAAATATGCATTTTTTTTTGGCAAAAAACAAAGCTTCCTTCAAAAAAAATGGTCTCATTCCGATTTTAATGCTCTTTCCTCAACTGTTATGGAAACCATTCTCACAGGTCAAGCAGGAAAATGCTATGACAGATGAGATGCTATGGAGTTATGGAAGATTCAAAGACTCCAATGTTAATTTATAAATGTTACATGCATCTTTATGGGTTGGTTAGTGACTTTAATCCTGGCTTCATGGGTAAGATAAAGAATGCTTGCAGGAATTGAAGACAGCAATGCAGGTAACAAATCTCTTAAAGTTTTACCCTTCTTCCCTCCCAGGGAAGAAGAACACTGACTGGTTTAACCTGATTAAAAAGGCCTAAGAAGACAAAGGACTTGAAACTGTAGAAAATGAGAGACCTGACCTGAGGGAGAAAAACAGACACCATCTGAGAACTAATAGGCATGGCGCTGAACAGCAGAAATAGGCCCTACAGGAAAACTTGGAATATTTTAGACCTATCAGGGCCCCCATGTGGAAGATGGGTAACAGCTAGTAAGATAGGCATGTGTATAAACTGTTTGATGTTTTCTCTGAAATGCTTTTGCTCTGAAGAAATAGTGTTTTGCTTTATGAAGGCTGGCTGATCACTAGTAACCTTGTCCTTACCCCCGAGAAAACAGAGCTCCAGGTGCTGAACTAAAGGCAGACCTGCTGAGGTAATCATAATGAATCAATGGACTCTGAAGTGAAAGACTACAGTTGGGAGGGAGAAAATTGCAGGATTCTTCCCTAAGAAAAGTGATGCCTGGATGCCTGAGACCTAACTTAAGTGGGGCTCCCTTGAGGAGGCCACAAGGGGGTCAGAAGTGCAATTAATTGAGGAAGAGTGATAGAAACAATTAAGTATGACAAAAAATAAAGGAAGCCAGTAAGGATGCTAATGGTAAAAATAAATAACTATGATATGATATAATTACAAAGGTTAACTACTGCAAAACTTAGTGTCTTGAAATTTAAATACATTAAATCAATTATACTGTACCACTGCACAATGGGACCATCATTGGGATTGGCTGGCTGATTTCTTGTACGTATGCAGAAGTGGTTAGTCACTTTATGGGTTAATTCAGGGAAAGGTTTTCATGCAGCATGAAAGAAAATGCTGAGATATTGTAGGGGAAGCAGACAAATAGTTATTCAGTGCAGGCATTGTGAGCAGAGCAGAGAGGGAAGAATGCTTTAATAAGAGACAAGAGCAGACAAGTAGGGAAAGGCATTGTGGGGAGGGCAAGAAACCTTAATCTGATGTGGTAGAAGACCAGAAGCTGGTGAGGGATTTAAATGGTTGGGTGCGGGGGATTGGGAAGGGGTCAGTAGCATGGTCATGGTGAAGGGTCTGGAAAATGATCAGCTGTGTTTTGAATGGACTGGAGAAGTGACTTAAATATAAATAACTATTACTCATTATTTTTGTGTTAAAATTTTTAATGTGAATTATACAGTCACCCTAGAGCCTTGGAACCATCTGGGTACTACGCTAACATGACAGGCTATGGAAAGAAATGACAGCATTGCTAAGAACAATAACTGAAAGCAATATGTGTGTTAGCAGCCTACAAAAATATGAGGGTTATTTTTTGAGTGTAATCTTAAATTAATTCATTACAGCAATCAGTTACTTTAAAATATTATCTGATTATATGTAAAATAACCAATTAGAGTTACTAGTTAGCAACTCTACATACATCTGCTTCAGGCAGGAATTTGTCCTAGAAATGGAAAAGAAGCTGATGTAAACTGATATGTGCACAACCATGTCTCTTTTACTGATTATTACCTCCAGTTTCCTCCCTGCTTTCCCTAACCCTCAGCACACTGTCACTGGTTTTTTTTTTATTTTATTTTATTTTTCTTTCTGTCACAACAGCAATATTTTACAAATTGTTCTCATTTGCAAAAACTAAATGTGCTTCAAGGTTGTATGGACCAGATCCTCAGCTGGTATAATTTGAGGTAGCTATACTGAACCTAACAGAGATTCAGAGCGATACCAGCTGAGGCCCTGCATCCCCTATGTACAGTTCTGTGGGAATACTGCCCCTTCTGTCACTCCACTTCTGCTATGTTGAAAATCATGTGCCTATCTCTGAAGGGTTATGCCCTTCTCTGCAGGCAGCACTTGCTGCATTGTTGTTTTTTGTATCCTATAATGAGGCACATCAGTATTTGTGTGGGTGGGTGCGTGTGTTTGTGTGTGTGTGAGTGAGTGAAAACAATGTCATTTCCAAGAAGATAATTTAATCTAAATTTGAGGGATATCATAAGGAACAGTGTCTACTGCTGAAGAGAGGAGAGAGACACAACAGAAAACAAATGGAAAGGGATTCCTTTTAGAACCCAAGGTTATTCTGTCAAGCATATTTGTGTGTATCTCATTGTTCACTATTGCAGAGTAGTGACATCAGAAATCTGTATCTTGGGAGTCTGGTAACAAATGTGTATAATTCTGGGTCCTCCTTTTGTTATTTTTTAGTGTGCCTTATTTTAAGTCTTTGTCATGCTTTTTGGGCTTTGAAGATTTAAGAGCTATGCTTGCAGTGTACAACATAGAGACACGGCCCAATCCTGTGCCCACTAAAGTCTATGTGAATTATGCCAATAAGTTCTACGGAGTCTTTGCTCTTGCTTCTGAAGAATAGATGCCTTTTTATCACTGCTATATTTTCCTTCATCTTGGCAGATGTCTTTTTTTTTTCATTTCCTTCTCTTCCTGTATATTCACTCCACAGTCTTATCCCATCACTAGTCTTCCTTTCTGTACTTGGTTCTATTTACACCAAAAAATGGCATGCCTGCAATGAATGAAGCAAAGGTGTTCTAAGAGTTCGAGCAGAACAGATGTGCAGGGAAAAGCAATGGAAATTTTAAAATCCATGTAGTGGTGACTAAAACATAACGAACCCCGTGAACGTGAACTGTAGACCTTTTCTGAAAAATCCTGTTCAGAGGTGCATAAAGGTATTTATTTATAAATGAAATGTCAAAGGGAAAGGCATACTGATTTCACTGCTGGATGAATACAGTACATCTTGCCAATTCTGCCTTTTGCCGTCCATGCTCCAGTCATGGTCAAATGGATTCTATTTATCTCTCTAGCAGTCCTTTTTCTCTGTTTTGTATATCATTGTACCTTTTGTTGGAGATCATTTTTCAGGAGTGTCTGTTCACCATGCTATTGGCTGCCTTTACTGCTGAATTCTCCATTGTTTTTTTCAGTCCCTTTGTGCTGGAGGTTTTACTGTTTTATCTTCTAACACAATATCACTGATTGCTTAATGAATCTATAGATGGTAGGCAAGATTCAGTGCATTTTGTTGAGTGCAGAATTGTGCTTCTAAGTTGTTGCTGATGAATGATACTGAGCATATCAGGAAGTAGATTACATTTTTGGTAGGAGATTTCCCCTAATCTTGTCTCCTTTTCATTCCTCAGTATCCACATTCTTTTAGAAATATCTGTAACAGATCTGCTATGGTTGTCACCAGCAAATCTCTCTTTTTTTAAAACAGCACCAGTTTGCAGAGATATTAACTGTCCACAACTTGGTGGATTCATACTGCATTTTAAACATAAGTAATTTACAGGTTGCTTTCTATCTGCAGTCTGAAAGGCACAACTGCATCCACTGCACAACCCACCTATTCAGAAACACTGCTCTAAACCTATAGTCTTCACTAATAGTTTGCGGACCCCCTGAACACCTGAACAAAGTGGATAATCTGTACCTATGAGAACAGGGAAGTTCATTCCCTGCAGCATGTTTCTTTCTTCCCTCTGACTCCAAGAAATCCCCTCTTGGGTGTCAGCTATACCAAGTTGGAAAGGATAGGCAATGACATGCAGGGAGAAGAAAGCCAACTGGGCACCTCCATATACTTCTTGTCCAGCCAACAAGGATGCCAGTTTATACAGCCTCATTTTGCTCTCCCCTCTACACTATAGAAGTGTCCTATGGGGTGCACGGGTTCCAGGAACAGCTGCCGTAGAGGAAACCCCTGGAGATAGGGCTAAACCCATGTTAGTTGGGAGCTGGTGGAGCAGGACAAAAGCCAAGGGGCTCTACAAGATGGTGTTTTGAGGTTTTCCTATTTTGTTTTGATACCCCTGAAATCTACGTGGAACTTGGAGGTGGGACTGGGAAGGAGGATAAGGACTTGTAGGCAAAATCCCCAGCAAGAGTAAGTGGACAGACACTCACTGAGTTTCCTGTTCCCTCTATGGATTATGCTGATATAAGAGAGAATACAACTTCAGAAAAATACCTGGGACAGAATGACTTCAGTGAGAGCAGGACTGCATACTATTTCAGTGAGAGTTTTGACATTGATTTCCTTGTAAACAGATTGGGACAACAGAGACTTGCTGAATCCTCAAGTTTGCAAATAATGCATTTTTTTCATGCAAACATTAAATAAATAAATAATACCTGACCCTTATATAGTGTGTTGTATCTATAGATATCAAAATGCTTTACAAAGGAGGCCAATATAAAATGTTGGAGTTTTGTGTTATCTGCAAAAAATCTAGGGCACCCCTCCTATACACTACCAAGGGCTCAAGGCAGGACCTGGTCAATTTAGGTACCTGCCCTCTCCCATGGGGCTCAGGGCTCTACCAGTCTGTGGAACCTTTCCCCAGTGAGAGAGCCTTGCACAGCTGTGCTCTAAAATCTATTTATTAGAAACACACACAGAATACATATATCAGGCAAATCTGTTATGCTCACCACTCCCAATATACAGACAAAAATCACCCGAAGGCTAGTCAGGATCCTCTCATTTGAAGGTTTCCAGCGATGCCTCTGCACGTCATGGTCATGCAGAGGGGTCAGAGTTCTAGCAGCTTCATGTTAAATTCCAGTCCGGAGATGGTTTCCAAAGAGCATTGGGTTTTTGTTACATTATATAGGTAAAACTTGCTACCTCCTTTAACTTCACTATCACATTATTCAGTACCTCTACGTAACAAAATTTAACCAATCACGCACTGGTACCTATGTCTTCTCCTCCCTGCTCAACTCTTTTTACATTTTATCTTGCATGCCCAAATTGTAACTTATTTATGACTTTCTTTGTCTGTGAAGATGATCAGCATAAATTCACTGGTCAGAGCTTATTTTATCTATTTTACTAATTCTTGGGGTTATTCTAGTTCCTCCCTAAACTTCCCAGCGCGTAGGTGTCTCTACTTTACAACCCTTGGTGTTATAACTCTTGTTAGGGACATTCCCGAGGTGGGGGCAACGTAGAAGCAGTGGAACATTTTTTCTTAATTTTAGTGGTGAAATCCCTGAGTTTCACCCAAGGCTGGTTTAGTATGGGGTGAGTTAAATCTCAGGCCTACACTTGTTTATGCCCTAAACAATATCTGATAGTGTCAGAAGAAATCAGATTTAGAAATATAAATATGCTAAATATTAAGTTAAAATTCAGTGAATCAAAATTAGAAAGTTGAAAGCATTCAGTTTGACTTTTTTCCCCATTGAAAATTGGAAGAATTGACATGGTCCTGTTTTGATTAAATACTGTTCCATAAAAAACCAAAACAAAAAATGAACAGTTCTGCAAGCAACATTCACGATTTCTACAAGTTTTAGATTAACTTTGAGAGTAACATGTTACCTCTAAGTAAAACAAATATCATGTCTTGGAGACGTTATAGAGAAGAAACTAGGACATCTTTATAAAAATTATATCAGAGAGAAAACAGAAGAAATCTGAAGACAAAAGTAGGTATAAGAGAATATTTTAGGGAGCACAATCTCTCCATCCCTTTCAAAGTGAATTTCACTTCATGTGAAAAGTACCAGATTGACAGATGTAACCCTCAACATGAGGCTTCACCTTAATACCATTCAGAAAATGCAGCTAATGTAGAATTTAGCAGCTTCTACTTTTAGTTGAATTTCATACTGGAGGCAGATTGTGATTGGCACTGGCTACTAGCTTATTTCCTGGGGAGGTTTAAGGTGTTGGTTTTGACCTGTAAAGCTCCAAGTGTTCTGGATCCTGAGGAGTTCATACACTACCTCTTTTCCACAGCAAGGCACTCAAGCTATCAACCCACTGGATTAAATGGGAGGGGGCTGATAACACTCTCAATGGAGGCATCCTCAGCCCTGGAATAATCTTGAATAATCAGATCCTGAAATTGAGTTCCTATGAACCACAGTACAATAGTGTCAGTTTGTTGAGGCCTTGTGCATGATACATCACATGGTTGAATACCGGAAGTGAGTGACGTTTTGGAGCAGTTTAGGTTTCTGGACATTATTCCTCTTTCTTTGACCTATTTCTATTGATACTTGTATATGTGCTAAAGCAATGGATGAGTGTATTTACAGTACGTCTAAATGCATTTATCCATAGGACAGGTACTGCAGCAGCAATTCAAGCTTTTCCCACATCATACTTCAACCCTGCTCACAAGGGAAACACCTAGAAAAGTAGGAGGGTAATTCAATCGCATTGCCCTTGATAAGCATGTGCTTAAGCATTTTGCTGAATTGGGGCCTTAGGCTTCTTCTATCTCAGTTCCCATCTATACAGTGGAGATAGGCACAGGGTGGGAGAAAGCAAGTACTATCGCAATTATAAACTCTTCAAGGGAGGGATCCTATGTATTTGTACATAGTCTAGTACTAACTGTGATCTTTGCTGGAGCCTTTTAGCATGACTGTAAAATAGATAATGTTGTTGACGCCTAACTGGAGAGCTATTTGGAATTCTGCTGTATGTTTGCAAACACTGTTTTTGCAGCATTTGACTAGCTGTTTAAAGCAAATTTGAGCAGTCCAGCTTTGACAGGAAGATAGTACCAAGATTAGCATAATCTTCTCCCTTTGTTTACATTTGTTTTTATGATTGTGTTGTGGTTTGGCTTGGGCATAGATTCAATTCCCCTAAATTAATTTTCCATTTGTTTGGCATTTAGTTTCCTTAAACATGCATACTTGTCTGAAACTCCAGGTCTCCATTTGAGATTCAATTAAATGATGAAAACGGAGGCTTGCATCTATTATGCTGCTGGAAGTAGAAGTGCACCCTGGGGATGAAGATGTGGAGGGATGTGTGTGGGGAGAGAGAATAGAGGGAGATTCCCAAGGGAAGGGACCATTGTGATCATCTAGTCTGACCTCCTGCATAGCATTGGCCATAGAACTTCCCCAAAATATTTCCTAAATCATCGCTTTTAGAAAAACATCCATTCCTAGTCTAGTCCCTGGACATAGAACTAATCATCTCTTATTTGCCTGTGTCTTTTAATGTTCAGACCAACTCTCTTCATTCTGTATAACGGACAGCAAGACATAACAATGATTCTTAGAATAAGAATTAATCACATTTATAAGTATCCAGAGAAAGCCAACCCATATGGAGTAGTATTTAACTTGTTCCTTGAATAGACCCATAGAATCATAGAATACCAGGGTTGGAAGGGACATCAGAGGGTCATCTAGTCCAACCCCCTGCTCAAAGCAGGAAGAGTGGCCAACTAATTCATCCCAGCCAGGACTTTGTAAAGCCTGACCCTGAAAACCTCCAAGGAAGGAGATTCCACCACCTCCCTAGGTAGCCCATTCCACTGCATCACCACCCTCCTAGTGGAAAAGCTTTTCCTAAAATCCAACCTAAACCTCCCCCACTGCAACTTGAAACCACTACTCCTTGTTCTGTCATCGGCTACCACTGAGAATAGCCTAGATCCATCCTCTTTGGAACCCCCTTTCAGGTAGTTGAAAGCAGCTATCAAATCCCCCTTCATTCTTCTCTTCTGCAGACTATCACCCCAGTTCCCTCAGCCTCTCCTCATAAGTCATGTGCTCCAGCCCCATTTTGTTGCCCTCCGCTGGACTCTTTCCAATTTTGTCCACATCCTTCTTGTAGTGTGGGGCCCAAAACTGGACACAGTACTCCAGATGAGGCCTCACCAATGCCGAATAGAGGGGAATGATCACGTCCCTTGATCTGCTGGCAATGCTTTTACTTATACAGCCCAAAATGCTGTTAGCCTTCTTGGCAACAAGGGCACATTGTTGGCTTCTCTTCCACTGTAACCCCTAAGTCCTTTTCTGCAGAACTACTGCCTAGCCACGCAGTCCCTAGTCTGTAGCAGTGAATGGGATTCTTCCATCCTAAGTGCAGGACTCTGCACTTGTCCTTGTTGATCCTCATCAGATTTCTTTTGGCCCAATCCTCTAATTTGTCTAGGTCCCTCTGTTTCCTAACCCTACCTTCCAGCATATCTACCACTCCTTCTAGTTTAGTGTCATCTGAAAATTTGCTAAGGGTACAATCCACGCCATCCTCCAGATCATTAATGAGGATATTAAACAAAACCGGCCCAGGACTGACCCATGGGACACTCCGCTTGATACCGGCTGCCAACTAGACATGGAGCCATTGATCACTACCTGCTGAGCGCAATGATCTAGCCACCTTATAATCCATTCATCCAGCCCATACTTCTTTAATTGGCTGACATCTGGCTCTATGCTAGTTGCTAAAGCAGCAAAAGTGATGGTGTTTGCCCATGCATGTTGTACAACATAGCATGATTTATGCTGGTTTCCAAAATACACTGACTGCCCTTTTTAATGATATGTATTCCCTAAATGTCAAAGGAAAGTTTGAGGCACAAACTGCTATATAGATCTTCCATATATTCATTTATATATACGTCATGTACTCTTTTCAGTGTTTGATAGTGAGAGGACATTGTATAGGTTTTATTTGAGAGATTGCTTTATTAATCCTAGAAATATGAAAAAGAAAGAGTGCATTCTGCAGACAAAATTCACTGTTTTAAGAAAAGCAGCTTAATAAAGATTTTCAAATTGCCAGTGCTGCACACTGCTACCTTTATACACATTCCTGATGCAAGATAATGCAGTGACATGGAAATGTTACAACAAGTTCAAATATGTATTTTAAAGGGCTTCTTACTTAAGCAGTGGTGCTTAAATAACTACAGTTTTTTAAAAAGAAAAGGAGTACTTGTGGCACCTTAGAGACTAACAAATTTATTTGAGCATAAGCTTTTGTGAGCTACAGCTCACTTCATCGGATGCATGCAGTGGAAAATACAGTGGGGAGATTTATATACACAGAGAACATGAAACAATGGGTGTTACCATACACACTGTAACGAGAGTGATCAGTTAAGGTGAGCTATTACCAGCAGGAGAGCGGGGGGAAAAAACCTTTTGTAGTAATAATCAAGGTGGGCCATTTCCAGCAGTTGACAAGAACATCTGAGGAATGGGGGGAGTGGGGGAGGGAGGGGAATAAGCATGGGGAAATAGTTTTGCTTCGTGTAATGATCCATCCACTCCCAGTCGTTGGAGTCTGTTTTTGAAGTTTTTTTGTTGAAGAATTGCAACTTTTAGGTCTGTGATCGAGTGACCAAAGAGATTAAAGTGTTCTCTGACTGGTTTTTGAATGTTATAATTCTTGACATCTGATTTGTGTCCATTTATTCTTTTACGTAGAGACTGTCCAGTTTGACCAATGTACATGGCAGAGGGGCATTGCTGGCACATGATGGCATATATCACATTGGTAGACGTGCAGGTGAATGAGCCTCTGATAGTGTGGCTGATGTGATTAGGCCCTATGATGGTGTCCCCTGAATAAATATGTGGACACAGTTGGCAACGGGCTTTGTTGCAAGGATAGGTTCCTGGGTTAGTGGTTCTGTTGTGTGGTGTGTGGTTGCTGGTGAGTATTTGCTTGAGGTTGGGGGGCTGTCTGTAAGCAAGGACTGGCCTGTCTCCCAAGATCTGTGAGAGTGATGGGTCATCCTTCAGGATAGGTTGTAGATCTTTGATGATGCGTTGGAGAGGTTTTAGTTGGGGGCTGAAGGTGACGGCTAGTGGCGTTCTGTTATTTTCTTTGTTGGGCCTGTCCTGTAGTAGGTAACTTCTGGGTCCTCTTCTGGCTCTGTCAGTCTGTTTCTTCACTTCAGCAGGTGGGTATTGTAGTTGTAAGAATACTTGATAGAGATCTTGTAGGTGCTTGTCTCTGTCTGAGGGGTTGGAGCAAATGCGGTTGTATCGAAGAGCTTGGCTGTAGACAATGGATCGTGTGGTGTGGTCTGGATGAAAGCTGGAGGCATGTAGGTAAGTATAGTGGACAGTAGGTTTCTGGTATAGGGTGGTGTTTATGTGACCATCACTTATTAGCACAGTAGTGTCCAGGAAGTGGATCTCTTGTGTGGACTGGTCCAGGCTGAGCTTGATGGTGGGATGGAAATTGTTGAAATCATGGTGGAGTTCCTCAAGGGCTTCTTTTCCATGGGTCCAGATGATGAAGATATCATCAATGTACTGCAAGTAGAGTAGGGGCATTAGGGGATGAGAGCTGAGGAAGCGTTGTTCTAAGTCAGCCATAAAAATGTTGGCATACTGTGGGGCCATGAGGGTACCCATAGCAGTGCCGCTGATTTGAAGGTATACATTGTCCCCAAATGTGAAATAGTTATGGGTGAGGACAAAGTCACAAAGTTCAGCCACCAGGTTTGCCGTGACATTATCGGGGATACTGTTCCTGACGGCTTGTAGTCCATCTTTGTGTGGAATGTTGGTGTAGAGGGCTTCTACGTCCATAGTGGCCAGGATGGTGTTTTTAGGAAGATCACCGATGGATTGTAGTTTCCTCAGGAAGTCAGTGGTGTCTCGAAGATAGCTGGGAGTGCTGGTAGCGTAGGTCCTGAGGAGGGAGTCTACATAGCCAGACAATCCTGCTATCAGGGTGCCAATGCCTGAGGTGATGGGGTGCCCAGGATTTCCAGGTTTAGGGATCTTGGGTAGCAGATAGAATACCCCAGGTCGGGGTTCCAGGGGTGTGTCTGTGCGGATTTGTTCTTGTACTTTTTCAGGGAGTTTCTTGAGCAAATGCTGTAGTTTCTTTTGGTAACCCTCAGTGGGATCAGAGGGTAATGGCTTGTAGAAAGTGGCGTTTAATTATTTGTTTTGAAATGACCATTTCAATTAAATGTTTTTTATCATATGCAAAAATTTTAAACCCAATCAAAATGAAACATTTTGAATTACCCAAATAATTTTTTTAAATATTCCTTTGGAGAACTTCAAAATTTTCATTTTTTTCTACAAATAAGAATGAAGCCAACTTGCAACGTACATCCTCTGCACTGCTCAAGGTAACTGCTCAACTGTAGTGTTGGGATTAACCTCTTATATTCTGATGAAGATCTTACAAACTGTTGGAAATTCTCCCCTTGTCAATATTCTACTGAAACCGCCACAACTCTTAAAATGTGGGTCACCAGCCCTAACCAGGAACTTTGGGGATGTTGACTTTCCCTATGAACTAGAAGCTAGCCAAGTCAAATATGGGATATATTCTCAGTGTTTTTGGACATATTTTCGGGGGGGGACTGGCCCTTTTAAGACCAATAAATTAGAAGCTAAATAGACTTTTTTTGTTTTGTTTTGTTTTTCCCAATGCAGAGTTTAAAAGAAAATATGGAAAAGCTAACCAGCTTGAAGCACGCTGCCTTTGTACAGAGATGAGGATTCTACCAGGCTTAATGTAGCATGATTTGTAAAAAAATATATCATACATTTGTTCTGCTGGGTACATGAGTTTCTTAAGGTATTTCACAACCATTATTTTCCCAAATCAGGTCGACAGCAGCCCTAGGATGGTTAGGCTTATTTATACTCTGAAATGTGCATCCCAATATGGCTCTGGCAGCACAGATATATCCTGGGAGGAAATTGTAGCCAATTTCTGGATAGATTGATTTAGGGAAAAGAGAGTCTCATTCATTTTTAAAGGCTATTTCTTTCTTCTCACTTATTTCTCCTCTTTCTACAAAGATTTTCAATGCTAACCTGGTGAGGAGACTAATTGATTTCAATGGGAGTCATGTAGTTAAGATGTAGCACATCTTTTTTGAATATTTATCAGTTAATAGTTGTTATAAATCCCTTAAGAAACATGGTGGGGTTATTATAGAAATATTCATAAGCTATTAAGGAAACAGAGGTTCCCAGGCACTCCTACAATCTTTTTATTTTGTACAATGTAGATATTACTCTAGGTGTGTTTACTTTTAAGATAGCAATGAGATTTTTTTCTGGTGCTTTTTCTTAAAATATATAATTTCTGCACACATTGAATATCTTAAAAGGTCCAAAATAGATAAGTACCAATTACATTTTTTTAAGCTAAGGCTGAAAAAAAAAATTCTCTGCAATTGCATAGAATGAGAATAAAGATTTCAATAAAACAGAACACTATTGAAAATTAATAGGCTAAATCAAGCACATGTCAAGGCAAAGATAGGGTATTTCTCAAATTTATTATAATTTCAGACTGACAGTATGAAATTTGCTCTACAAAACGAAAGTTGATTGGTGTACAAATCTGGATAAAGCTATTTATCTGTATTGCAATAGAGTCTAAAGACCTCAAGAAATATCAAGAACGTATTGTAATAGGCACTGTACAAAGTTCTACCCAGAAGACTTTACAATTTAAGGCCCTAATCCTGAAAACACATATGCATGAGTTTAATTACAAAATCATGTATAATGCCACTTAAATCAATGGGACTACTAAGGTGTTAATCATATGACTATGGGGATCTAAAGAGATGAGACAAAATTTTGGATGGGAGAAACTAAGTACTATTATATTCATTTTACAGACAGAGAACTGAGCCACAGAAAGATTAAGTTTTTTGTCCAAGATCACACAGTACTATTATGTAAGACCTGGCAATTAAATCTAGAAGGTCAGTCCCAATCCAGTACTTTAATCACAGACCACATTGTCCCCCATCTAATCTGAAATTTCTTCTATGTTCCAACCAACTAGATTATTTGAAGATCAGGATCCTTCTTCAGTTAACTGTTTTAGAGAGTTCTGGTAGAGCTCCTGTCATAAATATAAAGGGAAGGGTAAACCCCTTTAAAATCCCTCCTGGCCAGAGGAAAAATCCTCTCACCTGTAAAGGGTTAAGAAGCTAAAGGTAACCTCGCTGGCACCTGACCAAAATGACCAATGAGGAGACAAGATACTTTCAAAGCTGGGAGGAGGAAGAAAAACAAAGGGTCTGTGTCTGTCTGTGTGATGCTTTTGCCGGGGACAGAACAGGAATGGAGTCTTAGAACTTAGTAAGTAATCTAGCTAGGTATGTGTATTGGTCTGTAGTCATGTCTTTTCTTGGCCTTTCTAGCACACATCCTGTGTTCAGGCAATTTGTCTGTTACTACTTCATGGAAATGGGAACTCATGGCCTTAATCCCTCCAGACCAGTTCTGACTAGAGCTGGCTGAAATTTTGGAATTTGAGTTTGCTGGGTGAAATTAGTTTGCAGGGGATTTCGGTATTTATGAAATTGCTCTCATTATGATTTATAACTTAAGAAATCCACCACTTGCCAGTGAACTGGAGAGCCCAAAAAATCTGATTTCAGAAATACCAAAATAGGGTTTTTTTAAAAAAGAAAATGTGAAAATGACATTCTTGTCAGCTTCATGGTTATTACTCAGGGGATAGCAGCCATGAAACCGACAAGAATGTCAATTTCAGTCAGTAGCTCTGTGGCAGAGGCTTTGTGGGGCTTTTACATTTTGCAGGTGGATGCAATTCTGATGCCTGGCTTAAGAAATATGGTGCTAATATATTGGTTGTCTAGGCTATCAACAGCCAACATAAGTCTTGGTATCCTGAGCTATTTGTCCTGTAATCCTTGGTAAATCTTCTCTATATAGAGACTGTGGCACCAGTGTTTTATGCAAATATCAGCAATTATTTCCTGTTTAGGAGCTGACAGTCCTTCAACATTTATGGAGAGAAGAGTCAGTGCTGGTCCCAAGAAGGACCCAAGAAGGTGTCTGGAATTGGATGCAAGTTTTTGTGTTGATATCTTCCCTTGTTTGGTAGCATTGCAGTAATATAAAGTGGGAAAGTGGCAGTACAAGGTGTTTACCAGGATTCACAACCTTTAAGGCTGACAAGGACCTCCATGTGGTGGCTCCTGCTGTGGTCTCTGGGATTCTGATGCTGACCGGGGCATTTTCCAGGCTCTGGCTCGGGGGCTGGAAGGCTCATTTCATGGACCCTTGTTGCCCGAAGATTCCCAGGTACAGCCAGAGTTCCAAAGGATGCTGCCAGCTAGCCCCAGAGCCCTGGGTGCCATTGAGGGTCTGAGGGCTGTCAGGCTCCCTTCCCTAGAGGAGAGCAGCCCTGATAGTCCTAGCTCCAGCTTTGGCCCCCAGAGCTGCTGCTACAGAGTGGGAGCCAGCTAGTCCCCCGAGGTCTGGCTGCAGTCAGGGCTGTGGGGGCTGGCAGACTCCCTACTGGATCTTTGGACCCTGAAACACCAACAGGCTTCACTGCAAACCTGCCAGTGTTTTGGTGAAAGATTTGTCACATCTGTAATAGATTGACATCAACACTTTGGTTCTTTGTCCTGCTTCTGAGTAAATTTCTCTTCTCCAAATCCTCTGTCTCTACAAGTTGGGAAGGTTCCATGTAGGTTGTAGCTACCCAATTGTTCTGTTATGGGCTATACCTATTCAGGGACTGGTAGCCTTTATCAATCAACCTATTCAAAGCCGGGTGCACTGGTGATTCAGCCCCGGCCCTTTCAGCACAAGGGGTATGATGTAAGAATACAGTAAGACAACTATGAGACATACGGACAATTCATAAAATTAAACTGGAATTCATAGGCTGCACATAGACAGATTCCCCAAAATGTCACTTTCACTTTAGGTTACTTCTTTTTTTCTTGATAGAATATAAACTTGGACACTTTTGAACATTTTACCCATTATGCTAAGTCCCATTTTCAAAAGAGACTAAGAAGCCTAAGTCTCATTGAGTTTCAATGAGACTGGAGCACTGAGGTGCCTACGGACTTTCTTAAAATTGGACTGAAGCTCCTAAATCACCTACAGTCTTTAGAAAAAGTTTCCCCAAGTCTAATATTAGACATGTCATATGTTTTTAAGAAAAGTTGGTCATGATGACGTTACTCCAATGAAGAGTACATAATAGTACTGATAAGAGCTGGGTGAAAGCTTATTATGGATTGATTTAAAACCTTATTGAGATTGATAGGTGTGAACACGCCCTTCAGTTAACATAACTGTAAGGATAAGCTCCCACGTAAGATAAAAGAAGTTATGAACTTACCCAGGAGTTTTGAAGAGATAGGTAGAGAGCTTCTGCTGAGAACAGACAGAACAGAGGGAGGAAGATGCAAAAAGAAGTAGCCAGTGGGCACAGTACGACTCTGGGGAAAGCTAGAGAGTGAGATTATGGGACTGTTGTCTAGAAAGGCTTGATGCTTCTTTTGATTTTTATTCCTTGTGTGTTTTATTCCTTGTGTGTTCAGACACATAGGACTTTGCACATTCTTTGTAAATAAAGAAAACTCCATCAAAGAAATACCTGACTAGCTCTAATTTTTACTCCCCAACTGGAACATACATGACAATGATATGGAATGGAGGGGCTGTAGTAGTGAGAGCTGCTTTATCTTCACTTTTATCTATCTACTTTTATTTCAGCTAATACCACACCCATTCACTGCTCCTCATTTAAGCTACTCATCAATATGTAACTTCTATAGTTCATGTCAACCTTTAATTTGATCATTTAGTATGAAAATATTGCTTATGTTTATGTCTACTGATGGTTATGATTCTTTATTGAGCATGCACTTATACAGGGGCATGGCAGGAGTGTCTGTTGGGAGCCATTGCCAAATTCTGGAGCTCAGACCAGCCCCACGGCTGAGTTAAAACTAGCTTGAGGATGAGGAAGCCACAACAGGTTCCTGAACAGCACCCCCATTTTCTGTGCCTAATAGACT
Source organism: Natator depressus (assembly GCF_965152275.1). NCBI lineage: Eukaryota > Metazoa > Chordata > Testudines > Cheloniidae > Natator > Natator depressus. The sequence continues at coordinate 85,843,876 of NC_134234.1, read as the reverse complement.
ATGAGCATAGAGAAGAATATGGGAGCTGGGAGTCATGTAGGAATTTAATTGTAACGAATCTGTACTGGCAGGAGGATGGGCTGGACGAGCTAAAAGGTATTTTGTTTCTATTCTCTACTATAGTAAGCAATCTACTTCCCAGCTGTGGCGAGAGAAAAGAGCCAACATCTTCCAAGAGTGCTATCCATACTACTTTGTGAACTAGTCATTAAGATTACTTCAAAATGACTGATTCAAATCTTACTGCCGTTAGAAAACAGCATTGTTTTTTTCCCCACAATGTTTCTATAAAGACAACAATCTCTCTTCATATAAAAACCAACACATAAAATGTGAACACATAATTACTTTTCTCCAAGGAAATCAGTTCTCTTTCATAAGATGAATTTTTCTAGTGAGTTTGTATTTTTAAATATGGTATATATAAAAGACAACTGTGAAATGAAATATGGATAACAGCAGCATGGATTTAAGGATGCAAGAGTGCTTAAATAACCTCTTCCTAAAAACACACATGACCATGCAACTCTGTCCTCCAACTGTGATAACTGTAAATGTGCATGACATAATATGGAGAGGATAGAAAGTGGAACATAATGAACTCACCCAAAAGTATTGGGCTTAATCATTTAGAATAGATTGTAACCAATGACTAACTTAACTGAAACAATATTTTAAAAATGTCTCAAGAATTAGAGATAAGGTGGGTGAGGTAATATTTTTTTTTATTGGACCAACTTCTGTTGGTAAAAGAGACAAGCTTTTGAACTGCAGGTCACCTGAAGAAGAGCTCTGTGTAAGCTCGAAAGGACGTCTCTCCCACCAACAGAAATTGGTCCAGTAAAAGGTATTACCTCACCCACTACATTCCAGGATTGTAATCATACATCCCACTGAATGATGGCAGGGAAAAAAGTTCAATATACATTCATAAGTGAATTGGTAGCTACTTAAGCTTCAGGGGGACTAGTCCAACCCTCATTGAAGTCAATGGCAAGACTCCCATACACTTTGGATCAGGGTTGCAGGGGTCACCTTTAAAAAAAAAAAGTCTATGCCCTCCACTATGAAGTGAAACATATTTTAAGGAATTCATACATTCTTGATTTCTATATTGTTAGACCTTTTTGCATCCTACTAAACTTACAAGAATGTCTGCAGTTAGATAGGAGGAAAAGATGAGAATCACATACTTCAAAGCATAAGCTTGCTACTTCCAGCATATTAGCACATAATTATCCATTATGGGTTGTTGGGGTTTTTTTTGTTTTTTTTTAACATTTTTCTATAAAGCATCAGCTACAGGGAGGCTCAATGACTTAAAGGGCAGGGAACGGAACTGGGAGTCAGGAGACCTGGATTCTACTGCTAGTGTAGCCACTAATCTGCTGTATGTCCTTGGGCAACTTGCTTAACCTCTGGTTTCAGAGTGGCAGCCGTGTTAGTCTGTATCCGCAAAAAGAACAGGAGTACTTGTGGCACCTTAGAGACTAACAAATTTATTAGAGCATAAGCTTTCGTGGGCTACAGCCCACTTCACTGGATGCATAGAATGGAACATATAGTAAGAATATATAGATATATAGATATATAGATACACATACAGAGAAGGTGGAAGTTGCCATACAAACTAAGATGCTAATTAATTAAGATGAGCTTAACCTGCCTCTGCCTCTGTCTTAATGCATGGACCATCTCTGATGTATTTTGTATAGTGCCTAGCATAATGATCTCAGTTCAAGTCTCTAGACATTACTGTAACCTCTTTCTGACAGGGGTAGATACATGCTGGAACAGTGCCTAGCACAATGCAGTCTGGTCATTGATTGTGGTTTCTTGGTGTTACCATAATACAAACAATAATAGCTATTGCCAGAAAGCGTATGCTGCACTAAATGAGCCAGAGGTCTGATGGATAGTTATCTCACAGTAGCTTTCACAGAGGGAGCCTTAATGACACGTCTCTCCTCCCTCACCCTGCACACTTTAGCAGTGGGAAGATGAAAATTACAACTCTTTATTTTATGAATAACCATTTTAAAGTGGATCTCTCCTTCCCTTGATTTTATGGGCATTTTTAAGCTCTGATGATATTCTGTATCAGAGATGTACTCCAGCCACAGAATATGCAGTGTTATATAGGAATCAGATGGCTAGGCAATGAGGTTATTTGAAAATGAATAAATAATCTGAATTTCTAACACCTCAAATTCTGTGGGTGTTCAGGTCAGATGTGCTGGTTTAGCCCACTGTAAAGCTAGGAGCACATGCAAAGTTTATATCTGGACTTCCAGCCTTCACGCAGTTTGAAGCTCTTCAGAGCCAGGGATTTGATACAAGCCCATCTTTACATTTTATATTCAAAACTTTGAGTAGTGCAGGGCTGTTCTAGCTAATTCTTGTGTGCCGAATCAGCTCTTAGGGAAGCAGCATTGTTCCTGGAGACTGACAAAGGTTACCAACTCTTTAAAAAATGTGAATTGGGTGCAGTGGTGCGGCTTTAAAGGAATGAGTGGTACAGCTTTAAAGCTGCTGGATTTTCTTTTTTTTTTTAATTTTGTCTGCTCATCTCTGCCTTTCAGTGTAGTGCTTGTATCCAGATTAGCCCTAGGCTACAAAGTGTTTTTACCAAAGCTTCAAAGCAGGCAATTTATGAATCATTATTATCCGACTTTGAAGGCACACCGTGTCTTTGGAGTGAAAATATTCTTTAAAGGATTGTTTGAGAAATCTGTGTTAGTATTAGAGGAAACTGAGTTATCCAGTGAGCTAAATTTGCTACTGAAATACTCAGGAATGGTGGCTGCATATTGCCCAAACACTCCAGATTTGTACTACTATCCCTTCCAGTGACACTTTATTGTACTGCATAGAATAAAGTGAGTTACATATTCAGTACAAGACTGTGGATCAGCTTGGGTTTCCCTGCGTGTTTTCAAGTGCTCATTTCTGTGGAGAGAAAATAAAGGTGGCTTAGAAGAGAGATGCTGGCATGATTTAGTTTGTGTCTGTGCATGCCTAGAGTTCTGCTGAGCAGATGAAGTGGACCATGATGGCACTTGAATGGGATTAACTATTACTGTGGAGCTGTAGGGCTTGTGGATAGCCCTCTGCTCCCCTAAGGAGTATGTACAAAAATGCTTGTTATAAAGAAAATCAGCATATGCTGCCCCAACGCTGAGTTCCACACTAAAATGTCAGCAGTTTTACAAAGGCATGTGACAGAGGGCACAGTGTGTACATATCCACACCACAATGAACTCCAGTGGGTGCTCACTACTATTAACCGGTGACAGGAGACACCATATGGCTTGAGGAAAGCAAGGTACATTATCCTACAATAATGATGGTCTGTGCAGTTCCACATTCACCAGTATCTTCCAAAGCGTGTCAAACAATATATGTATCTAACACCAGTAAATAGCCCTGGCAGTTGAACCAATCAAAAATAAAATGTCTGTTGACTCCTCAGCTGATATATTCTTAAATAGCTGGAAATGATAACAGTGCAGAGAGACTCCTTCATCATCCACTGATAACACACAGGTTGATTATTAGTAGTATGGGTCAGAGCACTGCAACCTTCAGAATAAGTACTTACTTAAATGTATATAAAAGTGCCTGTCCAGCATTCTGAGCACATACACTATATGTAAAAATACAAACATTTAAAAATGGTTATAGTCCAATCCTAGGAAAATATATAGACAGGCCTTCTGATGTTTAATTTTAACAGATGTGACATAATAAAACACCACCAATTATTTTAAAGAGAATGTTTATCCAATAAACACTAGAAATGGCTACTTGTATCTTAGGCCTTGTCTGCACAGGGCAGTAATGTGAAGTACAAGGGTGTGATTTCTAACTCATACTAATGTGTTCCCATTAATTGGTCCATGTAGATCCTTCTGGTATGCACGAAAGGTTCACTATTGTACTTTAAAGTAGTTGTTTGAAACAGTACTATGCTAAAGCACACTAGGGAACATTACAAAGAGATTACTCATTACAGTATGTACAAAGAGAGCCCTGAGAAACCCAGATTTTTGGATAGCTACATAAAACCAAACCATTACTAAAAATAAACCCAGAAAACCCAGCAGAAGCCCTATATAGATATATCTGTATATATATTTTGCAATACACTCTGAAGTGAATCAAATCTATGTTTGTTTGGGCCAAAGGTGAGGGATAGTTCCAAGTCTAAAGAGAAATCTTTCATGAGATAATAGATATGAATAGTTCTTATTAATTAGGGTTTATTTACTGAATTAGGGTAGTGCCCAGAAACTCACTCATGATCAGGGCTCCATTGTGTTAGGTGTTATACCACTAAATAGTAAGAGACAGTTTTGGGTTCAGAGACTTAACATTTACTTTAGAATGAAAATAAGTGGGTGTAAAACTTAGAGAGACTGCAGGATGAAAGATAAGAATAACAATGATTTTAACAGACAACTAGATATTTAAAGGTTTTATTTTTAAGTACAGGATATAACTAAGAAAATTAATGACATATAGCTGGGCAATATTGCCAGTACCTATGACAAAGTTATAATTAGGTCCATGAGCCTAGAGTAAAAGCTTGTTGTGCTATCCCAGCGCTAATGGCCTTCCTGTATACACCCCCTTATATCCTATACTGCCATGCTATCCAGGCCACAATTTGGCAGTGTGTATCTTTAAAAAAAAAAAGAATACCCAAGAATGCAGTAACTACTCACTAGCCAGCACCACTATGTAACCAAGGAAAGGAAAACTAAGAAGGCAAGAACAAGAGGTGCCTACACCATCAAGGTGAAGCTTCTTGACAACTTTTTCCATCGATTCATGTAAGGGGCATAGAAAACATATGCCTTGTGTAATTAATGATTTTCAATTTCTCCTGGCCCTCAACTATTAGAAAAGCTATCCACCTCTGTTTACCCCAAAGTAGGAAGTAAAGACTTTAAGGAAATGGTTCATTTTATGTGAGATACTTTATCTAATAACCCACAGATTAGCCAAGGTTGAGAGTTTGACTCCCCAAGAAAAGAAACTAAGACAGCTAAATGAGAGTATTGTCACTCCTATAGGCATTATTCTCTCATTATTTGCATATGGATAAAACTTCTTTCTCCATCCCAACCTAGCTAAAAACTCCAAACATTTCCCCCTTTAGCTAAACATGATTCCAATTTCCCCACCCCCATTCCCTGTTCTCATTTCCGCCCCACTTGTCCCCTCACTCCCTGATTGACTGCAGACTATATAGTAAAATTTGAGTTCTGCTTAGCTATACTTTAACCAATCATTTTACTGAAATTTAACTAACCAATCCTAACATATTGTAACATGATTATGTCACCAATTATATCCCACCACCTTAATTAGTTTACACCCAGCAAAATTAATTATACAGCAGACAGAAACAATCACAGAACCAGACAGAGACCATGCAAATAAACAATAGCATAGTGGGAACTATAATGACAAAACAATACAGAAGTGAGGATTTCACATCCCAGCTATTGATAAGTGAGTTCTTGCTAGACAGGATGCTATCAAACTAAGTTTCCTTTTACATCTTCTAGGCACTTCCCTTTCTCTGGAGGTGATAGGCATTATCAGGACAGGACTGTATTCCTCACAGCCCAATAGCACCTTATTTCAATGTGACTAGTTTGGAATGTGAGGATGTGACCATTCGCTTCCCAGCTTATGGCTGCCTCTGCTGCTTAGCCAAAGGCCTTAGCCTAAGAGCAGGGCCTCAGACTGTCTCAGTAAGAAAAGTACCTTACACTGGCTGACAGTGATTTTGATTCTCTCTTTCATACCTCTAGAACTAGCTAAGTGATGAGAATACACCTAAATTCTTAGCGTATAGGCCTTTACAGACAGGCCTGAATATCTATATCCTAACACCTAACAAGATAGCACCCTGTATTCCTATGCAAAATGGCCCTTGGGCATCAAGAGATGGGTGGGGAAGCTGTGACTAAACAAACTAGAAATAACTGGATATGTAATTAAAGGTCATGTAGGGCACTCTTACTGTTACTCAAAAGAGATCCAAACCACATGTTTTCACCCCAAATTACAAACTATAATTTCTTTGCCTTGTAAATCAAATATACCATGGATAATCTGTTTTGCCTTGTTGTCATAAATATAAAGGGAAGGGTAAACCCCTTTAAAATCCCTCCTGGCCAGAGGAAAAATCCTCTCACCTGTAAAGGGTTAAGAAGCTAAAGGTAACCTCGCTGGCACCTGACCAAAATGACCAATGAGGAGACAAGATACTTTCAAAAACTGGGAGGAGGGAGAAAAACAAAGGGTCTGTGTCTGTCTGCTGCTGCTTTTGCCAGGGACAGAACAGGAATGGAGTCTTAGAACTTTTAGTGAGTAATCTAGCTAGGTATGTGTTAGATTATGATTTCTTTAAATGGCTGAGAAAAGAGCTGTGCTGAATAGAATGACTATCCCTGTCTGTGTGTCTTTTTTGTAACTTAAGATTTTGCCTAGAGGGATTCTCTATGTTTTGAATCTAATTACCCTGTAAGGTATCCACCATCCTGATTTTACAGTGGTGATTCCTTTACTTCTATTAAAAGTCTTCTTGTAAGAAAACTGAATGCTTTTTCATTGTTCTAAGATCCAAGGGTTTGGGTCTGTGGTCACCTATGCAAATTGGTGAGGATTTTTACCAAACCTTCCCCAGGAAGTGAGATGCAAGGGTTGGGAGGATTTTGGGGGGAAAGACGTGTCCAAACTACGTTTCCCAGTAAACCCAGTTAAAGTTTGGTGGTGGCAGTGGAAATTCCAAGGGCAAAGGGTAAAATTAATTTGTACCTTGGGGAAGTTTTAACCTAAGCTGGTGAAAGTAAGCTTAGGAGGTTTTCATGCAGGTCCCCACATCTGTACCCTAGAGTTCAGAGTGGGGAAGGAACCTTGACACCTGTCAATATATCTTTCATCCCAAATTAGAAGCTGCATGTTTGCTTGTGTTGTGAGTCAGAATTATATCCTTCTGTATGTGGATAGTTTATCTTGTTCTGTCGCAAACACTAACATGAAATGCTAATGTACAGTCAAATATGTATGAAGTATGTCCATCCAGTTGGAAGATTATAAGGGATTTTGTTGGTTTCCATTGTAAATAGTTGTGGCACTCTAGAATTGTATGTCACAAGGGAGGACTCTTGAAAGGCATAAACCAGGGTATAACTGGTTTATTAAAAGAAACTGCATAAAATGGGGGAAATCCAATTAATAAGTGGGCTAATATTGAAATAAAATCCTTGAAATGAATCAAACATAAAAAGTCTCCAATAAGAAAAGAATTGAAGAAATTTGTTCTTCAACAACAGCATCTTCTGGATACAGATGTTATCAGACAAATCGGAGCACTGAAATAAGAGCTCTCAATTGACAAATGTCCAATTGAATCAAGCAGTTTGCCTCCTGCAACAAGCCCTGAAATCAGGGTGTATAAAAGTGAGGTCATTATGTGGGATCCCAGACATGACTGAACCCAACAAGAAGCTGCAGATCCTACATGTGACCAACAACCAAACCAGCATGTGGAAAGGACTGTCCTCCATCCCAGACTTCAGAGGATAAGAAGAAGTGGTGAGATTTTGTTTCAAAGATTGTATTCCCATTCTATTTTTTAATGTAAATAACAGTAAGTTATCTTGCTGAGTCTACACTCTCTAGTGAGACCTCAGGTAACAATATCTTAGATTTTAACTCCTTTTTAAGTCCAAGCAAATTGACCCAAGAAAGGCTGGAATCACTACTTTAAACAATCACTTTTGCTATTCTAAACTTTGGATCAGTCCATTCAAATAGCAGGGAACAAACACTCAAAAGTGCCTTAAAGATAAGTACATCCTTCCTCTTTGGAAAAAATGCTGGAAGTGTGATAAATGTTTTAAGCACTAAAGAATTGATGATGATGTGTAAATGCAATAAGAAATCTTGGTGATTTGCCTTGTGTTTGCTGAGCTTTAACATTAGTCAAGGAAAATTTCTCAGAAAAGTTTATTGATTTGTTCATTACATCTCTAGAATACTGGTTGTGTGTACACTTGAATGGTGAATTGTGAATTGTATACTAATATAGTTCTGGGTGAATTAATACATTGTTTGTTGTTTAAGAGTAACCAAATGTCCTGATCTTGAGAAATACTGTTCAGATTAAAGTTGACCGGAAAAGAATCCAGTATTAAAACCAGTAAGCTAAAGCTCCCTGGACTCAATAAAAAAAGGGATTATCCTATTAGATTCCATTCTGTATTGGCTATAACATTTATCCAGTTGGCAAACCTAGTTTGTTCAATTTCAGCTTTAAAGTCTGACTGGCACATTGGCAAATTCATACATATTGACCCCTTTTCACATTTACACACTGATATATAGATTGGAACAGTACAAGCTAAGCAGCATTCTGTAAGATTGTAATTTTTCTTATAGAAGGATGGCTCACCACTGCTACACCAGGAAGGTTGCAAGTCATCACATATCCGACTTAGCTATAGTCCATTTGTGCACAGATATGTTGTGTGAATAGTCAGTAGAGTGCTTTCCTCTAATTCTGGCACCAGGGTATGCCAAATCAACCCAGACAATCTAGGATGTCACTGTGATGGGGTGGACTAGGCCCAGAGGCCCCGTGCTGGAGGCCTCAGGGTCCTGCCACACTTGTCCCAGGTAAGGACCAGTGGAGAAGTCCTCCAAACAGGCTAGAGTGGCTGCAGGGGAAGCAGACAATCAGGGCCCAGGAGGCCCTATAAAAAGGAGCTACAGAGTCAGGGCAATTCCTCGCTAGAGCTTGAGGAGCATGGATAGTGTGACTGGATGAGGGAACTGCAGCCCAGTGCAAGTAGGAACTGGGAGAGCAAGGAAGAGCTCCTGGCTGGCTGCTGGGCCTGAGATTAGAAGATCCCTGAGCTAAGGGTAAGACATCAGTGAAGGCAAGGGCTTGGAGTAGTGGACGGTCCTGGGTCCCCCTCATAGGCCACTGGGGAAGGGCCAACAACTGGACATCAGTAAAGCACCAGAAGAGGACTGAATTGTCAGGAGGCCCAGCTGAAGACTGGGGCCAAAACAGACTAAAAGGGCAAAACAATGGCCTCCAGGGAGGAAGCCCTAGGGATACAGCCCGATGACAGTGCTGGAACTTGTTTAAAGACCACAGACACACCCAACCAGAGGGTGCACTTGTGAGAGGTGTGTACTGACCCTGTTAGTCACATATAATGTCCCCGGCAGATACTACCAATATTTTTTTCTGAGAAGGGTTTGGGTTACATAGTTCTCTTTGGTGAATAAGACTTGACGGAAAGTTTTCTTACAATTAAAGTGTTAAATCAGTAATGGGGAAGTGAAACATATCAAAATCTTGTAACTTCTTTCCAAACATTTGCTAGATCAAAATGATTTTTTATAACCTCTCATTCAAGCCATGAACCCTAAACTCCTGTTTAGAATACAGCGACCTCCTACTCTGCACTTTCTGAACTTGAATACCTCCACAAAGAGCCAAACAAAACACAGCCCGGAGGATCACCTTCCTTGTCCACCAGTCTGACTCTGACTTCTTGAACGGGCTCCCACACCTCTCCTGCATTCAAGATTTTTCTGCTCACTTTTCAGGCCCTTCACAATTCTGTCTTTCCCTGCCTTTTTTTTTTTTTTTTTTTTGCTCTTCTGTCTTTTTGATTCCCACCACCAATGCTGCCAACCTCCACTAAACACCTGGCATCTTTTCCCAGAGCATCTCTGTCCTTTCTCCCATGGCCTTACACATGGAATACCCTCTCTGAACAGATCATAAAATAACCGTTTCCTTTGCATTATGACTCTCCCAAAATCAGGGGTGGCTCTACCAATTTTGCCACCCCAAGCAGTTGCCGCCGAATTGCCGCCGCTGCAACAGCGGAGGAGCTGCCGCCGAAATGGGGTCTCCAGGGCTGGCTTAGACTTGAGGGGGCTTGGAGCCAAATCCTGGGCCCCACAGTTCTGGGCAGTGGGGCTCAGGTTACAGGCCCCCTGGCTGGGGCTGAAGCCCTTCAGCTTGGGCTTTGACCCCTTCCCCACCCGGGAACGTGAGGCTCAGGCTTTGGCCCCACCACCTGTGGCGGTGCGACTCCGGCGGATTCAGGTTTCGGTTCCCCATCCTGTAGTCATTTTTGTTGTCAGAAGGAGGTCATAGTGCAATGAAGTTTGAGAAACCCTGGTTTAGAGAAATAATTGAGCAGACAAGCAAAATGCTTTCTCATAACTTTGACCAAGAAATGAGGCAACACACTTGGCAAAAAATGTACTAATCTGCACTTGGATGAAGATGTTTGCTCCTAAAAAATATACTGAATATATTGATGGTATAGTGGAGATGGAAATAGGGAATCTCCAGCAGATTCCTACTTTGGAGTTTGTTTATTAATTATTATTATTATTATTATTATTTATTATAGCTACTATATGGCACTATTTGGTCCATTTGAAAGTGGGGATGCTCTTCAAAAGTACTTTTCTGCTTCAGGAACAAGTCAGCTCAGAGAGGGATGACTCAGCAATATCTAGAGAAGGGAGTGAAATCAAAGACTTGGAAATATTCCAACATTCCTTTCAATAGGTCGTGTTCCAACGTTAACTGCATTGTTATTGGAAGCCCCCTCTATCACATCACTGAGTAAACTGGGTAAACAAAACCATTCAGCTGTTCCATTGTGCATAGTTTCATAAAACATAAACTTCTGTACTCCAAGACTGAGATCTAGGGTTTATTTTAACTTGCACAAAAGGACTGTTTAAGGGTTTGAACCACGGACTGCAATTGCTCACTTATTAACTGTTGTTGGTAGACCCAAGTCATATATGTTCTGGTGACCCTGAAGAAATACAACTGAATGTGGTTGGTTACTTGAAAGAAATGTGTTGCTATTTCTCCAGAGAAATACAAAAGGTATCAAAGTGTTTGTGTTTAAAAAATAGAGGGAAAGGGACATGTGTATTGGTAATGGTAAAGTGCACCAGAGAGACAACAGGAAATCTGATCTTTAAAACACATGTTCAGAAAAGTTTTCAGAATGCAATTTGTTGTGAAAGTACTCTTGCAATTATAAAAACCAGCCATTAGGTGTCATTTTAACCAAAACATTACATATTACAACTGAAGCATATTGTGATGCTTGTAGGACAAATAAACAGACTCTTCAGCAGTGTAGTGAGATGGGATGATTTTAATATGTCTCTGCAAAGCAAGTAGAAAAGCCATTTTCATGCAACATTGGCTAGACATCCAGCCAACAACTCACAACTACTCTGCAGTCCTTATTATCTCCTTTTGTGGTCATCTCCAATGTCTTGCATTTTAACCTCCCATGATATACCTTTGCATTGCTTCACACTATTGAGCCTCAATCTCTCCCCACTTAAGGGTTCGAGCAACAAACCATCTAAAGTTACAGGCATCACATGCTGTGTAATTGTGAGAAGGCTGATGTGTTAACATATCAGTTTATTCTGGCTAAGAGCTAGCTTGAAACTTAATCTGGGACACAGATGGCTAGCAGTTGTTCTTGACCATAGCTGTGACATCAGGTCTCCAAGGGAATAATCACTGAGACCATCCACATAAAATTCACCACCAAATTTAATATCCTTCACACAAGATCACTGGTATGGTAGTATCTTGCATAAAAAGTACCAGATCCAATCCTGTCTGCTGGTTGGCTTTCTGGAAGCATTCCTGCATCCATGATTCAGGATATGCCCAGAATGAAAACAAATGAGCATAGTCAGTCAAAGTAAATGACACCCTTGGCCACTCAGTATAATTTAGGTTGCAGTGCCAAGCAACATAGCTGCTGGCAGGTGATGCTCACTGACATACAGATCTCGTTACTAGTTATGGTGTCAGGAGACTCAACCTGTCACAATTTACTCTTCACTCTATGCTGTGGAACCCACTGTTCCACTTGCTGGAGAAGGCCTTTTGCCCAATGCCCATTAACTGCTGTGGGAGTGTAGGCTTTTATTATTGTCAAGCTGACGCTGGACCGACTGCTGACATGTGACTTCTGTATGCAGATCTGGTAGTGGACCTGTGGATAATTGAATGTATTTAATTCTATATTTTGTGGAGCCCAGCAACTCTGAATAGCACTTGTGCAGGATCAGCATAATGTACACATCACATATCCTGTTATATATACTTTGTCCAGTTGGAACAGGTTCTATAGATAGCCATGTTTTCAGAGAACTGTTGACAAAGTGGTGGGTGAAAGAGAGGAGGGGGGTGGATGAAAGAGAGAGAGAGGCAGGCAGCAATCACTATTGCATCTGGAATATTAAATCAGCTTTGTCCACTTGTTTTTCAGACTACACTATTATGCTTACTACAGCATCAACTCCCCTATTACGGTAACAATAGTCAGTATTAGATATCCTAGATACAAAATCAACGAGGAGCTTGTTACTGTCAGATTCTCCCTTCTGTCCATTGCGCATATATATATATATATATATATATATATATATATATATATATATATATATATATATAAAAGATGTGTGCCTTATGAGAGCCTTATGGCTATCATACAAACCAAGTACTCATGTACTCAGGTCCTGCTATTAAAGTATTCGGATTCTTCTGCATCTGCTAAGCTGCTATACAGAATATCTGCTGGTGTCATGACTGGCATAAATGTGTCCTCTCCCAATAGGATTCTGATTTCAGAGCAGCCAGTTCAGCTTCCCGTATAATGACTGAGGTATCCACTGGCATATCCACTTCCTTTAGAGGTGACTAGTTGCTGCTGAGTACCATGGTGTCAGTTTTCATGTGGACATACTACAGGATGTTATATTACAGGAGAAAAGAGCATCAGGCCATGTATCAGGGATTTCAGTAACAATGGGAGAGCATGCAATTTTTCATCTGTGGTACCTCTGACATTGTGATATGGCATGGGTCATGAGCTTTTGTTCAATCCACTATGTACATCTCTTGTGCTGCCTTTTTACTATCATACGGTTATTGCGCTTGATTATTGTTCTGATACTGCAAGGTACTTTGGCTTGCTGAGAGATTTCCTGGCTGCCAGCTGGAGAGTGCAGTACTTGCCTACCATTGCATTTCCAAGGTGACATATTGTGTTTCTCCTGAGAATGTAATCTGAAACCCAGTTTGTATGGGTGACTAGCTGCCAGCACCCTTTGTTATACCTATCCCTTAGGTTGAAGGAGAATCGGTCACTCCTGCCAGCTGCATTACTCTCATCATAATGCTTGTAACTCTCCCAGTCCCAATCATTCAACCATATAGTTGCCTTAAAATTGGCATGTAGTGCAGCGTATTCCTACATGGTACCATGTTGAATGAGAATGCACGATTGCTTTCTTTTTTACCGAAAATGCCATTGTCAAGAAAACTGCACTTCACTTTAACCCACATCCCCAAGTAATTAGTGCAACCATCCTGGTGAATAACATTGAAAAAAGTAAACCTGCTTCCAGCTGTTAGACTCCACCTGCTTTGGGGTAGCAGACAAATCTTGCAAAGGTTGATTCCACTACCTTTTCTCCAGTTCTCTACTGAGGTTGTATAGTCAAGAAAGTTATGGATGTCGCTAGAGCCATAAACATTTTAATAACTTATCTGAACCTGATTTCTCTTTTTCAAGGCTTATTAAGCTGATGTACCTCTGTGCCTTCCCTGGTTTAAATTAAAATTATACATGTAATATTTCATACCCGCTCAGTGTGTTAGTGAGCATTATGATCTCATACTAGGCAAAGTTCCCTGTAGTATACATCACTGAATTGGTGATATGTGATTATATATTCATGTGATTATTCTTCTTATGTGATTTCAGAATGACAATGGGAACAGACTGTGACTGAGAATTTGTTTGGTTATAAAAACAGCAAGGAGACCCATTATCATCTTCATTTAAGCTCTGTAGCTAGTCCGAATCGAAGTCTTTCCCACTTGAACAATATTACTTAAAGTGGATCAATGTTTTCTTGCTTATACTAAACAGATTAGTTTAGTAAATTTAGTAAAACACACAACTAAATGTTGTATGCAATTTCTGTTGCCAAACTGTGCACACAGTACATAAGAAAAGATCTACTTTGCCACTGGAAAAAATATACAATACAGGGAAGGCAATGACATTTTTCCTTGCACTTAAAGGAAACACAGAATCCACATTCTGGACAGCAGCTAATGCCAAATAGACTAATTCTTAAGAGTAAAGGATGTTTTGTTAAAAAAAGAAAAGACCTGCCATATATGACTGAAATTTACTCATTTCTACTAGCAAGTCATATTTCATGACTGAATAGAATGGAATTTCATATAATATATTATTGGATGGAATATATATTGGATGAAATATATAATGCATCAAAACAAATATATTCTATTCAGGCAGAATTTTGCAACTGGTACCATTGATATAGGATGTTAATAGAACTAAAGCCTCTGCATGAGGGTCGAAAAGCCCCGGTGACTATGGACTAGATCAACTACTTGCGGATAATTTGAGACATCTTTAATTTGGAATGAATTGTTACAATTGCATTTGTACTGCAGTAAGGGAAAGGTGGATTTATCAATGGGGAAAATTTATATGCTGTATTAAATAATTTCTAGAGGAAATACCTGTTTCTTGTGAAATCCAAACAATACATAATTTCTGCCTACCATTTCTTAGTCTTAGAATATAATTTCAAGAAGCCAATATGTGATGCTTTCATTTTGTGAAAGATCATATTCACTTACCTAACACTGTCACTCAGAAACCAAATCTGTCTCCTTTGCCCAGAATCACTAGTAAATTATTTTAGGCCTGTTCCAAAGACCACTGAAGTCAATAGGAGTTCTCATTCGATTGACTTCAATGGACTTTGGATCAGGCCCTCTCTGTAATTATTATTCATGGAATAAAACACTATTCAGCATGAGTGTGTATGGGGGGGGTGGAATTTGGCGCTCAAAGAGTAATTCACCTGTAGATGGAAGATTTACCAAGAGCTCGCCACTGTGCAAAATTTCTTGTAAAACTCTATTTTTAAATAAGATTGTACAGAACAATCCTGGTAACAGACATCATACAGCTCTAAATTTTAATAAATCATCATATTTTGCCACATTTTTTTTCAGTTTTCTCTTTCTGCATTAGTCAACAAGTTAGATCTAATTTTCTTCACAAACACCCAACTCTTTTCATTTCTTTTCTTGCACCAAACTGTCTTTATCAAACATGTTGAGCATAAGCTTTTCCCCACTCTTATTAATTTCTAGTAAACTTTAGAACATAACTTTAAAAATACAGAATCTCTTTACTTTGCAAGAAAAAAGTATATTTATAATCTGGGAAAGAAAAGGTAGATTATCTTTAAAAGTTGAAAAAAAACCCAACAACCCACAAACATTTTCCATTTAGACAAAAAAAACCCCCACAAAAAATAATAACCATTCCATTAAATCAGCCCAGAGCTCAAGTATAGAATAATAGTATTCCATTAGAATGTAGAATAGAATAGCTGCAACTAAATATTTTTATAACTTTGTAACATTTGCATATTTGTATCCATCTTTATCCTAATTATTTTCTACTTAAAAGATATTTCAGTTACATGATGCCTAGGGACTTAGAGCAATGCGTGTGCTTCAAAGTGACCTGTGGCAGTGCTTTTACATCACCAGTGACGGGTGGAATAGCAGGTCAAGCAACAAATTACATTGCGGTAGAAAACCATTTATTTTAACAGGATAAAGTAACAGTGTTTGCAGAACTTATGGTTATGTACTTGACTCACCAGCAATCAACTATACAGCACAGTGTATTTTGTATTCATATTTAGTTTAGCAAGTGGTGTTATTTCTGACAAAACCATTTCTCTTGAACCAGAAAATGTACAGAAGTGGCTTTTTCTGAAAGTGAATATGAAGTCATTCTCTCAGAGATCTGCTTCCCTAATTTGTTGCTAAGATGAAGTATAGTATGACACTGAAGGGCGATAAAACAGGCTCAGACTGACTGGCAAAGCAATTGTGTAGAATCCTAATTTTGGCAGCATGAATTAAAAGTAGGACCTAAATTTCAAATCTGTCTCTCTTCAGTCAAGAAACTGTAAGGATTCATTTGAAAATCTGCCTTGGGTTCCATGTCTAACTGCTTCGTGTCGCACACTGAAGAGAATCCCATTTTATTTACAAATGGGGTATTTCCTTCAGGCAATAAGGAGCATAACTTAAACCAAGGAGATGGGAAGGGAAGAGGAGTGAGCATGCTTTGTATCAAGAATTTTGCAGTTGACAGGAGCAAGCTGCTTATTTACTCCTTCAGTGACTCTTCAAAGTCTTTCATTGTGGAGAAAGAAAATCACAAAGAAATAAACCAATGCTTCCCCAACTCCAATAGAAAACGCCACCTCACTAAAGGTAAGAAAGTAAAGTCCCTACCCCCGGTAGGCCAGCAGAAATTGGGGGGGGGGGATTTGACCCCATATATCCCTCTGTGTGTCACCCATGCTAGAGCCCTTTCCTAGCCAACTAAAGCATATAGACAGTACTCACAGTTGTGATGTCCCCCTGAGAGGTCAACAGGTTACCCTCTACAGTGGAGTAGATCCCTGGGTTGCTCAGACATTGCCCTTCCCCTCACTAATCATGTAAAGGATGCCTAACAGAAAAGACTAGCAGTCAGGTTTTTCCCTCCCATCTATGGATAGTCTGGGAGGCCTGCTTTTTTCATTTCTCCTTTGTCCAGACAAAGACAGGCTGGTTCTTCTCTCTTCTCTCTCTTTGTTGTTTCCAGCTTACAGCTGGCAATGGCTTGTGAGGAGTGACTGGCTTGTTTTTCTACCTGATGCCTAAGTTACCAGACTTTTGGTGACTTTTCACTTTGAGTGAGGAGCATTGCTTTTGCAACTGTGTGATTCAAGTCTGTTGGGCTTCTCTTTCTGAACAGTTAAACTGGGATTTGTTTTTTTCATTCCTAGTTTTCAGAGAACAACTAAAACAAACAAACAAAAAACACGAGGAGTCCGGTGACACCGTGCCCAAATAAATCTGTTAGTCTTTAAGGTGTCACCGGACTCCTCGTTGTTTTTGTGGATACAGACTAACCCGGCTACCCCTCTGATACTTAGAGAACAACAAGGGAACAACTGAGTTCCTTACCTTCCTGCAAACATTGGACTGGCTGCCTACTTCTGGGTGATCATATTCTGGGAGTAGGACTGATTATCTTGGTATGTCAGTCAGGCTCCTAGTGCAGTAACAGAGCTGGTCGAGGGTTTTTCAGTTAAATCTTTTAATTTGAAAATACTAATTTGTCAAACATGAAGATGTTTTCAGGGAAGAGTTGATTTTGACAAATTTGTCATTTAGAAAACAAATTGGAAAAACATTGAAGTTTTCTAAATGGGACATTTTAACTCTCAGAGTGAAAAAAAATCTATTTTTCAGTTGAAAACTGCTTTGGTTCAGAAATATAAGCTAATTATAGTCAACAACAACAATAAAAAAAAAGAACAACATGGAAACAAAACATTTCAGTTCACCTGAACCAAACTTTTTTTTTTTTGATTGTCAGTTCACAGAAAATTGAAATTCACTTTTCAGCCTTCTTTGTGACAGGAAAGTTTTTTTTTTGAAATAGCACATGTTCCCTGGATGGGATAGATGTTTTGTGTTCATCTATACCCAGTAACTTCTTCTTGTCTTCTCTGCCCCAGACCACCCTGGTAATCTGGGTCTCAAGCACACAGGTTAGGCAGGCAGTTTCATTTTCCCAAATACTAACTCTGTTCATTGTCTGTCTGATATAGAAGTTGCTTCTCACACACGCACACGCCCACTCACACACACATGCAGATGGTGAGGGATTACAGGGATTAATTACTAGAGGCCGCTGTGATGGGTTCCCCCCTTTTGGGGTGCCCCTGGGACTGGGGTACCACTGAGTCTGCCTGGCCGACCAGCCCGGGCTCCCTTTCACCCTATAATGCTGTGACAAGCTGCAGACACTCTCCCGGTCTCACACTTTCACCAGCAGACATGTAGAGCTCATGAAATTTTCCCCCTCAGTGTGGAGGGGACTAAACACAGCTTTCTGCTCCAAATTAGAATTTCCACACACACTGGTTTCAGACAAAACAAAAGCAAGTTTCCCAGTTTGATACCCACCACCGGTCAATGGAAAAATACTAGTATTATCATGGAGTCCACTACCAGGTGACTTGGTCAAATGACCCTGCAGCCATAACTCAGCCATAACTCAGAGGCTGTTAATAGCATCCCCAGAAAGACTTCTCAGGGAGTAATTAGCATCTTCTAAGACGTATTGTTCTCCCTAATGACTCTTCCCAGTGAGATATCTAGACTGATTGCATTCTGCCTAGTAGATGTTCCCCAGGTGTAAACACATTTGTAATGGATGCATAGAAAATATTTGTATCTTCAGATACCAAAAAGATACATACATAGAAATAGAATAATCATATTCAGTAAATCATAACCTTTCCAATGATATTTCATATGACCCCCCTTGCATAAAATACATCTTAGTTATGCCATAGTCATACCATTACAATATATTTATGAGGGTACGGGGACATAATGCCACAGCCCCAACTAGAGATGAAGCCTCCATTTTGCTAAGCCCTGTACATACACAATTAAAATTAAAAAGACAGTCCCTATACCAAAATCCTAACAATTTTTAGCATATGATGAGAGACAACAGATGGATGCAACAAACAAATGGGGCAGGAGGCAGGGGGAGGAGTTAATCAGTGAAGTGATTATGTTTTGTAAAATAAGCAGCAATTGCACCATGGTTCATGGTCTAGCCATTTTCCAGGGTGGCATAGGCATCAAAACAAAGAGAAGTTTTAAGAAGGGATCTGAAGGAGGATAAACTTTACTGACTTTATTGGGAACTCCTCCTGAGTGTGAGAGGCAGCCCTGGAGAAAAAGCTTTGAAGGCACTTGAGGAAAAAATGTACTAATGGATGATCAATGGCATCACTGGAAGAGTAGAGGTGGGGGTTGACAGATCAACAACATGTTTATACACAGGGTGAAGCTAAGCCATGGTAAATTGAAAGTCATATAGCCTGGGTTTGTGGTGGAAGAGGACACACCAGAGGGATGCAGAGGTATGAGTGGATCTCTTAGGCTAGTGAACCAAGATGATGTCATGAGTAGCAACATTTTGAATTGTCTTGAGAAGAATGAGACCACACGTCTGCAAGTCAGCAGTGATCAAGGTGTGAAATGACTAAGACACAGAAGTGGGAAACAGGACGAGGAAGAGGGGCCAGGTAAGCAACACTGAAAGAAAGAAGATGATAGTCAGAGAGGGAGTTCAGCAATGTAGACTGAGTGGAAAACCTAATCCAGAATTGTAGGTTAAATAGGGAGGTGAGATCAAGGATACAGGAAGTTAGTAAATCAAAAGGAAACTTTATTGGTATGAAATGCTGAATTGTATATTTTCTTCTCTCTACCTGCCCCCTTGTAGGACACTTGATAGCATAAAGTTTGTTTTTCTCTTTTGACTGGAGTGTGTGTGTGTGTGTGTGAGAGAGAGAGAGAGAGAGAGAGAGAGATTGAGGGCAACCTGTGTGTTGACAGGGACCTACTATGTGGAGTTAAGTAGGGGACAAATAAGAAAAATGTCCCAATTATATGAAATACCACAAATCTAGATCTATACAAAATTCTAACGTGCAGTTCTAATAACCTCTCTAATTTGGAGTTTTTGTCTACATGTCACTAGTCATTGATGTGTCAACAAACAAATGATTGGCGCATGTGACTCCCCACCCCTCCATAGCTATGCCCCTATTCTCAACAAGAATATTCTAGAAAACATTGTATATCAACTGAATATTCAATAAAATGTGTCAAAGCTTGATATGAAATATTTGGTGAAGTAAAATTAGAAGTGATCATTGCAAGCCCACTAATTAAAGCAAATACTTTCATTTCACACTGAACACTGAAGATGGGCAGGAGCTGGATTTTCCATTTAATGGGAAATGCCACAATTCTGATTTTTTTTTTCATTTCTGAAACAGAACAAAACAAATTTCCTATGAAAAGAAATTATCCCAACCTTTTTTGTTTCAGGTCAATTGAAATGTTTGGTTCTTCTTTAGTCATTTTAATGCTGCTATTAAATAATATACACTGAAAAAAGTAATTTCAAAATGGAAAAATCTAAACATTCCATTCTAAAAAGTACCAAATGGAACACTGACTTTTATATTTTTTTAAATGAAGTATTATCAAAAACAGATTTCGGCAAAACCTTTCATTTTTGACAAATAAACATTCTTTTTGTTGAAAAATGTTTCATTTGAATTGTTTTTAAGCTTTAATGAATATTCTGCCCAACAATTTGACAAACCAAAGCTTTGTATTACTACTAGAGAATCCCCAAGACTGTGCTAGACAAAGTACAAATGTATGGTAAGACACACTGTAGTTCCTGCCCAGATGATCTAAACAAAGAAGACAAAGGGTGATAGATAAGGAATTATTATATTTATTAGAGCTGGGCAGGATGATTCATGGAGGATTTCAAAACTTAAACAGTTGCCACAAAAGGAGATGGAACCACAGGTACTAGGAACTTTGGGCCCCCAGCCCCAGCGGGGTTTGCCTGACTAGCTGACACAGACCCAATGACACCGGGTGTGCTGCCATGGATGGGATGGGTGAGATGGCAAGAAACCAGGCATGGATCCATTGGAACTCCAGTGAAATTGAACAGTCTCTGAAAAACATTTTGATTTCACTAATTTGCAAATTCAGATGAAACATTGTTTCACCAGATTTTTTCCATCTAGCTCTAATTATTTTTCCCATCGCACAAGGGAGAACACTCAGCAAATAAAGTCCAGATCCAAAAAATATTCAAGTCAAAGGGAGTATATTGATTTCAGTGGGCTTTAGCAAAGCCCTAAGTGACCTGCTGAAGATCACACAGTAAATCTGTGCTGGAGCTGTGAAGTCTCCTGAATGCCAGTTCAGTATCTTAACCACAAGAAAGAAAAGACTATGGACAATTGATTTTTGTGTCCCCCTCTCAGATATGTACAGTGACTTTTAATGATTTTTGGCTGTATTAAGCATCTATAATTTTCTGTTATTTTAAGAGTGCCTTAGAAACAAATGAGATACATCAGTAAAATAGCGATTAGGAAAACCATATTTTTCCTTACCTTTTATTTAGTAAAAGGCATATGCAAATGATATTCCTGTTACATACTTGCCAAACTACATAAAAATAGTGTAAGTGCTTGGAGGACACCTCAGGACATACAGTATCTGCTTTTACAAAATTAGTATCAATGACCTTAAGTAGCTACTGCATACATTTTTTTTCCAGAAGCTTGTATAATTAATACCTCAGACATATGCAACACCATAGCTGAGCTGAAGAGGCTTAGATCTTTTCTAAATCATCCTGATTTATGTAGACTTAGATGCTCTAATTGCTGTTTATCTGACATCAAATCCTCTTTTGATTCTAAATGAGCAGCACTGCTGAAAATTAGGTTTCTTGCAAACAAGAAACGTGCAAAGCTCACTGGTGGCAAACCCCACAGTCCTGAATCCTTGAAGAGAAAACACATAATTGAGGCTAGTATTATGCATGACTAAAGCAATAGGAATTCAGTGCTGTGGCATTCCTCTACAAAGAAATAACCAAAACAATCTACATTAAGCCTCGACAACCGTGGTATTTACCACTGGATCACACAATTAAATACATACTCCTGACCATTGGAGAGCTGTCTGCTTGACATCTTCACAGCAATTGCAGACATATCTTCCCTAGTAGCCACAGGGAGAGGATCAGACGTACTACCCAGTGTCAGTGCAATGGAACGAGTGGCTGCATTGTACTTGGAACTAGTTTGTCTCATTTCCAGCCATCCTGAAATGTGCCTTGCATTCATAATTGCATAAAGCCAGGTTATATTAACAAAACCAGGTTCTATCTGTCCCTGAGTCTTTTTTTCAGGTCTAGTCCTGCAGAATCACCCTATGCAGAATTCAGAATCTCCAGGTTGGAAACCCATAGAAAAACAGGATCCTTGGAGAGAATCCCTTCTCTTTGAAAGAAGGCTCCTGATCTGTAGGCCAGAGCCCTCTAACATTCTCATTGAACTGGAATCCCATTGTCAAATCAAAGTCAAATAACTGTGCGATCAAGGTGGCCCACTTACGTCAGGGCATATTCTGCACAATTCCTGTGCCCTTTCATGAATACAGTTACAGGGACAATACTTTCACTCCTACAATCAGGACATAGACAAATTCCTACTAAAGCAACTAAATGCAGTAAGTGGAACTATGGGTAAACAATGTTATAGATGATGTAAATGAAGCTGGCCAGAGCTGGCCTCCCCGCTTTTATTCCCTAAAGATGGAGCAGAGAGTACCATCTCTCTAAGCTATCTAGCTATGGGCTATACAGTGAGAAT
The DNA here is from genome assembly GCF_965152275.1 of Natator depressus. Taxonomy (NCBI): domain Eukaryota; kingdom Metazoa; phylum Chordata; order Testudines; family Cheloniidae; genus Natator; species Natator depressus. The sequence goes on along the minus strand of NC_134234.1, from coordinate 85,821,361 downwards.
ATCCACAATGCTATGGGTAAAGACATATAATACCCAGTAAACCCCCAGACCACATGCATATAATGTAAGTTGCTTGATGGAGCTCAGGTACAGCAAAAACAAGTAGCACTACATGCCAAAAATGCACCAAGTCAGTGAAGAATGATCAATCTGTAGGGCTGTGAGGCAAAGGACCATCATAGAAACTGGTATTATGGTCTTTTAGAATAATGTAGCCACTTGAGCCTTCATGAATGAAAGCTCATCTTGGAGACTAATCAGTTGTCTCCTTGAATTTATTTAATCTGAGATGGAACAGTGAATTCAGTGAAATTTATGGGTGTTCAGCATCTCTGAAAATCAGACCAGTTTTATGTAGGCTTAACTTTTAGGTGCCTGGGAAAATCATAGAGCCTTTTAGGAACTTAAGCTCCTACACAATGAATGGGGGGAGATAGGTGCCTTAAACTGTGATCCACAAAAGTCAGCACACTAGGCAGGGAGCCACTTAAACTAGCCAATAGGAGATACCAACCCCAGGGGTATGTGCCAAGCCCCATCCCTCTCACAGGCATAGGCTCCGAAGTCTAGGCTGCAGGGAGGTACCCATTTCAGCTTGTGAGTCACAGCTGGAAACCCTTTTTGGAATGAGGTCCCTTATGCCATTGTAAGGGGAGGCAAGGTGGTTGGGATGAGGAGGAAGACTTCTCTTATAACTTTTAGGCCAGTGATTAGGATATTCTCCTGGGATGTGTGAGGCACTCAGTTCAAATCCCCCTGCCTAATGTAGAGCAGGGATCTGTCACCTCTAGGTGAGTGCTTTACCCATTGGGCTACTGGATATTGTGTTGTGGGGAATTCCTCAATGTCTCCTATTTAAGCTGTTGCCCTGTGGATAAATAATTAGTATTATTGGAGCTGGGAAAGCAAATTACTGTGCTTTACATGCACATATTTGGAGTTTTGGCCCCGATATATATTAAGAGCTGTGAGATTCTTCAGTGAAAGTCCACAGACAATAAAATTTCAGGGTATTCTACCCTTATTCAAATGAAAGGATTTGATAATTTTATATAAATCAGTCAGGCACTTCAAAGAGTGTATTCCTAGGGATCAGCATTTAGCCAGATTCATCCCTGCTGTAATTCCACTAATGTCAATGGTATAAAGTCAGTGAAATTATACAGGTGATAAATTTGGATTCGTTACTACTATATGTGTGAATGCTTTAGTCAAACACAAGTTATTGGGCTCAATACAGTGGTAACTGGATGAAATTTTTTGGCCTTTGTTATATAGGAGGTCAGGCTAGATCTAATGAGGCCTCTGGCCTCAATCTATGAATCTATAAATACCAAGATGTCTATCTCCAGGACAAAGGCAATTCTCTTGTTTACTTAAATCTCAATTGCTTGCAGCTAGAGTTTTAGGCTGAGCAACAGAACTGTTCAAAAATTCACATTTTTTTGAGGAGAAAAAAGACTTTTTTAACAAACCAAATGTATGCAAAATTTCTCATTTTCAACTAGGTCTACTGACCAATAATTTGAATACTGTAGGTTTCATTTGAAAAAAAAAATCATGTGAATATCAGTAATAATAATACATCCTGTGGTTTTGTATTACAATGTTGGTGTCACCATTTCATTGTCAAAGCTAAGAAAAGTGTACAGTAGCTCAGAGAAATGTGGACCCAAGCAAAAATTCTGTCATTTCTGCATGTTACAGTCTTGCTCTGCTTTATGTAATGATATGCTGAAGTGATAAAATGACAGCTAAACTCCAAACCTCAAAGGAATATGTATTAATTTTCAGATAAAATGGAAAGCCTTTATTCATTTATTTTGAAGCTTTTCCAGATGAAATTAAAGTGCAGGCTGACATAAATCAAATATCTACCATTAGAGGATAGCCTCCTACTGTTGCTGGATATTCTAGGACTACAAACAGAAGGGTGATTGGCTTATCTATATTTGTATTACATTATACTTTCCAATACACATGGGGTGTAGGTCACCTTCTATTTTATGTGAATTACTCCTGTAACTCTTTATGACTAGTCACTTTAGGGCTCAGTTATAATTGAAGTCACAGTCTTTGATGTGGGCCGCAGTGGCTGCTCCTTTACCCTGTGGGGGGCACCATGAACGACCTGCTACAGAGTTAAGCAGGGAAGAGGCAGGGTGTGAGGGGTGGATGTGGTGTGCTAGGGAGAAGAGTATGGTGCAGAATTTGTTTCTTTCCTCTTTCCCTTTCAGAAAGCTTAGTGTTCCTGTCAGGGCTAGCCATCAGGAGTCTTGTTCTTCCATTCAAGGAAATTAAGAACTGTTGCTGTGATTGTCTCCTATCCTAAAAATGGCCCTGCTGTTTGTTGTTGTTGTTTTTGGAGACCCCTCCGCTCCCATTGATCTCACCTGGAGATGTGAATGCTCAGAACCTCTGAAAATCAGACCCTTAACTCAGGCTGCTACTTCATATACCATGTGGTGTTTTGTACCTCCCTCTAGCAAAATTTTCCTGTGTTTAAAAGTTGAATGGTCTCCTATCCTTTATGGTTCTCTATATTCTCCCACACACTTATCATTTAAATTCTTAGGTCCCTTTTGCAAAGTCCTTAAACAAACTAAGAAAAAATCTCATCACCCAGAAGGCCTAGGCAAGTGAAAATGGTATCTGGGGAGCAGAAGTGTCAAGTTGCCTATTAGCTAGCCAGGGGCAACTTGGGAAGCTGGAGTTGGAGTTAGTCACAGCAGCAGGACTGAGTTGCCAGTCATACAGGAGGGTGACCAGAGAACAGCAGAGAACTGAGCTGCCTCACAAGGTAGGAGAAGAGGCTTGCCAAAGCAATAAAATGGAGTGGTAAGTTAGAGGGGGAAGGGTTGAAGAGAGATGAGCTGTACAGAGTATTAAAGCTGATCTGCCAATAAGCACAGGGGTGGAAGAGGGGGTGAGCAGGGCAGTAGAAATGACCTGTCACCGAAGAAAATGGGAGCAGAGTACTAGAGTGGGGTTTTCACAAATGGGAGAGGGATGCACCAAGATGATGCCAGTCACACAATTCATGCCTCAGAAGAAGGGAGTGGGACCAGGGAGAAGTACATTCCTGAGCATACCTGAGATTGAGCCTGTTTGAACGTGTTTGTTCTTAGTGCTCAGAACAGTTTCTGGTGATTGGAGAGAGCAGAAATTGGATGCTCCAGCTGCAGTTAGGTAGCTCAAAAGCAATGCAAGCAACAGTTTAATTTTCCAGTCAAGCCAGAATAGGCTGTGTAGCAAATTTTAGAGCCTAACAAACTTAGCAGCTGCAGGACACAATTTGATTTGATTTTTAAGATGATGAATAAGCTGCAGTCTGTTATATCTAGACACAGCGGAGAAGGAGATTCGGACACAGAGGAGATCATTTAAGCACAACTAGCTGCCCTGGAAACATTTATTGTTCTGGCTGCAAAATTGAAACCAAGAGGTTTTTCACTGGAGAGGGAGAAGAGAGCTCAAACACTTAAAGGGACAGAACATCACAGAGTCTATTCAAAGACACTTCATTTTGCCAGAAAGGCAAATCATGGTTTAATTTGCCAATCACGCCAGTGTAGGTTTTGTAGTAAAACAAACAACAATTTGAACACTTACTGCTGCAAAACAGAATTTGATTTATGTCTAGGTTGGAGGTGGCCTCTAATATTTTGTTTGCAATTGCAAGTATAGTTTCTGCTGCCAGAGTAAGGCAATTTAATTTGCATATCCATCCTTGACTTACCCACTATTTTAAACATGCTTATTATAACAATTACCTAAACAAAGATTCAATTGATTTTTAAAATACTTGACAAACGTCTGGAACACATCAAACCACTCTTAGGAGTAAAACCAGAACCAACCATCAGTTTGTACCAATGGAGGGTAATGCTGAATCAGACCCTGCACTAAGTTAATGTAGAGGAAGCACATAGCATGGAATAGTATGCCAAGCACTATCAGAAATTGGGACTTCGACAAACTTTCTAGAATTCATGGAAAGCTAGGTATGCATGAGGTCCACAACAGAACAATATACTATCTTATGCAGAAAGCATGATAAGCTTTCTGACAAGGGCAGTCATCTTGTAAGTGGGCCTAGCACCCTTAGAGGTGATGTACATGGTAGTCCACACTTCCTGCTCTCCCTGTCCCCTTGGTCTAAACAGCCACCCTTGCGCTACTTCCAGGTGGTCACCTGGGTGTGGTCAATATTTGCACTTTACTTTAAGCTGTACCCAAGGGGAAGCTAGAAAAAGTGATCAGAAGAGTAAAGAATCAGATCTGTTTGCAGAGTGACACCAGCAGAGACTGCAAAGGAGTGGGGATATATATTGGCTGCAAGAAAGGCTGGGGAATCAAACTAAAGTCCAAGAAGAGAAGCTGCAGAAGGAGGGATTGTAGCAGAGTTTTTTGAAGAAAATTATTACAAGCGTCGGAGTATCAGGATAGAGTCAGGACAAGGAACAAGGAAGGGTGAGGTAAAGTATGCACTGGATCATAAGGAAAGAGGGAGAGTCACATGGGGATCAATACATGGAACACGAAAGATCAGCTACTTGAATGTAATGTTATTGTATCCCAGTAGACATTCTTACTGGTCCTGATTTTGATTACTTGGCTGCATTCTCTATAGCTGTAATTTCTCTATGTCATACTGAAAATAAATCACGCTCACTTTCTAATATTTCTCTTTTGAGGCCTCTTCAAATAGGTTCTCCATGGCTTGTTAACTGCCATACCTAGGAAATGCATTTCTGCAGCACAGCCTGTCTCTCTCATGCTGGTGGTGCTCTTTCTAATTGTTCACCCAACAGCAGGCTTACATTTCTGATCAAGCTGTAATGATAACTGCTGAATATAAATACCCTGGCGGATAACTAATGCCTAAAAGCCATTTCCATTATGTCTTGTTGTGGCTACATATGATCCAGTAAGATAATGCTCCTTTTGGCTAACTACAGTACCTCCGTATATATATGAACTTTGGAAATTAGAATGGTGCTACCACTGGTTTTGTCCCCACAATTAAGCAGAGGACCTAACCAACCTTTTAGCTGATATTGCTCACTGCTTTGAGTCCCCAAGCACTTACACGTTGCAGCCTTAAATCCTTTGATTCTTATAGGTTTCAGAGTAGCAGCCGTGTTAGTCTGTATCTGCAAAAAGAAAAGGAGTACTTGTGGCACCTTAGAGACTAACCAATTCATTTGAACATAAGCTTTCATGAGCTTCAGTTTACTTCATTGGATGCATGCAGTGGAAAATACAGTTGGGAGATTTATATACACAGAGAACATGAAACAATGGGTGTTACCATACACACTGTAACAAGAGTGATCAGGTAAGATGAGCTATTACCAGCAGGAGAGCGGGAGGGGGAAAACCTTTTTTAGTGATGATCAAGGTGGGCCATTTCCAGCAGTTGACAAGAATGTGTGCGGGGGGAGGGAAATAAGTGTGTGTGTGTGTGGGGAATAAACATGGGGAAATAGTTTTACTTTGTATAATGACCCATCCACTCCCAGTCTTTATTCAAAGCCTAAGTTAATTGTATCCAGTTTGCAAATTAATTCCAATTCAGCAGTTTCTCGTTGGAGTCTGTTTTTGAAGTTTTTTTGTTGAAGAATTGCCACTTTTAGGTCTGTAATCGAGTGACCAAAGAGATTGAAGTGTTCTCCAACTGGTTTTTGAATGTTATAATTCTTGACGTCTGATTTGTGTCCATTTATTCTTTTACGTAGAGACTGTCCAGTTTGGCCAATGTACATGGCAGAGGGGCATTGCTGGCACATGATGGCATATATCACATTGATAGATGTGCAGGTGAATGAGCCTCTGATAGTGTGGCTGATGTGATTAGGCCCTATGATGGTGTCCCCTGAATAGATATGTAGACACAGTTGGCAACGGGCTGTTTCATGTTCTCTGTGTATATAAATCTCCCCACTGTATTTTCCACTGCATGCATCCGATGAAGTGAGCTGTAGCTCACGAAAGCTTATGCTCAAATAAATTTGTTAGTCTCTAGGGTGCCACAAGTACTCCTTTTGATTCTTATAGTTTCAACTGGTTCTCATAGCTGATTTCATCTCCCAATAGCCTTTTAAATGAGAAATATATTTCTAGTACCCAGTTTAAACCTTCCCTCTATTAACATTAGTTCATGTATACTAATCTTCTTATCCTGTGAAAATAAATTAATACCTAAGTTTCATTGTGTCTGTATCTATTTGCATTTTGTGTGTGTGTGTGTGCTTTCCTCTAAAGTACTAAGATACCATCTACTGCATTAAGGAATATATTTTGTTTATCCAAGAATGGATCTGACTTTGCTCTCCATTTCAAGCCATGCTGTCAAGTGGAAACATTCAGGGTAATTGTCTTCCTGGGGAAATGCTGCCCAGCAAATATCCTGCTACTGGGGAAGTTTAAGGACGTCTTAAAATAAAATAAAGGTAATTTATTATTTTTGTTTTACAGTAACACCATAGCTGTAATCAACGCAATCAAGGTGCCTTTGTCCTAGCCACTGTGCATGCATATAAGAGACAGTCCTTGCCCTATTTACAGTCTAAATAGATATGACAATGGGTTGGAGAAAGGGAAGTATGTCAGTTTGACAGTTGGGGAACTGAAGCACAGAGATTATTAAGGATATAATTTTCAAAGGTGCCTACATTACTTAGACTATACTGCAATTTAATGTGTAATCCTACTCACTCTTTAAATTAGCTAATGTGGGTTACAATAGCAGTGAAGATGTGGCAGCATGGAGCCTGTTATGACCTACTCAGGGTCCCTAATGGGCTTGTACCGGGGTTGCTAGCCTGCTTTGTGTCTTCACTGATACTTTTAACCTTTTTTTCTAATTAAAGCTAGCATGGGTATGCCTACCCCCACTATAATTACACCTTAAATTGCAATGTTGATGTACCTTAAGTAATTTGGTCATATGGGAAATCAGTGTCAGTATGATTGGGGTATACAAACCCAGCACTGACTAGGGAACAGTTAATGAGCTACTGTGGGCTCTGTCAGCCCCACACCACTTCAACTGCAAGACCTGTCACATTTGGAGGGAGCTGTTAAAAGGAGAGAGCCAGATCAGATGAGAAAAGGTCAAGTGGGATCTCACATGTTACCTCCCTGAAGAAAGGCCTGTCTGGGTCCAGGACCCAATCCGAGACTGCTAGATGCCAGAGCCTCCTGAGGGATGGTAGGCTTCGTGTGGGACTATTGTGTTCCCTTTTTCACCCAGGGTATTTTTTTTTTTACACTTCTATATAGGATCTGCCTATGGATTGAATGACATACACCCTCGCTCCCACTTCCCCAGGAAGGTAATGCCTGCCTGGATATAGACATCTGTTGATTTTCCCCCTAGCAGTCCATGTCGTGATTTGTCATGAGCCCTGAAGTGTCAGGGTCACAATTAAATACAGCTGATTTGAATTATTTTTTTAAGAGAAAAATGGCTTTCATCAAAATGGAGATTTCTGCAGGAAAATGTCCATTTTTGATTGCATTGTTCAGGTCTTGATTGAACTTTTGAAATGTTTAGGTTTTCAGGGGAAGCCTGAAAACTTCTGAAGAAACTTTTTTCAACTAAATCAAAACTTGTGTGTGTTAAAAAGTTTTCCTGGTGACAAAAAAACATTTCCTGACCAGTTCTAATATGAATATAGAATTTCTGGGTTATTTTGTTACTACTACATGGTAGTGCTTTACCATAACACCATCCTTCACTTTGGGAATCTCATTGAGACTTGGTTCTGATCCTTGCATATCTAAAAATTAGACTCAATGAGCACCACTTTCCAATGGATCCTTTCAAATTCAGAGGTTCCTCCCAAGGGTACTATAGTAACAACCAACAAAAGATGGGTTTTTTTGTGTAATGATTTCATCCTTGAGCATGTCTTACCATGCTTTCGTTGAGCAAGCTCTGACAGTTCTTGGGGTTACGTTATACTAGAGAATTTTAAAAATCATATTTCATGTACCTCAGGTATATGTTAAGATCAGTTGGTCTCATAAGTGTAAACAATTATAAATCATGCATCTAGATACTGTTAATTGTCATACTCTCTCAATCATCTTGAACCATTCTTTATATTTAACAAAATGGTTAACTTTTATTTAAATGAAATCTTAGTGGGTGCTTTATGGTTTAACAATGTGAAATAATAAGAAGAATAAAACAAATAGGGAAAAAGAGAATTGGTAACAGAGAAAAAGAGAAATGCAGTGAACTGGCAGAGAATAATAGTGCTACCAGTGAGTGCAAGTGCCCCAATGGAATTAGAAAGAGGTCCAATCACAGAAGACAGGCTGCCCGGTAGAAGTTGTAAAAGGCTTCTATAATTACAATAAAGGTCCAGATTCACAGATGGCATAAATGGGCATTACTCCATTTGCCCACTTACACTAAGGATCTGGCCCATAATGTACAAAAATTGGAATTGGCCTAAATTACAAAGTGCATACAAAAACTGAATTCGAATCCAAACGTCCAAAGTGTGGAGTTGGAAGGGGTTCAGATTTGACTTGTTACTGAGCCCAAATCACGAAGTTAGTAAGAGAATAAAAATCTGGAACAAAATTTTCAAGAGTTTTCTGGGGGGCAGAACATAGAGGAGCAGAGGGTTTGTACTGTTGTCAGAGATTATGTGCTACAACTCCAGGAGGTGAAGTCTGAGGGTATGCATAGGCGTCTGTAAACTATTTTTGTGCTCTTGGCATTCTGATCTGGCTGGGGGCTGGTATGAGCTTTCCCCAGAGGAATCTGGAGCATCTTTATGGCTATTCTGCTACATCCACCCTGCAGCCCCCTGTACACTGACACAGCTGCAATATAATGGCTGGTGCAGGGCGTGGGGAAATTCCTCCCAGAAACTTGTATTTCACCCTTTGGTGCAAAAGGTGAAATTGCATCTGTGCATTCATTTGATTAAAATACTATTTACAAATATTCTTTGTCACTGGATCAAAACCAATTTTCCTATGGGACCCCCTACTCTTTGCCAGTTCATTAGAGCAACAGAGCTGTGCTCCATTCCAGCCAGCCATGTAACAGCTCAGTAGTATCACACTGACGAAGCAAAAAGCATGCTGTGCCAGTAAGAAAAGAACTAAAGGGCACAGTAATAATTCTGGTTTGTTTTACAACAGCATCTACTTTTATATTCATATAGGTCTGCAGTTCTCTGGGGAAAATAGGATTGGCTGAGCAGATCTATGTGTAATGAAAGATGGGATAAAAGAATGACAGCTCAGGGCACTAATGAAGGTGCTTTCTGTCAGGTGGTAGATGATTCAAGCTGAAATTGTCTGCTGGGATTCCTGGGACTTCCCAAAGCCTTTTACTAACATTTTGTGTTAGTAGAGGTTAGTTATTTAGCGCGTGCATAGTCATCTAGCCAAGCGATGGCATCTTCAGTGGCATGGTGCAGTTCTTCTAGGCCACCGCTGAACCTAGTCAGCAGGCAGTCATCGACCGTGTGCGTCATCGTTTATGTTGTGCCGCAGCTGCACAAAGGACTGTCACGAAGGCTCCGGCGATGCTGGTTGGCTGCACAGAGACCTAGCCCGGTCCGGAACCTGTTCAACAGGGCCCATTGGCGACGGGGCAGGTCAAAACCAGGTGGGCAAATTGTGGGGTCGGTTGGGGATTATAACAGATATCCATTCCTCTCACCAGAGTGTTTCTGCCCTAACACCACAGGTGCGGTGAATGAGACCATCATGGGCCACATGACAGCAAACGTGCAGCTGGTGGTTTAAAAAGTTCATTGTACAGCGGCAGGCTTGAGTTGGTGCATACGTTCTCCAGTAACTTGTCGGTGGCAACCTCTCCTCTGATATGAGGAGGAGCAATAATATTGCTCAGAACTGGGAGCCATGGGAGTGGAGTCAGACACAGGGTGCCGGAGATAATACGCATGGCAGCATGTAACTGCGTATCCACCAGTTTGGTGTGCGACGATCGACTCCAAACTGCTGTGCAGTACTCCACCACCGAATACGAGGTGGCAAGAGCTTACATCTGCAGAGTTGGAGTATGGGCACCCCGTGATGAACCTGCCAGTTTGCTAAGAAGATTGTTGCATGTCTTGACTTTAGCTGCTGTCTTCTTCAGGTGGGCATGGTAACTCAGTGTACGATCTAAGGTTACACCTAGATAGACCCATTGCTCTTTCATCTCCAAGCGCTCATCTTCTGCCCCACAGTGAAAGTTAGGTTAGTGAAAGATGTTGATGTACTCTCTGCAGTTCCTCCACAGCACAACCAAGTGATATTTTTCCAGGAGCTATATGACTTTAATGCACCTTGTGAGCTAAAGCTTTATGGTACTTTTCAATATCGTACTCAGTGCAATGAATTCTTTATCTATCTAGATGGCACTAATCACTATAGCATTGTTGGGTTTTGTGTCTTTGGGAAGCTGGTAACTGTATTCATAATAAAATACAAGATCCCCTAATGCATCAGAGTGGTGCTCATCATGGTTTAGGAGAAGGCATAAATAGTTTTACATCACTTTTCTCTCCCCAAACCTGGAGGCTGCCAGGGGCCAAATTGTCCAGAATATAAGAACAGCTTCAGGAGACATCAGTTCCCGCACTTAGTGGCAGCAGCAAGGTGCCACGGCTTCTCTAGTAGTCCCTGATTTTCTCCCAGGGGCTTCCTCTTCTTCCTTCTCCCCCTTCAGCAGGAGCACTGCCTCAGGGACCACTGCATCCCTGTCTAGACTATGAATACTTACTTGCCTTCAGGTGCTTCTGAGTCCTAGGGAAACCTAGGAAATTTCCCTGCAACCTGCCTTCAAAAGGCAGGACCGTGCACAAGTACTGGTTTTGCTGGACTATCAAAATTATATTTTAACCCCTTCTCCCTGCCCCACACTCACATGCATACCAAACAACACTGAAAGTGTGCAGATATACAACACATGTATCCTAAGCAATGCCCGTGTGGATGATCTGTGATCTATGGCATGCAGAGGTCTTCTTTTTTCCCAGGGGTAGAACGGGTGGGGATACAAATAAAAAGCTGCTCAAAATTTCAAGTGTGCCTGAGCTCAGCTTCCATTTCTGCAAAAGCAACTTTGTGCAAGCTAATTACTTGAAATTGCCCCGATCCAGTCATCCAAAGCTGAGGGCAGACTCAATAGTACTCTGGGGGCAGAAATTCATTTTCAATCAATGAATTTCTTTTTTGGTCTCTCCAGCACTGAGTATGGGGCAGTCCGTTGCCTAAAGACACAAACACATGTCATATGATAAGACTTGTAAGGAATTCAACATAGCTGATGATAAAAAGGGAACTTTCTTTAGCAAAGTGTAGGTGTCTATAGTAATTAGAATTGTTTGAGTTATTAGGAACCTCATAGATTTACTGGTTATATCTGTGTGGTGTCTCAAGTTTTTCCCTGTGTAAGGGAAATGTATTGACTACAACTAGTTGTGCAAATTCTTTTCTTCCTTCTGCAAATTCAACAAAAGATTTTTTTTTTCTTCAGAATGTTTCAGTGTGATATCCAGGAACCTTTCTGTCATAAATCACAGAACTGAGCAAACTGTGTCATTTGTCCTATACAATACAGGCATTAGCCAAGAAAGGTTACACACGCACAGCTTTTGTGTGCTCTCATTCACATACAAATGATAGAATTTGCAAAAATCACTTGCAATCAATTTGTATGTAAAAATATTGTGTGTGTTAAGTTGTCTCTATTATGTGCACAAATGTTAGTATGCCAAAATATATGCATACACACATAAAGGCTGTGTTAAGGCTTCTTTGGAAATGTGGTTTAATATCTCCAGTATTATTACTGTCTAAATAAATTAAGTAATTACACATTCAGCTCCTAAATTTAAAGCCTTCAGGAAATCTTTATACTTCACAAATGCTGTATAAAAGTTACAGTGCAATTAGAAGTGAGTCTACATATTTACTTAGACTTAGAGAGCTCCTCTGATGGATGAGTCAAAACTACAATTATGAAAAAAATCTAATGCTTGTAAAACATAAGTTATACACAAAACACAAGGACATCACAAATTTGTGACCCTAATCACATTTTTCCCTCATAGTACTCAAAACGTATTTTATAGTAACACATAAACCAGGGCTTGTCATGCGAGTTGCAACATTTTAATTATCCTTTAACATATTGTTTCCTGTTTAAAATATCTTAAATATTAATGTAAGTGGAGCTGATTAATTATGCTTCTTAGATGAAAGCATATTGGCTCATTAATCTTTTTTTTTTTTAGTTTATATATAAATATCTACTATGTTGAGCTAGTTTTTTTTTAAAAATAGACTAAGTATATGACCCTAAAGAATTCAAATGTTATTGAAGTATAATAGCTATAGTAGTTACAGTCTTCATGTGAAATATTAAGAAAAAATGGTATCAGAAGCTGAATTTATACTTTTTGCTATTGAACTGTATCCTCAATTCCTTGGGTTTATACTTTTTACAGTATTAGCTAATGCCTTGGGACATATTGTGATCTTCAGTAAACATTGACCAGGGCTGCCACTACCCAGTGATAATTCAGAAGGTGTGAGGATATCCAAGCTAAATGTGTGGGTTTTTTTTAATTGTTTTAGGAATTGATGAGAAAATGAAATCTATTATCAAGTAAGTGTTATAGGAAAGCTTTTATGAGAGAACATTTGCTTAAATCAGTGGCGCGGGCCGAGGGACGTAGTGACCACCACTTCCAGCAGCTCCCATTGGCCTGGAGCAGCGAACCGCGGCCACGGGGAGCAGCGATCGGCCGAACCTGCGGACGTGGCAGGTAAACAAACTGGCCAGCCTGCAGGAGCTTTCCCTGCACAAGCAGAGGAACAAGGTTGGGAACCACTGACTTAAATGTTAAAAAATCTTTTACAGTGAATAAATATTATGGAGACGATCTTCAGCTGTGTAAATTGTCAGAGTGCCACTGAAGTCAATGGAGCTCTGACGAACAATTTACATCTTTTTCTATAATTGTCTATACATTTATAGAATATTTTAAAACATAGATGCCTAAGGTAAGGCCCCAAACCAATATTTAGGGACTGAAATGTGAGTGACCTGATTTTGAGAAGTGAAAAGCAGACACAAGTCTCATTTGAAACCAACATGAACTGTAGATGCTCAACACCTTGACAAAATTTATGAATTTATGAAATATTAATTAACTTAGGAGCCTAATCTTGGGCAACCAGGTTTGAAAACTTTGGCTATACACATACACCATATGCACACAAACATATACAAGAGTGCATGTGTGGATCTTGTGCATGTACATATGTACTAACATATCCTTAAATGCCAAACATACATTTGTGCTATTTTACAGTTCCAGTGTTTTGCTTTGTGTTTCTCTCGTAGGGAAGACATTGACTTTCCCAGCAACAACAACAAAAAGCCACCGCACCAGGACCCCTCAAAGATGTGCTGATGAGATCTTGGGGCTGTTTACATTTGCCATGCAAATTTGAAAAATTCAGATTGTCTCCTGGTGTTTAATCTCACAACTCAATTTGTTTTCAAGTCCTGTGTTTAGCAGCTGTGCAGCACTTCGCTGCAGTTTATCAGCCCTGAAGAAGGGAAGGGGAAGAACAGTAAATGACAAAAAGAACAAATCAAACCCCACCCCCCATCCATCACACACACCTTAAAGATCTTAGACTGATCAGATATCCGGAGGAGGAAATTAACTACCCTGAACAGTTACACTCAACCTACTTTCAGTTATAATTGAGAGGGAAAATGTGTGAGTCAGGTATTTTTTGGAACTGGACCATATGTGAAGCAGCCATTGCCAAGCATACTTTGAAAAGTTGTTAATGGCGTAGAACATGTTAGCAAGCAATTCCCCCCTACCTATCCCAATGATTGTTTTTTCTACCAATTTATTTTGAAACATCTGTTTCTGGAAGATTTTTTAAATGCCAGTGTGCAAAGAGAGACACTACTGCTGTTAGAACAAAGCATGAGGATAAATGTGCTGATGTGACAGCTAGTTTGGACTGTGTTTCTTTAAGCATGTATGAAACACTTCTTCATTCAGTGATCTAAATGCGTCAGTCAGACCTCTTCTGTGGCTTGTCCCACTAATTTTATTGTTTTCCAGAGTGGTGAAAATTAAAGTAGTGCATAACAGAAGATTCATGGCAATAAGAAACCATTCTGGGTTGGGTCCAATATTGATGGAATATATTTTGTGATATTTTCATATATTTTGTGTGCAAGCAAAATTCTCAAGCCAACTCCCAGACAAAAAATGTCAAGTGACCCTTTTCATTTAATAGCAGTGCACATTAATTAGTGCTGTCTCTTATCTAGGATGCAGACCATTTCAATTTCCCAACATCAGCAATTTAGTCAAATGAAAAATATGGGTCAAATACTGCCCTTTATTTCATCTAGGTAATCCCATTAGCTTGAATGGGTTGCTGTAGTATAATCTAGGGTAGAATTTGACAATGTGATTTAAATTGAAAAAAAAAAACTTTCTCAAAATGCCTATCAAAAGCAAAATCCTCAGTATATTGCAATGATAACACAATATAAAACAACTATATCTTACAACACTAATATTTTATTGGCAAAAATAAAAAAAATGTTTCTTGCGGATACAGAAAAAATGGTGCTTTGTAGAAACTGGCCTTTAGGAGCCAATTACTCACTCAGTTTCCTAACTGATCAGCTACTTTGCAGAGTGGTTGTCCATACATTTACACTTGTATCAACAGACCAAATATTCTCTCTTTAATGAAAAACTTGGTTTAGAAAGTCACTCTGTATTTAAGTAAATGCAATTCTACCTATATATTACAGAAAATATTTAAATAGTAAGACACAAGACATTAGTCAGGTAAATAGCAAGCAGTGACATCTTTTCTACTAAACATTGCTCGTCTTGTTACCTTATCTCTGGAGGACTAGATGACCTCCTGAGGTCCCTTCCAACCCTGATATTTTGTGATTTTATGATTCTTACCTACCACCCACCCTGACTTCCTTTGTCTGTCTTATCTATCTGTTGTGTCTGACACCCAGAGACTGTAAGCTCTTTGGGGCATGGATTGCCTTCTTTGTTATGTATTTGTACAGTGTGGAGAATCACAGGGTTCCAGACACTCCATAATACATGTATATGAGAGTTAGTATGCTCTCAATTTCATATAAAGGTGGCTTATATTGCAACATACAGTGTTATAAAAATTTAAAGAAATTAAGCACACGGGTCAACATTTTTACACACAGGTGCCTAAACTAAAGTTCCTAAGTCCCTGAATAAGAGAAAGAATGAGCTAGGTATGAGTAGGACTGCAGATTTTTCATGACATATTTTTAATGAAAGAAATGGAGCTCCAATGGTAAGTATGGTAAGAATCATTCTTTTAGGGGGAAGCAGTGTGTAAAATCATGGGTCTGAAAATTCAGCTATTCGTACCTCTTTAAATACTATATTAAATCCCTTAAATTCCTCTCCAGTAGTCTTCCTACAAACACAGAAGAAAAAGTAAACTATTTTTTTTTTATCTTAGCAAATAATGAAGTAAATTGTAGTGACTCATTTTTACATATAGAGCCAGAGAAAATGACAAGCATCTGATATGGTAACATTTATTTATTTATTTTAACATTTATTCTAGTACAAGACCTCACACATAGAACGGTTTGATGCTTTGATGGAGCAGTGGTCATCCTGAAGTACATTTATATATGCAGAAAATGATCTTTCTTTGTCAACTCTATTTAGTGGCAACGTCAAGCACTGGATAGCAATTACAGCAAGTTTTAGCAAAAAAAAAACCAACAAAAAATGAGGACTCCTTGTGGCACCTTAGAGACTAACAAATTTATTTGGGTATAAGCTTTCTTGGGCTAGACCCCACTTCATCAGATGTATGAAGTAAAAGATACAGGAGCAGGTATAAATACATGAAAGGATGTGGGTTGCTTTACCAAGTGTTAGGTCAGTCTAATGAGATAAATCAATTAACAGCAGGATGCTGAGGGAGGAGAAGTATCTTTTGAAGTGGTAAGAGAGTGGCCCATTACAGACAGTTGACAAGAAGGTGTGAGTAACAGTAGGGAGAAATTAGTATTGGGGAAATTAAGTTTAGGTTTTGTAATGACCCAACCACTCCCAGTCTTTATTCAGGCCTAATCTGATGGTATCTAGTTTGCAAATTAATTCCAGTTCTGCAGCTTCACTTGGAGTCTGTTTTTGAAGGGGTTTTTTTTTTGAAGAATTGCCACTTTGAGGTCTGTTATTGAGTGACCAGAGAGATTGAAGTGTTCTCCTACTGGTTTTTAAATGTTATGATTCGTGATGTCAGATTTGTGTCCATTTATTCTTTTCCATAGAGACTGTCCAGTTTGGCCAATGTACATGGCAGAGAGGCATTGCTGGCACATGATGGCATATATCACATTGGTAGATGTGCAGGTGAAAGAGTCCCGGATGGTGTAGCTGGTGTAGTTAGGTCCTATGATGGTGTCCCTTGAATAGATATGTGGACAGAGTTGGCACCAGGGTTTGTAGCAGGGTTTGGTCCCTGGTTTGGTGTTTTTGTTGTGTGGTGTGTAGTTGCTGGTGAGTATTTTCTTCAGGTTTGGGGGCTGTCTGTAAGCGAGGACTGGCCTGTCTCCCAAGATCTGTGAGAGTGAGGGGTCGTCCTTCAGGATAAGTTATAGATCCTTAATGATGCGCTGGGGAGGTTTTAGTTAGGGGCTAAATTTGTTAGTCTCTAAGATGCCACAAGGTATCCTCTTTTTTTCTTTTTTTTTTTTTTTTTTTGCTGATACAGACTAACACGGCTACCACTGAAACCTGTCAGCAAGTTTTAGGAAACTCGCTTCCTCATTTCTCCAAAACTGGTAAACATTCTTACATTGCATTTCATAGACAGTGTTGACATATTCACCCTGCATGATTCTGTTATCTTCAAAAAGTGGAAAAGTCTCAAATGGATCATTCTCAGGTATGATGAAATACCTCGCTTGATTTTGGTCAAATACCTTCAAGCACTGAAAAATGCTGCTGCAGGCTGACAAAATCTGGCAGCAGTTACTCGGTTTCGATTTTTTCAGTGCTCTTAAGTAGTGCTTCTCTGCTCATTGCATGCTCACATTCATTTGCACTGCTTTTTGCCCAGATTATGTGGTCACACATGTCACATTCACATTTTGTAACCAATATCACAGAATTTTCATATTTTATCAAAGTATTGCATGACAGGAGCTGCACACTTCTTCAAGATGTTCAGATGTTCAAGAACTGCTGGTGACTGGCACAAATTGATATTTACAACTCACAAGCTGCTTGAGAGACCCCTCTCTTCTTTGAAAAATAAAATGTTGTCCTCTGCATGGGATAGGTGAAACAAAGCATCATTAAACCAGCTGTCCAGTGTGTTATAACTGGAATGGGTGGAATACACGGACTCTTTACTTTATCCTCCAAGTGCAGGATAGGCATGCATTTTACTGTGACTATCAGGGCATATACTTTTTCAAACTTTTCACACTACACATCACCTACCAAGTTTAACAAATGAGAAACAATGTCACATGCACAGCTTTCTGAAACAATGGCTACGTGCACCACTCCCAGGTCTTTATTCATTTGTGGTTTTGTGAACAGTGATCTGGTCAAAGGAAACCTCAGATGTATCCAATAATTCCCATTGCTAGACTGACAGTCTTAAAGTTCACAGAGTCCAAAATCACACTGTCCAATAGAAACATATTTAATTTCAGCTCATATTGTGGGTCACTTAAAACAACCCAAATGTTGAACATGCCAATGGCGTTCTCATTGGTGACAATGCTGTTCCCATCACAAGTCTTCAACTTTTCTTCTGTTTGTTTACATGATTCTGAAATATTCTTGGTAAGCAGAATTGCCATAGATGGCTCAAACTTAGTATGAATCCAACATTTGTTAGTCTCTAAGGTGCCACAAGTACTCCTTAGCATTTTTCAGGTTACATTGTGCATACTCCTTTAGTGTTATGTTGTCAAGGGTTTTTTGTGGCAGAGTTGTTGCACAGAAAGCCTCAGTAATTAAATTTCTAGCCATGTATGAAGTTTTTCATCAGTTTTCACCTCAAATATCTCACAGTTTTTTGTGCTTTTCTTTCTCTGACATTTTTAGATTTCAAGGTCTCTGATTTACATTTGTGGGACGCTGTCTCTCAATGTCTATCACAGCTTACCATACAACTCTAATCTGCCAGGATGTTGCAAGTTGAACAGTATAATAAACCTTCAATTTCCTAGCAGATATTTGGGGATATTGTGTGGATTGCCCTCTCTGCACCTATGCTTCATGTTCACTTGTCAACTTAGCTGTAGACTGAATCCTCTGCATTTGCAACATAGCAAGGTAAGTACAATGTTGCAAAGGAAGGCAGCTGACCTGTCATACATCAGTTATGTAACATGTTGTTAATATTTGCTTGAATTATGCAACATTAATTTATAACATAATGTTTTTTTTTCACGTAGTGAAGTTCAATACTAATAAAGTCAACACTTTATTACAGTGTTTCTGAAACATTTTAGTGTGGTGACCCACCACTGTATGTGGGCTTTTCTTATGACCGATGCAGGCTCCAAGTGTGTGGGTGTGTGTGTGTGTGTGCGGCCAGCCCAATACGCCAGCATCATACTCCTCCTCCTCTGCTGCTGCTGCCACCTTACCATGCCGACGGGGCACAACCACCTTCAACAACACCTTCCATCCTGGTACTGCAACCCTAATCCCGGCTTGGTGTGGAGTGGGGTTGAAGACGGAGAGTTACCCTGCCCAACCCTCACTCTGCATCAGTGGCTTTGATCATGTGGAACTAGGCCCAGCTCCCAGTTACAGGGATAGAGACCTGTTGCACAGGGTCACAGCATGACTCATGTTTATCCTAGCCACCCCTCCATTATGAAGCCAAAGAATGTAGCAGTTTTTAAAAAGGGGCATCTGTATTTTGGTATCATTAACACCGATTTACTTTTAAAACCCATTTCCTAATATGTTCTCCATGCTTTGTCTGCCCAAAGTCTATTCATAGTGACCTTTTTCTCTGGAAACTCCAAATTATTTACAAGCAGGCAAGCCCCAACTTGTGACCCAAATCCAGTACTTTCTTTCCTAAGTGTCTTCTTCTCAGATGCTGATCTGGTGCTGTCTTTAGAGCTCCCCTCTCTGGAATTGTTTCCCCTCACATTCATTTAGCAGCATACCCTTCTTTGGTGTTGCCTCTCCTTCAGACTCCCCCCCAGAATGATCTCAATCCAATCTATAGAGGCCCTAGACCTCTCCTACTCCCAGCAGCCTCAGAAAGCAATGATGGGTGATTAGAGCCAGTCACACTACACCCTAGTTCTAATTTTTAGGAGTAATCCACCATCTACAGCCATTACTCAGAGGATTTGGGGAGTGGGGCAGTGTTCAGTCATGTGAAAGTTCATTCTGTCACATTCCCCCCCCCCCCTTTTTTTTAGCCTGAGCTTATTTGTCTGCCAATGAACTTTTACTCCCTGATAAAACGGTTAAGTCAGATGACTGCAGTGCAAGGAACAACCTAGTTATCGTGGAAGTATAATCGCTCATATTCTATAGATCTATATAGTCAGTTTCAATGACAAAAGTTATTCCATACAGCTAGTACTTAAGGCTCTCCACTTCTCATTTTACAGACAGACATTCCTTTTATTTAGTAGCATAAAACCAAACTATCCCACTGCATAGGAAAGATAGGAAGTATGGCAAAAGACTACCCTGGTTTAACCAGGAGATCTTCAATGATATAAAACTCAAAAAAGAGTCCTATGAAAAGTGGAAACTCTGTCAAATTACAAAGGATGAATATAAACAAATAACACAAGTATGTAGGGACAAAATTTGAAAAGCCAAGGCACAAAACAAGATGAAACTAGCTAGGGGACATAAAAGGAAACAAGAAAATATTCTACAAATACATTAGAAGCAAGAGGCAGACCAAGGACAGAGTAGGCTGTTACTCAACGAGGGGGAAAAGACAATAACAGAAAATGTGGAAATGGAAGAGGTGCTTAATTACTTCTTTGATTTGGTTTTCATCAATAAGGTTGGTGGCAATTGGATGTGTAACATAGAGAATGCCAGTGAAAATGCGGTAGGATCAGAATCTAAAATAGGGAAAGAACAAATAAAAAATTTCTTAGACAAGTTAGATGTCTTCAAATCACCAGGGCCTGATGAAATGCCTTGTAGAATACTCAGGGAGCTGACTGAGGAGAAATCTGAACTATTAGCAATTATCTTTGAAAAGTCATGGAAGATGGGAGACATTCCTTTAGACTGGAAAAGGGCAAACATAGTGCCCATCTATAAAAAGGAAATAAGGACAACCCGGGGAATTGCCGACCAGTCATCTTAACTTCTATACCTGGAAAGATAATGGAGCAAATAATTAAGCAATCAATTTGCAAACACCTAGAAGATAATAAGGTGAATAATAACATGGATTGGTCAAAAACAAATAGTGACAAACCAACCTGATAGCTTTCTTTGACAAGGTGACAAGCCTTGTGGATGGGGGGAAGTGGTAGATGTGGTATATCTTGACTTTAGTAAGGCTTTTGATACTGTCTCACATAACCTTCTCATGAACAAACTAGGGAAATACAACCTAGATGGAGCTACTACAAGATGAGTTCATAACTGGTTGGAGAATTGTTCCCAGAGAGTAGTTATCAGTGTTTCACAGTCATGATGGAAGGGCACAATGAGTGGGGTCCCGCACAGATCGATTCTGGGTCTGGTTCTGTTCAATATCTTCATCAGTGATTTAGATAATGTCATAGAGAGTGCAGTTATAAAGTTTGCGGATGATACCAAGCTGGGAGGGGTTGCAAGTGCTTTGGAGGATAGGATTAAAATTCAAAATGATCTGGACAAACTGGAGAAATGGTCTGAAGTAAATAGAATGCAATTCAATAAGGACAAATGCAAAGTACGCCACCTATGAAGGAATAATCAGTTGCACACATACAAAATGGGAAATGACTTCCTCGGAAGGAGTACTGTGGAAAGAGATTTGGGGGGTCATAGTGGATCACAAACTAAATATGAGTCAACAGTGAAATGCTGTTGCAAAAAAATCAAACATCATTCTGGGATGTATTAGCAGGAGTACTGTAAGCAAGACATGAGAAGTAATACTTCCACTTTACTCCATGCTGATCAGGCCTCAACTGGAGTGTTGTGTTCAGTTCGGGGCACCACATTTCAGGAAAGATGTGGACAAATTGGACAAAAGACCAAAGAGGAGCAACAAAAATGATTAAAGGTCTAGAAAACATGACCTATGAGGGAAGATTGAAAAAAATGGGTTTGTTTAGCCTGGAGAAGAGAAGACTGAGAGGGGACATGATAACAGTTTTCAGGTACATAAAAGGTTGTTACAAGGAACAGGAAGAAAAAAAGTTCTTCTTAACCTCTGAGGATAGGACAAAAAGCAATGGGCTTAAATTGCAGCAAGGACAGTTTAGGTTGGACATTAGGAAAAACTTCCTAACTGTCAGAGTGATTAAGCACTGGAATAAATTGCCTAGGGAGGTTGTGGAACATCCATCACTGGGGATTTTTAAGAGCAGGTTGGACAAACACCTGTCGGGATGGTCAAGATAATACTTAGTCCTGCCTTGAGTGCAGGGGTCTGGACTAGATGATCTCTCGAGGTCCCTTCAAGTTCTGTGATTCTATGATTCTATGATATTTATTCTCTCATGGAAACAACTTCCTTCTCCCATATGTCACCAGGTGTTTTATCCCTTCTTTTCTTTACAATAAAACTAGTCGCAGACGGGCCCCCAAACCATCAATTTTATCTACAAACTCTGTTGAAAAAATCTGGACTCTGAAGTATTGGATCTTCACAGATAGTTTTTTTCAGTGCCTAGAAGGCCTGTTTGCATTCATTTGTTCAGTTCATCTTTTTTTGTTTATATTTTTTTAGATTTGTTAGACATGCAGTGAGCATGGAAAAGTATGGAATAAACCTTCTACACCATCCTATAATCCCTGGAGGGAGGGGGGATTGAATCTTACTGAGTTCTTGAGGTTGGCCTCTTTAGACTGGCTTGAATTGTCTCTATTGGAGTTTTCACAAGCCTTCTTTCCGTATTTGATCACTTTTCGGGCCCATGAACATTTTGGGGGGCCCACACACAAGACTTTCTTCCATATTTTTGATCACTTTTGGGGCCCACACACATTTTCCAGTGTTCACAGTTAATCCAAATTGTTGGAGTATCTTCTCTAGATGCTCACTCCAAGTGAAACGATGTATGACTACATCATCTAAATATGCATATCCATATCATCTGCATTCCATTTAGAAGAATGTCCATTAATTATGGAAATGTGGCTAGAGCCACATTAAGTCAGAATGGAAGTACGGTGAATTGATACAGCTCCAGCTGCACTGAAGTATGGTAAATGTAGTTTGCTTTTTTGATTCTTACAACTAAAAAATAACCCTTATTCAAATTTAGCTCTTCCAATCTGCTCAATTAACTTATCTATATATGGCATGGAGTAAGAGTTGAATTTTTATTCTGTGTTGGTCCTCTATTAGAGAGGCCCAAGATCTCTTTCACTCCCAGCAACCTCTGAGAGTATTGATGGTTGATTAGAGCTAACACCTTGGTTCTTAGTTCAGAAGTAGTCCACCACCTACAGCTGCTTTTAAAATGTGACAATTTATTATGTCACACTGAGTTTTCCAATTAACAAGAGTATGTTGCTGTGATGTAGAGAAACTTTCAACAGGTATTAAAATAGCACAATCCAACTCACTGTAGCTTGTGCACTGCACTAGGTTTTTTCCAGAGGAAAAAGCCTAGTGTATTGTCCCTCCCAGTTTCCTTTTTTCCCTTGTTCATTCCATCAAGAGGACAAGGATGAGTGAAGACAAATTCAGCGATGTCCTCTGCCAAAAAATTGCTTAAATGTCTATTTCAAAGGATTTTCTTTTTTCTGTTTGTTTGGTTGAATAAACCAAAGAAATTCATTTATGAAAAATTATTTTGATGCTTGGGATTTTCTATATTCTATGGAGAAGTTCACTCATGTTTCTGTCCCCTCTTTTTCTAAAAATCCATTTCAATGGGAAAAAGCCTACCATAAGTAATGCTCTATTCTCACCTTATTGATATAATGGAAAGCAAGTCAGGAAAAAATTGGCTCATTGTGTGCAATTTAAAAGAGGCAATACCCTTACAGATTCTTCCAGTGGCTTGCTTGCTGAAGGATGAGAAAGCTGTGAGTACATTACCTATGTGGTGTGGCAATTTCCTGTGCTATTTCTAAATATATTAGTGCATCAAAAGGGGAGCTGCCACTGCATTACTGAAGACAGCTCCCTATAAAGAGATATCACATATTGAACACAACAGAACATTTATGGGTATCAGGAGATGTTTCTCCACTCTAGTTTGATTTGTTCACCAAAGCTAACTCTAGGCATGGTAAAACATTCCATTTATGAGAAGTACACTAAAAACACAGCTCTAAAACAGTCACATCCGTGCATATAATAATGAGAAATCCTCTTTTACTCTCCTGCCATATGCCAAAAAAGGATTTATGTCGTATAGCCAAGATTTTCAAAAGTGAGCATGATTCTGGGTGCAACAGTTTTGAGTGCTCAACTGGGATACCTTATAGGGGCCTAGTTTTGAAAGACTGAGAACATACCTGAAAGCTGAAAAAATTACCTTTTCCCCTCCAAATGACTACAATTACTTGGGTTTTGTTTGTTTTTAAGTGAAGTATGTTTTGGTTTTAGGTTTCATTTCTCTGAGAAAAGAGACCTGTTTGTTTTTAAAAACAAAAACAAAAATCTAACATAAAAGACATAAGCTATCCATAAATATTCTTTCCTATCTACTCAGTGTGCCGTTGCTGCCAGACTCTTCTCAACTGGTTACGAGGAATTCATTTCCTTCTTTCATTCTAACTAGAGCTGGTCAGAAAATGTTTATTCAAAACAGTTTTCTGTCAGAAAATGACATATTGATTATTTGATTTTGTTTTGCAAAATCATATTGATTTTGACATAATTTCCCATGAAAGGAAAACACTGAAATGTGGTTTCAGAATGAAATTTGTTTCAAAATTTTCTCTTTTTCTATGTTTATGTTATATTTATTTTTACATCATTAGTAGTGCATAACATGCCACATGATATTATACCCATAATATAGGAGTTGAAATATTCTGTTACTATTTTTAAAAATATTGTTGTTTATTTTAACAAAACATTCAGGGAAGCTGATACTTAGAACAGATAGAAACATTAAGTCATAGAGTTTAAGGCCAGAAAGCACACCAGATCATCTTGTCTGATCTCCTGTATATCAAAGGCCACCAACACCACCAGCTAAACCCAACAACTAAAATTAGATTCAAATATTATAGCCTACAAGAGACGAGACTGTTGTGTGCCAGAGACAGAGAATACAAGAGTAGGAGAGGCACCATGCCCAAGGCCCCCATAATGGCACAGAATTGATTGTGATATACCCAGATAATATTGACAAGTGACCCACATCCAGATGCTGCAGAAGAAGGCAACACCAACCCCCATCAGCTCACTGAAAATCTGACTTAGGGGAAATTCCTTCCCAACCCCACATATTGCTTAGTTAGACCTTGAGCATGTGAGCAAGAACCCTCTAGCTAAGCACCTGAGAGAGAAAGCTTGATTCCACCTCAGAGCCCTAGCCCTCTCCAACCAATGTCACATCTTCAACTACGTCCATCATTGATGCTTCAAAGGAAAGAGATTAAACAATCTAATACATTGGTGGTGAATCCCTTCCTGACCCCCTCAGGTGGCCAGCTGAAACCCTGAAGCATGAGCTTTTAGGAATATAAGACATAAACTGGAAGTGAGCCCCCAGACTGCTGAACCCCCCTCACTGCCACCACAAGCAACCCTGTCATGCAATTGTACTCATAAATTTACACATCTTTCTCTGAAAATTAAATAAATTATTTGCCCCCACAACTTCTATTGGGAGGCTGTTCAAGAACCTCACCCCTGTGATGGTTAGAAACCTTCTTCTAATATCCAGCCTGAATTTGTTCATGACCAGTTTATAACTATTTGTTCTTGTGCCAACATTGTCTTTTTAGATTAAATAGCTCTTCACCTTTTCTAGTATTTACCCCAGTAATGTATTTATAAAAATCAATCATATTCCCTCTGAATCTTCTTTTTGCTAGACTAAACATGCCAAGCTCTTCCAGTCTCCTCTCATAAAATAGGCCCTCAATTTCTCTGTTCATCCTAATAGCTCTTCTCCTGGCCTGTTCCAGGTTAAATTAATCTTTTTTGAATATGGGTGAGCAAAATTTTACACAGTATTCCAAATGAGGTCTTATCAGTGCCTTGATCTTTAGCATAAACACCTCTCAAACTCTAGCGGAAATTTCTTACCTAATACATCCTAGGAACACATTTTCCTTTTTCACAGCAACATCACATTGGTGGCTCATAGTCATCCTGTGATCGACTCACATACCCAGGTCTCTCTCCTCCTTTGTCTCTCCCAACTGATGAGCCCCCAGCTTGTAGCAGAAATTCTCATTGTTAGACTGTAAGTATAAAGTGAAAGGTCATGCACTATTGAATTTCATCCCACTTCTACCATGCCAGTTTTCAAGGTTATCCAGAACTTCTTGTATAATATTCCAATCCTCCTCTGTATTGATGATGCCTTCCATATTTCATTAGCATATTCGTACTCTTTGTGCAAAGGTTGTTAATAAAAATATTGCTCCCAAGATTGATCCAGAGGAACTCCACTAGTAATCTCCCTCTTACCTTGTTTTTAGATCAAAATGTATCCTGTTACTGTGATAACATTCTCATATTATTTTACTGTGCCATACTATGTCAAGTTGTGTCATATAATGCACCATTGCTACTGATGTCATGAAATAATGTAAAAAAATAAAAAATAGAAAAGGAAACTTAATTTTGAAACACTTCAGACATGTCTAAACTTCTCTCAAACTTTTCCCCCCAGCATTTCTGTTTTGCAGGATTTTTTTTTTTTAAATCTATTTGTTCCATTTGGAACAAAAACTAAATTCAAAATGTTAAAATTTCCCATGAAGCAGAAACTCTGAGTTGTGACCAGCTCTAATTGTAAGGTTGTCATGATACATTTCCTCTATCACCACCACCTAACCACTCCTTTGTTCTGATAATTTTTTCTTTTGCTCCTATTTTTACAATACCTTTCATTTTTCCCCATCTTGTCTCTCTATGTTTCCCTGAGGCATTTACATTCAATCCTTTAATAAATCTAACTTATTTCTCTGATGTAACAGCAAACCATTGTTTTTTTGCATGTCGGTGCAGCAGCATCGTATAGATCCTGAACATGACAATTAACATGGGCCACCTCTAAAGCTTTGCTGAGACGTCAAGTTTTCTCCTTTTCTTGTTCTATTCCTACTTATCAAATCACATTTTTCTATGTCTCTGGTGGTGGCTCCAGTTCTGTCAACCTGTTTTCTATGACGTACCAAGAGGCTCCACGCTTAGTCTTCAACAACTTTCTGTCTTTTTGCAGAGTTTCAGAGTAGCAGCCATGTTAGTCTGTATCCACAAAAAGAAAAGGAGGACTTTTAGTCTCTAAGGTGCCACAAGTCCTCCTTTTCTTTTTGTCTTTTTGCAGTTAGTCTTCTAATCCCTTGTTACATGCTACATGGATATATTAAATAATGACCCTTATAAGCACCCATTCTGTCTTGCTTGAACAAGAAATTGTGTGGTTTTATCACAGTTTCTTTGAGATAAATATATCAGAGACAGGAGAATGCCCTTTTTATCAAAGAGAAATACTTAAGTAGTTTCACCTCCTCTCCCTTCCTCTTTTGGGACAGCATGGAAAAAAAAATGAAAACTACCTTCCTAAAAGGCATAAATGATAGATGTTCTTTTGGACAAGTTGATGCTATCGTGTACATAGTGCATAGATACATTGATGGGAGTAATAAAGTGCATAGATAGCTAAATTTCTATCATGTTCTCTACTGAAAAGTCAGGACTGATAACACATAACTACAAGAAAATGTTGACAAATATTTTGTAATTATTTTAACAAAATATTTTCTGAAATTTATCCAAAAAAATTACTATTTCCTGAAAGATTAGAGCTCCTGGCTAATTTTTCTGACAGCATATAAATAGGCTGAGATCATCACTTGCATGTTGCAAAGTGGGCTTGACAGGGACTGAAAAGTAGACTGGATGAAGAATTGCTTCCTTTCAAGTCATCTTTGAAAACGGGGCCTTAAACTACTTACTTCTCAAGTGGATTTAGTCCATAAAACAATTTCCTGTAGAGCTTCTTTTACAGTTCACTAAATAGTTGTTCAGAACTTCTCAAACGATGTTTAAGATTTGCACAAATGACAACTTGGAAATAAAGGAAAAATGAAACATTAGTCTGACTCTTGTCTTGACATAACTTGCTGAGGAATATCAATCTTCCATGCTATGAGAATGGAATCTACTTTAGAGCTGTGAGAGCCTGGAAGAATGTGTTTGGTATCTGATACTTCTGAAAATTTGTCTGCTACTATATTTTTAAAAAGAACGAGAAGTACTTGTGGCACCTTAGAGACTAACACATTTATTTGAGCATAAGCTTTTGTGGGCTAAAACCCACTTCATTGCATGCATGCAGTGGAAAATACAGTAAAAAGATATATATATGCACACAGAGAACATGAAAAAATGGGTGTTGCCATACACACTATAATGAGAGTGATCAATTCAGGTGAGCTATTATCAGCAGGAGAAAAAAAAATTGTAGTGATAATCAGGATGGCCCATTTCCAACAGTCGACAAGAAGGTGAGAGTAACAGTAGGGGAGGGAAATAAGGTTGGGGAAATAGTTTTACTTTGTGTAATGCCCCATCCACTCCCAGTCTTTATTCAAGCCTAATTTAATGGTGTCCAGTTTGCAAATTAATTCCAATTCAGCAGTCTCTCATTGGAGTCTGTTTTTGAAGTTTTTTTGTTGTAATATTGCGACTTTTAGGTCTGTAATTGAGTCACCAGGGAGATTGAAGTGTTCTCCAACTGGTTTTTGAATGTTATAATTTTTGACATCTGATTTGTGTCCATTTATTCTTTTATGAAGAGACTGTCTGGTTTGGACAATGCACATGGCAGGGGGGCATTGCTGGCACATGATGGTATATGTCATATTGGTAGATGTACAGGTGAACGAGCCTCTGAATAGATATGTGGACACAGTTGGCAATGGGCTTTGTTGCAAGGATAGGTTCCTGGGTTAGTGGTTCTGTTGTGTGGTGTGTGGTTGCTGCTGAGTATTTGCTTCAGGTTGGGGGACTGTCTGTAGGCAAGGACTGGCCTGTCTCCCAAGATTTGTGAGAGCGATTAGTCGTCCTTCAGGATAGGTTGTAGATCCTTGATGATACGCTGGAGAGGTTTTAGTTGGGGGCTGAAGGTGACGGCTAGTGGCGTTCTGTTACTTTTTTCGTTGGGCCTGTCCTGTAGTAGATGACTTCTGGGTCCTCTTCTGGCTCTGTCAGTCTGTTTCTTCACTTCAGCAGGTGGGTATTGTAGTTGTAAGAATGCTTGATAGAGATCTTGTAGGTGCTTGTCTCTGTCTGAGGGGTTGGAGCAAATGTGGTTGTATCGAAGAGCTTGGCTGTAGACAATGGATCATGTGGTGTGGTCTGGATGAAAGCTGGAGGCATGTAGGTAAGTATAGCGGACAGTAGGTTTCCGGTATAGGATGGTGTTTATGTGACCATCGCTTATTAGCACAGTAGTGTCCAGGAAGTGGATCTCTTGTGTGGACTGGTCCAGGCTGAGCTTGATGGTGGGATGGAAATTGTTGAAATCATGGTGGAGTTCCTCAAGGGCTTCTTTTCCATGGGTCCAGATGATGAAGATGTCATCAATATACTGCAAGTAGAGTAGGGGCATTAGGGGACGAGAGCTGAGGAAGCGTTGTTCTAAGTCAGCCATAAAAATGTTGGCATATTGTGGGGCCATGCGGGTATCCAGAGCAGTGCCACTGACTTGAAGGTATACATTGTCCCCAAATGTGAAATAGTTATGGGTGAGGACAAAGTCACAAGGTTCAGCCACCAGATTTGCCGTGATATTATAGGGAATACTGTTCCTGACGGCTTGTAGTCCATCTTTGTGTGGAATGTTGGTGTAGAGGGCTTCTACATCCATAGTGGCCAGGATGGTGTTTTCTGGAAGATCACCAATGGACTGTAGTTTCCTCAGGAAGTCAGTGGTGTCTTGAAGATAGCTAGGAGTGCTGGTAGCGTATGGCCTGAGGAGGGAATCTACATAGCCAGACAATCCTGCTGTCAGGGTGCCAATGCCTGAGATGATGGGGTGCCCAGGATTTCCAGGTCTATGGATCTTGGGTAGCAGATAGGAAGCATATTGGGAGGGGAAAGCACAGTTCTTTTTCATCTACAATTCTATCCAATCATCCAGTTCAGCTCATTGTCAATATAGCATTGTTCTTTACAGTTCATGCACTTTGACAGTCAAAGTTTTAACTCCCAAGCAATGGGTCTTCTATGACTTCTTCTGCATATCATGGTGCATTTCAAATTGACCAATATTTTGTTCATATTTAATCTAATTTTTCCCATTCCTAATTTCATACCATTATTCCTTATTATTCTCCTTTTTATTCCACTATGGTCATGATCCGACACATATGAAATGTATTAAATAATGGGTTAAATAATGAAGTTGTGAATATATTTCTTATCAAATAGACAACTTTCCCCTATGCTATTTGTGTAGCTATATAACTCACTATTTATTAATCTTGGGACTGCTGCTGGATATCTATGAAAATTTTTGTTAATGCCAAAAATTACACAAATTTTAGTGTGAATGATTAATTTCATGAATACTTGTACTGGAAGTTTGTTGTTCATCATTTGTCATTCTTCCATTTTAAAAGGCTATCACCCAATCAGAGAGCAAACACAATACCATGTGACTTACATGACCTTTTGCAGGCAACCAATTGTAAACTGTCAAAATGAACAGTTTGTGAACAACTTGTCGATAAAAACGTGTTTGTCCAAAGTATAATGTGAATACTTATATAGGTCTGTTGGGGGTTCTGTGTCTGCACCTAGTAGCATCACATAATGGCAACAGTCTGCAGCCAGTGTTGAGAGTCTGCAGGGTCAACAGTAGGGGAACCTGGACCTTCCCTATTCTACCATGTTCCCATTCATGACCCTGTGATTGGCAGATCAGATATGCAGACTAGGGCAGATGTCCCCAAGCCTGCTCCTTGGATCACTTCTTACCATGTCCCCATCTCCTCCAAAGTCACAGCAGAGTCTGCTTATAGCTTCAGCAAGAGGGGGTCTCCCTGCAGTGTTCCAGGGTCTCTTTTCCGTCAGTCAAGACTTAGCATTCCTGGTCCCCATGGGGCCTTCTGTGGTTCAACAGTGGGGTCTGGTCCAGGCGGTGTGGATCTCCTGCAGCCTCTCTGCTGGAGCTAATAAAATAGGACTACTTCCTTACTCTGTCCATCCTGGCTGATTTGGGCTGGTCCCTTTTTCGCTCTGCTGCCATTGTAAGCATGTCCATCTGGTGCAGCTAGGCAGGGCCTTATGGGCCCAGAGTTGCTTATTAAGCCCCCCAGTGTGAAGCTTATACACCCCATCACAAAGCCACAGGAAGCCTATAGATAAAGAAGCTCTGTGGCTTCTACAGTGGGGGAAAAGGGAAAGCTGAAAGAGCTCCTAGCTCTGAGCATGTTTAATTTCAATATTTGAGACTATGTTGAAGCTAAGGATAAACTGTTGATTTAGCTGGAGTTTCTTTATGTTCTTTTCTTTGGAATGGAGAGAGTGTGTTATAAAACTGAATATATGTGGAGGAGTATATGAGTGTATGAATTCATGAAAGACATATACTATGGAAAAAGTTGGACACCATAATTTAATACTCACTGGGCTCAAAGTGGTTAGTTGAACCCAAGTTGGATAAGGATGGGAATAAAGAATTCCATGTGTGGGTCTTATTTTTCTCTGTGATAGAGATTCACACCGTTTGTCTCAAACCCCTTTGGCAATCAATTCCAATATGTTAGGTGGACCAGGAAAAATGTAGTCAGGTAGTGTCAATGGTAGGGATGGCCTGGGCAGAGCTGCTATCAGTTGACCAGAATCATAGAATCATAGAATATCAGGGTTGGAAGGGACCTCAGGAGGTCATCTAGTCCAACCCCCGGCTCAAAGCAGGACCGATCCCCGACTAAATCATCCCAGCCAGGGCTTTGTCAAGCCTGACCTTAAAAACTTCTAGGGAAGGAGATTCCACCACCTCCCTAGGTAATGCATTCCAGTGTTTCACCACCCTCATAGTGAAAAAGTTTTTCCTAATATCCAACCTAAATCTCCTCCACTGCAACTTGAGAATAGACTACAGAAAACAGCTAGTTCAAGCTAAGAGGATCCTGGGCCCCATATGATGTGCTGAGTTCAAACTGGGTTTGCAATGAGGCTAAGTGTAGGTTTTGCTCAGAGTAATTTAAGGGTAAGGACCAGCAAGCTGACCAATATGTAACAGCAGATACTGTGGAGTCTGCCGTACCTCATATATATTGAGTGTTTCATATTAATTTAATATTATTACTTAACTAGATTTTTGTCTCATTCCTAAATATAAAGCAATTGTGTTTCTAAGTTCCTAAAATCTTTTATGGGCTTGCTGAATGGGGTAAGAAACCATTGAAAACAACCAATGGTTTTACTTTTAAGCCCCAAGAAACTGTGCATGTGAATAAGGGTCTAATTGAACTAAGTGTTTTTTATATTTCAAAGGAACCTCTATTGTAGCCTACATTTCATCCTAGTGTACCCTGTCACTGTACTGTTACTAACATAAGGAAAACATTGACAGAAACTTGGATTGGCTGGAGAACGATTAGCAAACAGAAAAGGAAAAAATGCACAAATACTTTTATGTGCAACAAATCATTTGACCAAATCTAGATAAAATTATTCAAATATTTATAAAGTAGAACTGTATTCCCCTCCCCATTATTTATTTATTTTGCCAGGTTATAAATATTTGACTCTCTTTAATTTTCAGTCATGTGCAGAGTGGGTCAAACAGCAGAAAGAAATATATGTTGGTTATATTATGGAGGTACTGTTATAAATCCATCATCAAACTTAAGCTAAGTTTCACACTTAAAGCAGGGACTTAACCCTATTTGATATATATGAATTACATAGTGCTTCCTATTCAGACTTAAAGGACTTACTCTTTGAGTGCAGAATTAATTTTCTGGGGATTTACCAGTACAATAAATTTAATTGACTTATGAGTTACAATTAATTTACAAGGGATCTTTGAAAAAAATGTAATGCTTAGCATTTTTTTGGCATGAAAGATGTTAACTATGGAATAACACCAACTATTCAAACTGTTCATATTATTCAAATTCTGAAATGTCAATAACAGGCTGCTCTGAAAAAAATTAAGAAGTTATTTTGTGCTTCCTATTTGGCTGCACTTAGGACTTTCTGGGAGGGAGCGGGAGGAGCAGGGATGTGGCATGCCCCAGGGAGGAGGTGGAAAAGAAGCAGGGCAGGGGTGGGGACTTGGGGGAAAGGGGTTGAATGGAGGCGGGAAGGGGGTGGGGCTGGGGTGGGAAAAGATGGGGTGGGGTGGGAACTTTGGGGAAGGGGTGGAATGGGGTGGGATGAGGGTTGTGCAGGTGTGGGAAAATGCGAGGCAGGGTGCGGCCAGGGGCAGGGGGGTCAAGCGCCCACCGGACAGAGGGGAAGTCGGTGCCTATTGGACTGTGGAATACTTCTTGCAGATTCCCAGAGCATGAATCCAGTAGGGCTGTGTCTCCACTGCAAGGTAATAAGACTTGAACCCTGAGTCTTTGTTTGACTCAGGCTTGGACCCTCCCCACTTTGTAGTCCTGGGACTCTGAGTTTGAGCCATGGGTTAGTGTGATTTGGGTGTACATGGAAGGGCAGGTTAGGCTTGACCCTGAGTTGGAAACCTGGATTTACATTTTAGTGTAGACATACCCTTTGTCCAATAGTTTGTACAGAAATTGAGAGGAGGGGAACAATTTTAACTGAAAAATATTAGAAATATCTATATATACTAATGCCACAGTTTTATAGGGGGAAGGGAGAAGGAAGGTAAGGGATTCATTTGTATAATTTCTTCGCCGCCTGGGCAGCATCATACATCCTGACAATGGAGCACTAAGCTGAGTTTCCTTAGGGTTTGATTGGATGCAATCACAAGCAGTTTATGTGGTATATAGGGATTTATATGCATTTTGCTACTACATAAACTGATTTGGCACTAAATATCAAATGATCATGCTGTTATTCCGACTTCTCCACATGCTCCTTTCCATTCCTGCACTCCCCTTTTCTTAAAAAGGAATAGAAAACACAAAACTGCTTCAGCAGCCGAAGTTGAAGGGTAGTCAGATAATCCCAACTATCATTTGTAGCCAGTTCTTTGAAACTGAAACTGTACCCTATATTTTTTTCTTGAGACATCCTTGAGATATTTCAAATCTTTCTGTGTTAAGTTTAATCTGTATATGGTTTTGTGAACGATTGCCATAAATAATCACACTGGTATGGCTTAGTCATCCTTGCAAATGCAATCTTCTCAAACTTTGCAACTTCTAATAGGCTAATACTGTAATGTATTATATTTAGTATGGCTGTCTTTTGACAGCAATCATTGCCCTTAGAAGCCAACCTTCTCCCCATCCTATTAAACAGTGGTTTATCTGTATTGCTGTCATTGTAGAAGAGCAAAAGGCTTGGCAGTGTAGAGTGGAAGCAACATATCTATTTTTTGAATGTGTTTATTTTGATTTCTAATTGTTCATAACCTGCCTAATATATAAGTGTCTACTCAAGACTCCAGGTACCTTTGCTAAAAAAATTTAAATCGGTCAGTCTAAAGTAAAGCCAGCAGTAGTTATTCTGTATCTCAAACCAAAAAATAACTAGGTATCTTGCTAAACACAGCTGTTTCACAGTTCCTACAATCCTTCAATCAAAGGCACAAATAGAAAGTTGACTTCACATGATTTCCTTTCCAGACATCTTGTGTTTTTGACCATAATTTTCATCAATACCCTCACTTTAGTTTTGGGATACCTTAGGGAACACCAGCTCTGACATGGTTAGAGTAGCATGTCAGGAGACTGCTGGATTCATAAAATTGCTTTATTTATTTGTTTTATTAATAAAGTCTCTGGGAAGGAAATTTTCAAAGTCACAGATGGCAGTTAAGTGGCCAGCTCTCGTCAAAGCTCTCGTCAAGTTGTAATTGGTTTTAGGCACACAACTGTCAGTTGTACCTGTGAAAAATCTTCCTCTAAGTCATATCCCTGCATGGAGAGAGCTCACAGTGTAACCTGATTACTTGGAGACTTGTTGATTAAGGAAGATTTTTATTTTTTGTTAAAATAAATCTTACAAGGGGGTTATCCCCTCCTGCAGACCCCAGGAAGGCATGGGGAGATGATAGGTTGCAATCTCTGCAGTGGCAGATTTAAGACAGTTTGGAGACCTTGGAGAAGTGCAGCCTTAATTCTGCATTTACCGGTTTTCATAGAGCAGGTTGGGTGAGATAATATTTTTTACTGAACCAACTTCTGTTGGTGGAAGAAACAAGCTTTTGAGCTTACACAGAGCTCTTCTTCAGGTCTAGAAAGGTATCTAGAGTGTCACAGCTAAATACAAGATGGGACAGATTGTTATGCTTAAGGGGCTAAGATGTTAAAATGAAGTGGACAATTAACACCCCTGCAAGTCATAAAACAAAGGAGGGTTAGGACGCTATAAATTGTGGTAGTGAGCCATAAAACCTGTGTCTTCATTGAGACCATGATTTTCAGTGTCTAGCAGAGTTATTAATTTAAGTTCCCAAGCTGTCTTTGGATAGTGTTGTGCAGGTTACCTTTGGGGATAAGTACTGTTAGGTCAGATATGGAGAGCACTTTGTTGCTTTTCTAACTTTTGGGGAGCTTTTTTTAAAAAAACAAAACAAAAACTTTTTGAGGTATATTGTAACTCAAATGTTCTTGAAAGGTAATATGCACTCCAAGCACTAATATATACCTGCAACCTTAACATCACCTTAATGAAGTTTTCCGTGTTGGATATGTATTAGATCCAGTTAAACTTCTGTCCCTTTGGTGCAGTATGTCTGCTGAAGTTATGTGGTCTGTGCTCTGTTCCAATCTAGCAAGTCATCTTTAAGCTAGGAAAGTCATTTGCTTACCCTTGTCACTCTCTGAAAATGTTACTAAGACATTTTTAAATACTGTCTGTCTGGTGTAGTCAAGGATCTGTATATATCACAGAGCAAATGACTTTGTCCTGATTATCTAGGTCACAAGGAAGCCACTGACAAATTATTCTCACCTTTTTTGTGAAATCGTTCTCATACCTCTGAAAATGTAAATATACTTCTAGTGGCAATAGATAAGTGCACAGTGAGACACAATTACAATTGTCAAAAGTCCTTCAGTATGATTCCTAGGATGCTCTGTGATCCAGGCAATCCACACTTACAAACCCACCTGCCTGGATAGGGGGAACAAGCCTCTTTTATTCCCCACATACAAGCAAAATTGCATACTTATTGAAGATTCTGAAAGGAGATTGTTCCATGCTGCTGCTGATAGGCACTGTGATGGCGAATTGATTTCAATATTTCCCCTGACCACCCTCTTTTTTTAAAGACATAGCTCTCCCACATATCCTAATCCATCCTCCGTCTTCTGTCTTTCATTCCCTTCGTTCCTGGTGTCTTTCTTTTTCCCCCCTTCTCTCTCTTTACACTTTTCTTCTTTCATTTTCCTCTTCCCAAATCCCTTCCATTTCTGACTCTTTTTTTTTTTTTGCACACCCTTCCTGTCCACATTGTTTGCTTTTCAAAAATCATCTCTGCAGGGAAAGTATAGCTGAAGCTTTGACACGGGAAAGGATTGCAGAGGGAAACTGACTTCCTTCTGCCACAAGCTTTTTCAGGAAGGGGTTCCCAAGCTTGTCCTTCCTACACTGATAAGAATTTACTCCCACTAGTAGTCCCACTGATTTCACCAATATGGGACAAGGGTTCATAATCGGGGCCTAAGGACTCTTCCAAGGAGGAACTGACACAGATTACCCGTTCCTAGCCCACATGCTGTTTAAACTCTAATGTGTTGAATGCTGCTCCTGGTATTCATTGGTTTTGCATTGAGTTCATTGCATTTGCACTCAGGCTGGCAATGGACAGCCATCATACGCAGGAAATACTGAATCTGGGAATTAGACCAAGATCCCTTTTTGCCCCACTTGGTTCATGTCTGTCAGACCTACTCTGCAAGCCTTGCTAATTGAAGCGGTTACTCCAATATTCCCAAAGCGTTGCTAGTTTGTTTTAAATTAACAAAGGCCACAGCCATTACCTAATCCACAGGAAAGTAAAACTATGATAATGTGGGAAACACTAATTTATATTAGCATTTTTGCTTCTTTTAAGTCTCCAAGTTGTATTTTTCTTCTCCTTCATGCACTTAATTATAGATCTTATACTCTGAAGTAGCTAGACACTATGTAGGGAAAGCAAACATTCTTTTATCTCTTTTTGCCACAGACGTCCTGGTCAGACTCATAGCTAGAGAAGTTTCAGCTCAGTAGGAAACCTGTCATTGCTGCCCATTGACGTATTTAGGTTTCAACTTCCATAGAGAGAGCTAATAAGTATTTGCTTGTATCACACAGCGGCAGAGAAAGTAATTATGAATATATATTCAGTGATGCCCTTAACATGTAACTAAAATGCTGTTGAGAACAGGATAGGAGTCTGAGTTTATAAATACATTGGAGTAGCTGGCTACTTATATGTTCCTACTGCTGTACCATCAGATCCATTCCTCTCTCCAAGTTACTTATGACTGTACAGTACCCATCCATATTAAGGGGCAGATTTCTGAAGATACTAATGGGGATTGGGTGCCTAAAATCTGTGTCTTTGATAATCTCCCCTACAGCCACTATGTGCTGCTGTTTCAGCTGGTGTACAGGGTGCATCCAATACTGACAACATTTACATCAAGATTAGAGGTTTTCTAAAATATACGCTTTAGGAATGATTTTGGGGAAGTTATATGGCCTATGCTATGTAGGAGGTCAGACTAGATGATCACTGTAATGTTCCCCTATGGTGTTATCTGGACTGGTGATCTGCTAGGTCACTGCAATCTTTGTCTCTGGGAGCCAGCCTTACCCTGCTCTGCTGTGAGAACCCCCACTCCTGGGCTGTTCACGCACAGGTTCTAGCATGTAAGCTGCTCCTTGGATTGTGCAACCAAATGACACTTGCCAATATCTCCGGTCCCAGATACAACCCTAGGAACCTCCATCTTCCAGTGTCCAATTATGCCTGCAGGACACTACAAGCTTATATGAGTTCATCAATTTAACAAAGAAATTGATATGCACCATGCTTGTTATCCCAAGGGGAGTCTCTGACATGCTTTAAACCAAATGCTCTGCTTCAGGTAGAATAAACAAACGGATTTATTAACTACAAAGATAGATTTCAAGTGATTATAAGTCAAAGCATAACAAGTCGGATTTGAATGAAATAAATGCAAATAAAAATGAAATAAAAGCAAAACACATTCTAAGTTGATCTTAACACTTTCAGTGCCCTTACAAACTTAAATGCTTCTCACCACAAGCTGGCTGGTTGCCCTTCAGGCAGTCTCTCCCCTTTGATCAGCGCTTCAGTCGCTTCGTGGTGATGGAGGTGGAAGAGAGAGAAAGAGCATGGCAAACATCTCTCCCTTTTATCATGTTCTTTCTTCTCTCTTGGCTTCCCCCCTCCCCCCCCCCGCTTCAGACTCGGGTGAGCATTACCTCATCGCAGTCCCAAACTGACCAAAGGAAGGGGGTGGGGGACTCACTCGAGAGTCCATCAGATCCTTTGTTGTTGCCTAGTCCAGTGTCCTTTGTTCCTGTAAGGCTGGGCTAGGTTTGTCCCATACATATCCTGATGAGGTGTGAACTGCTCCTCTTCTCTTGGAGAGTTTTTGCCTGGGCTTGTTTAAAGCCATGAGGACACATTTTCAGCCTCATAACTATATACATGAAATTACAACCTGTAACATTACTATGACATTATTGTAACAATGATTACTATAACATCACTATAACAACAATGCTCAGTGCACCATGAGCCTTTCAAAGACACCTGACATGACAAACTTTGCATTGGATGCTACACAATCATTTTATAAGGATGAACATGAGGGTTCTGGGTGTCCCCCAAGGTACAGAGCATCACAATCACTATGGTCTCTTCTGGCCTTAGAACCAATGCTCTATGGAGTACATGCAAAACACAGACTGTAATGCTCCCTCAGAGGCTGTGAGGTGTGCTTTCCCAGGCACCTGTCCTTTGCATTGTCAGACAAATGAACTGCTATTCTGCATGTACCCTCTTAACAGCACCTTTAAAAAAAAAGAAGAAGGTAAAAGTGAGCTATAAACTTTTAGGGTCTAGGGTGATGTAAAAACAAGCCTAAAATAGTTAATGGTACTACTCACAGTGCTTAAAGTTAAGCTCATTCAGGAATCTTTGCAGGCTCAGAGTCTAACTCTGTGTGTAGTCTCATCGAGATAATATGACTCAACATGAAATAAGGTATCACTATACACTGGCAGCATTGGGATCATACATTTTAACAATCAAAATAATAATTTCAGTTTGTCCATGTTGAGTATTATCCCCATTTTTAATTAATGACACCCCCTGTGGAAACTAGTGCATTGAAAATATGTGTATTCATTAGTGTCACTAACTGGCTTATTTCAAACTGACAGCATTATTGCTGCAATGATCTACTAGTGCCTATTACAGGCTTGTTATTAAAATTACCTGTCATTGTCACTTATATTCCCAACTGAACACAGCCAGCAGTGATTCACTCACACAGACAGGCGTACGCGCTACTCATTACACTCTCCCTTTCCACTCAGATGGGATTATTGTTGTGGGGTTTTGTTTTGTTTTTTGGTGTCTTAGAAAGTATTGCTGGCATTCTCATCTAAACTTTAATATTCATTATGCTAATAATACATCATATTACTCTTCACCTACCAACTAACCTATTTTAACTGTAGAACACTTGCATTACTTAAAGAAATATTAGAGTTATTTTTTCTTTAAAAAATAAAGTATTTTACAGTCTCTATTCTCGTTTTTCATTTTGATAGAAATAGATCCAGTTAATCCCCCCACAGGAGCTATGTGTTAACTGAATCTAACACTGAGAGGACTATTCTCCTGTAGACTTCATAGGGCAGGGGAACTAAAAGTTTAAGCTTACAGGGTTTCCTAGGAATTCTTGCATTGAAACTTGAGCATTGTAGACTGCCCACACACCCTGCCCACCAATCCCTCTTCACATCAAAAGATTTCAGCCTCCAGACCCTGTTGAACTTGCTGGAGGCCCAGTGAACAGCACAGACACCCCTGTGTTTCTGCCTCAGCTCAAAGGCTCCCTGCTCAACCCCCCCACACCCCATGGTCTTTTTTTAAGCATAGCTCCAGTGGAAACCCCCAAAATAAAATAGAGGAGAAATTAATGCAGCCTCAAGAAGTTAATATATCCTGTTTCCCCTTTTGTGTGTTGAGGGAGGAGGGGGTGAGGAATATCCACTGGAGCCAATCTGTGTCCCAGTCTCAGCAGTCCAGCTCTGTGGTGTTAGAACCTTCTGAGGCCCTAAGGAGCGGCTTTCACAATGGCAGGGAAAGGGTAGAGCCTACTGCAGGGTGGAGCTCTGACTTTCTATTCATGCAGGCTCCCTGACATCCATGCTCATACATGGAGGGGAACATGGAGCTTTTAGACATCACCACACTTGGTGGAATACTGCCTAGAAAGCAGTACACTATTAAGTGATTGTAGTGTTCATGCTCTATACTCTACTGTACGTCGAGGAACTGAATGTGGAACAAGACCTACTTTGTTATTTGGCATTTTATTAATGACTTAATTAATGACTTCAAAGGCAGACATCCCTCAACAATATACACAGTGAAAGCAGCCAAACTCTGCTCTCAGTTACACCACTGTGAATCCATAGTAATTCTGTTAAATTCTATGCAAGATTTTTCCTGAATAGAAAAGAACTGCAGGACTGGGCCTAAAGGCAACACCGAACTGCTTTGGGGTGATCTCTTGTTTGTGATTAAATGTGAGTGCCTCTGGCATATTAGCCTGCAAAATTTGAACAAGCTGCAGAGGTGATGAACACAGCTGTTCATTAAGTCCTGCTGACAGGTTTACAGAATTATTCTGGCACCCAGGTGTGCTATTTTTGATGTTACATTTATTAGTAATGGAAATGAAGCACTACTGGCCAAAACACAGATAAA
Organism: Natator depressus; assembly: GCF_965152275.1. Taxonomy (NCBI): domain Eukaryota; kingdom Metazoa; phylum Chordata; order Testudines; family Cheloniidae; genus Natator; species Natator depressus. The sequence continues at coordinate 85,780,806 of NC_134234.1, read as the reverse complement.
TAAATAAAATGAGGGGAACCTGATAGAAGATATCTCAAAAATAAATTTGTGCCTGATAAACATTAAAGCATTTGCACAGCTGTAACCAAGTTTCCAATGGTGATAAACTAATTTCCTTCCAAAGCTTAAATTTCAAGGAAGCTATATTCACAAATTGCTCAGTGAGAGCAATGCATTTTAAAATAACTAAATAAAAGGTAAGGCCAAAAATTTTCCCGTACATCTTGGCAAATAAATAATGAAGAGCCAGGTTTTCAAACAACCTTAGCATCCATCAGTTTTCATTTAGGTATCTAAGTGAAATGGCTAGATTTTCAAAAATGCCCAGCACCCGGCAGCTCTCATTTAGAAATTATGGGATGTCTGGTGTTTAAGGCTATGTCTACATTATGAAATTAAGTCGAATTTATAGAAGTTGATTTTTTAGAAATCAATTTTATACAGTAGATTATGTGTGTCCCCACTTAAGACCATTAAGTCGGCAGAGTGTGTCCATGGTACCGAGGCTAGCATCGACTTCCGGAGCACTGCACTGTGCAACCCACAGTCTCCACCGCCCATTGGAATTCTGGATTGAGAGCCCAATGCCTGATGGGGCAAAAAACATTGTCGCGGGTGGTTCTGGATACATGTCGTCAGGCCCCCACTCCCTCCCTCCCTCTGTGAAAGCAACGACAGACAATCGTTTCGTGCCTTTTTTCCTGGGTTACCCGTGCAGACGCCATACCATGTCAAGCATGGAGCCCGCTCAGCTCACCGTCACTGTACGTCTCCTGGGTGCTGGCAGATGCAGGACTGCATTGCTACACAACAGCAGCTCATTGCCTTGTGGCAGCAGATGGTGCATTATGACTGGTAGCCGTCCTCGTCGTCTCCTGGGTGCTCTTGACTGGCCTCAGTGAGGTCGGTCGGGCCACCTGGGCAGACATGGGTGCTCCTGGCAGACCTTGGTGAGGTCTGTCAGGGGCGCCTGGACATAAATGGGAGTGACTCAGGTCATTCTCTTCTTTAAGTTTTGTCTAATGGAGATTCAGTGCTGCCTGGAATATTGGCAGAGGGATAGCTCAGTGGTTTGAACATTGGCCTGCTAAACCCAGGGTTGTGAGTTCAATCCTTGGGGGGCCATTCTGCCTCAGGCTGCTCTCCCAGCCAGGAGCACCCAGAAGACGATGACAGCTAGCTGTCGTACTGCACCATCTGCTGGCAGCCTACCCTTTGCTTCCTCCCTCTGTGAAAACAATGGCTGACAATCATTTCGTGCCTTTTTCCCTGCGGGTGCCATACTGCTGTCAGCATCGTCATCCACCCGCCGCTTCCGCTGCCACTCTGCTCTCCTGCGGATCCCATACCACAGCAAGCATGGAGCCCACTCAGATCTTCGTAGCAGTTATGACGATTCTAAACACCACGCGCATTACCAGCAGTATATGCAGAACCAGAACCTGCAAAAGCAGGTGAGTAGGCGACGGCAGCATGGTGAGAAGATTGATGAGGACATGGACGCAGACTTCTTTCAAAGTATGGGCCCTGGCAATGTGGACATCATGGTGCTAATGGGGCAGGTTCATGCCATGGAACGCCGATTCTGGGCACGGAAAACAAGCACAGACTGGTGGGACCGCATAGTGTTGCAGGCCTGGGACGATTCCCAATGACTGCGAAACTTTCGCATGCATAAGGGCACTTTCATGGAACTTTGTGACTTGCTTTCCCCTGCCCTGAAGTGCCAGAATACCAAGATGAGAGCAGCCCTCACAGTTCACAAGCGAGCAGCAATAGCCCTGTGGAAGCTTGCAATGCCAGACAGCTACCGATCAGTCGGGAATCAATTTGGAGTGGGCAAATCTACTGTGGGGGCTGCTGTGATCCAAGTATCCAACGCAATCACTGAGCTGCTGCTACCAAAGTTAGTGACTCTGGGAAATGTGCAGGTCATAGTGGATGGCTTTGCTGCAATGGGTTTCCCTAACTCTGGGGGGGACAATAGACGGAACCCATATCCCTATCTTGGCACCGGAGCACCAAAGCAGCCAGTACATAAACCGCAAGCGGTACTTTTCAATGGTGCTGCAAGCACTGGTGGATCACAAGGGACATTTCACCAACATCAACGTGCAATGGCTGGGAAAGGTACATGATGCTCGCATCTTCAGGAACTCTGGTCTGTTTCAACAGCTGCAGCAAGGGACTTTCTTCCCAGACCAGAAAATAACCATTGGGGATTTGAAATGCCTGTAGTTATCCTTGGGGACCCAGCCTACCCCTTAATGCCATGGCTCATGAAGCCGTACACAGCAGCCTGGACAGTAGTCAGAAGCTGTTCAACTACAGGCTGAGCAAGTGCAGAATGGTGGTAGAGTGTGCATTTGGACGTTTAAAAGCGCACTGGCACAGTTTAGTGACTCGGTTAGACCTCAGCAAAACCAATATTCACATTGTTATTGCTGCTTGCTGTGCACTCCACAATATCTGTGAGAGTAAGGGGGAGACCTTTATGGTGGGGTGGAAGGTTGAGGCAAATCACCTGGCCACTGATTAGGTGCAGGCAGACACCAGGGTGGTTAGAGGAGTACAGGAGGGTGCAGTGCACGTCAGAGAAGCTTTGAAAACCAATTTCATGACTGACCAGGTTACGGTGTGAAAGTTCTGTCTGTTTCTCCTTGATGAAAATCCCCGCCCCTTGGTTCACTCTATTTCCCTGTAAACTAAGCAGCCTCCCCTCCATACTTCGATCACCACTTGCAGAGGCAATAAAGTCATTGTTGCTTCAAATTCATGCATTCTTTATTAATTCATCACACAAATAGGGGGATAAATGCCAAGGTAGCCCAGGACAGGTGGGGGAAGAGGGAAAGACAAGGCCACACTGCAATTTAAAAATTACTGAATGCCAGCTTTCTGTTGGTTGGGCAGTCCTCTGGGGTGGAGTGGTTGGGTGCCCGGATGCCCCTCCACCACATTCTTGGGTGTCTGGGTGAGGAGGCCATGGAACTTGGGGAGGAGGGTGGCCAGTTACACAGGGTCTGTAGCGGCAGTCTGTGCTCATGCTTCCTTTCCTGCACCTCAACCATAAACCGGAGCATATCAGTTTGATCCTCCAGTAGCCTCAGCACTGACTCCTGCCTTCTGTCAGCAAGCTGACGCCACGTATCATCTTCAACCCGCCATTTATTATCTTCAACCTGCCACCTGTCCTCGCGTTCATATTGTGCTTTCCTGGACTCTAACATTGTCTGCCTCCATGCATTCTGCTGGGCTCTCTTTCAGTGTGGGAGGACTGCATGAGCTCAGAGAACATTTCATCACAAATGTGTTTTTTTTCACCTTCTAATCTTTGGTAGCCTCTGGGAAGGAGATGATAGTGTGAGTGTTGAAACATTTGGAGCTGCGGGAGAAAAAAAAATGGGAGAGTAGTCGTTAAAAAGACACATTTTAGGGTAGATTCTTTCAGGGTGAACCTTGCTGTTAACATTACATAGCACATGTGCATTCGGCACAATGCCACATTTTGCCTCTTATATTGAGGGTCTGCCGGTTTGGTGTGAGAGATCACTCACGCAGGGCCGGGCAGCAGAATTCGGCTTGCAGGCAGGCATGGTAGGCCACAGTCTTTTGGCTTCTTTAACCTTCATAACATGTGGGAATGGTTTCAAACAGCAGCATCCACATTTCCCATACCAAGCACCCATTGGGTTGGCCCTTTAAAATGGGTTGGCAATTTAAATGGAGGGGCTGTGGTTGTCAGGTTAAAGTACAGCACAAACCCAACTAACCCCCCACTCCACACACACACACCCAATTCTCTGGGATGATTGCTTCACCCCTCCCCCCACCGTATGGCTAACAGTGGGGAAGATTTCTGTTCAGCCACAGGCAAACAGCCCAGCTGGAATGGCCACCTCTGAATGTCCCCTTAATAAAACCACCCTATTTCAAGCAGGTGACCATGAATGATATCACTCTCCTGAGGGTAATGCAGAGAGATAAAGAACGGATGTTGTTTGAATGCCAGCACGCTCTGGGACCATACGCTGCAATGCTTTGTTCTGCAATGACTCCAAACTATGTGCTACTGGCCTGGCGTGGTAATGTGTCCTACCATGGAGGATGGAATAAGGCTGCCCCCCCCCCCGAAACCTTTTGCAAAGGATTTGGGAGTACATCCAGGAGAGCTTTATGGAGATGTCCCTGGAAGATTTCCACTCCATCCCCAGACATGTTAACAGACTTTTCCAGTAGCTGTACTGGCCCCAAATTAATCATTAAGCGCACTTGCTTTTAAACCATGTATTATATTTACAAGGGTACATTCACCAGAGGTCTCTTCTCTGCCTGGTGGGTCTCGGAGCCTGCCTTGGGTACTGGCTCCAGTTCCAGGGTGAGAAACAGTTGCTGGCTGTCGGAGAAAATGGTTTCTCCGCTTGCTTGCTGTGCACTATCTTCAACCTCCTGCTCCTCATCATCTTCTCGTCCCCAAAATGTGCATCCCTGTTTCATGATAATCCTTGATGGAGTCAAAGCACAGGGGTGCGGTAGTGGTGGCCGCACCCCCTAGAATGGCTTGCAGCTCATCATAGAAGCAGCATGTCTTGGGCTTTGACCCCGAGCGGCTGTTTGCCTCTGTGGTTTTTTGATAGGCTTGCCTGAGCTCCTTAAGTTTCATACAGCATGCTGCGGGTCCCTGTTATAGTCTCTGAGATTTTTTCAAATGTTTGGGCGTTTTGTCTTTTGGAACGGAGTTCTGATAGCATGGATTTGTTTCCCCATACAGTAATTAGATCCCATACCTCCCGTTTGGTCCATGCTGGAGCTCTTTTGCAATTCTGAGACTCCATCATGGTCACTTCTGCTGATGAGATCTGCACTCACCTGCAGCTTGCCACACTGGCCAAACAGGAAATGAGATTCAAAAGTTTGGGGGCCTTTTCCTGTCTACCTGGCCAGTGCATCTGAGTTGAGAGCACTGTCCAGAGAGGTCACAGTGGAGCTCTCTGGGATAGCTCCCGGAGGCTAATACCATCGAATTGCGACCACACTACCCCAAATTTGACCCAGCAAGGTCGATTTCAGCGCTGATCCCCTCGTCGGGGGAGGAGTACAGAAATCGATTTTAAGAGCCCTTTAAGTTAAAGTAAATGGCTTTGTCGTGTGGATAGGTGCAGGGTTAAATCGATCTAATGCTGCTAAATTTGACCTAAACTCATAGTGTAGACCAGGGCTAAGTGAGGTCAGACTTAACCCTAGAGTTGAGTTCCTTTTACAGAATAAATGGTATTTGCATTATTTTTTTTTCCATTTTCAAGTTTCAAGCCAAACCTTCTAATGATAATGACTAAATTAGATTTTAACTACTTTGTATTGGTTAGTTGGAGGCAAATTTTCCAGAATGGTTATAAAATACAGCACTAATTTAGATAATATCACATTTCACTACTTATTAAATATTGCTTCTCTCTGAATATGGAAAAAAATCACTAGAATTATTTGTTAAAAGATGAAAATGCCCTAATAACTCATCTGAATGAGCTTTATTTGTTTTAAATTCTAAGAGACCCCTCTCACTTCTGCTATGGATATGTACATTCTGCAGTACATAGGGATTTTCTGTAGCCATATTAGTTAGATTCTAAGTTTGTTTGTTGGTGGAGAGGGTTGTCTTTTTTTAGTTTGTGTTTTGTTTTTATTCCTGACACAAGCACAATACTGTTGTTAACATTCTTTGAAGCACCAACAGTGGTTCTTCCGTGTTACCCTCTTGGGGGGGGACAGTCTATGTAATTTATGTTTTTTAATTTGGGATATAATTGTGTTGCTGCTCTAGTGGTGGGTGCTCCATCAGTCCATCAGTTTTATAACTATTATATAAAAAGCCTGTTCCCCCCTGTGATAAGAGTTTCTTCCCCACCATGCAAACAGCAGGGCATAAGACTCTATAGGTCTTAAAGTGATAGAAGGAACAGCCAGCTAAACATATCAGCTTATGCATCGCATCTCCAGGGGATCATCATGGTCTGTCTGGCTGCTGGCTACTGTGCAAGGTATGATAAGCAGCAAACACTAGGAGATATTATTCTTAAAGTGTATATGTAAGAAAAGGGCGCTCCAAGAGTAATTTACCCCTTACTCAGGCCTCCAGGTAAGCAAACCAAAGACATGAGGCAAACATAACAGCAGGGTTCGTGGTAGCTCATGCATTAGGATGATGCCATCATGACATAAATATGGAGTTGTCAATAGTATCAAACACTAAATCTCTTTCATGTGAAAGGACAATAAAGTCCTCTGTAAAAGCATATTGCCTATTATATCTTATATTTTTTCTCTGTGTACTTGAACTTGATAACTTCAAAATACCCATCCAGGCATGAACTTTCTGTTTGCAAAATGTACTGATATTATGATTCACCTGCAATCCTTACCAACATATATTCCACCAAGATACCTTTTGAGAAAGGTAATTGAAAATTACATAACTAAATGGAAATATATAAGGAGTCATTAAAATGTTTATATGGAAATGCTGTGTTACAGTACTTCCCTTCTACTGTACAAATATTGGGCCAGAGAGAAAATGCATCCATAGTCTGGTGGCCAAGGCACTCACCTGGGAGTCCAGTCCAGGTTCCAGTTCCAATGAATATATGTTTATATTAAGTTGAACAACTTCAATAGGAGAGATTGAGAAAGACCTACCCCAGAATACTCCATAGAATAGTGATTAGGGTAGCATCTTACTGATGAGCAGACTGATTTCAAGATAAACTCATTATCATGAACAGGAACTATATATAGAAATGAAGTAACAAAGCTTTGACTCTGTGTAGTTGTAGCCTGCAACTGGCCTGTCCTGGGTGTCTTTGGGTATGTCTCCACTTCAATTGGCTTCCCACAGCTGGCCCGTGCCAGCGGAGTGAGACTTGTGGGGCTCAGGCTGAGGGGCTGTTTAATTGTGCTGTAGACATTCAGCCTTAGGATGAAGCCTGAGCTGTGGGACCCTCCCACATTGCAGGGTCCTCGAGCCTGGGCTTCAGGCTGAGCCCGAACATCGACACTACAACTAAAAAGCCCCTTAGCCTGAGCTCTGTGAGCGTGAGTCAGTTGGCTCAAACCAGCCACAGGTTTTTAAGTGCAGTGTAGAAATGCCCTTTTATTGTTGTTTTTGTTTTATTGTTGTTTTGTTTTTGTCCCAGCACCAAGTCCCAGGAAACCAAAGACTGCATCTAAAGGATATAGGAAGTGTGGCTTGTCTACGCTTCCTGGAGGACTTACTCTATAGCAGTGGTTCCCAAACTAGGGGTGCCGCTTGTTCAGGAAAAGCCCCTGGCGGGCTGGGCTGGTCTGTTTACCTTCCGCATCCACAGGTTTGGCTGATCACAGTTCCCACTGGCTGCGGTTTGCCGCTCCAGGCCAATGGGGCTGTGAGAAGGGCGGCCAGCATGTCCCTCGGCCTCCGACGCTTCCCGCAGCCCCCATTGGCTGAGAACAGCGAACCGCGGCCTGTGGGAGCTGTGATCAGCCAAACCTGTGGATGCGGAAGGTAAACAAACCGGCCCAGCCCGCCAGGGACTTTCCCTGAACAAGCGGCGCCCCTAGTTTCGGAACCTCTGCTCTATAGCACAAGCAGCAAACTCATTTGGGATGTGGGAGATCTGGGCTCAAGCCCCTATTCCAGAGTGGATATTTCAACCTGAAACTGCCACCTCCCAAGTGAGTGCCCTGGCTAGTGGATTTAAGGGCAGCATCACCACCACTTCCTTAGCTTTGTGAATCTAGCCCAAACATTTTTTTTAAGAAAATGAACAAAGCAATTCACCAAAACAGACATGAATTTGCAAATCTGCATTTATTTTTTTAGTGAGAACAAACAAAAACATGTTTTGGCTCAAAAATTTTGCCTACCTCTTGTTTTAGTCACTCAGTTTGATAGAACATCCATAAACACAAGTCAAGAAACAAAAATATGTAGAAATACTATTAATTGTTAAGAATTTGGGCATAAGATCAAAGCATTTTAAAGTACTTTTCCATTCACACAAAATATAGTCAAACAAACATACCATCAGAGAAACCTATACAATGAAGGAAATGCATACTGTAGTTTGTGAATTTCTAGTGTATAATGCTGACATGGTACGGTGGACTAACTTAGTACAAGTCTCTCAAATATAGTAGTGTATAATCTGTTCTGTTAGTAGGGTTTCACCTGCACTAAAGCCATTTGTACTAATCAGAATTGCAGTACTGTAGCCTCACACATTAAGTTCAAAACACATCCCCTAAAGTTATTTTAATAAAGCTTTTCAGAGATGCTTCTTGGTTTATTTTCTAACGTGCTTTCGCAAAAAGTTAATTTTGCAATAATTAAATCAAAAATAGTACTTACAACATTTCCCATTAATATAATTATGTCATTGGCATATATTTATGTACATAATATAACGATGTCATTTGCCACAGTTATTTTTAATTTGTGAAAATGTCATTGCATTGTATTGTCAATGTATAAACAGAGGTGATTTTGAATAACCTTAGTACAACAGGAAAAAAATGCTATATTTTTCCTCTAAATTTCCAAATCTTGCAGTCCTATCACTGCCAAGAATGTCACTCTCTGTAGGATATGACCCAATATTTGAATATGAAAAAAAAATGTTTTTCTCAAATTTGGTAGAAGTAAAATGGTTCATAAATGCAGACGTACTGTTACTATCTGAACAGAATTATAAACCCTTGAAAATAAGGGGATTATAAAAAAAATTCTGAAACACTACCAAAAGAAGCACAACTGAGTATGGTAATAAACCTCAGTTCATTTCAGACAGTGTACATGTATTTGATGTTATACTGGCAATTTAATAATGGAAAAAGTGACAAGCTTTTGGCAGGTCTAAAGTAGAATTACAAAATACTACATGTAATGCTTTCCAAAAACCAGTATTAGCTACTTTCTGCTGAAAGTGCTCAGAAATCTAATGCTGACACATTCTAACCCTAATTCCAAACTAAGCTTCTCAATCTTATTAAAAACATAAATGATTTTCTTTTAATTGCTTCTTGGTTTAAAAAATAGTCTCCACATTCCTTTTAGTAATACCATGATGATTGCCTTTGCACACTGTCAGGGTTCCTTCCTGCTCTTTGTTTACATGGTGTACCATATTAATTCTCTAAAGCCCTTTTATTTCAGAGAATTAAAGGTTTGTCAGTTTACAGCCCAGGGAGGAGATGATGCTGAGTGGCCTGAAGGTGTCTACTATGAACGGAAAAGTGATGGTGGCATGGAAGAGGTGAACCTCTCCATGACCCTTGGGTGTATGCAGTGACAGCAGATCAAGGAGCTGTGCACTAGCTACGCGCCGACATTCTCAGCCACCCCAGGACTGACTGAACGGGCATACCACACAATTGACACAAGTAATGCTCACCCAATTAGAGCCCAACCTTACCGGTGTCTCCTCAAGCTAAAACTGACATAGAACAGGAGATCCAGGATATGCTACAGATGGAGGTAATCTGCCCCTCTGGCAGTGCATGGGCATCTCCAGTGGTTCTAGTTCCCAAACCAGATGGGGAGATACGTTTTTGCATGGACTACCATAAGCTAAATGCTGTAACTCACCCCGACAACTATCCAATGCCACGCAAAGATGAAGTATTAGAGAAACTGGGACGGGCCCAGTTCATCTCTACCTTGGACTTAACCAAGGGGTACTGGCAGGTACCGCTAGATGAATCCTCCAAGGAAAGGTCAGCCTTCACCACACGTCGGGCTGTATGAATTTAATGTACTCCCTTTTGGGCTGCGGAATGCACCCGCCACCTTCCAAAGACTTGTAGATGGTCTCCTAGAGGTATAGGGAGAATATGCAGTCTCCTACCTTGACGATGTGGCCATATTTTCAGACTCCTGGGCAGAACACCTGGAACATCTACAAAAAGTCTTCAAGCACATAAGGGAGCCAGGACTAACTGTTAAGGCTAAGAAGTGTCAAATAGCCCTAACCAGAGTGACTTACCTTGGACACCAGGTGGGTCAAGGAACTATCAACCCACTACAGGCTAAAGTGGATGCTATCCAAAAGTGGCCTGTCCCAAAGTCAAAGAAACAGGTCCAATCCTTCTTAGGCTTGGCCGGATATTACAGGCGATTTGTACTGCAATACAGCCAAATCGCCGCCCCACTGACAGACCTAACCAAAAAAGAAACAGCCAAATGCCATTCAGTGGACTGAAGAGTGTCAGAAGGCCTTTAACCAACTAAAAGTGACACTCATGTCTGACCCTGTGCTAAGGCCCCCAGACTTTGATAAACCGTTCCTAGTAACAATAGATGCGTCCGAGCGTGGTGTGGGAGCAGTCTTAATGCAGGAAGGACCGAATCAAGAGTTCCATCCTGTTGTGTTTCTCAGCAAGAAGCTGTCTGAGAGGGAAAGCTACTGGTCAGTCAGTGAAAAGGAATGCTACGCCATTGCCTACGCTCTGGAACAGCCCATACATTTTCCACCTGAAAACCGACCATGCTGCGCTACAGTGGCTTCATACCGCCAAGGGAAATAACAAAAAACTTATTCGGTGGAATTTAGCTCTCCCAGATTTTGATTTTGACATACAACACATTTCAGGAACTTCTAACAAAGTGGCTGATGCACTCTCCCATGAAAGTTTCCCAGAATCAACTGGTCCAAATTGTACTTAAGATGTGGAAAACATTGTTAGTCTTTATACACTTGGTAGTATATTTAGAGATGCATGTGTCTTATTAACTCTGTTTTCTCCTAGAGCTCCAGGAAGAAATCACAGCCAGTGTTTCACCCTATCTGTGATTTGGGGCAGGCCCTTTTGAAGTTTTCTAAGAAGGCCTCGGTATCATCGCCTGCCTTGTAGATGCGGAACTTTCTGGGATGGGAAGCGGTACCTGGAGAAGGATTGCTAGGGTTGGTTGGTATATTCTGCTGAGCCCTTGCCTTCTCCATCTCCAGTGCATGCTTCCTCTCTTTTTCTTTCTCCTCCATAGTTCTCTTGTGGACAGCTTCCTCTGCCTCCACCCTTGCTTTTTCTGACTCCCACCCTGGCTTTTTCAGCCTCCACAGCTCTCTTGTGGGCAGCTTCCTCTGCCTCCACCCTGGCTTTTTCCGCCTCCATCTCCAAGCGCCTTAAGGCTGTCATGCTCTTTTTGTTTCTCTTCAGTTTCGAATCTGGCCAGATCTAATTTATTAGCTGCTTCACTGGTAGTCATTTTCCTGTTTTCTTGTGCTTAACTCTAGCTATACCCGAGAGTTAGGGGAAAAAAAAAAACTTGTGAATTTCCCTGCAGGAGGTTAACTACCCTGCCTTTAGGTAGAGAAAACTCCAGCTCAAAAAAAGAAAAATCCCTTTGTAAAAAAATTAACACCTTTGTCTCCAGGCAAATGGACAGAAAACCCTCTAACTGCTCTCACCTTAAAAAAAAAAAAAAAAACAACCCTCTTCAGGTCTGTGCTTTTGGTTCAAAATGATCTCTGGTTCAAAATGATCCCACCACTCTGCCACCATTTCAAGGTTCCTTCCCTACTCTGAACTCTGGGTACAGATGTGGGGACCCGCATGAAAGACCCCCTAAGCTTATCCTTACCAGCTTAGGCTAAAAACTTCCCCAAGGTACAAACTTTGCCTTGGCCTTGAACAGTATGCTGCCACCACCAAGCGTTTTAAACAAAGAACAGGGAAAGAGACCACTTGGAGACATCTTCCCCCCAAAATATCCCCCCAAGCCCTACACACCCCCTGTCCTGGGGAGGCTTGAGAATAATATCCTAACCAATTGGTTCCAAAATCATCAAAGACCCAAAACCCTGGATCTTGGAACAATGGAAAAATCAGTCAGGTTCTTAAAAGAAGGATTTTATTAAAAAAAAAAGAAAGGTAAAAATCATCTCTGTAAAATCAGGATGGAAAATACTTTACAGGGTATTCAGATTCAAAACACAGAGGATCCCCCTCTGGGCAAAACCTTAAAGTTACAGAAGACAGGAATAAACCTCCCTCTTAACACAGGGAAAATTCACATAAAACAAAAGATAAACTAATCCGCCTTGCCTGGCTTACCTATACTGGTTGCAGTATTGGAGACTTGGATTCAGATGGGTTGGAAAAGATGGATTTCTGTCTGGCCTCTCTCAGTCCCAAGAGAGAACAACCACGTAAACAAAGAGCACAAACAAAAGCCTTTCCCCCCACAAGATTTGAAAGTATCTTGTCCCCTTATTCGTCCCCCTTTGGGTCAGGTGCCAGTCAGGTTAGCTGAGTTTCTTAACCCTTTACAGGTAACAGGATGTTGCCTCTGGCCAGGAGGGATTTTATAGCACTGTATACAGAAAGGTGGTTACCCTTCCTTATATTTATGACACACACAGGTTTAACATTTATTAGTCAAGGTACTTAAAGCCTTTGTGTACCTCCTAATTTAGCTAGCAATGCATAGCATTGGTCTTGATTCTGTCAGGTTTAACTTAGAAATGTAAAAAAGCTATCTATATTTTTTTCCTGAAAAAACATTCAGTAGTCATAATTGTCTCTGCCCTACCCATTCCTATATCCTTTCATAAATAATATTGACATTTTCCCACAAGGGCAAAAGGTGGATTACAAACTATAATAAGTGGTGTTACAGTTCAGGGCAACATTCACCTGTGTTCCCCCTCCACGGCCCCTTGTAGGCTCATTGTAGGCTCCTGCCTTGTCCGCTGTCCCCTCTTTTGGGTACTCAAGCTCTTTAAAATTAGGAAATGACATTTGTTTGGTTGTCCATGCAACCTTAATCCTGTCTTTGTGTGCATTCTTTGGGTGCACTAAATGAAGCAGTGGCCCTGCAGGAAAAATAGCAGGTGATCATGTAGTGAAACACTGCACCATAATGCATACATGAAGGTGGGGAGAAAGAAGGTGGCCAAGACACACCCGAGGAACAGAAGCAGGGGTAGGAAGTGACCCAGGGAACAGACCTAAGAGTGCCCGTCCCTAGGTTCGTTCCTGGACTATTATTTAGAAGGGCCCTGTTTTGGAACCTGGTGGAGCAGGATGGGCCCAGGTTCCCCTACACCAGGGGTTCCCAAACTTGGTTTGTGGCTTGTTCATGGTAAGCACCTGGTGGGCCTCAAGACGCTTTGTTTACCTGAGTGTCCGCAGGTTCAACAAAGGTTCGGCAACTCCCAGTGGCCACGTTCACCGTTCCCTACACCCAGCTACTGACTCTTGCTATTGGATGACAGTGCCACTGGCTCTAGCTGCCAGGCAAAGTGGCCATGGACTGTTACCATTGGGTGACGTTGCCGCAGACTCTGGCCACTCAACAAGGCAGCCACAGACTTGCACTGTTAGGTGACTTTGCCACTGACTCTAGCCGCTACGCAAGGCAGCCACAGATTCTCAACATTAGGCAACATTGCCACTGACTCTAGTCCCCAGGCAAAGTGGCCAGGGATTCTCACCTTTGGGCGAAGTTGCAATAGACTCAAGCTTCTAGGCAAGGTGACCACTTTCTCTATTGGGCAATGTTGCCACGGACTCTAGCCGCTAAACAAGGTGGCCACTGACTCTCGCTGTTGGGCAACATTACATCAGATTCAAGCTGCTAGAGAGTTCAGCCACTGACTCTCACCACTGGTTGAGTCTGGAGTATTGCCAGTAGGCAGTACTGCCAACCTTGGATGCAACTCTCTCCTGTCCCCCAAAGGCAGATACTAGTCAGTGTGAGTAAGTGTGGCAGAATCTGGCCCTAAATAATTTATTTTAAATCTGTCTCAATCAAATGGAACACTGCAATAGTAAGTAAGTCAATAGAGACATCGTAAACTTGGACAAAATCCAATCTTAAAGTTTTACTAACCAACATTTGCATATCAGATGTTCCAAGCAAATGAAGAATGAGTGAATTCATGTAACTCTTAGTTACCATAGACAGCATTAATGGAATTTCAACTTTCAAGAAAATGAATAAAAAACAGATGCGCTAAGAAATCCCTGCAACTTCATATTTAGCCTCCTGTCAATATCTGCCAGGAATCTCTTGCCTAGCTACTATTAAGAAAGGTCTCCATCAAAGAAAAAAAGTCTGTGCAAGAACCTGTTCAGGGCAGCATCTCTGAAGAAAGACTAAAGCCTGGTCAAACACTATGGCCTGTGATTTTTTTCCACACTTCTAACTGAAATTACTATGCCAGCAAAAGCCCTCACATAGACAGTTATATCAGAAAAAAAATCCTTTTGTCAGTAAATCTTTTTTTTTTTTGTCAACTAGTATAAGGTATAGTGGCAAATGCACTCCTTTGTTGATATAAATAATATCTATACTAGGCAGGTTTCCCAGTGTATTTACACCAGCAAACCTTTTCCAGCATAGCTAGATAGTGTCGGTGAGAACTGGGTTTGCTCAATGCACTAAAAGGGATTAGTTAATGTGACTAATTTTCTTTTTTCTTATTGCTATTGTGACATAGGAGACATTATAATGTAAAATTGCTTGCTGGTTTCTTTAGAGCACCTTAAGGTGCACTTTACAGAGGATAAACAATGTGTTACTCTAATAATATTCAAGTAATCATTTCCCTGGTTGGCCATTTATAAACCTGTGGTTTCCTTGTCTGGGCCTTCAGAAAAGAGAGGAGACCCATTAAGACGAACATATTAAGTTCTCATTATGAGTTCACCTGTGATTGTTTGGCTAAATCTGCTGTAATTTATTCTTCACAATAAAATTAAGATTTTCTAGTGGTAGCGAGTGTGCATACTGTATATGTGCATACTTAGTGCATACTTTGTACTGCAGCTCCCTGGTCAGTTCCTAACTGTCTCTGCATGTCACGCATTAACTGGCTCACGTGCACCCTGATGACACACAATAACGTTCCCTAGTGTAGGCCTTGCTCGAGCCATAGGCATAGCTAAAAGTTTGAACCAAAGTAAGGGTGTGAACTAAAGTATGCCTTGTCAGAATATTAACACTAGGTATCAGCTAACCAAATAAACACATTCCTGAGGGGATAGTACAGGAACACAGACTTCTCAAGTAACTATATAAGCACATTCCTAATAGGATGGTACATGAACACACAGACCCTTTGTAAAGATAAGGAGGGAATGACAGGATAATGGACGCGGCTATTTTGTCTGAATTAGCAGGTACACGGTACAAACATGGTAACTAATGGCCTCTGGGCTGTAATACATAACTTCTGTGTATCAATGTATAAAAGGAGAAGTCACAGGAGGGGTATCTTTGTGTTGGCCTAGGGGACAACATTATGAGTGTTCCGATATCCTGTCATGGGCATACATGCATTAGTGAACCTCTTGCTTGGTATGCAGGGCACTAGCACTGTGCTTTGTTGACAATAAACCTGGCTGAGTCTTCACCACTGAACAGAACCTGTTGTCTTTCTTTATGAGTAACATTGAGGTCTGCTGAATCAACAAGCTGCAAGCTATGCTCTCATAGAAAAATCTGTTACTTCTCTTATTTAAAATGCTTTCTTTTAATTCTGCCATACATGGAAATGTTTTCATGTGTTATGTTCCTATACTTGTGTGTGTGTATGTGTGGTTGTGTGTATGCGCATGTATTTATAATGTATTAACCTCTACAAAATATATGCAAACATTACTTTGATTTTATGAGTTATTTATCCAAAAATATAAAATTTAGACCATGAAGTTGCAGTGCATGGAATTTTGCCCTCACCCAGGGGTCTTCATTAGTGGGTCATGTTGCAGGACCAGGGTCTTGAACTTTCTACCCTCTTTTAGCAATTTGGAGCTTGGACCTGTTCAAGGAAAGATCACAAATTGTGTTTTTGTTTGTTTGTTTTTAAATAATGAGGAAAATGGATCATTTTCCTTGTCCCCTTGCACTCTAAAACAGATGAACTATTTTTGCTGCAAACTTCAACAAACAACAATAACATTACCGTCAGACAGAGGCCAAGCATGGAAACTTTCTTCTAGAAGGAAGAATGTTTGAGAAAATTACAAAGGAAGTGAAAAATGGGTAGTAGAATGGTAGTGCAAGCTTAAAGTGTGATTCTACCCTGAAAAATCATTGTATTAAAAATGGCATGGTGGAGTTCCATATTCCTCATGTCTCGATAATTTCCATATAGTTTGTGCTGTTTGCTAGAAAGGGCTGTTTTCTCTTACTGTCAATTCTGTGAACTCACCCTGGGCTTTGACAGTCAAAGTGGGTTCTTTCCATCTCATGCATCATAACCACTAACAGAGGTTCCTTTAGCCAAATTATGTCTTCAGTTACATGCATGCAATCCTATTGTTTTCAGAATATTCTTTAGGTGACAGCTGTTTGGGACTGCAAAGATGTAATTGAGGGCATAAGTGAAGGTAATGGGGTTGCAAATGAGTATGCGAGAGAATAATTTGGCCTGAAAAGCTTCTGTTACTGGTTATGATACACAAAATCAAAAGAACCTACCTTGACTGTTAAAAGAAAAGGAGTACTAGTGGCACCTTAGAGACTAACCAATTTATTTGAGCATAAGCTTTCGTGAGCTACAGCTCACTTCATCAGATAAATTGGTTAGTCTTTAAGGTGACACTAGTACTCCTTTTCTTTTTGCGAATACAGACTAACAAGGCTGCTACTCTGGAACCTACCTTGACTGTTAGAACCCAGGTTGAATTTGCTGTGCTGGACATTAGAAAGAATAGGTGAAATGCTGGCCCCACTGAAGTCAATATGAGTTTTGCCATTTACTTCAATGCAGCCAAGATTTCACCCAGTTTTTTTTTTTTTAACTTGATGTCTGAGAAAACAATCTATGTGGAAATTAGTGAGACAGAGGGAATACAGAAGCCATGATGACATTTTTAGCCAACCACTTTTCAGAGTAGAATCACATTTTAATTTTAGTGGTATTCCCACCCTTTATAATTTAGTCCAGTCCAGTCACAATTTACATATGAAATAGCTGCCTCACAGAAGCTCTCCAGATCTCAGTCAGCATATCTTCTAGACAGGAAACGTGCTCCAGCAGTCAGAGCACTGGCTTAGCACTCTGAAGCCCTAGGTTTCTTTCCCAGTTACACCAGAGACTTTCTGTGTGATGTTGGTCAAGTTTTTCAACTATACAATGGAATAATAATACTTGTTTACCTCTCAGGAGTGTTGTGAGAAAAAAAAAAAAAGCAGGAGGTGCTCATATACTCTGGGGTCATTTATATATACACAGCAGAAAGAGACATCAGTGGAGGAGAAACTATCCCCACCACTACTGCAAAATGTAAGCTGGTGGAGTCCGGAAACACAAACTACTTGTTCACTATAGAATCAAAAGCCACAATTCTTATTTACAAAAAGGGTATTTTACACCATTTTGCCAGTCCTTATGGTACATAGTCCAGCTTCTATAAATTGGTGTAACTCAATTCATTTCAGTAGAGCTATGCTGATTTACTTTAGCTGATGATTGGACCCATACTTTAGCACAATTCTGAGTTCATTTTCCCCTTCAGACTACCGTTCTAGTTCTTCCTTATTGCTTGTTCAGGGAATTCATTATTTTACCTCATGTGAAATATCAGTCTAATTTCTGCAACTATATTTTTCCATATATTAGGCATGCTGACTACTTTTATTTACTATTATTTTAAAGCATTCGTTTACTCTGTTTAGAAATTGTTGGTCTCAATTAGATAACACATTTTCAATGCCTAACTCCACTGTTTTATTATAAAGCAGTGAACCAATTTAACATTCCTTCAGTAGGACCTATTACATAGCAGAAAATATATCTTCACTGCTGGACGCTCTAGGTTCAGACTGGGGCGGGGGAACCAACAACCCTGCAAACTGGCACCTCCCTCTTCCCATAAAATGATAAAGCTGTATTTAAAGTTAAGGAAATTAATTCAGCACAGGTTGCTGCTTTGGTAATAATGTTGTGCTTCTTGTCAAATCTTTTCTAGCTTGTGTTTTGTTTGCAATTTCTTCCTCACCCTCCCTTGCCACTTCCTGACATTGTTTATGCCACACAGTGTACATCACAGTACATGCAGATGAATGACAGAGACACAGGGATGGATTTATACAGCAGACCACAACTTTATTAACTTAACAATGGAGAGAGTATTTGTCACACTCCATAGACCAGACATTTAATCGGTCCAGCACATGGTTACAGGGCTCCCACCATATAAACAATAACTCAGGGTAGACCCTCTTCAGCCTACACCTAGAACACAGCTCACTTCTGAATTCTCTCACCCTGCAGGAGGTAGAGGGATGCAGGGGGATCTCAGTGTGTGAAGAATTCAGGTCTCCTTACTTTTAAACTGAAGTGTGGCTGAACAAAGCTGCAAGGAAGGTAAAAAGCTCTCTGGATTCCTGACAATTTAGTCCAACAGGAAAAAATTCATTCCTGATCCCAAAACACACAATCAAGCAATGCATCAAGGAATCAAAACTTAATAAACCTCAATTACAAGGAAGGAGGGAAGGCAGAGCAGTGACTGCAGCAAGATTTCCACTGGCCCTAGGGAAGGCTTTAAACTGGTAGAAGGGGAGCTGTGAGAGCCAACCAGATCCCGTAATCCCCATTGGTTGGCCAATGTTGGCCACTCCCCCAGGCACATTCCCACATGCACTTTGATATACAAGGAGGGGTTAGGCTCCAGCATGTCTGGACATGAGTTCTTCAGTCTCCCTTCTTGCTCTCTGCAGTTGGTTATCCCCCTTCTTGTCTGACCAAACATCTTCCTACTGAGACAGTGATGGGCAGTGGTCAAAATAAAAATAAGTTTTACACTTATGCTACATTCATGACCCTGGCATGCCAGATCTTGCCCAGGCTGCACGCGTTAGCTAAAGACTGACAACCTCATACCTCAGACCAGTTCACCCGTATGTTAGTTTTGCTCCAAGTAGGTATTAATCTTATAAGAATGTATTTAGTGTTTAGATCTTATGAGATTCTTGAACGTTGCTGCATGCGTTCATCTCTCTTCTAATGTCTGTTGTCATGCTTTCTGCAGTGCCTCACCACTGTGAGTGCCTACCTCAGAGCAGACTTATCAGAAAATAGGGCAGACAGCCCAAACTGGCAGTGTGTTCTATTATTAGATTGTACCATGCCAGTGACAAATGTGAACTCCTGGATTACTACGCCAGTCCTACCATGGAGTCACAGACAGTCCGCTTGGGCACTCCAGGCTATCTAGCCATCCAGACAAACTGGACTTTGTGAAAATGGTTATTTACACCGGAAATCACATCACATTTAAATTGCTTCCAGTCCCAAGAGACCAGTCACTTACCCCAGATCAGTTGATACTCTAGATCTTACACCAAAGACAACACTGGTAGCCAATTCTATAGTAAGCTAATTAAACGTTTATTAGCTAAGAAAAATAAATGAGAGTTACTGAGAGGTTAAAGCAGGTAAAATATATGCACAGGTGACTTAGAGTTTGTAATTCCAAATGGTGGCAGTGATGTAATAAACTGCCAGTTTTCCAAAAATATTTTCAGGGTACCTAGATTGTCTCTGGGGAATCTCTGCATTGCATCTGGTATACTTCCCTGTAAGAAACCAAACAGTTCAAAGATACAGGATATTTCCTTGAATCCATACTTACAGCTTCTTGTCACAGGACACAAGTTGATAGGGTCACTGCCCACAATGAGGAATGCATTTTGAGTCTTTGACCATCAGACACAATAGCCACTTGCTTTGAAATTAGCTTTTTTCTGTTACAGTTCTTCATTTGCGTTCCACAAGGCTTCTTTCTTGTATGATAGATTATTTAGTTACAGTGGAATATACAAGGTAATCTTTGCTACTACATTATAACAGAATACCAGAAAGTGAAAACAATGCAAATAATGTCCCATTAGTTTTCATAAAGTTTAAACACCACATACACTCTTATACATTTAACACTTTGATCTATACTAATCTACACGTGAATTGCCCTTGGGCTCTGGCATGAGCTAGCAACTGATCAACCAACCTCACATCCGTTTTCCATGTTATAAGAAAATATGTACCTTTATCACTCTGAAAATGTTTGTTCTGAACTTATGAACACATAGAGGGACTATCTAGAAGGACTATCAAAATCAGATGGGCCATCAAGGAACATTGCAATACAAAGGATTGCTTAATGGCCTTATCACACCTGAGAAATCATAGAATCATAGAATCATAGAATATCAGGGTTGGAAGGGACCTCAGGAGGTCATCTAGTCCAACCCCCTGCTCAAAGCAGGACCGATTCCCGACTAAATCATCCCAGCCAGGGCTTTGTCAAGCCTGACCTTAAAAACTTCTAGGGAAGGAGATTCCACCACCTCCCTAGGTAACGCATTCCAGTGTTTCACCACCCTCCTAGTGAAAAAGTTTTTCCTAATATCCAACCTAAATCTCCTCCACTGCAACTTGAGACCATTACTCCTTGTTCTGTCATCTGCTACCACTGAGAACAGTCTGGAGCCATCCTCTTTGGAACCCCCTTTCAGGTAGTTGAAAGCAGCTATCAAATCCCCTTCATTCTTCCCTTCTGTAGACTAAATATCCCCAGTTCCCTCAGCCTCTCCTCATAAGTCATGTGTTCCAGTCCCCTAATCATTTTTGTTGCCCTCCGCTGGACTCTTTCCAATTTTTCCACATCCTTCTTGTAGTATGGGGCCCAAAACTGGACACAGTACTCCAGATGAGGCCTCACCAGTGTCGAATAGAGGGGAACTATCACGTCCCTCGATCTGCTGGCAATGCCCCTACTTATACATCCCAAAATGCCATTGGCCTTCTTGGCAACAAGGGCACACTGTTGACTGATATCCAGCTTCTCGTCCACTGTAACCCCTAGGTCCTTTTCTGCAGAACTGCTGCCGAGCCATTCGGTCCCTAGTCTGTAGCGGTGCATGGGATTCTTCCGTCCTAAGTGCAGGACTCTGCACTTGTCCTTGTTGAACCTCATCAGATTTCTTTTGGCCCAATCCTCTAATTTGTCTAGGGCCCTCTGTATCCTATCCCTACCCTCCAGCGTATCTACCTCTCCTCCCAGTTTAGCGTCATCTGCAAACTTGGCAAACTTGCTGAGGGTGCAATCCACACCATCCTCCAGATCATTTATGAAGATATTGAACAAAACCGGCCCCAGGACCGACCCTTGGGGCACTCCACTTCATACCGGCTGCCAACTAGACATGGAGCCATTGATCACTACCCGTTGAGCCCGACAATCTAGCCAGCTTTCTATCCACCTTATAGTCCATTCATCCAGCCCATACTTCTTTAACTTGCTGGCAAGAATACTGCGGGAGACATTGTCAAAAGCTTTGCTAAAGTCAAGGAACAACAGGTCCACTGCTTTCCCCTCACCCACAGAGCCAGTTATCTCGTCATAGAAGGCAATTAGATTAGTCAGGCATGATTTGCCCTTGGTGAATCCATGCTGACTGTTCCTGATAACTTTCCTCTCCTCTAAGTGCTTCAGAATTGATTCCTTGAGGACCTGCTCCATGATTTTTCCAGGGACTGAGGAGAGGCTGACTGGCTTGTAGTTCCCAGGATCCTCCTTCTTCCCTTTTTTAAAGATGGGCACTACATTAGCCTTTTTCCAGTCATCTGGGACTTCCCCCGATTGCCATGAGTCTTCAAAGATAATGGCCAATGGCTCTGCAATCACATCCGCCAACTCCTTTAACACTCTCGGATGCAATGTATCTGGCACCATGGACTTATGCATGTCCAGCTTTTCTAAATAGTCCCGAACCACTTCTTTCTCCACAGAGGGCTGGTCACCTCCTCCCCATGCTGTGCTGCCCCAGTGCAGTAGTCTGGGAGCTGACCTTGTTCGTCAAGACAGAGGCAAAAAAAGCATTGAGTACATTAGCTTTTCCCACATCCTCTGTCACTAGGTTGCCTCCCTCATTCAGTAAGGGGCCCACACTTTCCTTGACTTTCTTCTTGTTGCTAACATACCTGAAGAAACCCTTCTTGCTAACATACCTGAAGAAACAAGAAGGGTTTCTTCAGGTATGTTAGCAACAAGAAGAAAGTCAAGGAAAGTGTGGGCCCCTTAACATCTTTTGCTAGCTGCAACTCCAGGTGTGATTTGGCCTTCCTGATTTCACTCCTGCATGCCCGAGCAATATTTTTATACTCATCCCTGGTCATTTGTCCAATCTTCCACTTCTTCTAAGCTTCTTTTTTCTATTTAAGATCAGCAAGGATTTCACTGTTAAGCCAAGCTGGTCGCCTGCCATATTTACTATTCTTTCTACACATCGGGATGGTTTGTCCCTGTAACCTCAATAAGGATTCTTTAAAATACAGCCAGCTCTCCTGGACTCCTTTCCCCCTCATGACAGGTTTCAGAGTAACAGCCGTGTTAGTCTGTATTCGCAAAAAGAAAAGGAGTACTTGTGGCACCTTAGAAGGTGCCACAAGTACTCCTTTTCTTTTTCCCCCTCATGTTATTCTCCCGGGGATCTTGCCCATCAGTTCCCTGAGGGAGTCAAAGTCTGCTTTTCTGAAGTCCAGGGTCCGTATTCTGCTGCTTTCGTTTCTTCCTTGTGTCAGGATCCTGAACTTGACCATCTCATGGTCACTGCCTCCCAGGTTCCCATCCACTTTTGCTTCCCCTACTAATTCTTCCCGGTTTGTGAGCAGCAGGTCAAGAAGAGCTCTGCCCCTAGTTGGTTCCTCCAGCACTTGCACCAGGAAATTGTCCCCTACATTTTCCAAAAACTTCCTGGATTGTCTGTGCACCGCTGTATTGCTCTCCCAACAGATATCAGGGTGATTGAAGTCTCCAGTGAGAACAAGGGCATGCGATCTAGTAACTTCTGTGAGTTGCCGGAAGAAAGCTCGTCCACCTCATCCCCCTGGTCCGGTGGTCTATAGTAGATTCCCACCACGACATCACCCTTGTTGCTCACACTTCTAAACTTAATCCAGAGACTCTCAGGTTTTTCTGCAGTTTCATACTGTGAGCTCTGAGCAGTCATACTGCTCTCTTACATACAGTGCAACTCCCCCACCTTTTCTGCCCTGCCTGTCCTTCCTGCACAGCTTATATCCATCCATGACAGTACTCCAGTCATGTGAGTTATCCCACCAAGTCTCTGTTATTCCAATCACATCATAATTCCTTGACTTTGCCAGGACTTCCAGTTCTCCCTGCTTGTTTCCTAGGCTTCGTGCATTTGTGTATAGGCACTTGAGATAACCCGCTGATCGCCCCTCTTTCTCAGTATGAGGCAGGAGCCCTCCCCTCTCACGCGCTCCTGCTCGTGCTTCCTCCCGGTATCCCACTTCCCCACTTACCTCAGGGCTTTGGTCTCCTTCCCCCGGTGAACCTAGTTTAAAGCCCTCCTCACTAGGTTAGCCAGCATGCTTGCGAAGATGCTCTTCCCTTTCTTCGTTAGGTGGAGCCCGTCTCTGCCTAGCACTCCTCCTTCTTGGAACACCATCCCATGGTCAAAGAATCCAAAGCCTTCTCTCCGACACCACCTGCGTAGCCATTCGTTGACTTCCACGATTCGACGGTCTCTACCCAGGCCTCTTCCTTCCACGGGGAGGATGGACGAGAACACCACTTGCGCCTCAAACTCCTTTATCCTTCTTCCCAGAGCCACGTAGTCTGCAATGATCCGCTCAAGGTCATTCTTGGCAGTATCATTGGTGCCCACGTGAAGAAGCAGAAAGGGGTAGTGATCCGAGGGCTGTAGCCAGACAGCCAGCCCCCCCCCTCAGACCAGCATTGCTGGAAACACACGGGAGCCAAAACACCAGGGCACTCCAGCACAGCCTTTGAAGCTGTGAGAAGCACAGGTGTGCTGCGACAATGTGCCTCTGGGAACGTATACAACAATTGGGCTCACAGCAGGCAGAGGCACTGTGACAGACATGGCTCTTAGCCCCTACTAAATAGCATGATGCACACACACCAACATCCTAGGTGGGAAAATATTTACCCTAATAAAAGGAATGTCCAGTAGTCAACACTTATTGTTTCTCTCCCTTGCAAGTGTAAACTACTCTTGCGAGAGCTGGCGTCGCCCAGACAGACCAGCCCCAATTTGGCATAAGAAAGGAGAAAGAGAATAAAGGAGTACAGAGGTATAAGTAGGGGACCTACAGCACCATGATTTTTGAGTGCTTTTCACTATCTATCTGCTGGTCAGATAAGTGACAGCCTCCCAAGGCTTCTGCAGCTAAGAGGGTCCCTGAGCCTTGTCCCTTATTCGTCTTTCCGCGGAATTGAGTGACCGATCCTGGCTTGGCACCGCTGGAATCGAGAGATGCAAGGAGGGTAAGAAGCACCCACACCTGATCTCCTATCTTTAGTGTACACATATTTTGAAATAGAGCTCTATACTTTGTTTTCTTTCTTTGGGATTGTAGCTTCAGTTTTGTAACTTGTTTGTGTGTGTAACATCTCTACATTTAAATAAGTAGGCACTAGCAATTTTGTAACCACATGATTAGAATCTAGTTTAATAAATTTTGGTAACCATTTATGCATAAGCCTGACTTGTTTCTCTGGTTTACTGTAAAGCAGCCAACACAATTAAAAGAACCTCAGCCGTTTTGGCTATAAAGCCTGGCCATTAGGTGAGAGTACTAAGAGCCTAGCGTTGAGTTGTGCCGCCTCCACGGGGCAAATTCTTGGGGCACCTGTCAGTCAATCCTGACTGCCCGCTGCGAAGGAGCTCTGAGCTCTAGCAGTTAAAGTCACGGGTGTGGAGAGGCTCTTAGTGCTGCCATTGGGGCACCTGTCAGTCAGTGTTGACTGCCCGCTGCGAAGGAGCTCTGAGCTCTAGCAGTTAAAGTCACGGGTGGTTAGGACCTTGGGGCATCCGTCAGCCTAGCCCGGGCTGCCCGCCGCGAAGGGACAGTGCGTCCTAGCGGTTAAAGTCACGGATGGTATAAACGGGCATAGCTGGCACCTCACCAAACATCCCTGGCCATCGGCTAACAAGGGCTTGATAAGTCTCGGCAGTCTCTCCGTCACATTGCGATCTTAGCTCCTGGCAAGCAGCAGACTTCTCGGTTTTCCCAGTCGGGGTGGCAGATAGATAACTCAGTCCCCCTGAGGAAAGAGTCCCCGACCACCACCACCCGCCTCCTTCTATTGGGAGCGGTAGTCATAGAACCCCCAACCCTAGGACAGTGCATCTCATGCCTTCCAATCAGCGGAGTCTCCTTCTGCTCCCTTCCCTCAGATGTATCATCTGGTCCACTCTCCGCATTAGTACCTTATGCACCATGACTCCCACATCCTTTCTGGAGTCACTGCTTCACAGGATAGAATCCCCCAATCTCTAAATGTGGCCTCCATTCTTTGTTCCTAGATGTATACATTTACATTTAGCCACGTTAAACTGCACATTGTTTGCTTGTGCCCAGCTTACAAAGCTATCCAGATTGCTCTGTATCAATGACACTTCACTATTTACCACTCCCCCAATTTTTGTCCTCTGCAGAATTTATCAGTGACGATTTTATGCTTTTTTCCAGGTCAGAAATAAAAATGTCATAGCATAAGGCCAAGATCCGATTCCTGTGGCACCCTCCTAGAAACACACATGTATGGCGATGATTCTCTGTTCACAATTAAATTTTGAGACCTATCAGTTAGCCAGCTTTTAATCCATTTAACATGTGCCATGCTAATTTTATACTGTTCTAGGTTTTTAATCAAAATGTCATGCAGTACGAAGTCAAATGCCTTTCAGACTTCTATCATGTCAACACTATTATTTTTATCAACAAAATTTGTAATCTCATCAAAAAAAGATATCAGGTTAGTTTGACCAGATCTATTTTCCATAAATCCATGTCGAATGACATTAATTATTCGGGCCCTACCATATTCATGGCCATGAAAAAAGCATCACGGACCATGAAATCTGGTCTCCTCTCGTGAAGTCTGGTCTTTTGTGTGCTTTTACCCTCTACTATACAGATTTCACAGAGGAAACCAGCATTTCTCAAACTGAGGGTCCTGACCCAAAAGAAAGTTGCAGGAGGGGTCACAAGGTTATTTTAGGGGGGTTGTGGTATTGCCACCCTTACTTCTGCACTGCCTTCAGAACTGAGCGGCTGCAGAGCGGCGACTGTTGGCTGGGCGCCCAGCTCTGAAGGCAGCTCCCAAGCAGCAGCAGCACAGAAGTCAGGGTGGCAGTACCATATCACGCCACCCTTACTTCTACGCTGCTGCCTGCAGAGCTGGGCAGCCAGAGAGTGGCGGCTGCTGACTGAGGATCCTGCTCTGCAGGCAGCACTGCAGAAGTAAGGGTGGCATGATATGGTATCGCCACCCTGACTTCTGTGCTGCTGCTAGCAGCAGATCTTCCTTCAGAGCTGGGATCCCCGCCAGCAGCCGCCCCCTCCAGCTGCCCAGCTCTAAAAGCAGCACTGCTACCACCAGAGCACAGAAGTAAGGATAGCAGTACATAAGAACGGCCATACTGGGTCAGACCAAAGATCCATCCAGCCCAGTGTCCTGTCTACTGACAGTGGCCAATGCCAGGTGCCCCAGAGGGAGTGAACCTAACAGGTAATGATCAAGTGATCTCTCGCCTGCCATCCATCTCCACTCTCTGACAAACAGAGGCTAGGGACACCATTCCTTACCCATCCTGGCTAATAGCCATTAATGGACTTAGCCTCCATGAATTTATACAGTTCTCTTTTAAACCCTGTTATAGTCCTAGCCTTCACAACCTCCTCAGGCAAGGAGTTCCACAGGTTGACTGTGTGCTGTGTGAAGAAGAACTTCCTTTTATTTGTTTTAAACCTGCTGCCCTGTACTGCAACCTCCCTACAGTAAACTTGCAACACATCCGCCGCACCCATCCCCCACACAATTCCTTTGTGGGTCAGGACCCCTACAATTACAACACCATGAAATTTAAGATTTAAATCCTATGACCATGAAATTGACCAAAATGGACTGTGAATTTGGTAGGGCCCTATGCATCACACTGCCTCTTTGAGTAATCTCATTATTTCAGTGGGACAGGTAGACCTTGCTATTCAACACAAGCATGAGTGCTAGAACCTGGTTTTTAATAACAATAATAAAACAAACAAACAAAAGCTTATAAACACTGTATAGATACTGCTAGGATCTAGTTGGCTATATTCCCTGGCTCAATCATTGCAACTGGGTCCTCTCAATAGGAAGTATTATACTGTGTAGTGTCCAGCAGGATGTGTGATAACTTGACACTTCCCACTGAAGTTTAACCCTGTCTAGCGAAAATAGATGGTACTGGAGTGCTGTCCTAGTATAGTTTCACATACTCTTTCTCCTAAAATTATTTCATCTCCTTATGTTCCTGCTTGGCTGCATGAGGGCCATCCATGATCAAAAGTGTGACACAGTCCAATGGCTGGAAGCTGAAGCTAAACAGATTCAGATTGGAAATGAAACATAACTTCTTAACAGTGAGATTAATTAACCATTGGAACAATTTACTCAGGGTCATGGTGGATTTTCCATCACTGGCATTTTTTAAAATCAAGGCTGGATATTTTTTCTAAAAATATATGCTCATTTTAAGAGAAGTTCTGTGACCTGTGTTATACAGGAGGTCAGACTACATTACTACAATGATCCCTTCTGGTTTTGTCATCTATGAATCTGGTCCTTTAGGTTTAAAGTAATCATATCAAATAGCTTCTTTTTTGTATTTTTCTGGGATTTTTGATGGAGGGTTTACGATCTCCTGAAGTGTCAGTTATTGACCACTCTTGGATGTCAGGGTTCAGAATTGATGGACCTAGAGCCAAATCATGTACGATAAATCCTATTATTTTGCAAATAAGACAATTTTATTGCTGTCGTTGTTACTGCTCAAAACTAGAGCTGGTCAGAAATTTTTCAACAAATCATTTTTTCATTGAAAAATGTGATTTGTGAAAAAAACAAACATTTGTAAAATATTTTTGGTTTCAACAAATTTCCAAACTTGAAAAAAGTACAGATTTTTTTTCCAAAGTTGTCAGTGTTTCATTTTGCCATTATTGAAATGAAAAGTTCTGGCTTTGCAGTTCAAAATGACTTTTCATTTTAAAATGTAGGCTAATTACACTGAAAGTAGGTTAAAAAAGAGAAAGGCCAGAATAAAAATGGAACTTTTTGATTTATCCTAAATGAAAAAAAGTTTTGTTTTAGGTTCACAGGTGTATTTGAAATTTAGTCTTTTTGGCCTGATTTGAGACATGAAAACACTCTGAACCCACTAAAATATTTGTGGGACTGGAAAATCATTTCCTATCCAGCTGTACTTGGAACTCCTCCTTTCCCCTCTAGAAAGGAGACTTAATTCTGTTCCTACTGAAGTCAGAGGGAATAGGATTGGGTCCATGGTATAGGATTTCACCATGGCCTAATTAACCACTCAGTAAAAATATGTGATATGAAGGAAACTCATTTAATGCTTCAAATTACTATTATTTATTTATTTAATACAAAGAGAAACAAATAAGCCAAATAGACAGTAAAAAGAGCAAGATTTAAAATAAATTCTGAGCATTAACTAGCTCCCATTTGTGATTTCTTGATTAAAGATTAAAAAACACAAAATTGAGATGCTAATCAGGGTCAGAAGGGGACAAGCTAGTGAAATCTGTACATGTGTCTAGAATATGAGGAGTATCCAAAGTTAGCAAGGTAGGAAAAAAACACATAAAGCAGCGATAGGAATAAAATACAGTGATCTGCAATGCATTCCAAATTACTCCCATCTTGTAGGAGGAGGAAAATGAAATAAGTTTTCTTCCTTTCATTGAACACTAACAAGATGTGAACATAACTTCCTAGAGCTCATGGGAATGGTGCATTATGCTTACTATCAGCAACAATGTTTTCTCTCTGCACACTGTTGCATTGCGAATGACTTATTTTTGTATAGCTCCTTTCATCCCAAAAAATCCATGCCAAAGAATTTTACGAGCTATGATCCCTGCTCTGACACATGGAAGGGAACAACTAAAAGTAAAATGAGGCAGACAGGCGATTATCTTCCTGGAGTCCTCATAATTCCTTCCCACTGTAGAAACTCTAAATGCTTTCAGGACGTGGGAGAAGGTCATGCCAGGAAACTCCCCTCTCACACCAGACATCAAGTGGATGTTTACAAGGAAGATAGCATTAACTTCCTTTCTATTTCTGTATCTCTCAGTTAGGGACTTATTCCACCAGTGTAGAGCGGATAGCCAATGGTAATACAACTTCCACGGGAGTCATGCAGAAAGAGCAGAGGAGACGGGAAGGCTGGTCCCAGAGAGGTCAGTAAATGGAATGAGAGAAGGAACCTCTTGCTTTGAGAGCGGGAACCTAGGCATAGATGGCCTGTGAGTACTGACCATTCCTGTGGTATTTCTAAAACTCCCTGTTAGAGAAAACAAAATATCTGGGATAGCCCTACTTGCTATGGGAAGGAAGAACCTGGAAGAATTAGTGACTGGGCACCTAAATTTAGATTCTCTGCAGACATTTTATAGACCACAGATTAAAATTTTTCAAATTCAAGATGCTGATGAAAAATTTAGGTGAAATATCAAATATTGACCAAAAAATCAGAAAAAAGTACCTTCCCCACCCCATTCTATCTCACTCTACCTCTAACCTGGGCACTTGCCAAGTTATGACAAAATGAATTTTACAGCCTAATTTATCTACCAGCTCCCAGGGCTGCTTAGAGAAAGGTGACCACCACCCCCCAGCCACAAACACACACACACACACACACACACACACACACAAACTTGGCCCAGGCCAATATGGTGGTAGGGGGAAAATTCCTTCCTGCCTCAAAAAGGTGACTAACATGCTCCCAAACTCAGCTCTACTCTAATCCCAAGGGAGTGAAAAGGGGTGTGGGGGGGGCTTTTCTTCCCAGTGTAAAATGGGGCCCCTGAGCAAAGGAAAGCAGTGGGAGGGGGGGTCTTCCCTTGTGTTTATGGTCACCAACAGGATTATGCTTTACCTTTCTGTCCAGCCAATCAGCAACAGAATCCATCCCCTCCGCTGCTTCACAAACTCATGAGGAGGCTGAATGGCAAAAAGGAGGGTGAAAGCCTTAAAGGGGTCAAGGGTTGTATTTTCCTTGCTGGGCCAAACAAAGCTCCTACCTCTGAGGCTGCAAGGATGGGGGGTAGGCCTTCTATTCTAAAAGAAGCCTATGAAGCTTCTACTATTGTAATTATGAAAGCAGATGACTCCCTTAACTACTGCAAAAAGGCCACATGAAACAGCCTATGAATATGTGGACCTACCTAGTTATTTTTCATTGGCAAGTACCATTTCTGTTTTCTTCCACTTCAATCCCTAGATGAGCTCTTCTACACATAAAACATTCCGGTATCTGAGGGAGACCTAATTGCCTGCTGTTGTGTGACAGGTTTATTCATAATTAAATACATTGTATAGTGTTAATCGTAGTGTTTCTATCACATTAACCAAAACCTGTGTGGCACTGTTATTGAAGCATTAGTCAATATAGTTCCCAAACCATTCAGAAGAACGTTTCTTTCTGAAAAACTCCCTGATATAAAAGAACGTTACCAACTAGCTGTTGAAATAACTAAGGGTATAGTCTTCCCTCCAGAACTCTAGTCACCACAATAGTTTAATGATTACATTGTGACAATGGTAAGCGCAAACACGTGAATATTCTTTAATTTTTTTCTTCTCTATGGCAATACCCATCAGAAGTATTCATATGAGAAATCTGGATTGTGTTCTGTTTTATACGAATATACAACAAAGGCTATGACTTCACAATAGTTTAAGGCAGCTGGGCCAACAGGCATCGTCAGATATGTATTTTGAATGGTCCAGTATGAAAGTTCATTCATTATTCTAACCTTCATATTATTTCATAGTTATCTGCAGTTTGGGTTTGATTAAGTGCATATCTTTTAAAAGGCAAAATCTTCTCTAGGTGAGCTTCCTGAAGAATATTTTTAATTAAAAAAGTTCTAATGCAAAGCTATCACATGATGCTTTGCTTGAAAGAAATATTTATAAACACAACTATGCCTTATATTGAATTTAGACTTTCAATATTGTGTGTCTGATCCAAAGTATAAAGCAGTCAGTTCAAGTATATCCATTGCCTTTAGTGGGCACTGGATAATGCTCTGTATTTGTAAAATATTAGTTAATGTAAAGTGCTGAATTGTTTGAAATTAAGAGGTTTTATATTCAAATTATTTTTAGTTTCTATATTCAGCATTAAGGTGAATATATTCAGCAAAGACACACTTTTCTAGGGAGATGCCAGAAGATAATGGCATTGTGTTCTTACTATCCCACAGCAGTCAAAGATTCAAGGTTTTTGTTTGTTTGTTTGTTTGTTTGTTTGGGTTTTTTTTTATTTATTTTTTTATTACTGCAACAAAATCCCAGGCACATCAGGCTAGAAGCAGAGATGAACAGACCACCAGTGTAGTACATTTGTAAAGAAAAACAATATTATCATTGTTTTTTATAAACTTTGCGTTATGACTAATTTCTAGGTACAATAGAATTTGTGCTGTCTGCGTTATTAAAAATAAATAGCATAGGGCTGAAGGTGAAACAGGAGGTAAATGGAAAATTCTGTGACATGGTTTCACAAGTTATTCTAGTGTTTCGGTATTACAAAAGCGTGTGCATGATGGAAGATGCAATTGGAAGGTAATCCTATCTTGGTATATTTATTTAAAATTGCACTGTCATTTTTATAAAATTTCTTTCAGCTTGAACTCTCCTCTGCAACTAGATGAGAGAGCAATTTTGCCAGTTCTGGAAGACCTAAAACATACATAAAAATACTAGTTCCTACTTCCTGTCAAACAGGATCCAAGGTAAATAGAGAGGGAAAAGATTAAAAACCAACCCAAAAACAACAACATACCAATAACATTTTATCCACCCCTCTTTACCTCCAAATATTAAAAAAGAACAAAAAAACACAATTGTTGTTCTACTGGCCAGGAAGCCATGGGATTCATATAGTTTCAATAGAGAATGGAACCACACTTTAATTAAAATCTAGTGGCAATTGTCAATCATGCTTTTGGATGATTACTGACTAGTAAATGGTTGGGTGTTCCAGATTAGTCTATTGTTAATGTATTTCTATAGACAAAAAGCTAAATAAGGATCGGTTTATTCTTTGTTTTCTTGAGTATATTTTCCACATCATGAATGTGACATCATTGATCTTGGGTAATTTGGATTTGAAGTAACATGCTCACTGCCCTCATTGCTTTGCAAAAAGTTTTGTATTTTTACCAGTCTGTTACAAATAATTATCAAAAAACCCTTGAGTCTTGATCTAAAGCCCATGGAAAGACTTCCTGATCCTTCAGTAGGCTCTGGATCCGATTCCTGGATCAGAATGTAATGACTTACAAAGACAGATTCAATACAACAAGTGAGTAAACTAATAATGTATTTAAAGATCAAATGAAAAGTAATTAAAGCAAAGGGCAAATTCTCATAAGGAAGTTTGGACAATGCCCAGTGGATGGATGGGGACATTTTTTGATGAAAATGGCAAGAAATTAGATATTTAAAATGGAGTGTGTCAGAGTCAATTGACCTTTAAGGGCAGTTAGGGCCCAGTCTGCCCATGACTGACTTATGGAGTCCCCCAACCTGGAAGTAATTGACTGTCCCATGTGGCTGATTAGCCACCTGGACCTAATAAAGATTACCCAAGCTCAGTTAGGGGGGAACTCCCAAGGGAGACAGGAAGCTCCTGTGAAGAAGAGCATTTTGGAGAGGCTTGAGTCAAAGGGTTGAGCAGGAAGAGTAAATGGTGAGTTCTTTGGAGACCCCCATAAAATTGGAGGGCTGCAGTCAACAGGCATTCAAGAGGGTCTAGTCTCAGCCAGGGGGCTCTCTAAGATATGGGCTGGAAGCCCGGCCTGGCAAAGATCACCTGCTGTCCCTGGGAGAGTCACAGTGATCCCTGGGTCCCTGACTCCAGAGAAGGATCTTACTTTGGTAGAAGCAAGAGAGTTAATACCAGGGACTGATATCAGAACCAAGAAAATGCTGAGGAACAGCCTGGATAATAATGAAAACTGGATTCAGATGGGGGACAAATGGACTGGATAACCCAAAGCTAAGATATAGGTGTGAAAGATTTATGTTCTGTGCTGGCTTTTCTGTAAATAAATGAACTCCTTCAAAAGGGGGGATCTTTAGTATCTAATAATCTGACTAGTCTTCTTGATACCCTGGGACAGGGAAAAGTCAAATAAGGATTCACCTGCAACACCACTTTGCCCTGCAAAGGAGGTGTGCTGGGTCAGCCTGGAATGAAGACAGAGTGATTTTGTGTGTGTCATAAATATAAAGGAAAGGGTAACCACCTTTCTGTATACAGTGCTATAAAATCCCTCCTGGCCAGAGGCAAAATCCTTTCACCTGTAAAGGGTTAAGAAGCTAAGGTAACCCTGCTGGCACCTGACCCAAAATGGCCAATGAGGGGACAAGATTCTTTCAAATCTGGAGAGCAGGGGACAAAGGGTTTGGGCTGTCTGTGCGATGCTTTTGCCGGGAACAGATCAGGAATGCAAGCCTTCCAACTCCTGTAAAGCTAGTAAGTAATCTAGCTAGAAAATGTGTTATATTTTCTTTTGTTTAATGACTTGTAAAATAAACTGTGCTGGAGGGAATGTGTATCTGTTTTTGTGTCTTTTTGTAACTTAAGGTTTTGCCTAGAGGGATTCTCTATGTTTTGAATCTGATTACCCTGTAAGGTATATACCATCCTGATTTTAGAGGTGATTCTTTTACCTTTTCTTTAAATAAAATTTTTCTTTTAAGAACCTGATTGATTTTTCATTGTTTGTAAGATCCAAGGGTTTGGGTCTGTGTTCACCGGTACCAGTTTGTGAGGATATTATTATCAAGCCTTCCCCAGGAAAGGGGATGTAGGGTTTGGGGGGATATTTTGGAGAAAGATGTCTCCAAGTGGGCTCTTTCCCTATTCTTTGTTTAAAACGCTTGGTGGTGGCCACATACTATTCAAAGACAAGGCAAAGTTTGTACCTTGGGGAAGTTTTTAACCTAAGCTGGTAAGAATAAGTTTAGGGGGGTCTTTCATGCAAGTCCCCACATATGTACCCTATAGTTCAGAGTGGGGAAGGAACCTTGACAGTGTACATGCAATATATTATGAAATGTAGTGAGGGGAGAGGGGAAAAGATCGTTTAATAAGCCTAACTATTCATGTAACCTTATTATTGTAACCTCATTCTCCTGTTGTTTTTATTTCCCCCTTTCTTTATCGCTATCACTTGATATTTAAAATGTAAGCTTTTGGGGATAGCTTCCATGATCTTTGTATGTTCCTGTAAAACAGTAAACACACCTTTGGTTGCTATAAAACTAATCATAAATAAAACTCCCATAGACTTCAATGGGAATGATTCTTGTCTTTGGTTAGAAATACTCAGACTATCTTGAAATACTCTACTGAGTTCAAGAAGGACATCAGGTTATGGAATCATGTAAAAGGAGAGTCAGAGAAATCCTTTAGGAGCCTCTTAGGCTGCAGATATGATGTTGAAATGTTCACTATGTGAAATGTGTTGATCAAAGCAGCCTAAGCAACCATTGTATCCTTTGCAAGCAACACAAAGACCATGGCAAAATGTATTGACTGACCTCTTTTACTTTGAAAGCACAGATGATTCCTCATGCTGGATAGGCTCACTATTTATTTTTCTTTTGAAACTTAGATCAACAATCATTAACTCATCATGGACAGACCAGTGATGATAAAGTAGGAAGGAAACCCATGTTTTTGCCTCTAGCAATCTGTGCAGTATATCCTTTGGTGGAATTATAGTTCTGGACTTTCACAAGATTCTTATATTAACAATCTTAGCAATGCAGAATCATATTCATTTGTGCTCCTAAGTCACAGTCCATCCTACTCTCAGCTCCAGCAAATGACCTAGATGGTGCATCTGCCATAACTAAGAAATGGCTTATACTGTATTTAGTTGGTACCTTTATAATCTGAAAGTGCAATAGCATAAACCTTTGAATAAAATACAGATTACTTTTAAGAGTGAGTTTTTATTTCAAGTTGTCTACCTTAGACACACGAGTGAAAGTTTTCACACTAATGTTCCATAGTACCTTTGTATTTAAGCTCCCCCTTCCCAAACCCCCTCCCCCCAAGTTTGAGTCATTGTTCCGGAGAGCACCATCTTGTAAATATAGCAGCACCCAGTTCACTTTGTGAAGCATCAATTGTCAGTTAAACCAGCTTGTTTTCATTAAAATGAGGTTTTCTTATGGGGTGAGGTTCAAACCTTCTCTGCTGTCTTTATATGTCTCATCTCCCATATCTTTCACAGTCTTCTTGCAATCATACTGAAAACAAAATAGTTATTATAACAACGTCTGTAACAAGAACTTGTAGAACAGAAACAACAAGGAGTCTTTATTCAGGCCTAATTTGATGGTGTCCAGTTTGCAAAATTGGAATTAATTTGCAAACTGGACACCATCAAATTAGGCCTGAATATAGACTGGGAGTGGATGGGTCATTGCAAAAAGTAATTTGCCTTTTGCTGATACTCACACTTTCTTGTCAACCATTGGAAATGGGCCACCTTGATTGCATTGGCCTCGTTAGAACTACAAAAGTAATTTTCCCTCCCTTGGTATTCACCCTTTCTTTTCAGCTATTGAGAATAGGCCACTTCCACCTTAATTGAATTGGCTCATTAGCACTGACCCCCCCACTGACCTCCCATCTTTTCATGTGCTGTAATATATATTCTGCTTACTGTGTTTTTTCACTCCATGCATCTGATGAAGTGTGTTTTAGCCCATGAAAGCTTATGCCCAAATAAATCTGTTAGTCTCTAAGGTGCCACAAGGACTCCTCATTGGTTTTGCTGATACAGACTAACACAGCTACCCTTCTGAAACTTGTAGAACAGAGTTATTCCTAGAATATACCTAATGTAGACATTTTCCTTTATTCATGATTGCATCTGCTTTAATGTTATCTGGCTGGAGATCTTTCTTTGGTTGAGGTATTTATCAAATAGTTCTGAAGTTGCTACAAAGGATTTACCCTTAATTCAATGTCAAACCCTCTCTTTCTACCTCAATGATATACTTTCATGGTCTAATATGGTTCTCTCAAGTTTTAGTACAGCATAGTAATTCATCAATAACAGTGACAGAAGGAATAGCAGGTTCTAACATCTCTGCTAGCTTCCCATGGAATACTCTGGGGCAGTAGAAATACTAAAGCATAAGACACAATATCTGATGGAGCTTTCCTTTGATGTTTATTTCTAAAATTCTGGAATCCTTTTTCTAGCTCATGCACCAAACTTAACTGTGATAGTCTCTCCATTCAGTTACAAAGTTACTTTTTCCCCTCTCTCTATCCGGTTCTCCTTTCTTCTGTGACAAAACAGATATGTATAAGTGGGACTTTTAAATAAATTTGTTATATTTTTGATAGATGATTGCATTCTTTCACACAGCACTGACTGCATTAAACAAACTATATTGAACTAGTGCCCAAAATGACTGAGAAATGGCTGCAAAATGACAGAGACCGAGCACTAGAGCCAATACTTTTTCTTGTCCTTGTCTTCTGTTTTTTCCTTCTTCCAAAAAAACCTATATTTTTAAAAAATCAGTCATCAAAATGGAAGCGTGGGATATGGGTTAGAACTAGCTAGCTGAAGCTCAGCCTATATGAGACAGGTGATGTTCGTAGGTTGAAAGGGAAAAATGCGAGAGATGGTAGGGATAATTTCTCCATCCTTAATTAAGGATGTATACCTGGAATTTGTTACTCATGTTCAAAATGTGGGGATATGTTTAATCCCCAGTGGCTATTGGATGATCATATTGCTGCCACGTTCAGGAACATTTTTTACCAACTGTGCCTGGTTAGAAGATTGTAACTTTCTTTTGGATCTGGCCTTTGCTACCATGAGACATGCCTTTGTCACCTCAAGACAAGGATAACTCAGTGGAGTTACATGTTAAATCAATCCAGTTAGTTCAGCTGGTGCAAAATACATAAACCTGTTTATTATCTGGTGCTTCTCAGTGGCAGCACATATCACTAATGCTCCATGATCTGCACAGGCTTCCTGTTGGTTTCTGAATTGAATGTGAGGGTTTTTTGATCTATAAAACCCTAAATAGCTGGTGGACTTTCAATTTATGCCTTTCCCCTGTGCCATTGAAGGCAGAATTGGAAGGCATTGTGGTTGTACAGGTAAAGAGCCTAATTTGGCCTTCAGAAGATGTACTACTCGAATGGATGCACAAGAAAGTAATAATGTACTGTCACAGTTGGGATAGGCAGAGCTGCTCTGGATCCCTCTAGATTTAAGAGAGGGGACTGGCTCTAAAGCATTCTGTGGGGGGGGGGCTCTCGACTCTGGAAAAGACTCTGCCCCAGTAAGGGAGAGCCCAGCTCTGTTGATCTTTAAGTCATGCTGCAAAGAGCATTTGTTTGCGGAGGCTTTGATAGGGGCTGATCTGGGAGGGGAGCCGTGTGTTCTGTTGGCAGTTCCATTTTATTACTGCTTTTAGATAGAAGTGCCACATTTTATATTTATATAAAACTAAACACAAAAATAAAATGTGTGGATCCAAACCAATGCAGTGATTTCTGCCTGAATCTGCAGACAACTCAAAAAGAGTAACTTGAGAGGTGTGAGCTGCCCCTCTGGATCTCAGTAGGGTGACAAAAACAAAACATAATTATAATAGTATAAAGTTTGGCATTGTTAATATTTCACAGTTGATCAGAGCTTAGATGAAAGGAGAGATAATGATAGTGTCCAGTGCTGCACAATGAGTGGCATCTGAGCCCCACTAGAGTGGCTAGAGTGATGTATAGTGGTCAGAGGAGGGATCCACACCTTTACCTGTGAGAGCAAAGGCCACTTTTCAACTATGTTCCTTATGCGGATAAAATGTTCTTTTGACAATACAACACATTTAATGCACTCCTGGAAGGAATGATAAAAGCTGATACTAAAAACTGGACTCTTGACTTTAGCAACTGACAAAATAATTTACAGACAACATAAAAAAACTAGGCAGTAGATAATGTCCTTTCAGGGCCCACACAAAATATTCAATTTCTTTTTGGGGTTTAACTTTAAAAAGTTGTTGATTTGACCATTTACATCATACAAAAAAGGTATCATGGTGGAACTTCAGGGCCTACATCTTTGTGGCACTGAGCACCCAGGTCTCCCAATCAGGCACTGAGAGTTGTAAGCACTCAGCACCTGGCAGTATTGGGTCACATTTTGTGAGAAGGGAAAAATAAGTATGAGTGTCCTTTGGATAATTGTAATATTCCAAGTGCAAATGATTACATTTTTAATGTAATGGAAGTCCTTAGTTATAGGAAAGGGGGTTTTAATATTAGTAAACAGAAAGTTATTTTTAAAAGAGGTTTTAAGAGAGGTACATAGACAGTAAAATGTTAAGATCTGAAAGTCTTAGACTACAGTGATTTTTTTTTTTGGTAAAGAAGTTATTAATAAGAGCTGGCCATTCCTAACAGACAAGCACTTTTCAACATCAGCTCCACAGGGATCTAGACAGCAGAGACTAGTAATGGGATATGGTCCCTTTTACCTCTGGTGTAGGTTAGCTCTGATGACTATATACCATATGGGAAATGAGTTGGACTCTCATATGATATGCTTAAATGATCTCCATGTTGATTAAAATATTTTAATCTTTTAATATTTGCTTTTAGGTCCTTTCTTGTTATATCTTAATCTAGTACCCCTCTCTACTAATACTAGCCTTATTGCAAATGGACGTGTGCTTCCAGCCAGCTGTGTCTGGGTAGACTCTACTCATTGTTTCTAGCTCTGGGTTCTTAGGGCACACTCCAAGACTCAGATTTCTTGTCTATAACCTTTCTTGGGGTGTGTAATACATTCATCCCACTTCCCTTAACCCTCAGATCAGCATCTGAGACCTCTGGGTCAGTTTTTTATACACCCCTGCCCACCCAGAGCTCTGCCAAGACAATGGACACTCTGGGATTTAATCCCTTCTGAGAGAATGGGGCAGGAAAGCCAGGAACACAGGCTGACAAAAGGGATTTCTTAATCACCAAGATTTTACTTCTTAAAGCACTTGTGATTTGCAGATCTTTGACAATAACAAGTGCTGAGATGTTCCTCCTCTTCTGTCTGATCTCACCTCTCGTGTGAGTCTGAAGTTTGTCAACATGTCAGCCCCCGCGCCCCCGCATGTCCTGCTTACATGTGGCTATGGTCATCCCCTCTGCACAGAGCCACACTCTGGACTTAAGTAGCGTCTCTCTCCCTTTGCTCCCCTGCAATCTTCCAATCCCTTGCACCAGTCATGCACAGGGTCCTGCATAGAAAAAACATTGTTCCATGGGGGTAGGCAAGCAGTTGAAAGACAACTAAAACTGAGGCTTCAGATTGCCATGTTGATGGCTTCTCACTGACAGGCCTTCAATGAGCTATCAAGCACCATTCCTGATCATGGGCGCCATCTGGAATGCAATTCAATATCCTTGCCTTGGGCAAATTTAGACATATTCAACACATAATGCAAGACGGAATTCATAATTTGATACAGACATATCCCACACTTTCACCACAGCTTCTCCACATTTTGTCATAATGTGATATTCATCCATTTACTAGTTTGTACCCATTATTGCTGTTTTAATAGGTTTCTTGGTCTCTTTAATATTTCTCAATGTGGAACACTCAGTATCACTGTCCTGAAGTATAGTGCCGCTGTTGACTATTCCAAACTTTTAGGATTTTACTCCCTGGTTCTACACAAATATTGTATCTCATTACAGTCTAAGTTACTACTTTTCAACATCTAGATATCACCTTATCTGTCCTTCCTGTGTAGTTTACACCCACAGATTACAGATTAATGACAGTCCACCATGTGTCTGAGATGACTAGGTTCTCATCCTTTGCCAGGAATTACGAGACAAAATGTTTATGCCATACTACAATATCAGCATTCAACAGTCTTAAAAATGGAAAACTTTCAAAATAGTTCAAATTTTCTCAGATGCCTGCATATGAAAAACAAAACCTATGTACGGCTTTATGTCTCAACCTGTAGTAGGAGAGAAGCAAAATCCTTCAGAGAGTGTGTCTGCTGCTCTGCACCTTTGAAAGAGTGCAGCAAGTTCTCCTCTCATGCTCTGTCAATTCTGCACACCTCTGTCTGCCCACTGCTCCTGACTCCTCTTCCACAGCTTTGGAGGCCACAAGCTGTGCCAGCAGTACTGGAGACCGCAGGTCCTTTAGCTGAGTGAGAATAAGGACTGGATTGATGCCTGGTCCCTGGTAAATGAGCACAAGATGAAGGAGTGGTTCAAAGTGCCTTTTGTACATCTGTATGGAGCCAGGCACAATCTAAATAAGTACATTTTATTCTCTGCTTTTCTCCCTTTGTTCTTCTTTGTCCTAGGCTTTTACATATACTTGTTCACTTTACTTCTGGAAGGAGTCAAGAAAGCTGCTTCCAGTAACAGTGCATTGTCTGACCAGGTGTACTCTGAGATCAACTGTTTCATTTATAATTAATTTAGTATCTACCAGATGATAGATGGCTGTCAAAAGCCCATTCATAAGGATATGTCTTACCTGTTATTAGCATGCTAATATATAGGTATGTGTACACACACACACACACACACAACTGTATTAGCATAATCTTATTAACCATAACAACATTAGCATAATTTATTCACAAACATAATATTAGCATACCTGATTACCTGTAGATATTCAGATAATCTTGGGAAATTACCTACTGAAAATTCAAGCATGCTGTGAAAAATATTATCTGTGTGTATACTCACGCGAGTCTCTTAAGACACACTCATATAATTTAAAACAAAACAAAAATAATCCCCACAAACGTATCGTGGGAGAAGTATTGAATTGCTACTACTACCAAATGTTATAATAATATAATGGGGGGAAATTGTGCCTGCATGTGCATTTATCTTTCAGAACATTATACTCAAACACAATTTTTGTAGTGTGCTCGAAAATGCGTTCATTTTATTACATGACAGGAACTTACAAGCTCAGTAGTTTAATCATGAACAACATGGAGCATTATAAGTCCTTTCTTCAGGGATGTTTATTATAAAAAAGATAACCAGGGGAAATATTTTTTTCTTTCATTTCTAGATTTCTGGCTAGAAGAGGGACCAGTTCAGTAGCAACTAGACATTGTTTCATTCTGATGACTATGGGGTCATCTGATGGGTTAGTAGCCAATCTGAAATGTTAGTAGTTCAGTTCCTAGTAGACAGCTGCAAATGTTACAAAACCATTGTAGCCAATTGTCACCCTTGTTGCAGTTTCATAAAAGAGGCCACAGATTGTGTGGGTGTGGAGAATCATAGAATCATAGAATATCAGGGTTGGAAGGGACCTCAGGAGGTCATCTAGTCCAACCCCCTGCTCAAAGCAGGACCGATTCCCGACTAAATCATCCCAGCCAGGGCTTTGTCAAGCCTGACCTTAAAAACTTCTAGGGAAGGAGATTCCACCACCTCCCTAGGTAACGCATTCCAGTGTTTCACCACCCTCGTCATGAAAAAGTTTTTCCTAATATCCAACCTAAATCTCCCCCACTGCAACTTGAGACCATTACTCCTTGTTCTGTCATCTGCTACCACTGAGAACAGTCTAAAGCCATCCTCTTTGGAACCCCCTTTCAGGTAGTTGAAAGCAGCTATCAAATCCCCCCTCATTCTTCTCTTCTGAAGACTAAACATCCCCAGTTCCCTCAGCCTCTCCTCATAAGTCATGTGTTCCAGTCCCCTAATCATTACTAGAATGATCTAGTATTACCGTTGGAGTATGAACCCACTTCTAGAAGTTGTTCCTCCAGGCCAAGACTGAGCCATAGTGATGGGTAGTTTTGGGAAGCCTGTGTTGTTAACAGCATGCTGACCCAGCTAAGTAGATAGAGGACTTAGTATTCATACACCAACATCTTTAAGAAATGTTGAATTTATGTGATTTTAATTTTAAAAGTTACAATAAAAATTGGTTAAACCCTCACTTTTTTCAAGAGTCTAAGTCGTATGATGGATTTGAACAGACACCAGAGGGATTTATGTGGTTGATGTGATTTCCAACTTATTGAACTCAGAATAAGCAACAGGGAACTGGGGACGAGCAATACAAAGCAGCTTAGACAGTGGGCATGAGAGCCCGAGGCAACTGAAGAAAACCTGTACAGACACCTGAGGAGCTCACCATAAAGCCAGATGCTATTGCTAGAAGAATATCCTCCAGAGGCAGACATGCAAATCCTATGATGGCTCGCTGAAAAGAAGTAGAGAAGGTGAAGAAAAGAAAGGTAAGAATGCTCTTGTGTTTATTTCTAAACAGATTACTGCAGTGAAGTCCAACCTGGGTCCCAGATACCATTTGTGGCCCTGGAAGGTGACCGTGTTAAAAAGAATATATGTATTTGATTGTAATTTGAAACTGTATTCCTTGAGCTGCATTCTGCTTTTTTTTTTTTTTAAACAGAAGTATTTGAATCAGTCCCATTGCTAAGAGAGACAGTAGGGAGCTCCATCTCCAATTGCCTCCCACCACCTCCCCGGGAGCTCCAAAAAATGATGTGAGATGAGAGTTGAAGCTACTCAGCAGTTCCACTGCTCACCTCCTGCTGCATTGCAGAGGACATGAAAGAGAATAGCTCAGCTGTTCTCTTGTTTGCTCTTCTACCATGTTGCCAGGAAGTGAAGCTTAGGTGCTTGACTGCCTAAGACAAGGGTGTGCTTCCCTCTTCATAAGGGAGTTCTTTCCCCACCCTATCCCTCCTCCCCACCTCTCCTGCCCTCAAAATGTTAGTTCTGGGAGAGTGACAATTGAAACTCTTCTGTCTTGTTTTGAAAATCAGTGCTATATTTTCAAAAATAATTGCTAATGGCACAGTACACTCATTAGCTGATTCCCATAAAATGCTAAGGTACACATCATCTATATTCAATTATAGGTATGTTTAATTTATCCATGTATTCCTTTACCTGCTCTCTTTCATTAGTTATTTTGACATCTTCCACTGCCTAGTTTTGTTTAAACTTCTATTCTTTTTACAGGCAGGGTTTGTTTGTTTTTAATTTGTCCAGTCTCTCAGCAATTGTTGGGTGACTAATTTCAGACCACTCTCCATTTATGTATGT
This sequence comes from Natator depressus, assembly GCF_965152275.1. NCBI lineage: Eukaryota > Metazoa > Chordata > Testudines > Cheloniidae > Natator > Natator depressus. Next base: position 85,737,551 of record NC_134234.1, on the reverse strand, counting down.
ATCTCTGCACAGCCAAATCTCTTGTTCTTGTCTCAAATACTACCACATCCTCATCTCTGTGACATCCCAAACACACATTGACCCCTACCAATCCATACATCAGTTAAAGTCATCTGATTTTCCCATTAATATGATCATGTCACTCTCCTATATGAATTCTTCTACTGGTACCTCATCCATTAATGGATCAACCTGAAACTACTGGTTACAACCTTCAAACTCCTTATAACTCTGCCCCTCCCTATATATGCTCCCTGGTTGAGTTTCCTGTTGCCCAATGATTGATATATCTGTCTAGAAAAAAAGCTAGAGACTACTTCAGGTTTGGATCAGATACCTAAGGAGTGTCTTTACCAAGATTTTATCCCTACTCTGGATAAACAATATGAGCAATTGCTTAGACAAAAGAAAAGGTTAGACAGATCTATATTCTTTCATTACAAAGAGAATCTGAATCTCAGTGAAAGCATGTCTCTTAAACAAATCTACATCTAATGACAATTTGCAATAGTAGTTGTCTTTTTGATAAAAAATGGCATACCCCTAAATAGTAGGTAGAACAATAACTAATAAGTGCCCACCATAAATACAAACACACATACACGCACACCATAGATATATAAACAGCCATCAATGATCATGCAATTGTTGGAGACAATAAAGAATGTGAGCTTGAAGAGAAGTCCATGGTTAACAATGAGCTACAAATAATATTTGGAAGGACTAAGTCGAATATAATTTGTTGCTACAGGGAAGTGGAGTGCTGCAGCACTTTAGCAGGAAATTATCTTCTCTGGAGAATTGTGTGTTACTGCCTATGAACTTTTTCCTCAGCTTTGATTAGAAATATGCTTCTGCCACCAACTGTTTTTTTTTTTTTTTTTTTTGCTAACAAGTTGGTGCCGCACCGTATTTAAAGAATGTTCAGAGGCTTATTCATTGGATATAAACCACTGAGCCTTGCAGTGTAGCTTTACTGCAGAGAGAAATATATGCATGAATCAAGTCTGCTACTATATGTATTGACTTAACCAGACGACAAATGATAGATCATTTTGTCAGGCAGTACAGTCAGTTTTGCATTATAAATAGGTTAATAGTAAATTTTAAAACATTCTGTTTATGAAGTTTCCAGGCAGCATTTTATTCTTTACATAGGATAGGTTTCTAATTAACTGGCCCTCTACCTTTATTGTTTGTTGTTAAAATAGTGTGTACAAATAGCAATCATATTTATGCCTTGACACATTCATCACTGCGTTATTTAGCATAGCCAATATTATTTCATGGTGTATGACCTTTTTCAGTCTACTTAACTAGGATTTTTCCAAATGAAATATAAAATTATATACACTGTGGTGTCCTGCTGAGGGCAGCAAAACATTCAACATACACCCTTTTAATATGAAAGATGCCGTTCTATGCAAACTTGTATATTAAATTACAAATAACCAGAAAATATACTTTCTTGGTCTCGGAAAAGATGTGAATAAACTGCATTTTCTCTATTTTATCTATCACTGATAGATTTTTCTAATATAAATAGATGTCTGTGTTCTCTGAAACTCTTCGTTCATCCTTGTGTCCTAAATTAGAACTGGGCTCACATTCATTGTCAAAATGCAGGAGATTCAACCTGAAACATTCAGATAAAAATAGGTGTTCAAATTGGAGGTCATCTACTTTACTAATCTCAAAGGAAGAGGAGGGGAGGGAAGCAACCAGGAAATATTATATACAATGTGATTTGCAGCTAAGAAATAAAACAATTTCATTAGGCTCTGCTGCCTCCCACAAAAGTTCTTTAAATGAGATTTTGGCAATCCAAGCCTAATATTAAGTCAAGTTCTTGAAAAATAGTTCTGATTGGCTGGCACTCTTGGAAAAAACTTCAAAAAGGCAAAAGGTAGAGAGACTGTAAATGATAAATCTGGATAATTTAAAACAACTAAAGGGGTGTCATTAATGGGGACTGATGAAACTGAAGAAGTTTGGGATTTATTGTTGACCACAAGCTTCAGCAAACTCAGTCCTGAACCACTCCTTCTGCTTGCATGCTTGTGTTGACCTTCTAAATCAAAGAGTTCCTAATGGTCAGTTCCTGTCCTATGTAGCTGGATGACTTTTCCACAAGCTCTTGGCTCTCACTCTGGGTGTGTTGTTTTTTTCCCCTCTCCCCCTTCAATTGACTGTGTCTTACTCTGAGCTGGAGATAGGATCTTGAAGCATACCAATCTTTGGAGACTTCTCCTTCCCAATCTACTGGTTCCGCTCCATCCAATACTCTGGGAACAAAGTGTCCTGGAGCAATGAGGCTTGCCACTTCATCCCATATGACATGATCTCTGGATAACACTGAAATGCAAAATCTAAAATATTAAATTTTTGTTTGCTGAAGTGACTTCCCCTTACCATCTTACCCTAACTCACACCTATTCTGTGAATTCTGTTGAGCAGAATAGAATATAATTGGCTCTGACAGGGACATGATTTGGTGATCCTAAACATAACTCTCGAACTGTCACAAGACCCAAAATGAGGGAGACACAAAATATTTGTCATGCAGGAAACTTAAAATGCTGCAAGATTGTTTCCTTTAGTGTAAATAAGTTTTTCAACAACCTCAGTTTCATGAATCTTTATTTCTCATGTGAACCATTTTCCACACCATAAGAGGGGACACCAAATTTGCATAGGATGTAAGTTACTGTGGGAGTAAAATGATTGATGTCCCTTGATATGAAGGATATATTTGGAGTTTGTGCCCAGCCACTCTAAACAGCCTTTAACTTTTGTTTAGAGTTTATGAGTTTTTTGTTTAGAGTTTGTGTGACTGATATTTGTTTCTTGTTCATCTCACTTACTCTGTGATACCAGACTCCGAAATGCACTTGAGGGGAAAAGTGTTTATTTTAATGTGTTTTTTGTCAAGTGTCAAAATAATGTTATGTTTCATGCTGAGCTATGAACAGAAATGATATTTGGGTTTTGCAAAGGAAATCCAAGCTGTAATTATTGTTATATACATTTGTTAGTTTTATGTTTGAAACTGCTTCAGAGCTTACAGGCTTGTCTACACTGCTCCTCAATTCGGACAATGGGGGTATGAATTGCAGTGTGCACCAAAGTGCTACAAAGCAACTCCCCGTGTGGACACTGAGGGTGCTAACTAAAAGGTTCTTAGTTTCCATTACTGTAATCCTGTCTGAAGAGAACTATGTTAACGTGAATTAGTAGCCTTTTAGTTTGCACCCACAGTGTTCACCTGGGGGAGCTAGAGCACAGCACTTTAGTGCATATTGCTATTCACACCACAGTAGTCCAAACTGCAGGGCAGCGTAGACAATCCCTAATTGTTATTACTTGCACTGCATTGCTATTTTGTAGGTACTGGGAGGAAAAGTTAAGAAACATATGAGAACTCTGTACAAACTGTGGGTGCAGATCTGCAGGTGCTGAATGCCTCTTGCAATGTCCTGGGTGCCTTCAACTCCAATTGAACTCAGAGCGGGGATTAGGCATTCAGAAACTTCCAAGATCAATCCATAAGTGCTCTGTCTTGTTCCTATTAAAGTCAATGGAAAAACTATAAATGACCTCAATAGTAACAGGATTAGAAAAGAGATCAATGTTGGCAACTTGATTTCCAAATCTACTATTATTGTTTGATTGTATTGTGACAGTAGTGCCTAGAAGCCTTGATGAGGTCAATATAATGGGGCTGATCAAGCCCCATTATAAAACATGTTACATAGATTTATAGTAATGGACTGTCCCCATCCCAAAAAGAACTGATGCTATAAAAGATATTAAAATATAAATATTAATAATACTTTGGATCTGTAGAATTACTATTGTGTGCTTTGTAAAATATGACACTGATCTAGTTTGATAGTCTTGCACAATAATTTTACAAACAAGATTTCTTAATATCAAGTATTGAACTATCTATTGATCTGCTAAAACACTGTAGATTAGCTGATTCAAGAAGCCCATCATATTGAAGGGTATAATTTTTATGGGCATTACAGATTTCAGGGAAACTAGAAAATGAATGTTTGCCACAAAAACCATAAATCCCAGTGAAAATTATGAAATTCATACATTCTACCATTTAACTGATTATAGCAATGAGCAGAAAAAGACTTGAGAAGAATACAATAAATGATAGATCTTTCCCTCCCTCATGAGCTGTAAGGACTCAGTCCCCTTCTGCCTTCCTATGCTGGAGAAAGAGAGGTCCCTTTTGGGCTGCTACTTTCTGTCACCTGCAAATGGGGAGGGAATAGGTTGGTGTGCCAGAGCCACTGCAGAAGGGGGAAGTAATCTGTGTCCGCAACTATATTCATGGGGAAGTCCAGTAATGTGCTGCCCCTTACTTGGATGTAACATTATGTTTCAGTGCAGCCCATAGGAATGAGAGTACAAGGAGGCAGAAGGGGATCTGCTCTTTAGTGCCTTATGGGCATAGCCTGCAGGCCAGGGAGAGCAATGGTGGGAAGGAGGAATGAAACAAAGGCACTGAGAAGAATGGGCAACCAATTTCTTCCAGTGAAAACAGTGCTGCTTTCCTGTGAGAAGAGCTGTTGGCCATTTAACTTTGATCCTGGTTTTTTTCCTCTTCTCCCCCTGTTGATGTCAGTGGGCAAGTCTGCAAAACAGACTTCTTTTTTCTGCTGTCTGAGGGGGATTAAACCATTAATAAATGTGGGAGAAAAATAAAAAATACCCAGGTACTTAGAAGAAATAGTATTAATTCTTTTCATCCAACCCCATGGGGGATGGCGGCAGGGAAGTATTGTTAAAATAAGACTACAACAGCCTAAATGGGAATGGAAATCATTCAGGCAGCCACTGAAATGTTACTAGACCTTTGTAAGACATTGTTTGGGTGAAGGCAACCATTAAATTTATTCATAAAATATAATGTGGCTTTATGAAATTTTGTCATTTTGCTTCAAGGAAAAAATATTGCCTCCTGAATCATACCATATATTGAATAAACATCTGGAATTAACCTTGCTGTTGGTATTTTAAGTCTCACTTTTTCTGACCTTTTATGATTTTTAACTTGCAACCTTAGTGTTGGATTATCTTAGATTCCTCCTCCCTCCCCCTGACAGAGTATAATAGAATAGAACAGGTAAAAGATATGTTTCTCATAGCCTATTTCTTCCTTTTTGTTAGATAATATGGGTATGGTGAATTTGTGGGAAAATGCAACACACTAAATGTTCAGGGATAGCTCACACAAGCTTGCTTGGCTTGCTCTTATATGAAAGCTGGAACTTTTATGTGCAACATCCTTAGTGCTGCACTGATATGTCAATACTGGATATGACCCACTGGGGCTCTAGTAAGGAACGGTACCAAATAAGATACAAAAGACACTGATACACAGAAAAAAGAGACTTTCTTAGTATCCTAAGAATCATGTGTGTTGATATTTATTTTCTTGTCTGCACTGTGCAAGAATTTCCTTGCAGAACAGTTTGGACTGGAGCACTTCAATTGTTCTCTTCTTGGTTCTGGGATTTGTGACCGCTGTGTGAAATGATAATATTCACAAACCATAACACTGAACATGAGGAAGAATAGTGGTTTCCCATTTCAATTTTTTCTACAAGTGAACTCCTAAATAAACTAAGCTAGTTCCAGGAGAACTTTGGGTTTGTTGCAGAAATGAATGGGTGAGGTTATGTGGCCTGTATTGTACAGAAAGGTGACCACAATTGTCCCTTCTGGCCTTAAAAGCTATGAAACTCTATGTCACCATAAGAAAATGACAACACAGTTATGGCCTAAGTAGATGAGAACTATTATTAAAATAAATTCCACATCTTTTTTTCAGCTTCATCAGGTTGTAAGGTATCTATATTTAGGTGCTCATTAGTATCTGCTGTAATTTGAACACTCCTCTGCCTCGTTTGATTAAGCTCTGCTTGTTTTCTACCTACACTCTTTCTAATTATTTTTAATCAAAAATCCCCATCTTAATTTTGATGGGACTGCATAGTTTACACTTCAGTACCTAGCTAATAATAAGAAATTATTATTATTATCTGGACTAGATGACCTCCTGAGGTCCCTTCCAACCCTGATATTCTAAATGTCTTTCTTTCTCTCTCTGCCCTTCCCCTTTGTTTCAGCGAATGAATGCATGTATTACAACATTACCTGCAAATATTACACGACTGTGCTGAAAGATACTTTCATTCTTAAATCTGAATTCTATGAGTTTACATTACTTCTCCTTAAACGTGTACTGTTTCCTTAACATTTTTCTATTTACATTAGTGTACATTTAGGAGTATTTGTACATGTGAGATAGAAGGTGCTCATATGAAAAAAAGTACAATATACATGGAAGGATAGATAGTTAATTACTAATTTCAGCAAAGAATATGTTTAGACTAAATAATTTGAAAACCCTGGTTCTGGATCATGCATAAATCTTCCCCAATGTGGTAAACTGACATTTTGATTTTTACAAAATCAAAAGAGAATAGGACTAGGTTTCCATCCACAAGAAATAGATATAAGCATGTATGCTCTTATGTTTCCTAGCAACACAGGGCCCAGTCTGTACTTCTCAAATTTCTCAAGGCTTACTATAATGCACAGGAAAAATGCTGTATGTTGTAAATCCTCAACCTATGCTGCAGCAGGTCCTAAAACAAAAGGCAAATGTACATTTGTAAATTCAGTTCTGGGAGGGATTTGGAAGGCTGTGGAAAGGCTTCTCAGCTAATTTTCCTGCACGTGGTTTGTGTGACAAACTCACAATATCCTGCAATATTCTGGATGAGATTGATGGAATTAAGACAAATTTTACTGAATTAGGATTAATACTTGTGGGGTCCATTGTATTACAAATGTAATTGTGTGTATGTGTTATTGTGGCATTCAATGTACTTCCTCTAGTAAGGGAGGATTTTAATTGAATTAAGCCCTTTGAAGACACCTCCTGGAAAGGCTGTTATATACTAGTTCAAACTGGATTCTCCAGAAATCAACAGCCAAAGAAAGGATTTTTTGATAAATAGCTTGGTTTTAAACTGGCTCAGGGCCTTCTTCCTGATCCAGCAAATGGGCAGGACTCCTGGTCCGAAAAAAAGCCACAATCCTTAGGAAGGGTTAGAAGGACTGGGCCTACTCATGCCCCCTAAGACTGCATGCTTTTTCCGAGCTGAAGATCTGATGAACTTGAAACTATAAGGAAAATCCCTTGGGTGGGGTTTTGAAGGACTGCTCCTGCCAGAGCCTGTGTTAAGGCTGGGGTGATCTCTGGTAAGCTTTATTAGAATGCAGGTAGGTTTTTTTTATTGTTTTAGTGTTTTCTCTAAACTGCTGTTATTTTAAGAATAAAATAGACTTGCATAGGAAATGCTGTGTGGGACCTTACAACTGTTAGCAATTACTCTGCTGGTCTCTGAAGAGAAGGCAAGAGAAGCCTTCTAAGACAACCTGTCTTTTGTTGGAATTAACACAGTGAAGTCAAGGAACTATTCAGCCTGGAAATATCTTGGTCAGAAGCAAGTGAGACAGGTCTCTACACAAGAAAGGCAATAGCTGGGTGCTTAAGAGTGGATACTCTTACTGGATCACTCTGGAGAAATACAGGTTGACCTTCACTGTGACAACTTGTACCAGTCATTATTTATAAACTTGCACCAGTCATTATTTATAATTATTATTTTATAGTACTCACAATATGGTAGGTATTTTACAGAACAAAAAGAGCCAGATCTGAGCCCTGAGGAATTTATAATCTAAGGCCCCTATCCTACAAAAATTAGGCATGTGTCTAGTTTAAGCACATCTGAGTGCTCTCATCAGTAAAGTTACTCATGTGCAAATATTTGCAGAATCAAGGGCTAAATTTAGACATGATTTGGTATGTTGAGAGTATTAAACAAAGATTAACCTACAGTGAGACAAGAATTATAATCATTAAGATATTTACTCTTGCTATGTGCATATCCAGACCTGCGGCTGGCGGCAACAGAGGTGCTGGAAATAGGGGTGCGGTGGGGGGTTGTGTGTACTCCTGCACCCCTTGGCTTGAACTGGTTTCCAGTATCTACTGGGTTTACAGTTTGGTTCAATGGCTCTCAGCACCCCCACTATAAAAATTGCTCCAACACCCCTGGGTGACAGTGACAGGATGGCACACATACAGATGTGTTTGCCTTCTTGAAGATATTAGTCTTTGCCTATAGTTATTACATCTGGAAAGAGGTCACCAAATGATAAGCAGGGACACTGCACAACAACTACAATCCTAAACCCTTTCAAATAAGCCTCTTCCGCTGGGTTGAATTGGATTAGGTTGCCAAGCGTGCAGCTGCAGAAAACTCCCGATCTGATGTGTAGAGTTCCACATCAGGATGAGTGGAACTCTGGGTGAGTTTGTTTTTAAAGATGAAAGGGAGTGAGGGGTCAAGATACTGATGATGGCTTTGCAGGCATCCCAGAGATGGCTGACATTGACCCTGAGAACTCCCTTTTGCTTTACAAACTAGTTAAACTCCTGGTTTTAACTTTAGACTTTGGTGGCAACTAGCAGTTCCAGTTACTGAGAAAGTATCTGTAGGCCATGATCCAGCACCCACTGGAGTCAACTGGAGTCGTTCCATCAGTGGATGTTGGATTAGGACCTTACTCCTGCTGTTAAGCAGAGTAATCCACTGGCCCAAGGTCGCTGCTGCTCAGGCACTGTGTTGTATCGTATGCTGAATTGGTGGTCTCTCTTAGCTCCAGACAAACCCCAAGTTCATCAGTGCAGGATTTAGCAGTAGTCGGCTCCCACTTGCTCACCAGAAGTGCTACACAATTGTCCTTCTCCTGGAGATAGAAAAGTAGCCTTGCATATCTTAGGACAAGATCGAATTAATAAAAAATAGGGGTCAGATCAAGTGAAGTAAATCCCTACTGAAACATGAGTAAGGATGGCAGAATCCAGCTGTTAGGGTTGGATCTTCCGAGAACATGAACGGGGGCTGTGGGAGAACACCACTTAGGCATTAGCAGTGCTACTGAGCCTGGTGTGTTGTTACCTAAAATCCAGTACAGTGCAGAAGGCAAGGAAAATGGGTACTATGTGCTTGTGGGCCAGCAATAGCACTGCACCAACACATCATGGGGCCCTGAGCATCTGGCTGTGACATAGTGTGACATTTAGGAACATTTCTGCCAGTGGCTGCCCCCATGCCCACGTTCTTCTGAGTGCAAATCTTAAACACACCGCAGTAAGCTGTTACTCCTGGCTGGCAGGAAGAGTGACTGAAAATACTGCAAATGGTCCATGCACACAGCACTTACATTCACTGCATTCCGTTTAGGTATCTATGCCTTATCTACTCCTTTTCTCAGCCCCTGCTATAAACTCTTTACCTGCTCCTCAACCAGGTATCATGTCAAGGCAGCCAAAACGAGTATCTCACATTACTGAGCACTGCACATGAGGGGCGTGAGGTACTTCAAGGTACTGAGCACCTTCAATCTGTATTGAAATCAATGGGACTTGTGAGCGCTTAGTACCTCCTGTGATCAAGCCACTCTGAACTGGTGCTAACTGAACACAGAAGCCTTGTCCACACTGGAGCTTTACCCTGGGTACAGACATTAGGGTATCTGCTCTAGTGCAAAAGACACAATTCGCTTCAGTTTGACCATGCTTGGGAATAAGGTGAGCTCCACCAGTGCAAATAGGACTTTTGTCTGTCTACACTGGTGCAGTTGTACCAATAACAGTAATCTGCACCAATTGTCAGTGTAAAGAAAACCTGAGTGCTGAAAAAAAGAACCCAAGTACTAGTAGTGTTCAGCAGCCTGCAGGATAAAGTCCCCTTGTGTTTCTTTGTATTAATTAAAAAAGAAACAATACCATGTGTAAAATATAATGGTGCATTATTTTCTAGTATTACACATTTTTCCATCTTACCTCAGCTCCTTCAACCACTTCTTAATTGATAACACAGCATTTTCATGAATTTGTTTTCCTCCTTTTCAAGTATTCTAGATTACAACTGCAAAAATGTCTTCTGTGAAAAGCCACTAATGGGTAACCCACATGAACTAAAAGGAGCAGCTCAGCCAACGCAGTCAAAATCCCTGTAATCCAGGCAATAAAGGGAAAAACATAAATTCGCCTCAGAATCCACAGAGTTAATTAGAGAAGGTAGCAATAAAAGGTAACAGTGACAATTATCGGAAGCAATGTAATGGGCCTAAATTAATAATTTTTATGCTATTTTCCAACTTTTCCAGAAACTCTCTATTATAAATACTCAGCACTTTAAGAAAGAAAACTGTGGACACTTATTGAGGTAATTTTTCATTTTGCAAAGAGACCACATAATTGTAATCTTTTTTATTTTAATTAAATACAAATTTAATTTTTATTTAACATGGAGGATAAATTTCAGGATTCACAAATCTACAGTATAAAACATGGGGTTTCTTTGTATGGCTTTCAGAACCAAATTCTGCCCTCAAATACACTTGTTGCACCCTCACTGAAATCAATGGAATTATATTATATAGTACAGTTTTCTCCATTTGTGATTATTGTGACATTTGGGAGTAGTTAGTTTGTCTTTTTGTCATTCTCCTTACCTAATCCAGATGAACATGATGTAGTATAGCCTCCTCCAGATACTAAATAAACTCTCCTTTACGAGGTTTCTTCAATTAAATGATAGATCACATTTCAAATAAGATAAACTGGCAAATTAAATTTACATTTTTAATCTGGTCATACCAACAGAGAAAACTTTGCCACCGTCTGCACAAAATTAATAGATAGGGTTTACGCAGGGAACTATAGGGGGCTTGGGAGTGGAGAAATCCAACCCCCAACAACTGGCCATGGCATGAGACTCCCCTTTTGTATCTGTTATTCTATCCCTTCAACCACTGCTAACAATTTTAATCCTGATTTACCACTGCATTACTCCATCTACATTGATTTCAGTGGAGTTACATCAACATGAAGCTGGAGTATTGATGAATCAGTCCATTGGGTTTAAATTGTCATAATTTTGCTTCAAAATTAATAACCCATTGAGATGAATGGAGCAGTTCACCCTTCTCTTTTGACTAAAGACCTGCACAAAGCCCATAATAATGGGTTTTGCACTCAGGATAAAATGGGGATTGGAGAAAAAGGAATCCTTCCCTCCAACTCATCAGGTTTCACTCAGTCTCAGTCCTCACAGGTTTACGGGGAGATGAGCAGTGCATAGACAGACTGATTTAACCACAGAGAAAACTAGTAGGCAATACCCTACTCTAATCTGACTCTCTGGCCTGGATCCACAAAGTTATTTACGCATCTAATTCTATTTTTAGGCATCCCACTGTAATACACAAAACCTTGCTCCTCTGCAGACTAACCTTGTAGGCACTTAAATTCACCCAGCTTGTAATTTTTTTGCCTAGGGAAGTTTCTGGCTCTGGGCATGCACACTGCTGCCTCACTCTATGCAGCCAGGTGCCTGTCTCCCACCTAAGCTCCACTTAAATCCAGAAATTGGGAGAAGATGGGTGTTCGCTATCTATTTTGCCTCTGGGGATATGCTCAGAGACACCTAACTCCAAATAAAATTCTGGGTGGGAGGGAGGAGGTGGCCCTTCCTTATAACCTTTAGCCCAATGGTTAAGGAATTCACCTAGAATGTGAGAGATCCCTGGTTTAAGTTCCCTCTCTGCCTGAAGGGAAGGGATTTGAATAGGGGAGTTGAACTGCAGCTCTCTCATATCCTTTCTGAGTACCTTAACCAGTAGGCCAAGGCTTGTAAGAGAGAGCCTCCTTTCCCTCTGCCCCCACTCCTGGCTGTTTTGTGCTGTTAGGTGGGCACTTCAATCTACCATGCAAACAGCACTTTATGCAGCTAAACCACTTGACTCCAGGAGACAGGTTCCCACTTGTGGATTGCAAGCAGAGATAGCCACCTCTCTGCAGCATGGACTTGGGTGTTGAACTCCAGGAGAGGAATTCCCCACTCAACAACATCTCCCATAGGCTAGCCCAAGTGGCTCTCTACACTGTATGCTGGCTTTTGTGGATCACATTCTCATGCATTATGCAGGGATCCTAGGTGCCAGTCTCAGGCTTTGTGGATCCCATTGTTAGGTGTTGCAACACTGAAAGTCACAATGCCTAAAGTCCATTTGTGTTTATGTTACTGCTTTGTTCACATAAAGGCTGGATCTAGACTGTTCTCAGTGGTAGCAGATGACAGAACAAGGAGTAATGGTCTCAAGTTGCAGTGGGGGAAGTTTAGGTTGGATATTAGGAAAAAAAAAATCACTAGGAGGGTGGTGAAGCACTGGAATGGGTTACCTAGGGAGGTGGTGGAATCTCCTTGCTTAGAGGTTTTTAAGGTCAGGCTTGACAAAGCCCTGGCTGGGATGATTTAGTTGGGGATTGGTCCTGCTTTGAGCAGGGGGCTGGACTACATGACCTCCTGAGGTCCCTTCCAACCCTGATATTCTATGATTCTATGATCTTTTTAATATGGATCTTTCCCACACAGAGCATGTGTGCTGTAGACCAAAACAAAAGAACTCATGCAAAGGGGTGAATTTTGTATGCTAGGGTTCATATCAGTAGTAGGCAACCTGCGGCCCATGGGCCGCACACAGCTTATCAGGGTAATCCGCTGGCAGGCCAGCAAATACTGTTTACATTGACCATCGTCAGGCATGACCACCTACAGCTTCCAGTGGCTGCAGTTTGCCGTTCCCAGCCAGTGGGAGCTGCGGGAAAGCGGTGCAGGCCACAGGGACTTACTTGCTGCCGATTCCCGGAACTCCCATTGGCCGGGAATGGCAAACCACAGCCACTGGGAGCTGCGAGCGGCCATGCCTGCGGACAGTCAATGTAAACACTGTCTCGCAGCCTGCCAGCAGATTATCCTGACGAGCTGCGTGCGGTCCGCGGGCTGCAGATTGCCCATCATTGGTTTAAATCAATTATGTGCTCTTGTTTAAATGAAAATCGCAGTATAGCTCCTTAGTTATATGTCCTGCCCATTTGATTATTAGTGGGAATCAATTAATTAATTTTCTTTACTTGCCCTGAGGATGGCAATCATGAAAGGAACCTTTGAATCTAAGATTATGTCTTCACTGCCAGAAAAGGTGTTAGATATTTCTAGGTGAATTAGCTTTCTTGCTGTACTTGTGGCACCTTAGATACCTTAGGTACAAAATACTTCTGTATTTTCCACAGTATGCATCCGATGAAGAGAGCATTTTCCACAGTATGCATCCGAAGAAGTGAGCTGTAGCTCATGAAAGCTTATGCTCAAATAAATTGGTTAGTCTCTAAGGTGCCACAAGTACTCCTTTTCTTCTTGCGAATACAGACTAACACGGCTGTTACTCTGAAACCTTTCTTGCTGTAAATTCCTAGTGGAGATGAAGTGACAGTAATTTTCACTGTGATCTAACTTGGCAAGGTCATCCCTCCCCTGTCCCAAGGGGTTGAACTCACCTAGCTGCATCATGTTAAGAACTACAGAGCCTTGTCTCCACTAGGGTTTTACAATGAAATAAGAAACTCACCTTTTTTTGGTGGATGCCCTGTGGCCTGAAGCCCTAGAGAGAAGGGAGCTCACTATTGACATCTGCTGCTCAACAGGGAGAAGAGCTGCTTGAGAGCTATGGATGGACAAGAGTTCCATAGGAGAGGGAGCTCTCTGCTGGCATCTATTGGTGAACCATGGGAAATTTTACAATTTACAATTACAGGCCATTTACATTTTCAATTAAGTGACAATTTGGGGCATTTTGGTTAAAATACAGTTACAGTTTGAATGTGAGGGTAATAAAATGTTACTGTCCCTGTTCGGAACTGAAAGAGCAAGATAATTGCAGCAAAAATGGTTGGGGCCAGGGGTCACCCTAATGAACACCATGTTCAGTCATAGTAGGGTATGGCAGCTTGCACAGTGTTAAAGGGGAGTTGAGGTTTCTGCCATGATTGTTTCTCTGATGGCAAGGACAGAGGGTTCTGTATACCACTGATTCTTCTCAGAAAACTCAGTTTAGAAGCAGCTTTTAGACAGCATATAGTTTTGAGGTGCCTGACAGTGCTAATCTGAAGGTAGTTTCAAGGGAGTGCTGAGGTGGCTAGGGTTGAAATTGCAAAGAGTCACAGCCTATGTGAGAGACTCCAATGGGGGCCCTCTTGTCCAACAATCAATGCTGAAATCATTAAAGTTGGGTTAAGTGTTAGAGCACTCAAAGCAGTGCACATAGCTCTTCACATAGGGGCTGAATAGTCATGTGCCAGAATTCTTCAGCTCCATCAACCCTAGTCATCAAACTGTGAGTGAGGAACTGAGGAGCTGAGGAGGAGGTAAGTGGCTAGAATGTTAGTCACAACTTCCAGAGGATGACTGCGATTGGAACTATTGCTAAAACAACCTGGAAATTAGAATAATCTAATGACCCTGTTAATTTATTAATTACTAGTTTTCTTAACACTAACCCAGGAAACAATCCCTGCAACAGACCCCGTTGCCAAGTCTGTCTGCACATCTATTCAAGGGACAGCATCATAGGCCCTAACCACATCAGCCACGCCATCAGGGGCTCATTCACCTGCACATCTACCAATGTGATATATGCCATTATGTGCCAGCAATGCCCCTCTGCCATGTACATTGGCCAAATGGGACAGTCTTTATGCAAAAGAATAAATGGACACAAATCAGACATCAAGAATTATAACATTCAAAAACCAGTAGGAGAACACTTCAATTTCCCTGGACACTCAATAACAGACTTAAAAGTGGCAATTCCTTAACAAATAAACAAAAGCAAACTCCAAAGAGAAACTCCAGAACTGGAATTAATATGTAAACTGGACACCATCAAATTAGGCCTGAATATAGACTGGGAGTGGATGGGTCACTACAGAAAGTAATTTTCCTCTGCTGATACTCATATCTTCTTGTCAACGGTTTGAAATGGGCCAGCTTGATTACATTGGCCTCATTAGCACTATAAAAGTGATTTTTCCTCCCTTGGTATTCACCCTTTCTTGTCAATTATTGAGAATAGGCCACTTCAACCTTAACTGAATTGGCTCGTTAGCACTGACCTCCCCCCCACCCCCCCGCTTAGTAAGGCAACTCCCAACTTTTCATGTGCTGTGTATTTATACCTGCCTCTGTATTTTCCACTCCATGCATCTGACAAAGTGGGTTTTAGTCCACAAAAGCTTATGCCCAAATAAATTTGTTAGTCTCTAAGTTGCCACAAGGACTCGTCGCTGGTTTCTGTTTTCTTAAGGTTATTTTCATTTCTCTTCTTCCTTCCCCCAACCACCCAGATACAAATTTCTCTCAGAGCCCTCCCTATCTAGTGCCGCATCACCGGCTATTAGAGATATTTAATATTAGTAGTCACAGGCCAGCTACATGCCATTATAGGCAGTCTCATCATACCATACCCTCCATAAACTTATCAAGCTCAGTCTTTAAGCCATTTATGGTTTTTTGCCCCCACTGCTTCTTAGAAGGCTGTTCCTCAATTTCACTCCCCTGATGGTTAGAAACCTTCATCTAATTTCAAGCCTAACCTTGTTGATGGCCAGTTTATAGCCATTTATTCTTGTGTCCACATTGGTGCTTAACTTAAATAACTCCTCTCTCTCCCTGGTATTTATCCCTCTCATGTATTTATAGATAGTAATCAGATATTCCATCAGCCTTTGTTTACTTAGGCTAAACAAGCCAAGCTCTTTGAGTCTCTGCTCATAAAGTAGGGTTTCCATTTCTCAGATTATCCTAGTTTCCCTTCTCTGCACCTATTCCAGTTTGAATTTGTCTTTCTTAAACATGGGAGACCAGAATTGCACACAGTATTCCAGATGAGGTCTCAACAGTCCCTTGTTTAATGGTTGTGATGTTATTGACATGAACTGTGACCACATAGATCATTGTTGCAACCACTGTTATATATTTGCAGCAAATATTGTACAAAGGTTGTCATGTGAGGTGTCTATAAAAAGGTTATGATTTGATGGTTATGATTATGTTATCTGTGTGTATCATTTTTATAGGTGAAGTTATGAATATTGGCTATGTACTTGTATCTCAATGTGTTTGATTCTAAATTGCATTAGTGAAGCATTTGATCAGCTTCTTGAGAAAGGAATTTGCACATTAAGTGCCCAGTCAAGAAACACTTAACTGACAATGGATTTTGGGAGATGCCAATCCACATCTGAGCTTTCCTGGGACCGTTCAAACTAACATGTAAACAATGGCATCGGCCTGTAAAAGAACTGAGTCATGCATGGACATGTGACTTGCCCATGTGACTCCAGGCTCCATCTTGCCGCTGTGGTTTTCCTCAGTAAGAACAAAGGGGTGTCCTTCCACCTGGCAGAGAATATAAAAGCCCTGGAAACCCTTCCATTTTTTCTTCAAACCTGCTTCTTACTTACCCTCCCATTTTTTGTGCCAAGGTCATTAATAAAAATGTTAAATAAGATTGGCCCCAACACCCTACTGGAGGCATTTCATTAGTAACCTCCCTCCAACCTGACAGTTCACGTTTCAGTATGACCCGCTGTAGTCGCTCCTTTAACCAGTTCCTTATTCACCTTTCAATTCTCATATTAGTCCCCATTTTCTCCTAATAATTTCCCATGTGGAAATGTATAATATTCCTTACTGAAATCCAGGTGAAAAAGATCTACTGCATTTCCTTTGCCTAAAAAAAAATCTTCTCAAAGAAGGAGATCAGTCTGGCATGATCTATCTATTGTAAAAACATGTAGTATTTTATCCCAATTACCATTTACCTCTATGTCCTTAACTACTTTCTCTTTCAAAATTTGTTCCAAGACCTTGCATATAATTGAGGTCAAACTAACAGGCCTGTAGCTTCCAGATCACTCCCCCCCCCCACCGTTTCTTAAAAATATAACTAAATTAGCAATTCTCCAGCCATAGGTATGACCCCCGAGTTTACAGGTAGATTAAAAATCCTTGCTATTGGGCTTGCAATTTTATGTGCCAGTTCCTTTAATATTCGTAGCTGGAGATTTTCTGGGCCTCCCAATTTTTTCCCATTAAGGTGTTTGAGTTTGACTTTCACTTCAGATGTGGGAATTTCTATTTCCATATCCTTGTTCCTATTACCCACCCCACTACTACCCCTAAGCCCTTCATTAGCTTAATTAAAAACTGAAGAAAAGTATTTGTTTCGGCACTGGGCCATGTCTAGATTATCTTTAATCTCCACCCCATCCTCAGTGTGTAGGAGTCCCACCTTTTCTTTCCTTGTTCCCCATTGGCAATGAAGACTTAGCTCCAGTTGATACAAATTATTCATTTGTGTATCTACTTGCCTATTGTTATTTGTACAATACTTATCATGTTGGTATCTAAGGTGTGTAGATCCATAAATTAGAGAGGATCTACCCTGTTGCATTCCCACTGTCCTGTCACCAGATGACTTCATCCGCAGTCCTGCCTCCCTGGGTGGCAAAACTGTAGTTGCTTTATTATGGTCTGATCTTATCATTGATCCTAGACTCTCTTGTTTCACTCTCTCTGCCTGCAGACTCAGCACAACAGCGTGTTCAGAATGCTATCCCTGCAATGATAAGGACTAACATTAGATTAGATTGTCCTCCATTTTTTTTTAAATTTCTTTTTGTTCCCTGTCTCAGTTCTTAGGTATCCAACTTCAGATGCCTCTTGAGTGTCTCCAAAAGGGCACCCAAAAATGGAGGCATCAAAATTAGTGGACACTTCTGAAAATTTTGACTTTGACAGAAATGTTGGGAGTCACTAGGAAAGCAACCCCTTGTGCTGAGACGTACTGAGAAGTGAGCTTCACTGTATGCAGTGGATTTGGAATTCTGTCCTGTGGCTGTCTACCATGTAAGCTCCAGAATTACAATGACTCCACTGCACTGCAGAACATTACCTAGTCTGCACACTTTGTATTTGAGATGTAATTTTAAACCTCATTTTAAAAAAAATAGATTTGGGGAGAACAGTATTTGGTATATTTCTTGTGTTATATAAACCTTTGTGACATTTGTTTACTGATTCATAACTATCTGTTTTGATTAGAATTGACTAGAGACAATGGGAAAGATTATGGCCTTTAAAGCCACGGCAATCTAAGTTATTCTACATCATTAGCAGTTCCCAAAGGGAGGCAGGCTGGCAGATGGCTTCTTGCAGTGCTGGGGAAGTGTATGCCACTGTAGAATGGGGAACAGAATCCCACCAACTTCAGATTCAGTCTTCAGGGAGATGGGGGACAGATACGGTGACATGGCCATGCCCCTTTTGGGGTGGTTTACTATTCTACAGCACATTGTACTCAGGTAGCACAGGCAACCCCATTCTGGCATCCTACGGCACAACTGTATAAGGAGAGAAGTGCTTTCCTCCCAGAAAGCTCTGTGCAAGCTCGAATATGGCCTCATATATATATATAAAGTCTCCCTCTGCTTTAACAGCGAGGCATTTTATACTGCCATTTCCCACAGATTTTACCTCAGATGCTTCATAAAAATAGCTTTCATTATAGTCATTAGAAATTCACATTTTTCATAAATCTTTTACTTGGAGAGAAAGCACAATACACTTGGAAAATTTTGTATTATATTCTTATGATTGTTTGCAAAATGAATCAACAGAACACTCTGTTCATAAGTATTCAGAAACCAGCTGAAAATACCTTTCTTCTGCACAAGCTTTAGTGTTTTAAAAATATGATTAATTTATCCCAGGCACTGAAGGCAGTTGACTTCTAGCTGTGTGAAGGTTAGAGTTAGTATGGACTGGAGATATACAACCTTCCCCTTCTGTTTAACAAATAAGCATAATTCCTGACCTAAAGATACTATTGCCCAGCTCTATGTGAATCTCATTCCTCAGAAGTTAATGAGCAGTGTAGTGATCCACTTGTCAGAAATGGCATGTGCTATTGAAAGATACAAAACAGAGATCTTTGATCTTGCAATTTAGAAACGACTAGTAACTCAGATATTGTCTTTGCCATTGATTAGCACATTTATAGACCAGTAATACAGTATGACATAGCAGGACTGGTATGCAAACATGACTGTCTCTCTAAATGGTGAAATCAATATTTTTCTCAAATAATCCATATGTTCTTTAAGATTTTTTTAAAATCTCATATATAACAGGCAAAAAAAGGAGTCAGAGGAAGAGATTACATTGGTTATGCTCCAGTACAATGAAGTATCTACTAGGCAATGTGATGGAACAATGCAGCAACGTTTTGCAGCAAATTTCAGAGTGGAAGCGATGATTATTTAGACTGAATAATCTAACAGGGAGAAGAAAAAAGAAAAACAAAAAAAGATTATTGCTGTTTTAGCATACAATTATGTTAAAGGCATAAGCTGGAAGAGGACAAGGAGCTATGCTAGAATATTTTGCATCTTTGATTCAATTTGTTTATCCTCAGATTAAAGGAGTAGGCAGGATGTCTAAGCAATGCTGGAATGTATTATCTTTACATCTGACATCTGGAAGGAAAATGGAGTCCAGGCCAATAGAAACCCTTCAAATATAGGACCAGCTACTCAAAAAGAAATATCAAATTGACAGTTTATGAAACAAACTCATAAAGGCCAATATCTATAATGCATTTTAGATGGAAATCTACTGTTTTAACAATCACACAGGCTTTTATTTTCAAATTTAATTTTTAAACTAAATCTGACATTGTCAAACTAATGGAATTCTGTATTCAAAACATTTATATAGACAGTTTCCTCACCTTAGAAAGAGACAAGTTGCTCTTTATGGACTTATGCTGCAAAGTGCTGAATCCACAACTTCCACTGGATTCAGTGGGAGTGGTTGAAACTCACTGCCCCCTGGGATCCAACCCCAGATCAATAAATACTGTAAAGCAGTGTCACAGGGTATGCCCACCCTGTCCCCCTATGGAAAGGATCAAGGGTGTGACAGCCCTGCAGTTAAAGTCCACCAGATTGTCCTTGGACTTAAGACAGTACATTATTGCCTAATGGCCAGGGTCAATATGACTGCCCTTGGTTTCCGGGTGGTGTAGCCTAATGGCCAGAGTTAATATGGCTACCCTTGGGTTCAGGACTATGCGGCCTAATGGTCAGAGTCAATATGGTTGCCCTTGCATGCAAGGCTGTACAACCTAATGGCCAGCACCAGAAGATGCCACTCAGGGGTGTGGCAGCTGGGGTAGGGGGACCCAGGCCCTCCCTACTCCACCGGGTCCCGGCCCAGGGCCCTGCCAGTGGTGAGTGTGTTTGCCACCGAGTCAGCAGAGATCCTGCCGCAAAGTGCTGACCTTTCCTGGGGGGTTATGGCTAGCCCCTTCCCTGGGCCACTTCCTGCCTAGTCTCCTGAAACCTCAGTCCATATCTCGTAGGAGTCTCTGGGCTCCTCGGTACAGGTAGCTTCCTGGGATTCTTACTTCAGTCAGACAGCCATAAGCAACTAGACTGAGCTGGACAGCTCCCTTTTATACCGAAGCAACAGTTGGAGCATGCCTAGCATGGCCAGAGGGGTGGGACTTCCTCCACCCATAGTGTGGGGTTAATCCCTTCTTTTCCAGTGTGGGGTATGCACATCTCGTCACAAGCAGAAAGTAGTAAAGGCACCTATAAACATTTTGAGGCAAACCTGCCTTTGGTCCATTTGTAGTACTTTCATTTGTCAAAGGGAATATTGCCCCAAAATGGATAGTTGGGCATGTTTTTTTTTTTATCCTGTCTGAAAACAATATATAAATAGTAAGGTGTATTACCTTATTTTTCTTATATATCTAATAATAATCTAACAACGTGCACCATTCATCTGAAGATCTCAAAGCACTTTACAAACACCAATAAATTAAGCTTCATGTCACTCTTATGACGTATTCTCCACATTGTATGAATGAGGAAACTGAGACTTCAGGAACGGCTTCTCTGACATTTTAACTTTTCTCAACTCTCATTGACTCCCCTAGGAGCTAAGGGTGTCCAACACTTACAGGATCAGATCATCTGCTGAATCAGCGCCACAGCAAGTTCAGTGACACTAGTAATTTTTTTCTTCATCATGTCCTAAACAAGGCTCCATGTCAATTGGAGAAAACCTGTACCTCAAAATATCCATTTTAGTAAAAGGAAGTGGATGGAATATACAATGGGAAATGATCTATTCCTCTTCTTATAGAGAGGTATGTATTTTAAGATGGTGGTTAGTACTTCCACAGTGCAGGAACACTATCAGCATTACAATATATTCTGAATTACTCATTTCTACTTTTGAATGTCAACAGTTTAAGCAAACAACATATGCATGTTTGCAGCAGCCTGTTCTGGAGTGATATAACCCCTCTGGATGACTTGGCAGAGCTCTGTGCTCCTTTGACTGTTGAAGGGTCAGTCAGCAACTAGATTTCTTTGCAGAAAAGTCCATTTTGAAGTTTACTGGTCTATATGTGAAGACTTTACACATTCTTTGACAGGTGGGGATAGCAGCTCTGTATTTAAGACCGTCCAACACTCTTGATTATAATACTCTGTTTTTGGTTGCTTACAACTTAGACAAACATAAACTGTCCAGGTAGAATTTTTCTATGTCACGTGTCTGCCTGAGGCTGAAAATTTTTTTTTTGGAGGAAGTTTCACTGAAAACGATTCAGCCGTTTATCAGAATAAGATTAAGGAATAATATGTGTGGTGTACGCATTAAAGAAGTCTTAACAACACTTTTGTTGAAAACCTCTCGCACCTCCATGCTTTAGAGCAAAGGCTTGAAATTTTGCAGG
This sequence comes from Natator depressus, assembly GCF_965152275.1. Taxonomy (NCBI): domain Eukaryota; kingdom Metazoa; phylum Chordata; order Testudines; family Cheloniidae; genus Natator; species Natator depressus. Next base: position 85,715,732 of record NC_134234.1, on the reverse strand, counting down.
GGCATTTCCCTGGTGTCAAGGATGTGCCGTTAAGCAGCCTTATGAAAATGATACCAAGTTATGACTCTCCAGAGAATACAAGTTTACACATGCTCAGACCAGTTAGAGTTTAGCAGCTTTAAGATGACATCTATGCTGAGAATGCCTTGTCCCTGGGATGCAGGGGCTGAGTAAGATGTTCCCTGCATTTGCTCCTACCAGTTGCAAGTTGGAAAACGCCAGCATTAAGGTTGCCTGTGCAAACTTGATTTGCCCCCTGCCCCTTGGTACCCATTATGATACAGTCCATAATTACATGATTACATATTATTTTTCCCATAAGAACCCTGCCACCTTTAGTGACTGGATAATCATTCATTTGAGACTGGAATCACTCTTGTGTACTTTTTCTTTGTGTCCATGTATTTCTAAGCAAGCAGTTAACAAATTGATCGTTAAGTTCTTTGCTTGGGTTGACCTTGAACTTTACTTCATACTGACTTCCCAACATAGCCATTGTTTCATCCAGTCTTTAATTTAACTTAGATGCCTTTGTTAATTATTTATTAAATATGTTCATAAATTAATACTAAAAACTATTATCCTGAAATTTAGTGGTTGCAGTCTCCCAGCAAACAGAACCTCCTCTGAAGATGACTTTTGTCATTCAAGTCTTTTCTATGTATGGTAATTTAAGTAGCATTCATTCTTGATAGAGTTTCTCATTTTAATCCTTTACAGAAGCTTGATTTCTTGCAAAAGACGTTAATTTCTATAACTTCAATAGGGTAACGGTAAATTATAACCATAAACCATCATTCCACATTTTAGAGTAAGCCATTCACAAAAAAGGATAAAGGGACATTCCTCCATCACAAATTGAACCAGCATTTGTGGTTAGTAGGCAAATTGTTTCTCAAGCATGGAAAACTAATGCTCTCTGAAGCACAGGGAACAGTGTATGCTTCCTGTATCAGAGGTTCAGACTATAAATGATTAATATACATATTAATCATTAATAAAAACCATTCTGTGAGTGTTGTCATCACAGTACGCTGTGTTCTTCAGCCCCACTTTCTGATATACTGCTGAGGATCTAAAAGAGAATATAAGTGAAAACCATCTGCAATACTGAAAAATAAGAGACAGTAATACGGCACACTTATATATTTCATGTAGGCCTGTTCCCTCTTACTTGGCTGTTCCTGCACAGGAGACAGAATAAGTTTCAGTTTGCTGACTTTCCTTGTTATTCAGTGTGGTAAAAGATTTTCCCCCTCATAGAAAAGACCTGAAATTCTGACTCTGAATCACTTGGGATCTTGGGAAATCCACTAGAAACAAGGGATTTCTGTTCCGAAAATGCTGCCTGGAGCCCGGTCTTCCTTAGCTTCCTGGACAGCATTACTCCTCTAGAAGCCATATTGCCAGGCATTCCGTGGAACCTGCACAAGTTTCTGACTTTGCCTTCAGTAACATGTGAGGCTTTGTACCCCAGGTTTTATGGGAGGAAAATTAAGAAAACTGGTAAAAACAAGCTAGTTCTGCAGTGCTGGACCAGGTATCCATGCCACACCCTCTCCCAACCTATAGAGCTGGAACCCTTTGCATTGTGGTGAACACAGAGCTCAGGGAGTCTACCCTTATGAGCATCCCATTTAGAATCCATGAACACAGGCTCCCCAATGCCTTTGGAAGGAAGCATTTGACCTATAGGCTTGTGAGGGAGCAGAAAAACTGCCATCCAGCACAGCGGGGGTTAAATAAAACCTTTGGGTTCAGCTAACCCTGCCCTGCTATGCCTGCAGCCAATGCCAGGTCTGGAGAAGGGGAGAAAAGAAGGTAACCTGGCTCAGTTGGGGGCTGACTGGCCAGGAGGTAGGAACTCTCTGTCTGCCAGCCCGAAGGGACAGATCAGTGACTTGCCAGGCAGAGTAGCCACTTGAGGCAAGTAAGGCTTCCCCTGCCAAGGGAAGCCTGCAAATAAGCCCCACCTGTGGGGCTACTGGCCTAGGGCCACATGCCAAACTAAAAAGACTTGTAGGAAGTAGCCCAGGGAACCCAGTCTTGACCCTCCATCAGGTCAGAGACCCATTTCTCCTGTTTAGGGGCTGAACTTCATAGGGTCTGAGCTGGGACCCTGTGGAGAGGGAGGGCCAAGATCTGCCTGCCATTCCCTCTGGCCTTGCAGATGCACTAGGCTGCCCGGCCGTGGAAGACCCTATCACAAAACTATATAAAGAAAACCTTTCCTGTGTCAGATATTGAAATTACATACTATGAATACATATCAATGGCTAAGACTGTAAAAGGGGAGGAATAGCGTGAATGGACTAGTTTCCAGTCCTTTAATGAACTTGAAGCCGTACTATTTTGATCCTCCACAAATACCATATCGAACACCAGGCCAGACCTGAAGAAGAGTTTTGTGGGAATAGGTAATTAAGCTACTTGCAGCCTATAGCGGGGAGGGGAACAGCATATGCCGGCATCATAGCCATTGGGACAGCTCCCGAGCTCAGTTTACTCAATGGACATCTGGAGTAACTCAATTGGCTTCAAAAGAATTACTCTGGAGTTACTCAAGATTTACATTATTGTAACTCGGGCTGTCAAGAGAGTAAAATAATTGTGATTAATCGTGAAATTAAAAAAAATTAATCATGATTAATTGTGTGATTAATTGTGCTGTTAAACAATAACAGAATACCATTGATTTAAATATTTTTGGATGTTTTCTACATTTTCAAATATATTGATTTCAATTACAACACAGAATACAAAATATACAGTGCTCACTTTATATTTGATTTTTATTAGAAATATTTGCACTGTAAAAAAACAAAAAAAAATAGTATTTGTCAATTCCCCCATTACAAGTACTGTAGTGCAATCTCTTTATCATGAAAGTTGAACGTACAAATGTAGAATTATATACAAAAAACTTGCATTCAAAAATAAAACAATGTAAAACTTTAGAGCCTATAAGTCCACTCAGTCCTACTTGTTCAGCCAATTGCTCAGACAAACAAGTTTGTTCACATCTGCAGAAGATAATGCTGCCCACTTCTTGTTTACAATGTCACCTGAAAGTGAGAACAGTAGTTCACATGGCACTGTCGTAGCCAGTGTCACAAGATATTTACGTGACAGATGTGCTAAAGATTCATATGTCCCTTCATGCTTCGACCACCATTCCAGAGAACATGCATCCATATTGATGATGGGTTCTGCTCGATAATATTCAAAACAGTGAGGACCAATGCATGTTCATTTTCATCATCTGAGTCAGCTGCTACCAACAGAAGACTGGTTTTCTTTTTTGGTGGTTCTGTGGTTTCTGCATCAGAGCACACCTCTTTTAAAACACACCTCTTTTAAAACACACCTTGTCCCTCAGATTTTGGAAAGTACTTCAGATTCTTAAACCTTGGTTTGAGTGTTCTATCTATCCTTAGAAATCTCACATTGGTACCTTCTTTGCATTTTATCAAATCTTCAGTGAAAATGTTCTTAAAATGAACTTGTGCTGGGTCATCATCCGAGACTGCTATAACATGAAATATATGGCTGAATGTGGGCAAAACATAGCAGGAAGCATACAATTCTCCCCCCAAGGAGTTCAGTCACAAATTTAATTAACACATTTTTTTTAACAAGCATCATCAGCATGGAAACATGTCCTCTGGAATGGTGTCTGAAGCATGAAGGGGCATCCAAATGTTTAGCATATCTGGCATGTAAATAGCTTGCAATGCCAACTACAAAAGTACCATACAAAAACCTGTTCTCACTTTCAGGTGATATTGTAAATAAGAAGCGGGCAGCATTATCTCCCGTAAATATAAACAAACTTGTTTGACTGAGCAGTTGGCTGAATAAGAAGTAGGACTGAGTGGACTTGTAGGCTCTAAAGTTTTATACTGTTTTGTTTTTTGAGTGCAGCTATGTAACAAAAAATCTACATTTGTAAGTTTCACTTTCAGGGTAAAGAGATTGCACTACAGTACTTGTATGATGTGAATTGAAAAATACTATTTCTTTTGTTTATCATTTTTACAGTGCAAATATTTGTTATCAAAAATAATATAAAGTGAGCACTGTACACATTGTATTATGTGTTGTAATTGAAGTAAATATATTTGAAAATGTAGAAAAACATCCAAAAATATTTAATAAATATCAATTTGGATTCTATTGTTTAACAGTGTGATTAAAACTGTGATTAATCACAATTAATTTTTTGAGTTAATCGTGTGAGTTAACTGTGATTAATCGACAGCCCTAATTGTAACTGATATTTGAATCGGGCTCACTGTATAGCTCCTGTTAGTTAATAAACTATATTTTCTGTATTGGCTATATTATTCTGGAATCTTTGGAGAACAAAGACCTGAGTCACCATGAAATTCATCCAATTTTACACAAAAAAATAACTCATATGAAATCAATTTGTAGAGCTGGAGTAGCACGAGGGTTATTCATGGCAAGTGGCTCTTTATCTTTTATTTCCATGAAGTATAAGATGGTGAACTGAAAGATAGGATCAACATCCTATCTTCTCATCTGTCCATTCCTCTGGCCAGTAACACAAACACTACTATGTTTCAGATGTAAAGAGAAGTGGTGTTTATTAGAGATAGTTGAACATTTTCCAATGGAGCTTTTTTTGTGGGGGGCTGGGGGATTGGAAAAAAATGCCAATTTGGCAAAAGCAGGATATCTCGTGAAAGCATGTTGATTTTTCACTAAATTTCATTTTAAAACAATGGAATGGAACAATGTAAAAAGGTTGACTTCAGAACAAAACAAAAAATAAGATTTTGTTTTGTGCAAAATGTTGTTGGTTTTTGTTCATGTTTTTTCTTTCTGTTTTAGAACAGAAAATAATTCAAAATGGTGGCATTTCATGCAAAACTGACAATCCATTTCCACCCAGCTTGACTAATTATATAGAAGTTTCTCAGATGAATTGTATTTTGAAAGGTTTTACAAGTGACAGATACTGTTGTGTTTCAAATGATTTATACTCTGGCTCTGAAATCAGTATGCTTTTTCAAGTCTGGAAAGTGAGTCATGGGAAAAGAGAATATATATTTTAACCCAGTTAAAATAATTAAATTATAGTGAATTAATATGTGAATTAATGAGAAATCAAGTCTATTCATTAATGTCACACCTCATAACTACATTAGGCCTCTGGAAAGAAAATGACTGGTGTATAGAATCCTTGATTACTAAATACCATGTCTCAGGAGGAGTGGTGCAAGGTCTTGAGCTTTCCTCTCAGAGCAGATATACTTCTCTTAGTTTTGCATCTCCAAAATAATGATTCCATTGGCATGGAAATGTGAACAGTGTTAGTACAGGGCCTTCCTCCCTCTGATAATAAGCAAACAACCACCCTCCCACAATTTCTGGGAGTGCACCTGTTGGATTTTCTTTTTATCCTATGGGAAATAAAAAGCCAGCTCTGATATAACTGAAATGTAATGACTTAAACAGGATGAAAGCACAGACTTCCCCATGCTTTTGTCTTTTAGAGATTGCCTATACAATGGTTTGAAACACCAAATGTTTAGGATTCAAAGAGGACAACAAAATAATTAATGATTAAAGACCACATTGTGGACCCCTTACTCTGGCTGATGAGAATCAGTGGGACTCCTTATGTGAGTAGCTGCTCATCATTGTGAGTAAGGAAGGTATTGACAACTTGGCCCTAGCTTCTTTATTAAGATTCTATTGGATATTTATTATCTCTCGAGTTCCTACTAGTTTTTTGTCATGTAAACTGATTCATGTCTCTTTCTTTCCTTATTATGTGATTTATCACAAGAAGATGGCAACAGAATTCTAACTGTTCTGTGAATGTATTTTGCTGAACTACTTTGGCCAGCGAAGTATTCTGTGCTATGACCTGCTGGCTGCTTCACCACTTTTTTTGTCTGCAGCCTCAGATGTGTCGGGGAAGAGTGGAATAGTTAAGGCAATCAAACTATGAAGAGGTCAGATTAGTAGCAGTGCAGTTCTGTGTTGTATATCGATCACGCTGCACAGGCTTTGAGCCTTGCGGGATCGTGAACATTGTCATCACAAGGACAAAAAATGATGCAGTTAGAATTTATTCTGGCAACATATTGTGTGGAGGTTGAAACACAGTGCAAATGTTACCACTTCTTATAAACTTGGTAATGTTACCTAGAGCTTCCTCCTGTGATACCTGACCAAGAGATGCTAGCAAAACAAATAATACTCACAATTTTGTTTGACTAAAATATGTCAGGTGTTTTCTCACGTTAAAAATATGTGCATTCACAAAGCAGCAGAGACTAGATCCACAAAGGGATGTAGGCATTGCAATGCCTGTCTCTTCAGCACCCTGCTGTCCAGTGAAATTCACAGCCCTGATATAGGTGTCAGGACCCAGTCTCTACACCAGTGGTTCCCAAACTTGTTCCGCCACTTGTGCAGGGAAAGCCCCTGGTGGGCTGGGCCGGTTTGTTTACCTGCCGCATCCACAGGTTCGGCCGATCACGGCTCCCAGTGGCTGCAGTTCGCTGCTCCAGGACAATGGGAGTTGCTTGAAGTGGCGCAGGCTGAGGGACATACTGGCCGCCGCTTCCAGCAGCTCCTATTGGCCTGGAGCAGCGAACCGCAGCCACTGGGAGCCGCGATTGGCTGAACCTGCGGACGCGGCAGGTAAACAAACCGGTCCGGCCCACCAGGGGCTTTCCCTCCACAAGTGACAGAACAAGTTTGGGAACCACTGCTCTACACAATTCAGGGAGCGAATTAGACATATGAAAAAGAGATCCTCAGAAGTCAGCAAGCTAAGTGAGAACCTCCTAAATTAGCCTAAGAAATCCCAAGGAGAAGAGTTTGGCTTTGACCCTCCACTTCCCTGGGAGAAAGACACCTCCCTTTGCTCAGAATTCATTCTCCTGGAGTTTCAGACTGGTAGCCGTGTTAGTCTTTATCAGCAAAAAACAACGAGGAGTACTTGTGGCACCTTTGTTAGTCTCTAAGGTGCCAAAAGTACTCCTCGTTGTTTCTCCTGGAGTTATGCACCTCAGGATCTGTCTCCACTTAAAAGGCTGCAGTGAAAGTTCAGTGAAAATGCTTCCTGGGAGTTCAGAAAAGCAGACTTTGACTCCTTTAGGGAACTGATGGGCAGGATCCCCTGGGAGGCTAATATGATGGGGAAAGGAGTCCAGGAGAGCTGGCTGTATTTTAAAGAAGCCTTATTGAGGGTGCAGGAACAAACTGTCCTGATGTGCAGAAAGAATAGCAAATATGGCAGGCGACCAGCTTGGCTTAACAGAGAAATCTTTGGTGAGCTTAAACACAAAAAAGAAGCTTACACGAAGTGGAAACTTGGACAGATGACTAGGGAGGAGTATAAAAATCTTGCTTGAGCATGCAGGGGTGTCATCAGGAAGGCCAAAGCACAACTCGAGTTGCAGCTAGCAAGGGATGTGAAGGGTAACAAAAGGGTTTCTACAGGTATGTTAGCAACAAGAAGAAGGTCAGGGAAAGTGTGGGACCCTTACTGAATGGGGGAGGCAACACAGTGACAGAGAATGTGGAAAAAGAGAATGTGGTCTTCACAGACAAGGTCAGCTCCCGGATTGCTGCACTGGGCAACACAGTATGGGGTGGAGGTGAGCAGCCCACAGTGGTGAAAGAACAGGTTAAGGACTATTTAGAAAAGTTGGACATGCACAAGTCCATTGGGCCAGATCAAATGCATCTGAGGGTACTGAGGGAGTTGGCTGATGTGATTGCAGAGCTATTGGCTATTATCTTTGAAAAGTCATGGCCGATTGGGAGAGTTTCTGAATGATTGGGAAAAGGCAAATATAGTGCCCATCTTTAAAAAAGGGAAGAAAGAGAATCCAGAAAATTACAAACCAGTCAGCCTCACCTCAATCCCTTGAAAAATCATGGAGCAGGTCCTCAAGGAATCCATTTTGAAGCACTTGGAGGACAGGAAGGTGATCAGGAACAGTCAACATGGATTCACCAAGGGCAAGTCATGCCTGAGCAGCCTGATTGCCTTCTATGATGAGATAACTGGCTCTGTGGATATGGGGAAAGCAGTAGACATGATATATCTAGACTTTAGCAAAGCTTTTGATACTGTCTCCCACAATATTCTTGCCAGGAATTTTAAAAAGTATGGATTAGATGAATGAGCTATAAGGTGGATAGAAAGCTGGCTAGATTGTAGGGCTCAACGGATAGTGATTAACAGCTCAGTGTCTAGAGGGCAGCTGGTGTGCCCCAGGGGTCTGTCCTGGGGCTGGTTTTGATCAACATCTTCATTAATGATCTGGATGTTGGGATGGATTGCACCCTCAGCAAGTGTGCAGATGACACTAAGCTGAGGGAGAGGTAGATATGCTGGAGGGTAGGGACAGGGTCCAGAGTGACCTAGACAAATTGGAGGATTGAGCTAAAAGAAATCTGATGAGGTTCAACAAGGAAAAGTGCAAAGTCCTGTACTTAGGATGGAAGAATCTCATGCACTGCTACAGGCTGGGGACCGACTGGCGAAGCAGCAGTTCTACAGAAAAGGATTTGGAGATTACAGTAGATGAGAATCCGGATATGAGTGCCCTTGTTGTCAAGAAGGCTAATGGCATACTGGGCTGCATTAATAGGAGCACTGCCAGCAGATTGAGGGAAGTGATTATTCCCCTCTATTTGACACTCAGAGGCCACATCTGGAGTAATGTGTCCAATTTTGGGCCCCCCTCTACAGAAAGGATGTGGATAAATTGGAGAGAGTCCAGCAGAGGACAACAAAAATGATTAGGGGACTGGGGCACATGACTTATGAGGAGAGGCTGAGGGAACTGGGCTGATTTAGTCTGCAGAAGAGAGGAGTGAGGGGGGATTTGACAGCAGCCTTCAACTACCTAAGGGGATTTCCAAAGAGGATGAACGTAGGCTGTTCTCAGTGGTGGCAGATGACAGAACAAGGAGAAATGGTTTCAAGTTGCAGTGAGGTCTTGGTTGGATATTAGGAAACACTATTTCACTAGGAGGGTGGTGAACCACTGGAATGTGTTACCTAGTGAGGTGGTGGAATCTCCATACTTAGGTGCTTTTTAAAGTCCAGCTTGACAAAGCCCTGGCTGAGTTGATTTAGTTGGGATTGGTCCTGATTTGGGCAGAGGGTTGGTCTCTTCCAACCCTAATGTTCTACGATTTTATGATTCTATACCTAGGCCAATGGGAAAGTTTCTCCCATCAGCCTAGGAAATCCAATTCCCTGAGAGGCAATAGCTATGTTGACAGGAGAAGCCCTCAGGTTGGATATGATGGCTACTACATAGACATCAGGGCCATGGCTTTGCCTCCTGTACCCCCTCTGTGGTATATTATCACACTACAAGCTGTAAGGTTTTATTTGACAGCCTTGTAGCTACACCAACATAGCTGCTTCAGAGTAAAACCCCACTATTGGTGTAAAAAGTGCTTTGCCACCAGGGTCATTTATCCAGGGTTAGTGGCACTGGTACAGTGCATTCTATACACAAGTGAAGTGCATCTACACTAGGAGGTTGCACTGGCACACCTATACGTGTGTAGCTACAGCAATGCAACCCACTCCTCCTACCACTACGACCCTGGTGTATACAACACCTGAGTAGGGCTGATTTAAAACTGAAGCCATGATTCTGCACTTTTTTCATACTGCATAGCCCTATTACTATGTGTATAAACCAGTGTTACTTAACATGAGTATGACATGCAGAAATGGGCCACAGTTACCTAGGATTTAAGATTTTGAAAATCCATCTTTACTGTAAGTCCACTGCTTATTAAAATGTTAATATATTAAAATAATTTGAATAAAAATGTAAGCACATGCTGCACACTCACAGCACCAGGTGTATCCAAGAACATTCTAGCTTTTGGTGGGAATTTACATAGGGCTGTGCCCTCTTTACAGTATGCATGTTTCCACTGAGGCTAAATTAACATAATTAAAGATGATGACACAACAGCCCAGATATGTAAATGCAGAATTGTAATAATAATAAAATAGATATGGGAGAAGAAGGACAGCTTTGGCATTAAGGCACTCAAGAAATATGGCTTCATTTCCTGCCTCTGCCACCAACTTCCTGTGTGACAACTGGCAAATCACATTGTCTGTGCCATCTGTTAAATGGATATGTCTGTTTGCTTTGTCCCACCTTTTGTCTGTCTTGCCTCTTCAGGCCCAGGGTTAGTGTGTGTGTATACTGCTCGCAACACAATGGAACTTCTGTCTCAGTGCTGCCATAATCTTATATCTGTTCACAAATGCCCTCCGCCTTCAGTTACAGGATCCTGACAGCTGCCATTAACGCTCACTGCTGAGCAGCTCTGGGAGAAGAGACTGGCACTTTGTCCTTCATGCCTTGAGAGCAGGTCATTATCACCTCCTTCCCATTGGTCCATATTTATTTATTTACTATCTTATTAATGTTCAGCTCCTCTAGTTGCATTTTGAGCATTTCTTCGGTGCCTGAGCAATTTTAACAACACCAAGGAGAAGTTGCAAAAGAGGCTTTTTTTAAAAAAGAAGTGAAGAAGATGCTCTTTAGTCTCCTGGCCCACATCCCAGTCTGAATTCACCATGCGCCTCAATGTCAGCGACCCCTTGCCCATGTCATTACTCATGGTAATGGGGTCGCCCTTCTGGTATGACACTGGGAGCCTTCCCTGCTTCCCTCCCCAAACCTCCTTTCTCTCTGCTCTGTTCCAGGGGTCTGCTACAGGCTTTCCTCCCTCCTCCCTCCGTCTCATTCTGCACCTCTCCAAAGCTGCAGGGTTTTTTTTTCCCCTCAGGAGAAGGGTTCCAGTTCCAATCTGACTACCCCCCTCCCCTTGACATGCACAGAGAGACAAAGTCAGAGCAACTGCCATGAGAAATGAATTAATGAGCCTTAATGTGGCGCCAAGTCTCCTTTCCCTCTCTCCACCCTCCCCCCTCCCCCCCATGAAGCTACTAATATATTGCTTCTGATGCTTGTTGTCTCAGTAGCATTTTATTTCCCCCGCCCCGCTTGTTATTTATTGTTCAGACTTCATTTTTGGTCAGTTTCTTTTCCTTCCTCTCTCCGTTCTTCCCTCCCCTTCTAGCTCAACCACCCATATATATGGATATTTAGCCTTTCATATATATATAACATCCGAAATGGCCACAGCAGTTGTTGCAACTTGTTTATTATCTAATTAAATTAATTTGATAAGATCATCGGTGGTAGGTTGTCTAATTTAGTCGGAAATTGCAGACCGGGAAACCCTGGGACCAAATTAGCATGCAGTAAGGATGACTGGGTGCAGATGGCTTCCTGACTTTTCCTATAAATAGACCTTAAACCCACCAACCCCCCTTCCACCCTCAGTAGATGTTACATTCTGTGCCCTACCGGTACATTGCAAAGTTCACGAATGGAGCCAGCGCATCTGTCCGACTGAAGAGGTGCAAGCTCAGGACTGCCTGCAGACGCAGAAGGGACCCAGCGAATCAGGCTCTGTAGTACTCCCATACAACCTCCTCCGCACGCTATTGCAAGGCGTTTGGGAACAAGGGTTTATGTTTGCACCACCCGAGATGCAACTGGTTATTTGCTTGTAGGCATCTGAACCCCGTCCAAATGATGCTGAAACTTTTTTTTTTTTGTCGCCAGACAACAAATTTTCCGCTGTGTAATCTATTTTGTCAGAAATCAAAAAGGTAAGCAGGCATCACATTTGCACAGAGAACTTAAATAGCAACCCGAAAAGACGTGGAAGAAGAAAAATAAGATCCAGTGCTGTCGATTTCAAACCCCTTCTTAAAAGAAATTCTATACCCTCCAGAAACAGGTAGATGAATTATCTACTGTGCGGCAAATCACTCCCCCCTCCCACCCCCAGCCCCTTCTCTGTGACTATCTAAATAATACCAAATATATAACACCATCATCCAGGGTTCAACATTCCAAAGGGAACTCCATAAAACCATCAAATCCAGCATGAAACGCTATAGACTGCAGGGGAGGAAGAGATGCATTTAAAATCAAGGTTAAAAATGGCGTGGAGTATAATTACCTCAAATTGCTATTCGCTTGACACCCTGACACTAATTTTATTCAAGCCATTGGGACACAAAATAGGACAAAAGCGCTCTTCCCGGTTGCTAGAGCAGGTGTGTGTGTGTGTGTGTCGGGAGGCTAAGGGGGGTGTTAAACTTTCCATCTCTGGAGGAAGAAAGAAAGAAATTAAATAATCAGTTTAGGGGAAAGTGTCTAAATAGATCGACAGCTTTAATGCCAACATCTTTAAGGCTTGCCCTGTACGTGGATTGATTTTTTTTTCTCCAGCATTCCCTCAGCAGATGGATTTTTGCCACTGCAGCTCAGCAGAGGGTGTCAGATCTTTGAGAGTGCACCAGGTTGGAACGAGCAGAGCCTCTTAGCAACTCTCCCTCCGTGTGTGTGTGTGTGTGTGTGTGTGTGTAACTCAGAAACAGAAGAAGAAGAAGAAAACGGAAAGAAGAGAGACCGAGGAGGGAAAAGAGAGGAGGGAGAGAGAGAGACTGACAGAGAGAGAGGCGAGGAGAAGAAGGGATCGGAGGAGAGGAGAAATGGACAGCCAAAAAACGCAGCGATTGCAGAATTTTTGCAGCGCCATTGGTTCGGCATCCGGTCCTTAGGCTGGGGCGTGATTTCAGCACCAAGGGGGACTGGACAGCACCCAGAAGGGGACTCCTGGGCACCGAGCAGCGGCGACGACAGCAGCAGCAGCAAGGAGCCCGGCTTTGCAACAGAAAAGCAAGGTCAGTCCGAAGCAAAGCCATGCACACAGGCAGCTCTTCTCTACCACCGCTGCACTCCCTGCCTGCTTCTCTCTAACATGCAGTGGCTGCTTATAATTACTAGCATTATTCCTGTTCTAATTAGCGAAGCCGGCCAACAGAGATCTACTTAGCTTTTTCGGGAGGTTTCAGGAGGGGTTGAGGACGGGGATTTTTTCTACTTTTTTTTTTTTTTTTTTTTTTTTGCGTGTGTGTGTGTGGCGTGCCTTGCAGTACGTGCCTGGATAGTTTCTGGATATAATTATTGACTGGTGACTGGGCTGTTGCAGTGTATGTGGGGGGAAGAGAAAGGGATACAGGAGAAAAGAAATCGCCCCCCACCCCAGTCTACCTACCCCCCACGTTTTTTTCCCTTTGGTGGTGGTTCGGACATCTCCTCTCTTGAATGAACTGGAATTGGTTTCGGTGTGAGGATGATGGTTGCCGTTACTTTGTGATGAGATCGGGGATGAATTGTTCGGTTTAAAAATGCTGCTTTGGATTCTGTTGCTGGAGACGTCTCTTTGTTTTGCTGCTGGAAACGTTACAGGGGACGTTTGCAAAGAGAAGATCTGTTCCTGCAACGAGATAGAAGGGGATTTGCACGTAGACTGTGAGAAAAAGGGGTTTACCAGCCTGCAACATTTCAGCGCCCCAACTTCCCAGTTTTACCATTTATTCCTGCATGGAAATTCCCTGACTCGACTTTTCCCTAATGAGTTTGCTAACTTTTACAATGCAGTCAGTTTGCACATGGAAAACAACGGTTTGCATGAAATTGTTCCTGGGGCTTTTCTTGGGCTGCAGCTGGTAAAACGTTTGCATATAAACAACAATAAGATAAAATCGTTCAGGAAGCAGACTTTCCTCGGGCTGGACGATCTGGAATATCTCCAGGCAGATTTTAATTTATTAAGGGATATTGACCCGGGAGCATTTAGGGATTTAAACAAGCTGGAGGTGCTGATTTTAAATGACAATCTCATCAGCACCTTACCTGCCAACGTGTTTCAGTATGTGCCGATCACCCACCTCGACCTTCGGGGAAACCGACTTAAAACCTTGCCTTATGAGGAGGTCCTGGAGCAGATCCCAGGCATTGCTGAAATTCTGCTGGAAGATAACCCCTGGGACTGCACTTGTGATCTGCTATCCCTGAAGGAGTGGCTGGAAAACATACCCAAAAACGCTTTGATCGGCAAAGTCATTTGTGAAGCTCCTACTAGGTTGCAGGGCAAAGATTTGAATGAGACCACAGAGCAAGAGCTGTGCAGGAAAAGCAGAGTGGATTCTAGTCTAGCTGCTCCCCCTGCCGAAGAGGAAACCTGTGATCCTGGTCCCATTCCAACCCCCTTTAAAATACATGGCAAAGAAGATCCTGCCACTCCCGGATCTGCTCCAAACGGAGGTACAAAGATCCCAGTCAACTGGCAAATCAAGACCCGACCCACTGCTGCAAGCTCGACAATTAGCGTGAAAAACAAGCTACCGACTAGCATGCCCTGTCCAGAGATTTGTAGCTGCGATCAGATCCCTGGCTCGGGTTTAAAGGTTAATTGCAACGAAAGAAATGTGAGCAGTTTGGTAGCTTTGAAACCCAAGCCGTCCAATGTGCAGGAGCTGTTTCTGAGAGACAACAAAATACATACAATCAGGAAATCCCACTTTCTGGATTACCGGAAACTTAACCTATTGGATCTGGGGAACAACAATATCGCTACTGTGGAGAACAACACCTTCAAGAATCTCTTCGAGCTCAGGTGGCTCTACATGGATAGCAACTACTTGGACACCCTGTCCCGCGAGAAATTCACCGGGCTGCAAAACCTAGAGTATCTGAATGTGGAGTTTAATGAGATCCAGTTGATTCAGCCCGGCACCTTCAATGCAATGCCCAAGCTCCGAGTCCTAATCCTCAACAACAACCTGCTGAGGTCCCTCCCTGTCGATGTGTTCGCTGGGGTCTCGCTTTCCAAGCTGAGTATACACAATAACTATTTCATGTACCTCCCGGTGGCGGGGGTATTGGACCAGCTCACGTCCATCACCCAGATAGATCTGCATGGCAACCCGTGGGACTGTTCGTGCCCGATTGTGCCTTTCAAACAGTGGGCAGAGATGCTGCGCCCCAAGGTGGTCATGAGCGATCTGAGGTGTGAATCCCCAGAGGATTTCTTTAAGGAGGATTTCGAGTCCCTCTCCAACGACGTGATTTGCCCGCAGCTCAAAATCTCGCCCACCTTCACTTCCAATCACAAAAACAGCACCGGGTTGGCAGAGACAGGGACTCACGCCAACTCCTACCTAGAGACCAGCCGGGTCTCCATTTCGGTGCTGGTCCCAGGACTCCTGCTGGTGTTTGTCACCTCCGCCTTCACAGTAGTTGGCATGCTCGTGTTCATCCTGAGGAACAGAAAGCGCTCCAAGCGGAGGGACGCCAACTCATCTGCATCTGAAATCAATTCCTTACAGACAGTCTGCGATTCTTCTTACTGGCACAACGGACCCTACAATGCAGATGGAGCCCATAGAGTTTATGACTGTGGCTCTCATTCTCTATCAGACTAAGAGCTGGGGTCGGACAGGGGGAAAAAAAAAGTAGGAAGCCAATTCAATTTCGCAGCGAGCAACCCAGTGGTTAAAGAATCCATGATTTGAGCATTGCTGTCTCGTCTGCTAACGTCACTGCTAAATAAAGATAAGGGACGGTTCTTAACCTAAACTACCTTCTGTGAAAATAACACACACACACACACACACAAAGCAAAAACTGTGGCGTATTTCAGTGAGCGAAGGCCGGTTTTTTTTTTTTTTTTTCAACGCACCCTTTAAGGGTAGCCACACTGAGGCGGTGCTTCGTGCATCTGACTGTGCATTGCCTTAGTCTGCAATGGAAAGCAAGGATCAACTTGGTTAAAGTCTTGCAGGGGTACCATTGTTTTGTGGATTAGCCCCGTGTGGATGCGGGGAGGGGGGGACGGGAGGGATCTGGTCGGTGGCCTCCTCCCCTTGATAACGAAGCAGGAGTGAAACGTTGCACGAAGGCATGAATGTATTTGTAAATAAACGACTGATTAAAACAAACAAACAAAAAGTGCTGCATGGCTCGCATGGATACAACGCACCCCAAGGACGCTCCTCCAGCACACAACTGGAAACAGCGTCTAGTTCACACCACCATCCCTCTTACCTGATAAGTCCCATCGTATCAAACTTTCTATATACAAAATACAGTATAATAATAAAAAAGTGCCATTTCGCCATATTTTGTGTGATCGATAGGCAGTAGATAGAGATCGTACTTTTACTGTGGAAACAAACAAATGTAAAGATCTTATTTAAGACATATTTGCATGGATATGCTCATTGGTTCATTTTCTGAGTTGGGGGAGGGGATTTACTTTGTTGGGTGAAGTTTTCTTTGATTCGGTTATCGCTTTTTCTTTCTAAATCTACATATCCAACAATGCCTTTCCATCTGAATGTAAAAGTTAGTACCCTTGGTTTCTATTATGGTAACCGTGTAAACATTCAAACAAAAACAAAAACAAAATCCGAGGCAGTTAAGCATGACCAATTAATGTCACTCTAGTGCTCAGGCTGCAAAGTTTAATGGTAGACAATTCTGTGCTGTTGTAAATCTTACTATACCTTGAGGAAATCAGAACTGAGGAAGCAAGTGAAACTTACTAATTCTATTCGAGGATTTTATAATGGCATATTTTTTCAGTATTAAAGTGAAAATGTTTTCAACTCCGGGTCCTTACCATTTTTCCAGCACCAGTTTTTGCAAGTGGGTTATTTGGTTTAGGGGGGAATATTCTGCTGAGTATCTCTCGCTCGCCCTCGCTTTCTCTCTTCCCATCACCTCACTATCCTCTATATAAAAAGATCACGCAGCACTTCTTTTCTGTTTTGTTTTGTAATGCGTCAGTGAATTCCTTTATTACTAGTACCGAGCATCGCTCGCTGCTGCTGCACACACTGCAGATATATTAGGAGTGTTAGTAGAAATTAAATTTAATTGACTCTCCCTACATCGATTTCATTAAGCCAAGTCCAGATTTCACTGGTCAGCATTTCAAACCCATACTCAGCCCCAGTGACTGGCAGTCGTGTCTGCTGCTGGCGGTTTGGCTGGAATATCTGCAGGGAATGGGGAAACTAATTAGCGAAGGGAATTTCCCATCCTTAGCCCCAGTGGCTGCACCTTTTAATATATTAATACTTGAACTAAATACATGTAGGTGATGCTGTCCAACTTCAAACCGATCTCCTTTGATTCCGGCCTCATATCAGGCAGGGTCCCTTAACTAGATGACACAAGGAAAGGTAGAAAGCCGCGGCAAACGAATCATAGAATCATAGAATATCAGGGTTGGAAGGGACCCCAGAAGGTCATCTAGTCCAACCCCCTGCTCGAAGCATCTCAAATTGCATCTCAAAGCTGGAGTCCCAGTGGAGATATGAAATAAATCAGTCACGTTGTTTCTGGCTTTCTCCAGGCAGAGAATCCTTTTAAAGAGTAAAACACCATAAGGTACTAGCTAAACTTCAAATACTGATTCGGTATGCTTTATAGAAAATGTCCACCTTTGGGATATGCGGTGGGAAAACAGACACACGTATACATCCACACAGTGCAACGGATAGCCTGATACCCATTTTACAACGTGGTAGAAGGCTAACCGCTGTTCTAGCACCTCTAAAGAGTGGTAGAGTGTTCTTCTTGACCCAGGATCCTGGTTATGGAAAGATGAGTAGCCTCCTACAAAATATCTGGATGTTTCATTGAAGTTGGTTTGTACAAAGTTTTGGTAATAAAATATTTTTTCGTAATACAAACCATTACTTCAGGGACCTTCACGATTTCTGATCACTTCTCCTTTGCTATAGTGATTCTTCTGCCAGAACATGCGGTGTTAGACAAAATGATGCAGTAAAGTCACTAGAGTCATCTGGATGATTTAAAAAAGTTAAAAGGTGTTTAAATGTGAGTTCTTAAGGCCTCCTTAGAACACCATCAGCTTCAGTTAACAGAAGATGCAGCAGGCCTTTCTGCATAATGTGGGGTTGTCCTAGAATCAGTGGTATCTTGTTACCTTCCAAATAATTTCACTTGAGATTCAGTCAGAAAATCTAAAAGGCAAAGAAATTGTTCAATTGACATTCAAGCCCTTACATTTTGAAAGGGTAATGCATTTAACCCCAACCTGAGATTAATGTATTGGTGCTAATTTAAGAATTGTAGATTTTTTTAATGAACTAGCTATTAACCAATATATAATGAAGACCTCCAGGGTGCTTTTTAAAAAAGTATAAATGTACAGAAATAATAATATAAAATAACTGGTGCACAGGTATATTAAATGACTATACATAGCTCACATATATGATTAAAATTCATCACATGTTTATTCATTTTTATAAAGTATAATTTCCTTGATAATAGTTATTATATAAGACACACACATAATACAAATGGAACCACCAATGTCATTAGTTTATATTTATTTCATAGACTCTTGTTTTCTAACTTTTAGAAAAGCTGTATAACTCTAGAAGTCATATGTGGCATGTGATGTATATTTCTTCCAGTTGAATCACTCTTCAGTTCATCAAAAGAAAAGAGATTTCAGCAGGACCAGATGGAAAAAGAGGAAAGACGTAGATCTTGTGTTTAGTCCTGTAGCTTAAAACAGAGTATTTTCTGTCTACTATGAAGCTAAGAATAGTCTAGAACTTAATCTGTTGCCATAGAAATGTGTATTTGTATATACGGTAACCTTTCTCTTGCTTATTTAGCAGAAAGATGAATGAAGTTATCTAGTAGCAAGATGGTAATGTAGTGAATGGATGGTATGTATTTTTTTAGTATGTCTGTGCTATTGGAACTTCCCTGCACAGATGCGTGTATTTATATTCCTTTGTTAATTTTTACCTGTAGTGACAAGGTATTTTGTCACTTTAGTTCCATTAATTTGATAATGGAATGTTTCATATGCAGCTTGTAAGCTTGGGGAATAGCGGCTCAACTTCCGTAGGAGCTGAATCAGATCCTATGTGAGAAAGGAGAAAAAGCCTAGGCTGCTAGTCCATAGTAGGGTAAAACTCCCACTGACCTTAAAGGATGGGATTTTTAAAAGTGCTTAACATAGGACTAATTGTGCCCCCACTGAAGTAAATGATAAAACATTCATTATCTACAATGGGAGCAAAGTTAGTCCAGTGTTGAGTGCTTTTGAAAACCCCACTCCAAGTGTCTAGTGAGATTCCAGGTATCTAGAGAAGATTTGATAGACTTCATATATACAACAGTTTTTTTCTGTATCATGTCTTCTGAAAGCTCTTAGATAAGCAGACATCTCTTTATGGTTTGGTCCATGACAATGCAAGGTGTAGAGGTTTAATTATAATATTTACCTCAGTTAGTATTTCGTTCGTTTGGGGTCTGTTTTTATTCGAGTATGATCCACATCCCTATAGTTTTAAATTATTGAGATTAGCAGACTGCTTGTATTCATGCTGAAACAGAGTTGTATAAATGTAATGGACCAGACTTTCTGCCCCAGCTCCATTCCCTTTGTATCATTCCTGCTGCACAATTGGTGTGGAAAGCCACCAGTATCTCCACAGCTGTTGATTCTCCTGGTGTAAGGAAGCTTCCAGGGGATGTAGCAATGGCTCACTGGCTCCTGTACCAGCTTCCCTGCAGCTCTCATTTTAGGGGTGTGTCGCATTCCAGCAATCTCCAGTTGGCATATGGTCCCTTGAACATCACTATAATCCTTTTAAACTACTCTAAACTGGGCTGGGGCTAGCTCCAGGGCCAGTGCAGTTCAAAGCCACCTCTCTGATGAGCCCCACTTTTTCCTGTACCAAGTTGATCTTGACCCAATAGAGAATGTGAGCCAATGTGGAGGTGTTGTAATATAATACACATAATATAATATAATCTATAAATGACTAAGTCTAGCAAATTAGGGATCATTATCTGATCATTCAGCTAGTGATACAGTGCTTTCATTGGTAATTTACTGTTAACTCAAAATAGAAGCTAGTATTTAGCTCAATTGTTCAACAGCTTGAGGAACTGCCATCACATTACTTCATTATTGCAGGGAAAAATTGTGTGGTGAGTTCAGTAGCACCACTATGAATAGGATACATTGGCATTGCTGTTCTGTGGTTAATTACCTTGCCAGTTGACATTGCATAGGACTGAGTGGCTTCAACTACCTGACAAAGATATTGAAAGTTTGCACATATTGATTTGAATATATTCTTCTGATATAAAATATAGGAGCTGATCCTTCAAGTGTTCACAGTGCAGAATTCCCAGAAGAGCAAATGGGAGTTCCATGTATGGAGCACTTGCTGGATCAAATTGGCAATTGCTGGTGGAGAAAAGAGCAGAAATATACAGCACAATTCTATGATATGCTGAGCCTCTTGAAAGGGGCAGAGTGCAGCCAACTCCCATTGGATTCGGTGGGACTGATAGATCTCAGCACCTTCCAGTCTTTGGCCTATAACTTGAGCGCTAGGCTCCATTTTTCCCCCCCTTATAAATTGTTAATGGGCCTGATTGTGCAATTCTTTCTCAGTCCCATTAAAGTCAGAGAACAAATCCTGTGAGTTGTTATTGAGCACTCGCAACTCAAATTGATTTCCATTGAGGTTACTTTTGTTCAGCAGCACCTCCCAGGCTTTGGCCTAGTGGGAGCTGTGCCTGGATAAAGCCTGTAGTACTTGGCTCACTGTTGATTCGCTCTTCTTGAATCAGTTCGTATGCAGTGGTGGGACCTTTGATTTTTAATAAATTTCTACCTCCATGCAAAGCCTTCACAGGTATAGAGTGCACACTAGAACATGACAGCTCTTAAACTCTGACTTTTAAAAAAAATCAAATAATGAGGGGGTTAATACTCTTTATTTTTTTCAATACAGATTTAGATCGTGAAGATGATCAGTCACAGTTGAACAGTGCAGCCATGGGTAGCATTGTGGGAAACAGCTGGCAATTTAAGGTAGATGAACTATTGAAGTAATACTGAAAGTAATTGTCCAATGTGTAGGGCCCTAGAGTAGGATACAGGAGTTCTGAGTTTTAGTCCTTGCTCCGCTTCTGACCTGTGCGATGAACTGGTAAAAGTCACTTAATTTCTCTATTTCCCCTCCCAACTTGTCTTCTTAGATTGTTAGTTCTTGGGGGAGGAACTGTATGGGTATATGTACAGTGCCTGACACAGTGGGGCTCTGATCTCTGATCTGGGGCCTCTGAGCATTACTGTAAAATAAGTAATAAATAACAATACTAGAAATGGGGGAGGGAGGCCCAGGAAGGAAAAATATAAAGTACAATAAAATAAAGCTACTTTAGGTTTAAGGCTCCAGTATTTTTCCAATTTCTATAGTTTATCAGCCTGGTCAAATACACAGGTCCTGTAGAAAAGAAACATTTACCACATTTTTTTTCTATTGCATTTGCCTTTTTCTGTGTCATTTGCCTTTTTCAATCTATGTTTATTTAGATGCAGTCTCACCTCTTATGCAATAAGGTGATGAGGTGGATGATGACAGGTTCTTTGAGACAGGAGTCATATGACATGACCCAGCGGTAGCCGACAACTGATTGGATTTTTGGTTTAGACAGTAATTGAATACTATTATTAGTAAGAGATAACTTCAATGGAACAGAACACAAGAAAACAGTCTTCTGTTTCTACATAAATATTAAGGCAACGCTGGGATCCTTATTGGGGCACACTGCTCCTGTGACAATGTAAATTTGCAATGGCTTTATTTCCTTTGACTGTGTGACTGATGCTGATGTTATATACAGTGGTGTAAATCAGGAATATCTCCAAAGATGTCAGCTGAGTTTTAGTCTTTTTAAACCAATGCAAGTGAGATCAGAATTAAGCATTTTTAACATTACTAATATTAACCTGCTGCATGCTGCATATCCTATAGTATCATGACATTGACCCAAATTCTTCCTTGTGCAACTCCATGGATGTAACTGAGGGAAGAAATTAGCTTATTAGAGGGCATGTCATCCAGGAAGTACAGTTTTAAAACTGCACTGTACATTTATGACTTGTCTGGTTTCTGACAATTTTACATTGTTATCTGAATAATGGTCATCCGAGCAATAATGAGACTCACTGGCACGGATTTTTTCTCATATAACTGGGCACTTCAGAACAACAAGGAATGCATTTCTGGTGTTTGAGAAATTAATGATGAGCTTTAGTAAATAGTGTTGAAAAGCAAGTGGCTGCAAGAGTGGAAAAGTGCAGTAATTCATAAGAAATGTATTAATGGGCCTCATAGCTGTACAAAATAATTTTACAAATCAAAAGAAAGAAATCTCTCAGAACCGTGCATTTTGGGGGCATTATTGAAATGTTATAACAGAACTGTAGGCCAATCAGAAACTTCCACTTATCTGATACATTAAAGGTAAATGCTGACAACACCTGTTGGACCAAAGACAGCTTTAACCTAAGTAGAATTTATTACTTCTTAAATTATAACTGAATTTAATATTTTAGCTTCAGTGGGAATTGTGCCTATGTAGCTGTGGGCAGAATCTTGGCCTGAAAGTGTAATGGTTTTAGGGGAGCAAGTCCCATTACTTTCAACTTCAATTTTGTACTTACAATAGTAATTTTATGGTATTGGCACGAAGGAGATGTTTGATGTACAGATGGACCTGAATCACAAAGTTCATATCTATAATCAATTTGCACATATTTTGGGATTGGTTGGATCCAAGATTTTAGTTTGTCTCTTTATAGGTAGGGGAACAAGCTATAAAGTTCAGCTCTGGATCTGAACTTCTACAAGGAGCAGGCTTGTTTTTAATCCAGTATTTTGGTTTAATTCATCTTTAGTTAAAATACAAATGGAATATTGTGTGTTTTAATTGATTATATTACTGCCAGTATTGGCTAATAGGTATAATGTGACTGACCGTGTATTGTCTTAGCAATTTTACAGTCCAGTCCAGCTCCCTCTGAAGTCAATGACAGAAATCCCAGGTCAAACACAATACACAGTATCCTCAAGATGCAACATTTGATAAAAAGAAAAGGAAAATTTTTAGATGGCAGCCAAAGTGCTATTTCTGCCAAGCCATAGATAATAAAAAGTCCTACCTGATTTCAGTCGACTATATTTAATAGATGCACAATGATAATATTTGTTCTAATTTGATGATGTCTATTAAGTTGTTTTGTTTGGGGTTTTTTTTGGCGAGGGAAGGGGCAAGTACTTAGTGTGGAAAGAAAGCACTTTTTTACTAGGCCTATTATTTTGGAACTTAACATTTTGTTGTTTCATGAGATTGGTAATAGGCTAATATTCAAATAAAATAATAATAATACTTTGCATTCCAAATAGAACCTTCTTCTGTTATTACTTACACTGGTATTTCAGAGATGTACCTCCATTGGCACCAGGGGAGTTGTCTTTGATTTAGACCAGTGTAAATGAGATCAGATTAAGGCTTCAATATATAGTGCCTTCCATCAAAAAAAATGCAAAGCACTGTATAACCATTAATAAATGTAGCCTCACATGATTATTTATATTAGGTATGGATAATGATTTATACATATCTATCTATCGATGGATCAATATAGATATCAATGCATAGGGTCAAATCCTTCCCACCTTGCTCACACGAGTCCCATCAAAATAAATGGGACGACCTGAGCAAGATAAACAGGACTTGGCCCAAAGTGTCTCATCTCTAGAACATTAGGTCAAATCCATCCCATATCAGAGATAGTTGGAAGATATTACTATCTGATGGCTGTTTGTGAAATGAGTTGATGATCTGAGTCCCATCCCTAGTCAACGAAAGTCTATATAGCACACACTAATTAATATCACTACAATCGACGTGAATCAGCAAACCTACTGGCATTACCCACAGAAAGGTGAGGGATTTGGAGAATGAATCATCTTTTCACTCTTGAGTGACCTGGTCCTTTACAAGGGCTTGATCCAATTCTCCTTCAAGTCATTAATGGCCAAATTATCAAAAGTGCTTTGTACTGAATCATATATATATATCATAGTGGCAGATGTTCATAGAATCATAGAATATCAGGGTTGGAAGGGACCCCAGAAGGTCATCTAGTCCAACCCCCTGCTCGAAGCAGGACCAATTCCCAGTTAAATCATCCCAGCCAGGGCTTTGTCAAGCCTGACCTTAAAAACCTCTAAGGAAGGAGATTCTACCATGTTGGTGATGAGCTTTCTGAAAATCTGGCACTTGGAATATTTTCACTGGTATAGCTCTCTTAATTTACACTGCTGAACACCAGCTGAGGATCTAGCCCAAGAGGAATTGTACTGGGCCCCAGATTAGGGTTGAGGTTTACTGTGGGGGAGTTTTGCAATCAGTGCTGTACCTGTTCTGTTGACCAAGAACAGATGTCAGTATTCAGAACTTTTAATTCTGGACTTTAACCTTTTAGGGTCACTAATAATTCACATAAAAATGTGAAAAATATCAAAATAATTTCACTGGCTTCAATAAGAATTCAGATTCACAGAAATGTTGTCAATTCCAAGAAAATTGTGATGATGGCTGATAATGAAAGTATTATGCTTCCCAAAATTACTGCAGAAAACTCCTATTACACAAAATCTAGTCATAAGAAAATGAGATGCCTACACTTTTCTCTTGAACATACTTTTGAAGTTGTGAAAAGAGGTAGTGGAACCCTTGATTGACTAAATCATGAATTGTTAAACAGGAGTCAAAACTCATTAAAAAGTTGTACTGTATCAGTCAGACCTTTTACTGGAGTAAATCTGCTGGAGTAAATCAGTAGTTGTGCTGATTTACACCAGCGGAGGATCTGGTCTTTTATCTTTAGCATGGGCTAATACATTTGGCCTATTAGAATTCTACCATTGATGAATTTGGCTCATGTTGTTTAATTTCAGAAACATCAAGTGTGGTTTTAAATAAAATAAATGTGGTGGTCTGGCTTTTGTCTCTTTTGAATATCAGTCTGTACCATCCATCAGTTGTAAAAACGCTACATTGAACTGCTATGGAATACAGAGCCGAATATTTATTTATTTATTTTTGAAGTCTAAGACTGATGAAGCACAATAGGGAATTGCGTACTGGATTTTTCAGTACATTAGGCAGTCTGTGTGTAACAAACAAAAAACAACTGGAGATTTCATCACTAATAGAATTTTATTCCTTACAAATTAAACATATTAAGTTAATTCTATAAGTAAATTTTAATTATTTTTCATGTTAATATAATACTTTAAACCAAATACTGTTCCTGGATATTATTTTCATTATTGCAATATCTTGCTTCATAGAGTCAGTAGATTTATTAAAATTCTTATTGCACTGCACTACAAAATGGTAAAATAGTTTCAATTCATTAACTTTTCTCTGACTTCTCCATCTATCAAAGTGAAGTTGCAAGCTTGAATTGTATCATATAATTTGTGTAACAAGCCATTTGTAAATGATTGCATAGATCCTGGTAGAACTTTCTAAACTGCAGTGGTATATTTTTAGCAATTTCCCACTACTGTGAAATAGATACATGGAAAATCAATTGTAATATGTATATAAGCCTTCATGAAATGTGAAGGAAGATTTTTTGTCGTGCCACTGCTGTAGAAATTATGAAAATGAACATTAGTTGTAATATGAAACCTCACCGATGACTTGCAAAATGGGAATTTTTGATTTGCACTTTAAGTCTGAACTTTAAGGGAAAATACACAGTCCAAACCAAAAGTAAAAGCAGTCTCACTTCTCTATCTCACTATTTTAATTCTTTCTGATAAAGAATCACCAATGAACAGTATATACATATAGACTTTCAGATTGCTGTTCAGAAATGCTACCAAGAGAACAGAGAAAAGGTGAAGCAATGGTATTATAAATAACTTTATTTCTAAGAAAAAAATCTAATTCCTAGTAAATTGCTCAAAGTATGGATAAAACTATCCCTTCTAAATCCTATTTGCATATGAGCAGCCAAGCCACACTTTAACTTGAGGCTTATTATGAGGTTTTTAGTTTTGCACCCACCTACCTCAGTGTTTGCAAAAGGGTGGCTGTACTTATGACTATGCTCACCAAAAAATCTTAGCCCAATTCTGCTTTCATTTACAATTATGTAAATCAGCAGTGACTCTGTTAAAATCAATTTGGGTGAGATTTTCAGATGGTGTAAATTGGCGTCGTCGTCTGAGGATCTGGCACAACAATTACTAAGTTATACCAATGCAAAACCTTTGTGAAACCAGAGTCAGGACTCATATGCTGTTTGCTTCATCTGTCACATGCCATGCTATAAATTTAGAGCCAGATCCTGCATTCTTTTCATATTCAAAATTTCCACTATTTTCAATGGGACTTTTAGATATGCAAGGAATGCAGATCGGGTTCTCAATATTCTGCTCTCAGTTGCACTTCCATTTTGGAATTACACTGGTGTAACTTAATTTAATTCATTTTGTTTACCACCCCACAACTTGTGAATTTGTTTATTGACACATAATAACAAAAATAATAATTACCCATCATGATGGAATAATTTGCAGTATACATATATAATTTTTAAAGTTTTAATCTTCGTTTTCTTATGATTGCAGAGGTCACTTTTGTAGATTCTATTCTAAAATATTTTAAATATTTAGCACATTTGTTTTGAGTTTAGGTTGAATATGCTATTGGTCAGTGAGCTGACAGAATGGCTATGTGAATCAGAAATCCAAGGTCAGTTCCTTCTAATATGGACAACTCACTGGAGAGAGCAGGGGTCTAATCCTGGCCCTGATGAAGTCAGTAGTAGTTTCGCCATTTACTTTGCTGGGGCCAGGATTTCACCCTAGATTGGATCTTGTCCCTTGGGAAGATTCCAGTGCTTCTATTCTTACATTTCTTTCCCCATGAATTACACTCTTCTTTGCAGGTAAACCATTCATGGATACTTTCCTGATGGAAAATCTCAAAATAATGTAATTTCAATTATGAACCAGTTTTAAGGATCTTCTTTCAATTATGCTTCTCTTAGCTGATCACATAGCAGGGGCCTTAGTCTCAAAGTTTTGCAATATATAACACTGTCAATCTTTGTTAATCCACCAAAGCATATATTTTTGCAAATATGGAAATACTATATTAATGAAAACTAAATGTTTGGGGGTCTACACCAAGGATAGGGTGGTTAGAGCTCAAATGTTTGGAAATTTTATCATGATACTAACATGTTCAGAACAAACAGTGAAATTGACATGTTGGAACAGAAATCGGAGTATAAATAAACAGAGGTTCTGGTATATACAGGATTAATTTGATCCTTAAAGTATTCACTGCAACAGGACTGGAATAATTGAGAAACATACGCATTGTACACTATGGCCAACATTTTCAGATTCTAGACGACTAAAGTTAGGCTCAAAAATCTGGTAATACATATACATGCATATGAGATATAGGTAATACATATAAATATCCTACTTTTTCAAAGGTGCTTATCACCTGCAACTTCCATTGAATTCAAGGGGACTTGATTTGTAAGTGCCTAATGCTTCTGAAAATCAGGCCATTTATATAGATGCCTAAGCCCTGAATTTAGGAGCTTAACTTTAAGCACACACATGTGGAAATTTTGGCCTATAGCTTTCAGTGTTGCATGAATGAGATGTGCAGTAGGATATATTTTTCTCTGAAGGCAGGAATAAATTTCCACTTTGATCACCTGCTTTCTAATATCCACAGTGGATCATTAGTTAAATTATTAGTTTCTCAAGTTGTAGTATTTTATTGGAAGAATTGAGGTCTCTCTTAACAAAAGGTCAATTCTGTACAAAAAAAAATATGTGCTATTGTTTTGGTCTGGTCAATCAAAGTACTTTTGTAGCTTTCACTTCCAGATGTTATTAACTCATTAGCTGAGTTTGCTGCATTTCAGTTGAATACATTTTATGATTGTTTTGTGTGTTTGCATGTGTATTGTCTATCTGTGTGGTAGATCTTAACACCTTCACTGCCCAGTTTAACTACGTGTGTTTGTTGGCGTTAAACAGGCATATGTATGAGATAGACACTATTGGGAAATGGGCAAACTGGTTTAGACCAGACTAGTAAATCCTTCTCTCAGGAAATGGAAAAACTAGTTCAGTCAGAGTAAGAGTCGGCCTGCTTTTCAGTTCAAACTCTGAGCCAAAGCATGCTTGAACTTTTAGGGCCAAATTCTGAAACAGCCTTATAGGGGTTGTTCCATCAGCCCAGAATTACTAGAATGTGTTGTGATCCACACATACACCCTCCCACCCGGACAGACCTATTATGTCATGGGTATGTCTGCATTGCAGCTGGGATTGAGCCCCCAGGCCTGGGTAGACAGACTTGTGCTAAGGGGGTTGAAGATCGTGCACATGGGGCTTAAGCTAGCAAGTTTAAAACAGCAGTGTGGATGTTGCGGCTCAGGCTGGAGCTCGGGCTTTCAAGCCCCCCGATCTCTTAGGCTTGAAAGACAGCTCCAGAACTAGGTGCATCGTTCACACTATTTTTAGTTGACTAGCTCAAATGCACAATTTTTAACAACTTTTAAAAGTCTACTTTTGATTTACAGATGTTTAAACAAAAGTGGAAATTATATTTTCAGTTGGATTTCTGCATTCGGCTAATTAAATAGCTTCATTTTATAACATAAATTATAAATTGTGCTGTCAATTAAACTGTAATGTGACCTAGTCCTTTTTATTATATTAATAAAAAATGAACATAGTGGATGTTATTGAATTTTAACATATGTTTAACTTCATTGATTAAAAAGTGCTTTAAGGATGTTCAGCACAGGGACCCACTGTACATTGAGGCCACACCTGAACAGTCAGATAAAATCATTTTTCACTACTTATCTACAGTCTGGCCCCCAGGAACTCATTGCAAGATCAGGGACTATTATATATTACATATATAGGCTTGTCGGAACCCTATTTTTTTATTATTTTTTTATAATTTCAACAGATAATAGTATGGGACTTTTTAAGTGGGTTTTTTTTTTTTAGATTTTTTATTGATTTTAAATTTTCACAGATGTATGAAGTTTTGAGTTTTAGGCATTTTTAAAATTTTTATTTTTCTCAATTTAAATGTTCAGTGTAATTGGGGAGGGATCATATAATTACTTAATGACAGTAGACATGGAGATTCAAAATTAAAGCTTTGTAAGATGTTAGAACACAGTCAAAATGTATGAAGTAAGGATCCTTATATAGATACATGATACCTATTTTTATTATTTATTTGCTAGTCCATTCGCTAATTCAAAAGTCAAAATCAATGGATTTTGACTCCAATAAGTTTGTAAGTGGCATTTTTCTTACTTTGTCTATCTGCAAATTTTGATTATTATAATTGAAAATACATTTTGGGTTTTTGGGTTTTTTTGGTTTGTGTGTGTACTTTGAAATTGACATTTACTGATACTGACCTGTCCCAACCCTGTAATCAGATGTTGATCAAACAAAATCAGCATGTCCCAGCAATTAGGAGATCCCAGAGATAGTGGCTTCCAATGTTTCAACCTTTATAGTGCAGTGACCTATTAATAAGACAAATCATACCTGTGGGATCGTGCACAGGAAGTGGGAGGGCACCAGGGACATTTCTCAATTGTGCACTTCCCACATAGTGGCCAGCCACAGTTGCAGCAGCCCAGAGTGCTTGTCCAGATGTAAGGGGACTGTTGCCCCCTTACTAACATTCAGCGGGGTGTTTTAGTGGCTAGCTCCCAGTACTAAAAGGGGAAGGGTCGATGGGGAATCAGGACCCTGAGACTGACAGTCCCCAGGAAAAATGGGGAGAGGCCAATGCTCCAGATCAGCCTGAATGACAGGGCGAGCAGGCTAATCAGGGAGTCAGGAGGCCAGGGAGGTCCTGTCCTCCGTGTGAGCTGGATTTGCCTGGGTCAGACAGACAGAGTGGGGCTGAGCTAAGGAGAAATCAGGGGCCCAAGCTGAGCTGTGCTGTGCCAGAGCCCAGAGAGAGCAGACCCTGTCCTGGGAGCAGAGCTGCAGCCCCAAAGCCAGAGGAGCAGCCCAGAGAGAGCAGACTTGCCCTGGGAGCAGAGCTGCAGCAACCAGAGCCAGAGGGGCCAGAAAAGCAGGCCAGGAAGCTGGTCAGTGCTGGGAGCAGAGTTACAGAAGCAGCCTGCAGAGCAGACCCTGTCCTGGGAGCAGAGCTGTAGCAACCAGAGGCAGAGGGGCCAAAGAAGCAGCCCAGGGAGCTGGAGGCAGAGCAGCAGCAGAGACAGAGTGGTGGAGCTGGGGCTGGAGCAGTCCGGAGCTGGGTGCGGTGAGCAGCTGGGGAGACCGAGGGGGATCCTGGGCAGCGGGCCCAGCACAGGGAGACGCCTTAGCCAAGAGGCTCTACAGGCCAGTCTTGGATCGTAACCCCGACAGGGCGGGGCGACACTGGGAAGAAGGGTCCTACCACTTAGAGCCTGAGAGCGTGTGGCCACCACCAGAGCAAGTGTCCAACCCACAGCATCCCTGCAGCAAAGACAGGGCCTGAGAAGAAGGCCTGGGACTTACAAGGAACAGACTGTGAACTGCCCAGACATTCCAGAGACACTGTTTGTGATGTTCCCTGCCACAGAGCGGGTTGATGTGTTTCCTTTAACCTTTCCCATTTTCCCTTATTCTTTTTAAAATTAATTGTTGATTAAATAACTTGCATTTGCTTTAACTTGTATGTAATGGTCAGTGGGTCAGAGAAGTGCCCAGTGCAGAGAGAGTACCCCGGAGTGGGGACACCCTAGCCCCTGTCCTAAGTGACCACAGCAGGGTTGGGGGTCGAGCCCCCCAGGAATCCTGGGCCCAGCCTTGTTGGAGATACGAGGACTCTGCCAGACAGGAGAGTGGAAGGGGAGTCCTCAAGGGCAGGGAGGCCACTGGGTAAAGGAAGTGGGAGCGAGGAGTCAGATCCTTTCGCTAGCCCACTTCTCCGGGGTAGTGCAGAAGCCAGGAAAGTTTCCCACAATAGCAGGACTATTCCCCCGCTTACACAGAGCAATCACTGTGGAGTTAGATGAGTATGGATGGGAGCACATGCTGCAGCTCAAGGTACATAACTCTGCAGTAGCTCCTGGTCACTTTGTTCTCTCTTCTGGTGGGGTAACTCTGCACTGCGCCCTACCCAGAGATGGTCATTTGTGGCACAGTCTGGCCCTTAAACATTTAAAATACCTATTTAAAAGCCTAACATAGATTGTTCTTGGATTTATAAGTAATCTGTGCTTGTTTATGTTGAAGATCATATCCCAGCAGGGGTAACTGAACTGGAGGTCACGTGAGCTTTTTCTGGGTCATAGCCCAGGAGTGGCCAATCTTACTGACCCTCCAACCTGCATAGGACAATCTTCAGAAGTTTGAGAGCCAGGGCATACCTGCTCGGGCTTCAGTCCTGCAGGAGGCGCCTGCCCAGGCTTGGGGTTTCAGCCCTGCTCCTGCTGAAGTCCTGAGTCCCAGAAGTTCTGTCCCACAGGGCTGAAGCCCGGAGGCTCCTCTTTCTGCTGGGCAGAAGCCCCAAGACCACCACCCCGCAACAGATCAGAGGTCACAAGCTCTCTGCCACCGAGTCTGGAAGGTGGAGAATGAATGGGGTGGGGTGTAGGAGGCTCTGCAAGCCACACTTTAATGGTAAAAGAGCCAGATGTGGCTCACAAGCCAGTTTGGGCACCCCAGCATACCCTGCTTCAAGTCTTTGGTTTAATGGTTGTTATTGCCAAAAAAACCCAAACAAACCAAAAAACAAACCAAAAACAAACAAACAAAAAAACCCCCGCCCAGTTGACCAAGATATGTGGTTGTAAATGGATCATGATTTTATTAGCTAGAGATAGCTTCTCATGCCAAATATGTGTGTTAGCCTGGTTTTTGAGGCTGTCATCAAATTAATTAAATTGACTCTGAGCTCTGTGGGAAGATCAACATATGCACAGGCTGTATCAGACCAATCAAATAAGTCTTTCCTGTAATTTGTAACACACTCTGTAAAATTTAAATGTTTGCATTAAATATTCAAATATGACTTCTTTAGTTGATGATGAGTACATATCATCATTTTGTTTGGAAAACTTGTCAGGGAGGAGAACACTCAGGTTATCATTCTGATCCCATTTTTCTAGAAGACAAGCTTTTATTATTATTATTATTTATTTATTTATTATTATTATTATTAATATTATTTTATTAAAGGATACTGTTTCTTTTCCTGTTCAAATACAAGAGAAAATGTTCCAGATAGACTTACAAGTGCATCTTGCCTTCAGATAATATGATAAACTGCAAGACTCTTGTGAAAAAGATTTTTGATTTTTTCATGTAGCAGAAACACAGTCTTTGCAACTCTCTTGCCACTGATAACTACAGTTATTGTGTGTGTGTAGCATAAGTGTAATATGCTTTGTTCCCATTGCTGTGCACAGGACTTCAAACTATCTAGCAGTGAGTGTTACAAAAATTATAACTTTATCTTCTGTCTTCAGGATACCAGGCCTTTTGGCTCACATATACTTAGCACCTACTGCTTCCTTACAGAAAAAAGAGCAGTCCATATGGCATTTAATTGTACAGTTTGTACTCTGCAAATTACCTGGCTGTACTTGCCTGTCATTGCCATTGCTCCAATAATTGCATTACTTGCAGTTGTGCCATGATAATTTGTTACAATTTATAAAGTTATCGAGTGACATACAGGTTTGTTTTTTTTCCTGCAGTGGTTTGACTTGGAAGTTCTTTCAAATAGTTTACCAATATATATTTAATTTGCCAATACATTAGCATGAATGGATGTATAATTTCACTCAACCAATTGCCTTGCAAAGCTGATACTCTTATAGTAAATGTATCAGTTGAAGCTTGAAAGCTTTGGACATATCATCAGTTTTTCTTCTGCTTACCGTATTACTTGAGAATGTGATTCACTTATTTTGTTCACAGCGGAATCTTTGTGTATTCCCTGACAAGCTCTAGTTGTATGCAATTCTGTTTCATTGTGGGGGTGAGGGTGGGGAATGGGCAGGAATAGAGAATAGGGTGCTGTGATTTGAAGGCACTGGAAAGTACTGAATTTGGGATGACTGCATTACTCACAGGAGATAAATATTAATGCTAGGGCTCAGACAAGTGAAAATTTCAGTACTATATGGGAAAATTCCATATTTGGGGTGGAAAGAAAGACATATTTTTGAGGCATGCTACATATATATATATATATATATATATATATATATATATATATATATATATATATATATATATATATCAATGAGACAAGATGGGTGATATAATATGTTTTATTGAACCAACTTTCGTTGGTGAGAGAGAAGTTGGTCCAATAAAAGTTATTACCCCACACACCTTGTGTCTCTAATATTCTGGGACTAAAAAATGCTACAACAAGACTGCACACAAATATATATTGGCATGCCACAAAAAAAGTGTGTGCAGTTTGAAGCTGCTTATGCTAATGGATTAGTAGGCTGAGTTAAGTGATATTGCAGGTATATGATAAATTAAATGTATTGCATGGATGCCACCACCACATATATGGTATGTAAGTACCTGTATCTACTTATTTATCTAGTGAAAATGACAGCATAAAGGAGAGAGTGGCTCTCAAGGACTGAAGCTCTCACATTAGGAAGCCCAATGAGGACAAAAAAAACAGTCAATTGAGCACATCTGCCTGTCTGTAGCCTTGCCAGATCATAACTGGAGTATTTAAAATGACCATGAATGGGAGAATAGAAAAAAAGTTTCCCAAAGGAATTTGGCTTTGTAGTCCATGGGAGGAGGGGAGCCAATGTGTAAGCCATCTCACTGCAACTTACCATTGCATAAATATTTTGTTTTTAACATGCTTCCACAGCAAACTGACTTCTCTGCAAATTTGTCAGACTGCTGCAGAGCCAGGTCTCCAGAGCATCTTTATAAGGCTCAAATGCTGCAGATAAAATCTAGTGATTGACTCATGTGTAAGGTGTTATCTGATATCTTGTATTGGCATGAGTGGAGGGTATATGTTTAAATACACTCCCCTGTGTCTAATTTCTATGAAAATGGGATATTGGAGACTTCAAAGACAGTTCCTTTTTATGTCTCTTAACGTTTTTTTTTTCAATCTTCACTGTGAAGCATAAAGGAAATTTCATTAAAAATCCACGTCATATCTCAGTATAGTTAACAGTTATGTTTTCAAAGAAATGTATGGAGTGTTGGCTAACTAATTGCCTTTAATGTCAAGAAACTAAAAATTGGTGCACTATTTTGAAAATGTTAGGGTTAAAAATTCTGCCTTGAATTCCCAAATGGAAGGATAGCAAGAATTGTGGATGAAATATGGGCTTATATTTTCTCTCCTTGTGTGATATGCTGTGTCTTTTCTCCCCACTTGGCCCGCTCCTCCTTCTCATGCTTTTGAAAAATAATACCACAAGGTAAAACAAAACAAATTGTCATGATTTTATGAATGTATGTCTTTTGATGTTCAGTACCATGTTATATTTGCATCTCATCCTTGTGTGATGAGACATGCCATGTTGTGAGGAGACCAGGCTTTTTCTAACAATGAAGAGAGTATCTCTTTTCAATGCAGCAAACATCAAGATTCACTGACAACCTGCTCTGAATAAAATTCATGAATAGTAGTTTATTGTGAAAGCGTCACTCTGGATGGATTTTTCTGTTATGTGGAGCCTGAGATTAGGAGCATTTTACTTTAGATAGCTTTCTGATGTAACATGGTTATGATGGGACTTGATCCACAGTATATTGGTTAATGGGAGTCTTTTCATTAATTAGATCATTAGATCAGGCCTTTTATACACATGTACAGTAAATTATGTACCATATTTAATTGACTCTATAATCAAATCAGTTTATTCATTTATAGTATTATACAATGTGTATTGAAATCATTGCAAAGTCTCCCATTGAGTTCCGTAAGCAAGGGATCAGGCCCTTGCATCAGAGAGAGTTCAGTTTAGCCTGAAGCTGAGTGAAAAAACAGTGAATAATGAGATTATATAAAAGCAATCTATACGTGTTAGGGATAATGTGTACTACAGAAGAATATATTTATCCTAATTAATACTGTTGGTTAATAAATTATATTTTGAATCACTCAGATAATACATAGTGTGATCTTTTATCTTACTATTTTCAGTATGTTTATCTAAAATGTATCCCAGTCTCATCAAAATGATGTTAAATGCATGCATATTGTCTTCCACAGGTCTGTGAATTTTAAAGATATTTTTATATTTACACATAATTAGAAATAGCATAGAAATTTACTTGTATAATCTATACTAACTCCTGCCTCATTTTGTTGACTGTTTGTTTTTTTTTTATTGTGACTGTTTTAAACAGGTACACTTTTTAGTCATTTGAATAGCCAGCAAAATACACTCTAGAAAGCAAAAGTTATTGCTGTAAATCAGTGCAGTTTTTGGAACATGATCTTTATGTTTATCTAAAATGTATCCCAGTCTCATCAAAATGATGTTAAATGCATGCATATTGTCTTCCACAGGTCTGTGAATTTTAAAGATATTTTTATATTTACACATAATTAGAAATAGCATAGAAATTTACTTGTATAATCTATACTAACTCCTGCCTCATTTTGTTGACTGTTTATTTTTTTTATTGTGACTGTTTTAAACAGGTACACTTTTTAGTCATTTGAATAGCCAGCAAAATACTCTCTAGAAAGCAAAAGTTATTGCTGTAAATCAGTGCAGTTTTTGGAACATGATCTTTATAAAAAATACAACCCCCTAAACAAATGTGAATAAGGCAAAGTACAAATAAATATTTTAGTGATATTTACTGGGAAGAAATATTTGCATAAAATGACTAGATACAGACTTTTAAAGCTATTATTGAATTTTAAACAAGAAAAATAAATTAGACTGTATTGTAATTGTAGTCTATTCATTTTGTACTATAATATCCACTTCCATATTGTAAGCATATATAGAGAGACACATTATAACAAACTTGCTTTATATTGTCTGAGGAACCAACAACTCAGTTTACCTTAGATAATTGCAAGCCACATATCATTCTTCAAATGAAAGAAAAAGTGAAGGGAACAAAAATATTGTAATACACCAAAGTCTACAAATGGATAGAAAACAAAAGATGTGTAAAGCAATTGCTGTCTGTAAGGCATGTAATATGACAACAATGCAGTACTAATACATGCTGTGTATCCGTGAATCAGTTCTGTGATGATTGGCTGAGGTATATCTGACATCACAGTTCCACTCAAATATTAGCTGTCTTGAGACCAAATTATGTTTAAAAAAAACAAACAAGTTTTCATCCTATTTTCCTGCATTTCTCTAAAAAAAATAAGTTTAAAACGAGATGAATAGAAAGACCTTTTTTTCTTAAAATTTGGTAATATCTTCAAAATACAAGACACAGGGCAGTTGTTCAAAGGCTATCCATGTATTCCAAACAATCTTGCCTATCACGTTTACTATTATATTATCAGACTCTCTGAATATATGTGACACTCAGGCATACTTTACCTGGGTAGTATTTCCCTCTCGATGCATACTGGACATGAACAGAAATGGATCCCATAGATTTCAATGGGGCCAGGATTTCACCTATTTATTTGAGAATTTGGGCTGCCTTAGGCAGCTTTGAAACTCTCAGACTTTGTATCTGTGGTTGTGTTCTCCCATGTGACATAACATGATAATATGTGTGATATGAGAAAAGATTATTCTATAGTCTGTAAAAATTAAATGAATTCACTTATGTGGATTTACTCTTGCTTCAGATAATTTTTTTCTCAGTTTAATTCTTAAGTGCAATACTCTGGCACATCTGGGGTCACATCTAGAAGAAAGAACTATTTTTCCAGTAAATTATGGTATATAAGTATCCTGCATTCAAATATATTCTATGTTAGACGGGGGAAAAAGATATGGCAGCATGGGGGTGGGAATAATTTGGCTTTAAAAATATCATGCTATATTTGTTTTGGTTTCTTTGTTTGTCATATTGTCAATAAGATTGTTCAAGAACATTCAATAAGCAGCATCCTTTACATATTTACCAAATCATTTGACAAAGTCTGAAAACAGAGTGCTGTGCAGGTTGGTTTTTAGGTGTATGGGGATTTTTTCCCTCTATTTGTAGGCCTTTCCTATTTATTCTCAGCTCATTTCATTGTGATGGACGTTCCATTCTGGACTAAAGGGCTTTCAGCTATTAGTCCATGTTGATTTGATTATTGCTGTTTTTGCAGCTCAATTTCTTTCCTCCTTTAAAGGGCATAGCCTTCCCTTGATTCACACATGGAATTCCCATTGATGTCCAAACCTCTTTTCCCATTGGTGTTAGTTGGAGTTCTACATGCACAGCAAAAGGAGAAAGTTCCCCTAGTAGCTACCATGTCTTTCACTCGTCTCTTTACGGTGTTGCAGAATTCAGACCATATGCTATATTTCCTCTTGTTGTTGTGTGTGTGTGTTTATTTGTTTTCACATTTGAAGTATAGTATTATTTTCTTTAGAAGCTGATTCCTAATGTGAAGTACATTCACCTCCTATGCCTGGTGGTTGGGGTTGGAAATTAATTGTAACCCTCATTACCATAACTGATTTTTTGAGTTTTGTTGATATTGCAACAGCAGTATCTCATACCTTCCTAGTTATTCATTCATCTTTTTTCCCATTTCTCAATTTCATGTCCCTTTTTATTTCTTTGTTATCTTCTTCCTCCTTATATTCTGATATTTTTCAAGGAGACATCCTTTTCTTGTATTCTTGATGTATTTTACAGTCCATTTTCTTTATATAGGGATTCCTTACTTCTGATTTGTATCTATAGATATACTATTACTGCTACTACTACTACTAATAATAATAATTAATTCATCATTATCATCATCATAACCCCAAGCTCGATTGCTGACATTCTTGGCAAGATCTGACAAATTAGCAATATTTGTGTGAACTGAACTTAATAGCGAATGATTTCCAGATAGGATTTATATTGGGGATAGTCAGTTTATGCACATTTGAGTTTTCTGTTGTGTTTTACTGAATGTATATTAACATACAGTATCTTGTTACCTATCTTTTTGGATTAATGTAGTATGGATTGTGATATTCATAAAAGATAAAACAGGCAGGTCCAATTTACATTTTGTAAATGAATCACCCCGACCCCAAGGAAACCTATATTGTATTAATCCATGGCTTAATCTCTATATAGTCCACATTTTTCAGATTTAGCTGCCTAAAATTGGGCAGAATGAATCCATATTTTGGATTGTTTCATACTTGGTTGTCCAAAGTTAGGCACCTAAATAAATGACCAGATTATCAGAGGTGCTGAGCAGCGACAGTTTACATTGACATTACTACCTCTGAAAATCAGACTACTTATTTAGGTGCGTAACTTTGGACAACCAAGTATGAAACAATTTGGCCTCATGTTTATCTCTATGGTGCATGTTTATTTCTGCTATACATTTATTTTCATGGGTCTTATAAGGTCTGATCTATGCTTAAAATTTAAATTGACCTACATACATTGATCACGGGTGTGAAAAATTCACTCCCCTGTGCGCTATAGTTCAACTAATCTAACCCCAAGTATAGACACATCTAGGTCAATGGGAGAATTCTTCCGTTGACCTATTTACCGCTACTTAGGGAGGTGGATTCCCAGCAGTGACTGAAAAAACTCTTCCGTTGATGTAGGAAGCATTTACACCGCAGAGGTGCAGCAGCATAGCTTAAGCTCTGTGGCTATGCTGTTGCAGCGCTCGTAGTGTAGGCATAATCAACCCAGTATTTTTACACCATTAGGTCTGGAGGTAGAAGAGGAAATGTTGGAACGGAAATATGTTTGTTAAAAGGTGCAGGTAGGTCTTTTTCCTTAATCTCTTCTCATATCCTATACATTCCTTTCCTCCTTTCACTATGTTAGTTTTTACAAGTTCTTATTCAGGCCTCTTCTACAACCTCCATCCAGTCACTTGTCTTCTGCAATGCCAGATCAGCAATGCCAAAAGCAGTGCCAGCTAATCACAAATGTGCTGCTTGAAGACATACTAATTCAGCACTGCAGTGGACTGAATGTGCTTAAAATCCAGAAAGAACTGTGGGTATTAAACAGCCCCTGAATTGAAACTGTACCTCATCTGGAGGAATGAATAGATGATTTAACAGGATGCTGTTGTCTCCTTATTTGGGGACAATGGTTGCCAGTAACATTAAAATTATCAATGAAGTAAAAATGTGATTGACACAAACTGTGTGGAATTTTGTCTACCTAGAATGAACTAAAACAAACATTTTATAAACACCTTGGTCTATGACAGTTAACACTCACATAGCTCACTGGTTTAATGCAACGTGGTACAGAAAAAAACCTGTGCTTTTTCTTTTAAAGTGATTTGTTGAACAATCCAAAAATACACAAAAAGGAAATCTATATGCCTTGGTTTTATTTCATAATCATCTCTGCCTGGAGATATGAAGATCACTCACAGCAAACAGAGATTGTTCTGCAACCAAGACCCCATTTCAAAGAGGTTTTTTTTAAAGTGAACTTTGTGCTCATCAAATGTGACAGATTGACTGCTCTGTAGATCAAAACTCCCGGCATATCCACAGAACAGGCACATCTTCGGTAGTGGTAATTCAAACTATCCCATAATTATTAGATTGACTAGATAATAATAATAACAACAACAGCAATGACAAATGTGTCATAATCTAAAGATCTCTTAGCCATCTTATCTATTTACAGTATGACCAGGGTAGGCATAATTCATAGTTTTTAAGGCTAGAAGGGACCATTGTGAACAGCTAATGATCTCCTGCGTATAGACATAGAATTTCATACATTAATTTATACACTGTGCTCCTAATAGAGTAGAGTACCATTAAGATATGTTACATTAATCTTCCCAGATAAATGCTAACTGGGCATCAGGCATTCATGGCATTTAAGAACTTTATAGCATGGTATACTATCAGCTATGTTATTTTTTCTCTTGTTATGAACATACAATATAGTCAGTAAAGCTAATTGAAAAAAGGAAAAATGGGAGTAATTTGTTTTTC